>NC_045477.1:88283384-88887398 GCF_009650955.1 Corvus moneduloides
GGTGGGGTCTCACCAGCGTGGAGTAAAGGGGCAGAATCACCTCCCTTGACCTGCTTGTCATGCCAGTTTAGGTGCAGACCAGGATGCAGCTGGCTTTCCAGTCTGTAAGTGCATGTAACAGTTACTTTCCCTCTAATCTCAAATGAGATGTTAACCTGATTCAGATGGAAACACAGACGTTTCATCAAAGGGACAGCCAAAATTTTTATGGGATGCCACAGACAGCATGACTAGCTTACCTTTTTCTGTAGAGAAAAAAAGCAATATAATGCCCCGTTTTTCTTAAAGCAGACCTGGAGTACTTCAATGTTAACACCTAGCTGAAATGACTTCAGAAATATTGTGGTTTTACACAGGCTGAACTTTCAGGACACCTGTATTAAAATCCTAGGAACCCATTGTTGAAGTTGTATCTGTCAGAGGCATGGGAAGGCTGTAGGAATAGATGCTGAGAAATGGCTGTCAGTGAACTAACTGGAACAGAAAGCATTGCATTAATGAGCAGCAATTTTTAAAGACATTCTTTGACTTTTTTCATCATGCAATTTTGCTAAAATAATTTTCTCTCTACTTAGATTAAGAGTACTGCAGAAGGAACTTTCAAAATTCATCATTTTTAGAGAAATTGTGTCATTTTTACACTTTTCTACATCTGTTACACAGTCATTTACAAGTTGGAAGCTATATTTTTCCCTTTTTTTAACCAGTTCTAAAAAATGAAGTGATAAAATACATGAACAAATGAGAAGCCTCATTGTGCATGTAATTGAAAAATTATTTTAAAGTCAACATGTTGTGGCAAATGGCAAGTCTATAGATTGAGAGCAAGAAAAGCCCATTCTGTCCTCAGATCTTCTGTAATTTTACTCATGAAAATTGCCTCTTAGCAGTTCTTTAGTGGTTTATCTAATTAGTTATATTGATTTTATATTTTTTGTGGTGGCAGGGAAGGGAAATCATGGTCTTATGAAGTAATAATGAGCTCAGAAGAAAGAGTTATCTATGATTATATTAGGAGGTAGAAGTAATCTATAACCAACCTCAATAGAGGATTTCATTTACTTAGAAAATATTCAAGTGGAAAACAGCTTGGGGAGGGCATTAGTGCACACCGAAATCTAGGGTTGATTTGCATACAGTTGAGACAATCAGAAAAGAGGGTCCTTATCACTTTTATGAAATCAAGCCGAATCACCAGAGTACCCCAAACACACAGACTGGCACCGGGCACTCTGTTCTCCTACTTCACAGGGTTTGAAGTAGGTTTCAATTTCATGTTGCTTATATTGCATCAGACAGCTTCAGAAAACCAGGGAGAAATAAACCACAGTGCCACAGTAGTGGAGAATATTTTGCTGTATTTTTTTTCAAAAGACAGTCTCCTGAGCCAGGCATTTGAATCATAAGGACTTCTGGGATGGGATTTTCACTCAGAGATCTCCATTCTTACGTGGATTAAGAGGATTAAAAACCATTAAATGACCATCCTCCAAGTCCCTAAAGCAGATTTGCCTTTTTCTATCCTCCTTCAACTGGGGCAGACTTGGGGGTAACAAAGTACTGCACAAAAGGCTCCCTTAGCATGACAAAAGGTGAAACAATCCACTGAACTGCCAATGTACCAGACAATGAAGTCGGTGCAGTCTACTCAGCTCATTTTCATCAGAACAAATGGTATCAAACTTGGCAATGGCATTGTTCTTAAACTTGAACATGGGGCTCTTTTTTTTCCCCCCTTCTTTTTTTTTTTATTTTTTATTTTCCCATCCGAAGCTCAAGGTGTCATATTAATTATTTAAATCTTCAGAAGATTTCAACTGTATCCTCCAAGGCTCTGCTCAGTGCCAGAAGGTCTCCAATCTGCATTAGCTTTTGTTAATTAGAGCTGAAACAAGGACTTTGATCTCAATGAATATAATAACAAAAAAAAAAAATCAAAACTTCCTGTGTGATTTATCTTTTACCTATTTTCTGCCTTTACAGTTTTTCCACTCTATTAGACTTTGATTTACCTTGTCTGAGTAACATTAAACAACTCGGGTACAAAAAAACTTAAACAGCTTCAAAAGCCTGACTGAAATGATAGTTAAATGCTACATGAAGTGATCCCAAGTCTTTAAACTTTGAATGAAAATGACACAATTTTACTTTATTTTATTTTATTTTTTGTAAGCAGGGGCTGGCGTCAGGGGGGTGGTGGTTTGTACAGCATGGATGCTTGTCTACTGATGTCAGATATCACAGGTTTTCCTGTTGGGATTGATCTTTCCTCATTAAGAGCCTTGTTTCTAGAACTACAGTGCTGATAGAACAGAAGGCCAGCAATATTCTGCAAGATGTTCCTCATGCATCAGGCTTGCCCTGAGTTTGTAGCACTGCTTAGATCCGAGAGGGTCACTGCCAGGGCTTGCCTTGTTAAAATTTTTCTCATTAACATTTATCTTATTGAATAGCTCTGAAAGGCAAATTTTTTTAAGCTCAAAAAGAAAAACTAGCAAATTTTAGTGTCAGTTGAGGTCTAGTTGTATATTCACTTGAGCAGGGACTTACCGTTATGGTCCCCTAATATGAAAAAAATAATCAAAGAATATCCGAAAATGCTGCAAGTGAAATCTACATCTGAGATTTAGGAGATACATGAGGGTAAATTTTCATTGTGATGGACAAAGAGTTGCACACAGAGCCTTCATTAATAACAACGCACAGTGCTGAGAATGTGCCCTGTATCTCTTACAGGAGGCTCACTACAGAATGGCACAGCCCCAGGAGACTGGTCGCTCATGGTTTATCTCATTTTAGGCAGAATAAATTAAAGGATATCTTGTGAATTCTGGGCAGAAAGTAGGAGAGTTGAAGTGAATAATCTCAAAAATAATAGCTGAGAACTCTGATAACCTGCTGGAGGCACCAACTGAAACAAAGGATATTTGTCTAGAAAGAAATGGGATTTTGTTGGGGAAGCTTAAAATGGATTCGCAGAAATTCAGCCAGGGTCTGGCTACTTCCAGGGGATCATGGAAGCCTGGGCAATGCTAGCATAGACCCCTTCTGCTCACAGCATCAACGTGCTTCAGTCTCAGGTCTGCAAACAGGTTGGGAATTCAATAATAGTAAGATTCACCCCCAGCCAAAAGCCATTGCAGACTTCAAACCAGCCTCAAGACCAGGTTCGATGGGTTTTCGAGCAATGTGGTTAGTGGATGGTGTACCAACCCATGGCAAAGGGGTTGGAACTAGATGATTTTTAAGGTCCCTTCCAAACCAAACCATTCTATGATTTCCACATGCAGGTGTGCCTGGTGTCTCCTTCTCCATCTTCCCCTACCCTTCACACCATCAAATGTTCATGATTTCCAGAGTTTCCCTAAAAGTATGGTGGGAGCCAATGACCCTCACTGTGATGTGTAATTTGCCACCTTCCTTGAGCTGCAGTACCAAGCACAGCTCACAGGGTTTTGCTCACAGATGTTGCCTTTTATGGGTCTAAATCTTCCATCTGACACAGTCTTAAAGGATGGGAGCAATGACTGCATATTTTAAGCAAAAAATACTGAAAACATGTAGAAACCATGCTCCTGCAACACCAAGAGCTGTCTGAGTCTGGGGCCCTGCTCCACACACATGGGCATCCCATCTCCCTCACTACCTCTCCTTGCTCCAAGAATATTGATTCTGGCTTTACTTCACCTTCATCTGTCAGCACAGGTTAGTTGAGTTCATGTCAATACTATCACAGGCACGTACTGATTGCTTTGCTCACTCAGACTTTGTTCCTCTCTCTGGGCTCAGAACAAGTGCCAATTGCTGTTCCATGCTTTGCTCCCAAGAGAAGGGGCCATAGTGTCCCCCCCACACAAAGCCAAGACACTTCCTTGACAGTCTGGGAGGGCACAAGGGTGCAAGAGGGTCAGGCTACCCAGCAGGCATGTGCTGCGGCTGGGCTGACTGCTGTGGATCTTCACAAAATGTGCATGAGCCATTGGCCCTCACTGTTTGTGAATTGACACCATACACTGACTGGAAAAGTTCTAAAATAAATACTTAGAGCTGCCTGCTGTCAGAAAGGGCAGGAGATAGAATTAATTTCCCTAGTGCTGTTCAAAACTCAGGAGATGCTATCCACTGGCCTTTAGAAAACCTTCCTAGAAACAAACAGTTGAAGTTTCCTTGAGGCTTCGGTTTTGAAGCAAATACCTTTGTTGTTTACCCCAAGCTGCCTTCTATTTGGCAGAAGACAAGCCTGTGATGATAGGAAGGGCAGTGACAGGCCATGGTGTAGAACAGAACAGGTAGGTGTAGAAAATGAGGACAAGTAGCTTAAGTTCTAGGCAAAAGAGCAGAGAAAGACTGTGGAGAGAAGGAAGTCAAAGCCATGGACTAGGAAAATTATCATCTCTCTAGCAGTCTCCTGAATGGATATAAGGGCGGGGACATTGCATTCATCAATGCCAGAGAAACGGTTGTTGAAGCAATGGAGACACAACTTCAGTTCCATGAAAACCAAAGAAAAAATACTCATCAACTAATAAAAATACATCAACTCCCAAATCACTAAGGTTTCTCACAGGCCATAAGACTTTTGTTGTTTTACATAGTCTACTTTTTGTCACTGAAAAAAATAGGTTCTTGCCTATTATTTTAAACTTCTAATCTTACAGTTTCCCTAAATTATTCTTTGAGGCAAGGAATGGAGAATCATGTTTGATTACTTGACTTTTTTTAGAGACTATCAATTTAAAGTCTTATTTTCCTATATTTATTCCATTTGAACCCAGATGATATATCATCTTATTATGACTTTTTACAGCTATTCTTTTAGATGGGCTCAACAGCATTCTCTATTTAATTCAGTACACCTCCAGATAAAACAACAGTGTATTGCATGTGCATTGCTTTATTTGAAAATGACGTACACGATAATATGTTTCTGTCTGCAGATTGTGTCTGATTTAGCTGACAAAAGATTGCAGCAGTCATTGCGGCCAGAAGCTATTGGAAAGCAGCCAGCATTAATAACAAAATAAATACAAAGCAGAAGCAAGTGATGCCATAAAACACAAGGACAGTGGGTTCCACTTTTCTGCATGAGGTGGCATCACATCATGCGTGCAGCATATTTACCAATAGGGCAAAAAGCAACCTCTGGGTTTGAACTTCTCACACTGCTAAAATGGCCACATTGTAAGGGGGCCCTGTGGGCTCATCATAGTCCTGCCTCAGAAAACGAATGCTTCACATGGCGACAGAAGTCACTGTGGTGATAAGACAAGATAGGAAGGAAGAACGATTTAACAAAAATCCTCTGCATATATAGGGTGGCTGCAGAAGGAAAAACAACTTATCCAAAAGACATTTAATATGAAGATCTGCTATTTTGACTCTTGTTGCTGCCACTCATTGCAAACCTTTTTTTTTTTTAATTGGGAAAAGCCTGATGCCTTGAGCCCTGGTAGAGACAAAAGCACGAGCTAAAGCTCAGGTTTAAACCTAAGAGGCGGGAAAATGCAGATTTCTTTTTGGATCCCCAGAGCAATGGAAATCTGGCAGAGCAGTGGATGGACTCCCTCGCCCAGTCCCACTGGGCTTTTTTCCTAGGTAGATTATAAAATTTTATATAGTGCTATTATGGGGGAAAGGAAAATGGGAGTCCTACCAGCACAAGCCTTAGTGCTGTTGCATGACCTATTACTGCAGCAGTGCCCTCTACATACATCAAGGTTTTGTAAAATCCAGAGGAGGACAAAAAACTTCTTGATGTACTGAGGGTCTAGTACTCTGCATACTTTGAAACTGAAGTAATCTACAAATGTTAGTGTACTGCTGTGACTTAGTTGTAGCTAACTTAAGTTAGCTACAACTTCATCGTATCTTCAACTGCCAGACTAGAATCACAGAATCACATAACTGTTACAGTTTGAAGGGACCTCTGGAGATAATCTGGTTGAACTCCCCTGCCAAGGCAAGAAGCAGGTGACACAGGAACATGTGCAGGTGGGTTTTGTACGTCTCCAGAGAGGGAGAGTCCACAGCCTCCCTGGGCAGCCTGTTCCACTGCTCTACCACCCTCAGTGTAAAGAAGTTCTTCCTCATGTTGAGGTGAAACTTCTTTTGTTTTAGTTTATGACCGTTGTTCTTCATCCTGTTACTGGGCACCGCTGAAGACAGTCTGGCATCATCTTCTTGGCACCCACCTTTGAGACATTTATATGCATTAATGAGGTCCCCTCTTGGTCTTCTCCAGACTAAAAAGGCCCAGCTCCTGCAGGCTCTCCTCATAAGAGACATGCTCCAGTCCCCTAATCATCTTTGTCACCCCCGGGACCCTCTCCAGGAGCTCCATGTCTTTCTTGTACTGAGGAGCCCAGAACTGGACATAGCACTCCAGATGTAACCTCAGTAGGGCCAAGTAGCGGTGAACAATCACTTCCCTCAACCTGCTGGCCACACTCTTCAGATGCACCCTAGGATACTCCTGGCCCTCCTGGCTGCAAGGCTTTTCTGTAAACCAGCTTCAGAAGGTGTGCATGGTTGCACTCAGGTCCTTTTCTTCAAGAATGGGTGTTTATGTATTTGGTTCAAGATGATAGATGAACACATTTCTTTCATTAATGTGACACTACCAAACAAAGTCAAGCAACCTCATGTCTTTACACTCCTCCACACCTGCTAGAAGGATCCTATCAACTGCAAGGCTCTCCCAGGAATTTGCTTTAAAATTCTCTTCAGTGCTGAAGGGCATAACCGTTTTCTCTGAGATCTGTTTGAACCAGCTTCTCTTCAACCACATCTTTCTGTTTCCATGATAGCTGGGGTCAGTGTCTGTTTCAAATAGAGAGCAACATGCATCATCAGCATACTGTCTGTATTTGTGCCTGCAGCATATCACAAAGTCTCCTAGAGGTTTAATGTTGATATGGAGCAGATGCTGACCTTGTTGGGGCTATTCAGCTGTAAATGGTAGCATGATTTGGATCCACTCCTTTGAATCCTTTGAATCCTGAGCAGCAATAGTCTACTGAATTAACTATTAATAGCTTTTCATTAGTTTTGAATTGCAATAGCTGCTAGAATTAAGGACATTCATTGCCCCACAGTTTGCAGCTGTTGGATGTAGCAAGTAAAGATGAAAGAGATAAAATGAAGAGACCATGGAGACATAAAGAGACAAAAGGAGGAGACAAAGTAGTTCCTCTTGCAGAATGAAGAACAACATCAAAATTACTATTAGGACAGCCTGATCACTCCTCAGTGCTTTGAAAGGCTGTGGCAGAAGGAAAGCTTAAGGAGGGGTTTGAAAAAGAGCAATTGTTTGTTAGGTGTTTTTATTGTGGGTACAAACATACGTATGTATGGTAGCATACATACAATCCAGAACACTGCTGAAAAGAGGAAAGGAAAGGGTGGGAAGCACAGCAGTCCAAAGCAGTTGCTTTGGACAGCAAATTAGTCAATGAGCAGCCTTTAGGTGTTGTTTTTCCTCTCATTTCCAAGCTATGTCATCAAATCAAGACGAATCCCCTTTCATTTGAGCCACATAATGAATTTTATTCATCTTAAGGCAACCTTTCTTTCAAAGTATCCTGTCTACTTGTTGGGCCACTCTGAAGTTAAGAGCTATTCTCTTTCCTGCAGATAAGCAGCAGCCACTCTATTACTCTAGGTCATGTTCTTTTTTCTTCTCAGATCTCTGTAAAAGTAAAGCAGGTTTTCAGCTCCACCACTTTTCAACTCAGAAAAGCTTCCTTCTACCCTCTCCTTGCTGTCTTGATCAGTCTGTGTCCCTCAGCTATCCCAACAGATTCCTTATGGCATGTGTCAGTGATCAGTCAATTCAGCTGCCATGGGAACACCTCTGTAGTGTCAGATCTCCCTGAGTGAACCACAATTGCAAGTGCCATTGCTGAAAGACCTACAATGCTTCTGCACTGGTTCACATTCAGGATGCTGAGCTGTGCCACTTCCACTGGTGGTTCCTTTGCTGAGCCTCTGGCCATGCTGGGCCAGACACGTTTTGGTACCAAAAAAAGTAAAAAAATTATTATTCTCACTGTTCTCATCTGTACTAAATACACTGGAGTTCTCTCAAATGAAATACAAGGCTCTGTAGTGACATCAGAGTTTAAGTCAGTAGACTTAATCACCCCCATAACTTATTATACACAAGGTGGGAGACACTGGGAGTAGCAAAGGAAAAATGACTAGTCTCCACAAAGAAGGTCTATGAAAGGCAGATAACCCTTCAGAGAATAATTCTTTTGGGTTTTAGCACATATTTTACAATGTAAACAGTAACCCCCTGGAAAATTTTATTCTGTATACTCTATGTGTGGTATACTTTCAGATGTTCTCAAATTTCTCATTCTTCTAATGACTGAAGAGATGAGTAGACATACCAAGAAGTTAAGAGAAAAAGTTCTGGTCAGTTACTTGGTCTAAGTAGCCATACATAAAGCTATCAGCTAGAACAGAAAAGGCCAAAAACATCAGACACACACAAAGGGTCCCTTCCCAACCAGCCTTCCAATAGGTAAATAATCTCCCACGGAGAAAACTGCCAGGGAAAATTAGTATTCTGTGTCTGGAAATTATCTGCAAAGAGCAGGAGTTTTCTGGAGTGATGATTACATGCTTGGAATACACTGCTGCACATTTTTTATTCTGGTACTACCTTGAAATCCAAGTCAAAACTCCTGTTGTGTCAGCTCTAGGCAAACACAGGAGGAAGCACTGGTCTCTTTCTCAAAGAGCCACTGCTACAATACAACAAAGCAAGGTGGAGCCCACAGGAATTGTTTCACAGCTGTTGCATCTTCTCCAGGTTTTTTCCATGTTTTCATCATCCTGTAACTTACGCACTTTTCAGCAGAGACCTCAGCAGCAGGACTGTCAACTCTTGCTGCTGAGAGAAACACCCACATTACACATGCTTTATTCTTTCCCTTAAAAGTGCCTGAATTTCAGAGAGGAACATGAAGTTTATGATAGCTCCAAGTTCCTCATGGAGATTTTACAGAAGTCCTCAAGAAAGCCGGTTTTAGTCCATTGACTCATTTCACTCTTAGAGTGCACAGCTCAAATTTTATTTAAACAGCAAAACCACCATCCTGGAGCATACATACAGACTTTTAAATAAAGTGGCTCCAAGTCCTCATGCACTATGGGTGTAAGGATAAAGCAGTGAGAAGGCCAGAGGACAATAAGTGTGCTGCTTTAGGAGGTGTCTATTTAAGTTTAATGAACTGGGATCACAGCATAACAGCTGCTGGACCTCTTTTTCTAGGTCTAATTTTCTTTTTTTAACATGGAGCCTATTCTCTTTGGCTTATCCGTGTATCCATGGATCCTTTTCTGTGAAAATACAAAAAAAAAAGGACGTGCAGTTGACATGATGTTTGGTTAATGACAAAATAAATTCTCATGTTTGTTTTTTGCATGTTTTCAGCGCTCTATTCCTAATGATCTGTTTGCCTGGGTACTCCCTTCCCTTACTGAGAGATCAGCAGACACGCATCTAGTGACCTGCTATCCTCCTCACTCTGTCCTCCTGGGTGAAGATCTAGGCCAAGAACAGAGTGGATTTCATCTCTTTTCCTATAGATATTTGAAGTCCTAAGCAGAGGGAGAGCCTCCCTCCTCTGACATGAAAGAGGCCTGTCTATCACTTTACAGGCTAGAATTACAGAGAGTAAAAAGGCAAGAGAGTCAGCAGATCAGATTATGAGAAACTGTGCTGAAGGCAAAGCAGAGCTCCTTAAGAGAAGCAAATATAGTCCGTTCACTTTCCTTAGTCCTGTGAGCCCTTCTTCTCACTTTTGCCAAAGTACGCATTTCGTATTGGCTGCTTAACAGCTCTCACACCATTGCTTCCCCCAACTTATCCATCCCCACACCCCTCTCTTGCCCATCCTGTCACCTCTGAATAAGGCTGCATATTTAAATGTTGCCTTTGCAGGTGCTTTTGTTTGTGTTTTTGGAAGGGGTGATGAGCTGCAGTGGAAAGATCAATTATTCCTTTATTGGAGGTTCTTATCCAAGAGTTCATTTAACCTGTTTTGAATGTGTTGCTGACTCAGAGGAATTAAGCTGGAAGATAGCCAAGGACTGAACAGAAAGTTAAGACACAATGAAGTTAATAGGCTCTCATTGGCTGCTATTGTTAGAACTAGTCTTAAAAACAAAAACAAATGCACATGCAAGTCTGGTTTCCTGTGTGGTAAACCGAGTGCTTTACAGGGACTTCCATTATGTCATGATTCATTATTTCCTCCTCTCAGCCTAAATGGAGCCTGAAAGTAGAATTAATAGCTAAAGGATCTTCATTAAATAGGTTCTTCTGAAAAGTAGCTGATGAGGATAGTGTCTTTAATGGAAGGGTTCTCATTTTAGCACTCTTTCTTTATTTATAGAGTACTGTACCTGCACACAGCACTTTAAAACATCTCCCTTTTGAAAAAGTCTGATACAGGCAGAGATAATACACTTGAGTGGTAATTAAGTAGGCCCCTGTAGGAGCAACAGTGGCAACAGAATAAAAATAAGGAACTTTATGCCTCTCCAGATTTGTAGAGCAGTTCCATAAAACTCAACAGAGAAGATCCCTGCTATGATACATTGAGCTCAAAATTATTTAGAGAGTTTTACATTCTGTATTATATTCTTTTCCCTATAAGGAATCAGACATGATCTCTTCATCCAGGAGGGTTACAGCCTACTTGTAATAACATTTAGGTTTTGTTTTGTAAGTCAAAGGTACAGGCGCTCCCTACAAGTACTGCAGACCATATGCATGACTGTCTGGGAACGATTCACACTCACCTCTGCTTCCACTTAAAGTTGAGACCCTAGGGTGGGTTCTTCATCTGATCAACAGGATTTTCAGTTGCTTCCCATTTGGAAATTCATCAGTCAGAGGTGGAAGGCAGAGGGAAGCTGAAAGCAACAGAATGTGCCACTGTCACAGCTGAGGTGTCCCTTGTCTTTCCTCTGCAGCCAGTTGACAATTACCGCGTTTTATCAGATAGTCTGTATGCTGCACAAGCCCAAGCACTGTGCCCCCAATTAGCCTCTTGCCAATTATAAAGTAGTAAGGGCTACTAAATGCATTTGTTTCAAAAGCTCATCTCTGAAGAGTACCTTTCTGCATGTCACTTCTCAGAATCCATATTTTCAGTTTCTGCATTGCAGTTTGTCTAAAATATTTGCAACCTTTTTCTCCCTCTCTTTTCAAAGAGTGGGTCGCTATTTAATTACAATGCATTTTCTCTCATTGTCTGCCTCAGTCAAGCCCGTGTTACGAAGCACTGCTGGCTTAGTATGGTAAATAAAGCAAGGTTTGGTTGCTTTGTGCCACCAGTCATCAACACACCTTTCAGTCCCACTCAAGCAGTTGTGAGTGAACTAAGGATACAGAAGATTATCTTGCAAGACATTTGGCCAGCATTGCTTTCTTTTGGAAAATTAGTTTTGCTTGTTGGATGTGCCAGTTGCCTACTCTAGGACCCATCTCTACAAGGAAATCTTTTAATTACCTCTTCCCCCCAAATGACAGCTTTCACCACTGGAGTTGAGTTCTTGGACATTAGCAATTGAATAGGAAGCCTTCATACTGTATATCATTTTAATCTTTCATGTTTAAGTAAGCCAGATGGCTTATTATTACAAGCTCTGTTTCAAAAAGGCACAAACTTTCTATCAGAGGATTTGTAAGATGATAGTGCAAAAGGGAGATTTTGCATCACACAAAATAGCCTGAATTTTAATTGCACATCATAGTTTGGCAGCAATTTTCCCGTAATTACCATTCCTGCTAAATGAATAGGTGGATTAAATGGATAACTAAAATGGCATTGAAACTTCCTAGAATGGAGATTTATCCTCTAATGTATGGAATAGCTAAGTAAAGTTGTCAGTTTCTTGGGTGTAATTCACACAGTTTTAACGTTTCTCCTCAGCAGAGGACCTGCTTTACTAGCAGTAAAACCTTACCTATTATTGGTTCGGCTTTTTTGCTATTGCTGTTTTATCCCAGCATTTCAGATATGTCAGATGTCATTTAGCATCTTACACAGGGTAGCTTTTGATCAATGAAGTTGAAAAATAAAAGCATTTGGGCCTTGGCTGCGTTCCTTCCAAACGCTTGAGAGTATCATTCCTGTTTTTCCTACTGGGGCTAGAATCCCACAGTCACTTATCCTTATAACATAGCTTCTCTACTCAGACATGTATGTCATCACAAAAAAAAGACAAAAAGGATAGCTCAGATGTGTCGTGCCTCTCCTGAGCATGAGCAATGGCAACCTGGAAATCCTTGAGCTTTAAACACATTCAGAAACATGCTAATGTTGCCACATCAAGTGAGGAACGATGAAATCATTACTGAAAACACTGGGATGTCAGAACATATCCTTGCTCAAATGTATGAGGACTTTGTAAAAGCCAAGCATACTGAAAAAACCAAACATAACTAAAAGACCAAATATAAAAATGTGGATTTGTGGAACTATGTTATATATAATAGTCCTAACCAAATATCACATGATGAATAACAAATGCTGGTATTATTCAGCTGTTTTAACCCCTCTATAGCAATATCTAGGATCCATCCTGCATTCTTTGAATTCAAGGAATAAAATCAAAACTCTTTATTCGGTCTTGTACAAGACCAGTCTTATGCTGTTCAGGCAATTGCTTAGGTGCCCTAAGGTCTCTTTTAATATTATTTACATCTTGTGCATGGCTTCTTGCTACTGCCAAAGTGGGGTAAAGGGCATTACATGTCAAAGGGAATCAGGCCATTTGACAGAATGACAGTCATTGACTGTCACTGAACTTGTGATACACGGTGTGCGGAGGGAGGTATGACAGCAGTACTGAGCTGTCTGTCTGAGACGTTAGGTTCTTCTTTCACTGAGAAGATGTGACAGTGCTGATACATTTGCACACATGAAGTTCATATCTTAATCATGATGGTGGCATTCAGCGGCATCCATCCCACTGAATTTTACCTGTCTATAGACCAGGCTGAAGCAGCTGTGTGAACATCCTCTACAGTAAACAGAGGGATCAATACCTCGAGCCTTGATAGTGGACATCATTTTTAGGATATGATGAATCATCCTGGAGTGGACACGGAGTATAGATGCTGTCTAGACAGCTGCCTCAGACTAGTTTCCTATGCCATAAGTAGCCAAAACAGGCAAGAAAGTCAGATATACATCACAGCAGGTGTGTTATTTTAGAACTCCAAATGGGTTGGAGCCTTTTACTCCTACAACTAACTACAATCAGTTCACAAAGGAATACATAACCTTCTCTCAGCTGAAAGTCAGTGAAAGTCAGTAAAAGGAAAGTCACCCCCTATTTTTTGGTAAATTTTTAGACATATTACTTGTGCTATCTGAGCACCTGCCATTCAGCAACTCTGGTTTCCTTTAGGCAAAGGAGGAATGGAGTTAACAGAAAATGACAGGCACAGTGAAAATGCTTTGCTGAAAGAGAAGAGATTTTACCAGAGCTTCTGAGGGACTCAGTGCGGCTTTTCTTCCACATCCTAATAATTTTGGAGTGTCTGGACGAATTTAAAGCCTGTTTCACAAAGCAGGAGATAGCATCCTCAAAGATACTGTGTTGCTTTCACTGCCACAGAACTTGGTGGTCAGGCAGAAGACAGAAAACTAAACCACCAGCCCCCCAGAGAGCAAGGCTGAAGGAGGAGTCCACCAACAGCACACGATGTGTTGCAGCTGAACACGGGGACACCTCCAGGACACACAGCACAGAGCAGGGACCTCCTTACCCAGCTGGGATTTATTTGGCTTGCAGTGAGCTGGGGAAGCCCCATGCCAGGCTAGGAGTCAGTCTGTGCCTCAGAGCAAACCCTCACCCTCTCCCACCATCAGCTTTTCTCATCAGTACCTGTCAGTCACTCTGGATAATCCCAAACTGAGCTCGAAAGAAGTCAGCCCAGTATGCACAACACTGTAGCCAAAGCATTGCAGAAAAAAAAGCAAAATAAACTAGTTGCCCTCTTTTATTTTATGCAAAGCAGCCCATAAAGAAATTTTAAAAAATGGACTGACAATACCTCTTTTTTTCCTAATTACAAAGTTATTAATGTGGCATGTCATACCCAATGTTAACAAATTGCCTGAACCACCAGTCTGAGAAGGTCGTGGTTGTAGTCTCACAGTTTGGGTTGTAGTTTTCTAAGGACTCATTCTGCTTGAAAAAAATAATTAATCACAGAAGTGGCTTAAACAATCAAAAGCTTAATGTTAATGTTGGCAATCCATGCAAAAGTGAAATGAAAACTTTGAAGAAAGTGTTTGAAATTAGGTAGTTAATACTCTCAACTGCCCAAGCCTTATTTTCTTAAGAAGTTTAAGTGACGTTGCAGTCTATAATACATATTCACAAAGAGTTTATGTCACTCTCAGTAGGTGTTTTCCAAGTGAGATACAGCACTGTAAAGTGAAGCCCATTACTGCACCTCTGGGAACAATGACACTATCACAGATTTCAGCTCCTGCTTTCTGCTCTTTACAGACAGGAGCACTGGCTTTAACACAATCATGTCATTGAAGAGGCAAAGCTCTCTGAAGCTAACAAATCTGAGAGCAGATGCTTTCCAATGTTATCCAGTATTGTCATTGCACAAAGTGGTGGCAAAGATTAGCGACTCTCCACCACAGTTGCCTTTTCCCGGTGTGCCTGTGAGATGGGAATGCCACCTGCATGTGGAGTCACTGCTGTTGTAAATGTGCTGGGGCTACTTTGCCTCGCTTTCAGAAAACATTAAAAATAGTGTCTAAAATACTCACTAGACCTGACTCAGTGTATGAGTCGATCTGGGACTTACCCTGCAAACCTCAATGGGGAAAACAAAACCAACAGGAAAACCCCAAACATGACTCCTTTTTGAAACCCTGGACAAAGTAGATGAGATCTTTTGAAAACAGGCTGATCTTGTGGATCCACTGACACGTTGGACTGGCTTGCAAGGCTAGGGTTTAATTCTGTGTACAGATTATGTGCCATTTGGAAACTGATACAGTTAATGAATGCAGTTCCTCTACTGCATGTGCAGTTGTGCCAGGAGTAACCCTGTTATGTGGTTCTGTTGGTAGAAAGTCCTGTAATAACAAGATGTGAAAATTCAGAACAGTCTTCAAAGAAGCAGAACACTTAGAATTTGAGCTTTTTGGGGGCTAGAAATACATATGGTTTGCAAATCTGAGAGTCCACAATTTCTTGAATATACCTATTAAAATAGTTTTTTTAAAACCAACTAAATATCCCCCTGTTGTATTTGCAGTCCAAAAACCCATCTGTCCAAGTGTTTTAAAGTGCCAGGCATCACAAGGTTTGCTGAGTGCCATCCACACAAAACCTATAGTAATTGCAATCCTCTGTCAGTCCATGGTAACCAAAGAGTGAAATTAACTAGTGGTGACCAAAAACAAAATGAAGTCCACCAATCTATAATATTTTCATTGTCCAATTAGAAAGTCATGAAATTGCAAATGTACAGTGAGAAAGAACTAAATCTGATTTTAAAAAAATTCACTTATGATACTTTATGATATTGACAGTAGTTTAGATGAAAGAGCTTGAGAGGTGTTCTTTCTTTCAAGCATATATGGTTTTTTAATAAAATTATTTATTTTCTATTTTTCCCTCTAAAAAAAATATCCAAGCCTTCCTACATTTATTAATAGAGTACAAAATTGACACACAAGCCAGGACTCTCTCTTAAACAGAGTTATTTTTGAATGCGACTGTAAAAGAAGATAACGGGCAAAACAAGTTTTAACAAATTATGTGCCTGTATACATGCATGGAGTATTTGCTCAACCATTTCAAAGCTAAATTTATGTGCCAAGTGATCTGCTTTTGTATGCATTTTTGCCTCAACCCCAGACAAAAAAATCTCTGGTCAGAGAGAATTGTGAATTAAGATGACAAGAAAGGCTCCAATAGGTTATGTAATTTTGGCAACATTCTTCCCAGGAACTCAGAAGTTAGCAGTGGAAGTCCAAGTGTCCAATGCCTGCTCCTCACATCTGCCTGTCCTCCAGTAGAGTTTTTCAGGGATTGCGTCTTTCTACAACTGGTGGACATGGATAGGGAAACGACACACGGCCAAAGCAAAAGGGGAGTGCTCAGGAACTTGCAGTGTGGCGGCGTCCTCATGGCCATTGTAAGCACAGCACAAAGAGGCAAACAAAACCCTCTCTGTCCTGGTTAAAAAAGGCAGCCCAAGTCACAGACCTCGCCAGCCACCAGCACTGAGGCAAGCAGATCAAATGCTCTGGGGTCAGAGGCGTGCATTTTATGTGCCAATGGGCAGGCAGATGAGGCTCCCCAAAACAGACCAGAATTTGACAGCAAACTGATTTTTTTTTCTGTAGAAATCAGTGCAGCCCGGCCTATTAAGGGACAAGTTAAATAAATCTTTCAAGGGCACACTGTGGAAGTTACTTTTTCAGCAACCAACCTTTGTAGAAATCCCACACCAAGCCCCATCTATCTTGATAATGCAGAGTATCTACAGCTGAAAGCAGTTTAACAACTCCAAAACAACTGGTTGCTGAAGGGGAAAAAAACGGTAATAAAAATAAAGGAGGCTTTAGGGAACAGCAATCATTTTCAAACATTGTAATAGTTAAACCATTTTAACCTTACATCCATTACTTGCAAACAAATGTGACATTATGAATCAATTGCAGTTATGTTGTTAATAGACTTTATTAATACCAAGGAAAAATAATATACAGAGTATCCTCAATGGATGTATAACTACCCTCTCAAATGGAGTTTCCCGATATTTTAAATGAATGGTGGGGTTTATTTTGGCAGCAGCATCACATAACTAATGCTTCATATTACACACAAAAATTATTTTGGTGCCATTCCTTAAATGAAATGTTTCATTTCAATAAAAGCTTGTAATTGTAACACTTAAATGCTATCATTAATAGCAAAAAGAAAGTTCTCCCAGCAACATTAAAGAGTGAACTTCCCCGCTCTTTCCTCTATTACAGCCAATGTCTTTTTATTGTCTGTTTTCATCTCCATTTTACTTTATCTGCCAAACTACTTTGCATTTCAAGACATTTCCACTCACCTTGAGTTCTTGGTTCAAAAAGAAACAATAAAGTTTAATCTTTTCACTTGACAATGATGTATGGGTCTGCTGAAAAACACTTTTCAGGTATTATCATTAAAAAGTCTCTCTTTTTTCAGTTTCTCTTCAACTCTTGATACACAGAGAAATACAAGATGTCACACACGCGAAGGCTTTTATCAAAGTTCCTAATAATACCACTTAATTAGGAACCAAAGCTCACTAATGTTCCTTCTGAGAGCTCCTCAGAGTAGTCTTTCTCTGGCTTTAGTCATTTCTCTTCAGCTAAACATCATCTAATGACTTTATTAGTGATTTCAAAGGCGAGCAAAGGCTACCACTCCACTCTTTTCTTTCCAGATTACATCTTGTTGGTCAGGGAATTTGCTGAGCTCGACCATCACACAACTGGTTTGAATTAGGAATTTTTTTCCCCCTCTCTTGCAGTTAGCTACTTATTAGCATTTGTCAAAACAAAGGGAAAAAGCAGCCTCTGAATGTTTAATATTGTTCAGCATTCTCTGAGAAACACAGTCAGACAGTGAAAATACACCAATTGTTCCCTTCTCTGGAACGTACAGTCCTGCTGAAACCCCACTGGGGTTACTTAAACTAAATGCTTTAACTTAATCAGACTGATCACATAACTGTGTTAAAGTTATTTAACTTTTTGTATTTTCATAAAAGCTTTGGAAAGAATTTTTAAAATGTATGATTCGTTATGCAGGAGCCATTCATGAGCCCAGCAGCCAATGCAAACATACTGCCTCACCAAATAAATGAAAACTGCCTGACTGATAATAAAAAAGGTTTGGGTGGTATTTTTTTTTCACTGAGAAAACTGGCACTTAAATATATAATGTTACCAATTCTATTTCCAGATATTTACCAAATCTAGGGGCATCTATTAACAGGAAGGAAAATGCCATTTCAACTGAAGGCTCTCAAACTTACATCCAACTACACAAAACTAAAATACTCAAAGGATGAGAGCTCGGTTTCTAAAGTGGGCTGATTTCCCTGAGAACATAAAGAGGATTGCACTCATGCAGTCCTTATTCTAAAAGTCACTGCTTTTTCCCAAATAAAAAGGCAAAATCAGACACTGAAGAAGAAAGAGGGACTGTGGAAGGTGATATGTTAATTATATTAAAAAGAAGATTTTGCTTTTACAGCCCCTCAAATGTGAGCTGTGGATCTATCATTTCAGCTGAATGATACATTCCATTCTGCATAGCACTGGAGCTGAACTCCCTCTCTCTCACTCATTTACTATTCAGAAACACTTAAGAAATTATTACCACATGTCCAGAAGTCACTCATGATGATGACCACTAATGCCATTCCTCTTGTTACAGTATTAACTCAAAATATACCACTGTTGTCTTTGATTAGCATGAGCAAAGCTAAGAACAAAGACATACCACTGACATAATGACAGTTTTATGGCTCCCGTCTGAAAAAAAATGCGCTCATTAGCATCCAAAATATAAAACACTCTCTTCAATACTCCAGCGTAAAGCAACGTAATCTTCTTTTTGCCGAGAAACCTCAAAACCACTGACAAGTTACTTATTTCCTGCAACACACATCTGGGGTACTTGCTAAATATGGAAATCAAAATACCAGGTAATCAGGGCCAAAGAAATATTCCTCCTGCAAGCTCAGGAAAAACCCTTTATTCTGGACCAACTATCTCCCCAAAACAACTCACAGGAGGATATTCAAGTCGCCTCACTGCAAAACATCTACAAGTGTCTGCAGGAACCAGCTCAGGAACTCAAACCTACCAGACCCACCTGGAAACAGATCAGCCCTTTGGCTTTTTAATATGCATTACAAAAGAGGACACATTCAGTTTACTTCTGTAAAGTCTTCACCTCCTTTCCGTCGTCTGGAAGAAGAATCCTTACAGACTTCCCACCAGGTCCCTCTGAAGTCCAGATCAATAACCTCTTTATAAAATGTTTCCTTTAAGCATGACAGAAGCTGTTATTTATTTGCTTTAAAGTGTTTAAGCTAATGAGGTATGAGCACATCTGCAATAACTAAAAATAACACGCACCTCATTGATATTAATTAGCTGACTGGACTCCCATCCAGAGATACTTAGCTCCCTTCTTTATTCCTTTGCTCTGTGCAGAGATGGACCAGAAGGGTGGGAAGATCATATTTCAGAGTTGAGGGCCTGTAGCCAAGAATACGCAGTTTCTGGTCCCCAGATGTTGCTATACAGGGAGCCCCATCCCCTCACTGCCACACGCAGACATCTCCCACAGTTGTCCTAGGGAGTTATGTGCATGCAACAGCAAAGCTCAGCAGGGCCTGGAGTCTGTTGGTGAGAATGTCAGCATGAGTGCAACACCATCGTGGTGCCACAGTGGCTCATCACAGAACCTGCACAGGGCTGCGAGGATCAAAACAAACATAGTGGGTTGCATGTAGAAATAAACAGAAAGAGAAGGCAGCCACGAAAAAAGGATTTTACATGCTCCCCACAGATAATGCCAACCAGAAGTAAGCCTCATTTTGCACTTGTCTGGGTTTGCAAATTGAAGATGTACCATGTGCAAAACCCCTGCAAGTGAAAACGGCCTGATGCTTGAATAAAGTAATGCTGCACTTGACCTCTCCTGCCAGTCCTAACAGAGAGGCAATCACTCACTTCTAGATAAAATCACTGCTGTCAGTGAAGAAAGCCAAAATTTCTTCAACTACTTGGGTGTTCTGCCTTCAAGTGAAGGAAGTTAGCAGACAGTGTGCTAACTGCTATCCTCAATAAACCATACAAAAACAAAACTCTTTTGTGAATGAATTTGTAGGTGTGAGAAACTGGGAGAAGACTGGTGAGTTGCTGTGGCAGTGATGGTGGCAGTAGGATAAGCGCTTCCTACATGAGTACTGCACCTTGGGAGTCCTGTTCACTGAGCTTTTGGGGGAAAAAAATGGGACTTTAGAGCTCCTGATCCTTTTGGGGCAGGAGGCGCTGTTTCTGCAAAGAGCTATTGGGAATGCCATGTAAATGCAGACTCCAGAGTGAAGATTTTAACAACCCGTTTTGACTCATCAGGTAGGTAGTGAGGAGGACAGCTGCTGGAGAGAGATGGGAGAATGGGAGGGGAAACTCTTCTGAGGGTACAAGGATCCAGAAGGGCTTTTCTTATCAGTAAGATGACAAACAGAAAGAAAGCCACACTGTGGGAAGCAAAGCAGAGTACACCAACTTGCTCCTGCAGATCTGCTTTAGGTCTTGTCATGAGAACAAAAAGAGCATGACTGCCCCAAAACACCTTCAGAAGAGCATCAGCCACCCTTTGGAGCTGGGCACAGCCCATGGCACAGACCAGGGTGCAAACAGTAGGCATCCACCAAGCAAGAAAGCAGAAAAGTGCTGGGGTTCTCCAGTGCATCTGGGCAAGCAGGCAGTGCTCTGACAGTTCAATTAGCAAAAAAAACCAAACACCTCTGATCCTCAGCAGACCTATTCGGTCTGAATAAGCCCAGGTGTTGTTCTGACAAGCAGGCTGCCCAGAACCTGCTGCTCTGCTTCTTTCTATGGAAGAAGTGAGCTCGTTTGAGGATATATCTACAAGAATTTTTAAAATAACATTCTGCTTATTAATAAAACCAGTGAAGAGTCCACAGTCAGAGGAATCAATAACCTAATTAGTAATTAGTGCTAATTAGAGATTTATTAGTTCAAGCTACTCATAAATGTTCAAGTGATGCAAAGCCACTCATGAGAATACCAATACAGCATTCAGTTAAAACAAAATACCATGTGTACTGCTCCCCAGGATTTGAGCTTTCATTACCACAGCCTCCAATCTTTCTTCCAAACAGAAAAGACACTAATGAATGGTATACAGATTGTGTGTGAGAAGAACATCAGTTTTTATTCAGCAAGATGAGAGAGACTTAAACCAGAATTAAAGATAAATTACATGCAAGGGATCAAGTTTTGCTCTCATTTACACTGATGTAAATCTGGAGTTGCTCTGTTAACTTCAGCTGTGTTGATTTCCATGATTGTATATTTATATTAATGATACTGAGCAAATACTAAAAGCAGTGGGGGAAAAAAAAGACTAGCATTTTTTTTCTTTAGCAGACTGTAAGTGTCATCTGCTGCCTGGAATTTAACAGAGATCAGTAACTGAATTTTTGTAGTTGAAATGTTTGCATATGTCAGTTGTAATGAATCCAACAACTTAGTTGTACAGAGCCATTTACAAAGTTTCAATTCATTGTACAGACACATTATCTTATATATCCAATTTTCCAGAAAATGGTTGCACTTTTGGACACCCATAATCTTCTGCACCTGGTATTACTGGAGCATCTGTGGAGGCAGCAATGACAGTTCTTTGAAAGACAGCTTCTGAAAAAACACCACCATTAAAAAACCAAACAAACAAAAACCCAAGAAAGACAAATAAAGGAAATATGGTTAGAAATGAGACATCTCTGAATAAATCAGCAGATTAAAATTAATTCCAACAGAAACAAAAGTAAACTCAGGAAGATCAAAACAGAGAAGTCAATATACTGAAGGCTTCAATCAAGTTAAAGAGTTTAGTACTGACACTGGCACACAGGGGAATGCTCTTGACACTGGATGAGATCGTGGGCTTGCAGACGTGGTAGGATGGACACCATGCCCTTTGTTGCAGCTTCCCAACTCCAGCAGTGATGGAGCTGCAGGATGAGATGGAGCTGCTAGCAGGAAGGGTCTCTGCTGCCCATGTATATGTTTCAGCTGCTCTCCTGCAGATCAGATGTCCCCAGGTGCTACACATTGGCAGATTAATGCCCTCAGAGAGATCACCTGGCACTTCCGTGGGCAGTGCTCCTCTGGGAAATTGATGTGGGAGCATGCTTGAGGAGCTGGGATGCGGCTGGTTCCATGGTGACATGAGGTCAGGCCTGTTTAAATAAGATCCCATACAGACCCAGGTCTGCCCCTGTCCCTGACACATGATTTCACTGGCTGCAGTTGTTTGCATGCATGCTTTCCACATGGCTCAAGCTCTCCCAGGGAGACATTATCTCAAGGAGAGCCAGTGGGGGTTGAATCAGTATCTGGGCTACCTGCTGTGTTCTTAGCCATCCAGCAAAATTCTGTATGCAAACACTAGGAAACTACAGCTCTCATATCTTGTGAACCCACTTCTTTTCTATTTTCAGTCATACAGATCACCTCTAATTGGTTTTCCTCCACCAAACCAGCAGTTGCTTACCAGCAGTGTTAAGATAGTACTCTGAGAAGAGGCTAACGATCCTCAGTGCCATGATACACCTGAAGTATGGAGGAAAAGCAGACCCACAGTCATCAGGTTGGTTTAAGTACAGATTTGGGGACCCCACAATTTCCCCAGTCACTATGCCAGCAACAAGAAACATTATCCCTCAATCCACTCAGCCCAGCAAGGAGGCTCAAGCAGCTTTCCCCCTTTGCCCTAGTCATGGCAGAAACAATTGCCATCCAGGGACGCACCCTTCCCAGCACCTCTCTGTCCTAACCAGCACCTCACAAGCAGCAGCAGACAACATGCACCAACACCTCTGGCCTGGGCTGACAGCAGATACTGTAGAGCATCCCCCCATGTGCCCTCTACCCTCCTCTGCAGAGAAATCTCCCACAAGCTAGATTCCACCCACAGGCCACCAGGAGAGCCCAGATTTTTGCAGAGTAGATACCTAGCCACAGACAGCTTGTGGGATTGCTGGTATGAGATTTTCCTGTGAGTTTAGTGGCTAGATATTTTTGAAACCCTCTCTAGATCAGCCTCCTTAGGCTAGAAGAGACCTTTAAAACCCTGTCGCATATGACTAGCAGCTGTGCATGAAACATCAGCAAATATTGTGGAGCCCATCCATGATTGGTAGAGCTTGCTTTGGAAATCATTGAAGCTGGTGTCCTTGTAAACACTTAGAGGAAGTAAATCTGTTGTACCTAATATTCCAGCTTGCCACTCTGCTTGTTTCATTAATCTCTGTACAGAGTTATGCATAAGATTTGGGATGTATGGCTTTTAGCAATCTGCTTTTTTTATGCTCTGATCTACTCTTGTGCTTAGATACCACAGCAATGGGCTACTTAAATAGAATAGCTCTAATTCTTTGTTCTTTAGAATCCCTTCTCCATATATAATGCAATTAATTGCATTGTTAAGGCAGTCCAGATGGGCACTGCACTATCCTCTGATATATCCAAATATCAACATGTTAATGATAGTATAACACTTCATTTGGGTTTTTCTTCCACAACTTCCTACTAACAGCAGCTTTTGAACTTAAAAAGACTAAAAGAGAAAAAGAAAAAGAAATCTAACTTCCAGAAATCACAGTTATATGAAGGACTTGATCAAAATGCAGACACGTAAATAGAAGCTCAGCTTATATCTGCTTCCTTTTCTGGTCAGTCCACAGGAGACATAAGCTTTACTGTTCTCAAGTCCATGGGCAAGAATATTGCCTGAAGCTGTGAAGTTTTTTGACTTCCAACAGAGGAGAATGCTAACTCACTACACAAATGTTGGCTGGATTCACTGCCCTCTTTGTACGAGGAAGGACTTTGGCATTTTAATAACTGACAGGATGAAAATTGTTCTTTTCCTAAAAGCTTTCTTTTATTCACATGTGAACTGTTGACTATGTGATAGTCTTAAAGAATTTTAATTATTTTTTGGTTGTGGAAATGCAGTGTCCTTTGCAGTAGGAGACAATTCCTACTTAAAAACCCATATAATCTAAATATGTGAGACAACAGGAATCTATAAATGTGGCTGAACTACAATCAAGACTTGACGCTTGACCCAGTGCTGAAGTTCGATTTCCTGCTTCTCCCCTTGTTTGAACACTTTGGATGTGATTCAGCTCAAATACCTAAATTTAGCAATTCAGCTCACATTAAAGTAGACACCCTTCTTAGAGCAGCTGAACACTGAGGGCTCCACTGATGGCACTGACAGGAGCTCCCCTAGAAAGTTCCCAGAAAGAAAGCACACACGACAGCTAAATAAAGAACACCACAGCATCATGCCTCTGCAGAAGGCACTGAGGGAACCCAGGCTGCCCTGGGCATGAGAGCCACAGTCTTTCTCAGTGCATCTACCAAAGGCCATGGACATACACGAGAGGGAGATAATTTAGAGCAGTAATGTGGTTTAAACAGACTAAAACCTGCTGGAAGACCCTAGCTCTCTATCCTGCATTGCAGGGGAAAAGATCCTTCAAATTATGTGGTGTTGATACTTCTTGAAGGACAGTTTTCCCTTTTTTTTTCTTCTAAGTGTTGCCAGTTCCTACAGAACTGCAGGAAAATTCCTATTTTCCCGCTCTTTGACCATGTTGCAATGAAAATGGGAACAATCCAGCAGTGCCCTAGCTCCCTCTGAAAGACAGAGTAGTCACAAATTTTTATCCTCAGTATTATTATTCACTGATATATTTACCATCTGGCTGCTCTTGGTGCCTGGTGGCTGTGCCCTCTTGCCCTCTCCCAGCTTCCTTCCTGAAGAAGCCCAGAAGATAAGGGGCTAATGTGTATTTCCCAGATAGTCATGGAGCCAGATAGCCAGATAGCCAGATTGCCATGGAGCCAACCAAAGACTGCTGGTAAGAACACGCTGCACATCAGGCAAGAATGATCAGGTTTTGGCTGTAAAAAGGCAGCATTTTCCTGGGACAAGTACCCTTGTTCTGGATCCTGGAGATAATAACAATTCAGTGCAGCACAAGTTCAGGAATAAGATTAAGGGGCAGACATGTACTGTAGGGAGGGAGCAAGACAATCATTCCAAACCCACTTCCAAAAAGGTCTAGAAGAAAAGATTGTGTGTGGTAACTAATTTGCATCAAAAGCAAGAAAATTAGCCAGACCCTTGACACTCCATCAGCTGGATTGACACTGGAACCAGGACTGGTGATCTTACTTCCTTCCTTCCATCCGACTTCCTTCCTTCCATCCGAATTCCTTCCTTCCTTCCTTCCTTCCGAATTCCGAATTCCGAATTCCGAATTCCTTCCTTCCTTCCGAATTCCTTCCTTCCGAATTCCTTCCTTCCTTCCTTCCGAATTCCTTCCTTCCTTCCTCCCTTACTCCCTTCCTTCCTTCCTCCCTCCCTCCCTCCGTTTAATCTCTTTCAGTCTACCTATTCTCTACCTATCTCTCTCTCTTTCCCTTGCTCTTTCTATTCAAAATCGACTGCCATGTGTTTATATTAGAAGATAAGGGACTAACATATACCAATTTCCATGCCAGGTGTATAATTCACTAATAAAACTTTGCAAATTTTTGCAGGCCCTCTGATTTTTGTTGTTTCTTTTTGACTGAGGGCATCTATAAATCTTGGTGTTCCCTTCCCTTCACGATGGGACACCACACTCTGTCCTTTCTTTCAGAGCTGGCAAGGGCTGTGACGTAAATTTTGTTGTTGGCAGTGCCAGTGACATTTCAAAATGTTTAGCTAGCAAACGGGTTTGCTCAGCCCCTTTCCTTCCTTCCAAGCATCATTTTTAATTGTAAGCATAGACATCAATTACAGATAGATTATCAGAAAGCCTTAAAAGCAGGATGCTGGTATGCATATTAAAACTCCAGTTGGAAAGAGCCTAACATGCAAGTTCACTTGTCACTTTTTCTGTTAAATTACTGAGTTGTTTAACCCCTTTCTTTTTTCTCCCACCCAAGCCTCACTTTCAAAATACCAAAAGCAATTAGAGCACATTACAGGTTAAATCACTTGTTAAATTTCAGTTTTTAAGTCAGAGCCAATTCCGAATTATTACAAGCAAAAAAGTACCTTAATTACAGTAAAGTTTAGGGCACTTAACTGGTCCTAGTTGCCAGATTTCAGGAGGATTATTGCTATTATAAAACAGAGCAGCAATACAGCAAGGCAAGACACTGATAACTTCCCAAGTGGGACGTGAAAAGAAATGGATTTTTCCAATAGTTGAAATAGAGAATATGATGCTATACTACATTTATAATGATTGGTAAATCAAACTCTGCATTTAACTCTCTGAGTAGATTTCAGGTGGGCACAGAAATTCACTTCAGGTTATTCTCCTCTTCCCTCCAAATGAATTGATAGCCTGAGGGGAAATCCTCTACCTGTCTGACACTAATGCAGACTTTCCTAACTAATACTTTTCACCTATGACAGTCACAGGTCAATCCCAGCACTTGGCACCTGGGATAGAGATGGGAGTAAACCAACATTTTCACAGCAGGAGAATAAACAAGTCTGTTGCTGTGATCACCCCTCACGTTTTGCATGGCAGAAGGGCTTCTCACTCTTAGATATTAGCTAAGGGGCCATTTAGTAAACACTAAAAAAAAAAGTGTTGTCTTCTTCCTGCCCCCCTAAGTGAGGGTGGTGACTCCAGCATTGTAGCTGGAGCCAAGTCTCAGGTGAATTTTAATCCTTCATTATTCAGTACATACTGTTTTTTCCCCTTTCCCTCTAAAATGACAGTCATGCTGTTAAGCATAATAATTGTTCATGAGTGAGCACTGCTTTTTGTCCCTCTTGATTTTGCCTCTAAGGCAGGCTTCTTACTCCACCAAGGTCAAGGGTCACCTGCTAAATCATGCATACCCACAATCCCTGGTGAATTATGCAGTTGACAAACTGCCGCTAATGATTAGTACAACCTGCATTAAAACCCTGGCACTAAATTGATATTACTTGAGTGATGGATTACACCTCTAATGAGAGGATTATTGCCACAAGTGACCTTGTCGGCTGAAAGAGTGTTTCAATATAACTAACATCTCTCACATTCTCGTGTCACAGCAGTTCTAAAAAAATATTCTCTCCCCTTTTTGATTTTTTTTTTATTCCTACTTTGCTTTCTAGTCCTCAAACAAGCAGGTAATCTGTAAACAGCACCTCTAATGGGATTAGTCATTACACTGTACCCCAATCAGTACAGCTCCATGCCTGTGAAATACCCACTGTGCAGAAAGATAATTTTTCAGTCAAAAACTGCTGTTCTTATTTTCCTCCCTGTTCTTCAGAACATTGAAGTCCACTTGCAAGCACATTGCCTCACTGCCAAGGGGATCACATGCCCCTGAGACATTAGTAAATTTGTTGCCCTTTTATGAAGAAAAAGGTGAAATGATGGCTGTGCACTTCAGCAATCTCTCAGAGAAAGTCATCACTGCCTAATCGTATTGATGGGACAGAACATGGTCAGAGCATCTTCTTTATCAAAATACTCCGCCAGAGTTGATCACCTGCCCCACTTGATCACCCAGAGCGGACTGCTGAGCTCTCCCAAGCAGAGAGCTTGTGCTCCTTATGTGTTTGTGAGCACTGGAGAAGCATGTCCAGCTACCCTGGTGTTTTATCGGGTGCGGTTCAGACGGCACTGCTGCTGCTCGTCAGCATCCAAGTGGCGGTTAATTCACCAGGAGGGAGGAAACATGTTTTACTAAATGTTTCACCAAAAAAGAAACCCCTCCTGCAAAGGGACTGTGCCGAAGACGAAGCCACAGTCTGCCTGTGGAGTTAATAGACCCCTCATGGAGCCTCCTCACGCCTTTGTCTGGACACAGTTAGTGGTATATTCACAACTGCCTGTCACGCTACACAAGTGCAGATGAGGCTGGAGGGGACCGTATATTGATGGAATTAATTGAGCATAAGCCATGCTGACTGGCGGGGAAAATCACATGAAAGAAACAAAACACACGTGCCTGACCATTTCTGTGTTCCAGCAAAGAAAGAGCAGCTACAAACAAATAAAAATCATGGTGGAGGATGTCAGCACGAGCTCTTTATTATCAGTGGCGTTTCATTCCCTGAGGGATCTGCACACCCCTCAAAAGCGAGACTCATTCCCCCAAACTCAGACGCGTTATATCAGAGAAAATCCAGTTTAAATAAATGCAATATTAAGTCCTGTGACAGCCTCTGACAGGGTCAGATTCAATCCCCCAGTCCATATTGCTTCCCTCTGACCGCAGCCTCTGCCTTCCCCGCTCCTCCCTTCCTCCACCCCACACACTATCTAATACATTTGATGTTCTGCAAAATGAGGAAAAACCCTAGTGCTATAGCTATAATGAGAATGTGTTCTCGGGATGCCCATTAATTAATCCTGGGAGACCTCTGCTCCCCTGTGCCGTACCGTTAAAGCTGCAGGCAGCTCAGATGCTCTTCCTGGCAGCTCCCAGGGATGCAGCAGAAGTGAAGAGGAGGGTTTGCAGGGCACTCTGAGGCAATGGCTCTGCACACCCTCCTCCCCTCTGCCCACCCGAGCCCTTGCCTGGGCACATCCAGCCCATGCTTGCTTAATTGGCCGTCTGGCCCCGCAGTGTAACAACAGTGTTGGCTGCTTCTCTTCCTGTTGCAGGGTGTGAGAGGGAAAATGTACAATGGGTTGGTCTAGAGATGTTATACCAAACGTCAAGGCCAGGCAGATCACCCTCCACACATGACAGCTGGCCCAAAAATAGCAAAGGCAGCCGGAGTCAGAGTCACCTAATGAGCCTCCTCTTACTTCGGCAGGTGCTCATGTTACAGGCAAGGCCAGCAATCTTACACTACAGAGGCCTCTGCTTCCTTTTTTTTAACATTCCCAGCTCCCAGGTATGCTTTGGGACAGCTCTACAAAAACATAAAAAAAAGTCACAGCTTGAAACTGACAGACACATTCATCCTAATATTGCCATGGAAAATCTAGCAGGGGAAGGAAGTAGAAAGGGGGAATGAGAATATTAAAAAAACTAATAATAAACCGCCAGAAAAGAGATTGCCAAGTATCACACAACACCCAACTTAATTTCCTGTTGTTCATAGGAGAAGTTAACAAAACAACACAGAAATATCCTGTCATCCCCTCTGCAGTGATTACAGCATTTACAGTAGCTTTGAAAAGTACCCACAGGCAGCAACAGGATTAGCAAAGACGCCAAGAATGAGACAACTCTGTCACCTTGGGCTGGCATCAGTGACATCAAATGTAAAGCGGCTGTCACGTGCATTAACAAACTCATGCATGATCAGTCTTCTGGTAGACTAAGGGAGAATGGTGCTGCAGGGTCCACAAATCATGGAAATGCAGAGGCAGGTGAAGAGGTTGAAGGCAAGGCCACCTTCCTGCTGGCTAAGACCTGCAGTGCCAACTTCACGAAACACAATGAGTCAAATTGCCTCTTGCCCTATTAAACTACTCTTCATCTGTCCACTTGCAATTTAATCCTTCATTGTTCATAAATGTAGACCGCGAAATATTCTGTTTGCAGAGTCAAGACACCATTGTGGACTATGCTGATGACAAAATTTGCACCCTTTCCAAGCATGAGTTGAGAACAGCATCTGCTGCTTCTCCCTTTCTGCAGCCTGGTGTGAAGCCTGAATGCATTCCAAAATTATAAAGAGAACATATACAGTCATTTTTTTTTTGTTTTTCTCTCCAGCTCTTTTCCATTCAGAATCAGCAGGGAATGGACTATGTTTGTACTTATTTATAGTTGTGGTATATTGAAGAATGTTCAGAGAGATGTGTTTCACTTCTCATCTCAGAAGTCCATACCTATTTTGATCTTTTCCAAGCATAGTATCAGATATGTCTCTGGTTACTTAGAAAGATTTGTATCCTGCACATATGAGCTCTGCACAGGAGGACAACGGATTTGTTTTCCTGTGGGTCAGAAGAAGAAAATTTTGCTTATACTGCTCCTTCCAACGAATTAGTCATTGCCTGGTTTTTGCTTGTTTGAAGATGTGGCCCAACACCTGCTATGTCCTATTATGTTAAATGGCTTGCTAGAGTAATTTGCTTCTGGCAGCAAATTTCAGACATGGGTGCTCTGTGCTGAAACAATTGTACTGCCCACTTAGCACATATTGCCCTAATATTTTTATAGCTATGTATACAGAAGAGGGCTACTCAAATATTTTCCATAGAAAAACAGTTTACTGATGGTTTCCATAAAATGCTGCTTCTTTCCAAGGAAAATTTTACTACTGGCTGAGAAACTAAACAACTGAAAACTAGTGGGCTTTTAGTCTTGAGGCAATAACCAAAAAAATGTTAATTAAAAAAATGTAGAAATGGTGATTCAGAAAGCAGGACAGCTTTTCCTACAGGAAAGCTTTATAAAACAATCAGTGCTTTACAAGATGTGTTGTTTTTATCCTCCTCTTTTATGTACAAGGTTTTCCTGCCCCACTTCATACATAATATATAGCAAGCAAAAACCTACCATGATGCAATCAAGAGAAGATGCAGTGACACAACAAATGCACAGACACTCGAAAGATCAGTCACCAGTGAGAGAGAGAAATTACAATGCCACCTTCACTAACTCTTCCAAAGTCAGTCTAAGATAAAGGGAGTCTTTCTGGAGGTGTCTCTCCTGGAGTTCTTTCAACAAAAGACAGTCCCTGCTTGAACTTTAAAAAATAATAAAATTCTCTTAGATGTGGAGGAAAGATGACTAATGGGCATTAAAGGTTTTAGAAACATCAGGCAAATGAAGGAAACTCAGAACATACCCTTTCTGTATTGCCTCATTTTGAAGTCTATTTCTAACAAGAGATTAGGGGAAACTGAATAGACCTGTACAGGCAATGATGGAATTCTATAGTGTGATAAAAAGCAATAGAAGAAGACATAGTTTGCTGAAGCTAAGAAACATCTTAGTTTTTCTTACAATCTAATTCATTTGCTTTATTTCCCATGGCTATAGAAGCACTAGTGTTTGAGGTGCTCTGAATTAAGTACAGAGATTCAAGAAAAGAAATCATAAAAAGCATGAATTACTGTGGTTATATTCAAATCCAACAGGTTTGGGCATCATTTTCTAAGTAACCCTCTTACACTAATGTACCAAAAATGCACACTGAAATCCTACACTGGCAGAGAAATTAGATGACTAGGTCTTTTTCATCTACACTTTCTCTGGTTCCAGATTTCTGTGGTTCTATTATTACAAATTATTTTGGGAATCCTTTTTCCTGTAACAATGAACATACTTGTTCTCTGTTTTAATCATTGAGAGACACAACAAGACTAATATTGTCATATATTAAGTAATTGAAACATTTGGCCTTCAACTGTGGTGATATCCCAGGAGATTAGCCCTCCTGCTGGGTGGTATCACTTAGACTACATAGCTGCTATAAACTTTTTCTCTTTTTTTTTTTCCTGAGCTTTTAAATTTTCCAGTTGTCTTTCTTCTTAGGACTGTCAACCATGCCAGCTGTTCAGGGACCACACCACTATGAACTCCACTATTATATGCCTTGAAGGCTAGCCAGGACTAGTAGGGTCTTCACATTTGGACAAAACTGTGGTACTCTTAATCTTGATGAACAGTCTGGTTTTGGTCTATATCCACCAATTAAGTTGTCTAACGTCAGGAGCAACAGGGAGCTGGAAGGAGCAAAGCTTTCAAGGACTCCATCAAAGCCAAAAGGTGACATGAGGAGTAAAGCACTGTCAAATATTGGGAAAAGTATCACTGCATGACTTTTTGTGAACAAAGGAGACTGGAAAAATCTGTGTATACTGCAGTTCAGAGTGGAAGTCAGGCAGAGGTTGAAGGAAATGGCTTTGCTTTGTTGCTTGGAATGATAAAGCCCAGTGCTTTAGACTTCTCCACCCCAGGCAGCTTTGTCTTACATCAGCAATTCTACTTTGGTTATAGGGAACATTTCTATCAATCTATGAGTTTGTGGAGTTGAACCTCAACATAATTCCCACTTTACTATGAGTTGTCACAGGAAAAAGGAAAGAATGAATGAAACAAATATACAGAACTAAACCTGTCATTGTAGTTGGCCAAGGTAAAGAGCAACAGGGTATTGAAATGGAACCAATATGGTCTGCAGAAACAAGCACCTATGAGCTAAGAAATACACTGCAAGTGAAACGTGCATTATATGCTGAGTATTAAAATGTAGTGCTCTGCTTTAATGATTCCTACAGAAGCAAAACCCGCTTTTTCAATATTTGTGGTAATCCACTAAAAGCAAAATGTGGAAAGACCTTAACAATGCTCTTTCCTTCCAGTAACAACAGATATAGGCAGTGTAGTTCATTTTTTCAAAAAAAAGAACACTTTCCATTTTTTTGTTCAGTTTCTTTATTCTATGCAGCACAGAACATAATTACTTTACACTGTAGGCTCAAAAAGTCACTAAGCAGCTGATAAAAGGCAAAGAAATCAGTACGATTTTCTAGCTGAAAAAAGGGCTTTTCTTATTGGAGCTGATAACTCTCACCAAGGGCTCCAGGCTTTTGTTACATCAATTTGAGGAACTCATAATCTCTGCATTATGAATGTTCAACCAGGATATTTTCTGCTGTAGTGTATCAAGCACCTTCAATATCACAGCTCCTGTTGTCATTGTTGGGTAAACAGCTTTTGACACGTTTTCAATATGATTACATTAGAACAAGTGGGTCATGATTGATAACCTAATATTCAGGCCATGCAAATCATCAATCACAGGAAGTATATTAATTATTCAATGAAACCATCTAATGCAAGAATCAATGTTGGAAATGAAGAAAAGAAACTCACAGCTCCCAGCAGAGGCTACACCAGATAATAAAAAAGGAATACTAAATAATCTCAGCCCATAATCCAGTTTAATAAAATCCATTTATTTAGCTGTCAAAAACATGATACAATTATTTTTTAAAAAAACCAACAACAACAAAAAACCCCAGATAATGAAAAACTTTTTTTCTTGTGGAAAACAGACTTTTACACTTTTATGTTGTGATTAAATGTGAACTCTAAAAATACACCACAAATAATGAGAATAGCTGTGACATATGTGATGAAAAAGAATCACTTAGAAAAGCAGGTGTTCTCAGTTATTCTTTGTGACATTAAAACAATTATAACAGTATGACACATAGTCTGCAACAGCCCAAGAACCTTACAGGTCCCCAACACATCACACACACATGGAGTAACTAACGATTCTGCGTAGGAGTGGACACTGTCCCTCCTTAAACAGTCCAAAATTATTCAAGTAGCCAAAGCAGCCCTAGAAAGAAGGATCCTCAAAATGTCTGCCATCCTTCTAAAGCAACACAAATTGTGGCCAAAAAGGTTTGTAATACATAAACAGAAGGGCATAGCAGGCAACATTGGAAGTTGCAAACTTCATGACCCACCTGGTTGATGTGTTGCTGTGATGGTGGAGAGGGGATTTGATGGCACTCACCTGAGCAGGTAGCTCTCCCCAGGCACTTGTTGACCCATATTCTCTGCTGGTTTTTACTTCAGCAATTCCTGAAATAACTCATCCTGCTTCATTTGAACCAGACCCCAGGGTATCTTAAACATAAAATCTCTGGCAATTAATATTGTCAGTATCAACATCCACTTAGGCAGGAGACTATGCAAAGACTTCTACATTCTCCTTGTAATATAATCCTACATGACTTCTACTCCATCCACTCTCTTGCTGCTTATTTTCTCCTTTAGCACAATATCTCATCCCTAGTTCACAAGGCCTTTTGCAATTTTTGGCATAATGCTGCTTGGGCTGACACTTAAATGATCATCTCACAGCCACCTCTCTTTTCATTTTAGCATGAAATCCCTTTCTCCGTCTGCTTTCCTTCTGCATTTTAGCATCACATTTTAAAAGCACACTATTTATTCCTAGGATCTGCTTTTCTTTCAAAGGAAACCTCAAAATGTATCGGTGCTCTCTCTGCACACAAACAGATAAGAGGCAAGCGTGAGATTTTTCACAAAAGTTCCATTCACCAGAGTGAGAAAGAAAAGTAACGACAGGAGCATCTGACTTTGAGTGTAAATACAGAGGAACCCTCTTGGACCTTGTTCAATTTCACTGTGTCTAAGATTTACAAAAGTCTACATGTACTCCCTGAGTGGCAGATTGTGACAACATGTAATAAAAAGTCCACCAGAATGAAATGGGGACCAACCCCACTAACCTTATCTGCACCATGCCAGTCCACCTGCAGAAAGGCAGTAATTATCTTAATTGTGTGTCTAATACCACTTTGAGTGTATCTACTTCTTGGCAATGACAATCATGAAACATGGGTTTCACAGTTTGGTGCAAGAAGGACAGTGACAGCCGTAGCAGGCTCTTGCAAACAGCTTTAGGAAGCCTTGACAGCTCCATCCACAGTATCTGCCCAGTGAGGTACACCCAAACATTTCACTCAGTCAAACTCACAGGTCTCCTAGTTTATGTTCCTGCTAGGGAATAGTATAATAGTTCCAGCACATGCCTGCTTAAACGGTGCAGTATTTGGCAATAACAGGGTGAGGCTTCTGGAGGAGTGCTACGGCACAGCTTGTGGTCTTCCTCAGTCTATGGGTGGAAAGCCACAGGGGCATGGTAGCATCATGGGGTAGCAAGTCCCCACAGAACCATTCACCCCCTTTACATGAGCAGACTCATTAACAAAGTCTTGATTTTAAAACAGGATATTCTATACAAGCTGAGGAAGCAGAAGTTTCTCTCATTTCATTACTATGTTTTAAATGTTGTCAAGCCAGCTAAACTTTCTGTTTAGGTAGACAGCCAGATGGTGTTTGAGCCCTCAGTACTGGGGTTTGTGTACTTATAAGATCTCAGGGGTCTACATGACTCCCATGTTTGTTCCTACCTCAACATCTTCCAAGTACTTTTCTTGAACATTGGTTTCTACCAGTAACCCCTCTATTAACACCCATCATAAAGTGCTCGAGGTCCAAACCAATGCCAGTCCCAGAGGCATTTCAGCATCTGAAATGCAACCTTTCCCCCATTTCCAAATCTCTTCCCTACCCAGAGACACATGCTAGCTGAACCCATCAAAAACAAAGCTGTTGGAGGGTTCCAAAGTCAATCTGGTTTTAGGAATGTAAAACTTGAAAGGATTTCTAGGTTGAGAGTGCAGTTCCTTGCTCTTACATGGACTCATCATACAAACCCTTTCATGAAACTCCTTTGGAAGCTTATCAGGTTCTAACTGTCTAATATATATATAAACATACATATGTGTATGCATATTAGATTTTGGGCTTACCACTGCTGTGGGGAGATTGTTCCATAGCCTCATCACTGTAAGAGCTAGAAACTCTGTAGAAACTCTGTTCTAATGTTCAGGCACAAAGCATTCATGGCCGGTTTCTGCTCATTTATTTTGGTCTTAACATTGTTCTGTAGCTCTTCTCTTTCCTCGGAAGCAAAAAATTGCAGAAAATGCAGAAAGCCCTGTATTTAAAATGGAACACACAGTTTAATGTACATAGAGATAGGAAGTCCCCAAATCAAGAAAAGAAATTCTTAAATTGTACAGTCTCCCTCAAATTGCACACTAATAAAAATCTTCATGTCTGTTTTCTAAAAAGATAGCAAAAAAAGAAAAATATTGTTGAGTAGCAAAAATTGTTAAGCCAGAGCTTTAAATGATGTACCAGTTCCTAATGAAGCTCCACTGAACTTCCTAAGAGAACACAGTTGTTTTACAGAAAAATGGAAATTGAGTGTGTTCAACTCTCTCCATTCAGTCTGTAACAGGGAAAAAATACAGATATACATGCAAAGAAAATGTGTTTAAATAACAGTTTTCCTTTCAAGGATAGCAGGTAATTATTTTTGGAGAATATGGGGGGGGAAAAAAAGCAGAAAGAAGATCACTTCATCTATCTGGAGAGATTTCAAAAAACTTTTTCCAGTACTAATGTAAGTAAATACAAATCACAAACAGATGAAACCCTGGGGTCAAGCAGCAGTATGGCTGTGCTTTGCCATTGCTTCTCCTATCAGCACAGCACAGCTTTCACAACCCACTGCCCTATTGCCCTGTGACTCCAAGTTCTTGGGTGAGAGCATTGTGGCTCATCAGGGAAGAGTCAGTGACAGAAGTTGCAAGCAGCTTTCCACTATAACATAGCAAAGCACTTTAAGACTGTTTACACGAATGTGCTGATCACTTATTCAATCACTTGCAGTTTTTCTTTTAAAAGAATTGAATTGATGGCACTGAGCAAAGGAAGTTCAACCACAGTTAGAGCATTTTGATCACTGCAGAAGATAGTGTCATGCAGGGCTTTCTGATTCATGCCAACTCCTGTTAGTACACTCAGGCTTCTCCTTTAAAATATTTTTTAGTATATCTTTTATGTTTAGTTCTAAAATGCATTGTATTTACCCAAGAGATCAGACCAAGTTTCTGTTTCCAAAACATTTAGATGGACTTTTTTTAAAATTCCACAAGAGACTAAAACTCATCTTTCTGGTCTACCAGGCAATTATACATCTAAGTATTCAAAAGAAAAAAACATTTTTCTTCCATACCCCAATGGACAGTTGACTAAACACACATTATTTTAGCTGTGGATTATCTTTTCAGTTTTTAAATCAGAATATGTACATTGATAGCTACCTGGCTTTTTCCATGAAGAAGTGGAGAAAAAAGGTATAAGTCACACAAAAGGTGATAGAAGCCACACTAAGAAAAGTAGTCAAAGCACATGGAGTCAGAAAGTCTATCACAGAATAGAATTTGGCCCACAGTCTGTATCTTGAAGTATCTGTGGCAATTTATCCACAACAGTTTAGCTTTATCTCATTTTGAAATCTTATTGATACACTGACTAATCAAATCATTAATTTGACCCCACATACCCAGAAGCAGAAGATAAACTTTGTCAATCTTTCTTGGTGCTGAAAAGGTCTTGGACCAGATTTTCATTGCTGCTGCTCCCTCGCCAGGTGTTCTCAGCATAGCACTGAATCTTTCCTCAAGCCAGCATCCATTTTCATTTATCATATTGTACTTTATTTCTTTCAATATGATGATATTGCTCATGTGAAGAAGACCAGAATAAGTCCGGAACATTACCACACAAATGCAGATCTGCAGGTTTTATGACCTATGCTGGTCTCTCCAAATGGATATGCTTCTCCTCCCTGTACCTCAAGCTCCTTTTTCAGTAGTACCAATACACTCAAAGTCCTGAATGCTCTCCCCAGGGTAGCTGTCTAAACCTTTTCATTCAAAACCTGAGTGTAGATTGCTTCTTTCTTTCATAACCACATTGGAGTTTTCACAACATGAGCCACCAAAATCTGGGAATCCTGGGCTCGTTGCCTTCTAACTGATGGGATTCATGTGCCTTATTTCACAGGCAGTTTTCACCTTCTCCCTCTAGGCTAATATGCCAAGAGTTTCAGCCCAGAGTTTGCAGTTTCAGCCAAACTTGGAAGTTATGTCATTCTGTATCAAAGATTTGACTGTGAATCTCTTTAGGTATCAGTCAGATCAGATACCAGATTTCTCACACAGCCAAGACAAAGGCTTAGTCACCTGGCTGAAGGGAAGGGAATGAGGAAATGGAGAGGTACCCAACAATTCTATTTCATAAAACTCAAGCAAGTTGGTATGTTTGGAGAACCTCTATTGGATTGAGCCCCTCACACAAGCAAACAGAAACACCTCATTTATGGATCCAAGCAAAATTAAAACATGAAACAGACTCTGAGCTGCTAAGACTGTCAAAGATGAGGTGCCTATGAAAATGACCAGAAGTAGAGTTTAAGTTCCCAAAAAATCAAATGTCAAAAAATTGTGCAGCTGCAGATTTAAAGAAGTAGATAAGCAGAATTTGTGAGAATAAGATACCAAAGCCACATTTGGAAATTTTGGTCTCTTCATGGATTTAACTCTCATTTTTCAGCACCTTCATTTCCCTTCTGCAAAAGACAAATAAGAGCACTCTTTTCACAGGAACATTTAAAAAAAACACATGCAATAAAATCTGTGAGGGGATGAGCCCTACAGGAAAAGTGCAAGCCTTTGAAAGAGAAATTACAATTCATAGATGGATTTTGCAAAGTAGGTCTTCAGCCAATGGCAAACTTCCAGAAAAAAACATGTTCATTCTGGAGCAGTGAGGCCTTGTACTTAGCCCAGGGCTGTGCTGGCTGGACACAAGTTAGTCTGTGATACCTGAACACCACTGTCTCATTTATAGTACCTTGTGTGTTGTGATTGTTGTTATCACACCATGGTGTACAGCACTCAATATGTGGGACAAAACACACGCAGAACATGCTAGTCCCTCACTCCACCTTGCTCCTGAATTGAGCCGTCAGTGTAGCAGAGGAAGAAACTCTGCTCTTCTCCCATATGAGCCTACATCTGCTTCCTCCATCACGGAAATTGTCCAGAGTCCCACAGAAATGTTCACAGGCATTTGTTGTATGCAAATAGCTGCCAAATAAATCATTGTATATTGCAGCACAACCCCTGAGGGTGTTTGTACCTATGGAACTTGCTACTGTCACTCCACTTCCCCATATACCTTAATCATGTTATTCATTCAGCAAGAAGGATGAATGTTACTGCATGAGACTTTAATCCCTTACTGCTAAGGATCTGATTCTCTGAGAGAGAGCAAAAGAGAGACCAGGAAATCCAGGAGAAAAAACTTAAGGTAGGAGTCAAATACCATTATTTGTCGGCACTGAATTTAGGCAAGGATTGCATTATAAGAACATCTTCCTAAAATACTTCAGGAGAAATTTGTTGCATGAGAACACATTGATTGTGCATGTGTGCATGTACATATGCACACACCTGTAAATACAGGGCCTAGACAGGACCTTTAAGGCAGAGAATTTGCAACCTTTTAAAGCTTCTAAAAAATACTTCCCTTCTCTCTCCCTCTGTGGGCTAGCTCTATGGATTACAAAGTAATTTTACAAGAATATTTCCTCTATCCTCCAACCCTTTGAATTTTTTTCCATAAAGACAATAAAAATGAAATAACAGCAGACAGGAGAGGGAGAGAAGCACAGCATTTAGGGGTAATCTAAGAGCCTGTCTTTTTAATAGCCCCAGCACATTTTAAAGGTACCAGTTTATTTGATAGCTCTGCAGTCAGTGCTCTCTGTATGAGGAGCAATGCCTGTTTCATCATGCTGCCCTTGACAGTAACCCTGATGAATCCCTTCCACTAAGATTGAAGGCCTCAGTCCTCTGTTAAGACTGCCAGCAAATATGCTAACTACCAGGTCCTAGACAAATCTAGAGGAAACTAGAGGACCACTATGTCACACCCCATAATGCCCCTAGAACAGTTATGGTGTAACATTAAACGGCATTGATACTTTTGCTTACTCCAAGAGTGTTTATAAATCAGCAGATGAGAGATGCACCACCACCATAGTTCATTATAAACTTCTCCCTCCAGCTGGCCCCTATTATTCCAAAAAACTAGGAAAGTATAAGAACGGGGGGAAAAAATTCAGCTGTTTTTATTTTCAAACAAATTGGAAAAGGAGCTAACAAAACATTGTTCAGTTTAGGTTTTCTGAGAAGTGCATCTAATGGATTGTTTTTGTGAACCTTTCCTTTAAGCCTGAGTGACAACTTAATGAGGAATCTTCATAATACCAGATTCACTTACATAAGGTGAAGATGCGATCTCACTTTCTTTCCCAGTACATCTTTCTGATCTCACCCCTGCTGGAGGGATTGACCTGTGTTGATTTTCTAGACCCATTTTGATGTAAGCTGTTTGCAAGCCTGCTGACTCTCTCTCTTCTTGGCCTCATTCCATGTCCTCTATCCATCAACATGGGAAAGAGTACTGCCTTTCTTGAAAGCCCCTACTTCTGAGAAGCAGCAGAATGACAGAAGTGATGAGTTATTTAAGTTAGATATGACAGAGGTGTTAGCCCATTGACCAATTCACCAGTTTTAGTAACTAATTAAATTAATATTACAGCAGATAGTCATAAATTGCATTGTTCCTGGTCCAGTAAGGGAGTAGGAAAAATCACTTTTTTATTCAAACTAGTGTAAAAGATAGACATTTTTTCCAAAACCTTACCTGTCAATCAGATTTCCCAACTGGCTGGTGACTGTGGGGGACTCACTACCATATTACCATTATTCAGCGATGTTGTGGTACATTGACACTACTTTCATCCTTCCAGTACTTATCAGTCTTCACCAGACAGACTTAACACCTCTTTCTGTTCTGTAAGCCCCACATGACTGCTCGTTTCCCAGGTGAGAGAAACCTTGAATGCAAGAGCAGAAGGACTGAATCCCATTTCTGCTACTGCCACCCAGCTCTGAGTGGCCACAGTGCACAACATAGTGACAACCATGGCATTCCTGAGTCACCATGGATTTGCTGCACACATTTTACAGTCAGAATACAAAAGATTCTAATGAGGACTGGTGATAAAGCCCTCCATACTTCCTTCTTGCCACCTCTGTTAAGATAGGGAAGAATAGGAGTTTATGGACCATCTCAGTTTACTCTCTTGTTCATTACTATTGATCATTCTATGTCAACAAATGAAAGTACAATGGTTAACACTACAGATTAATTGTTGCATCTTGATCTATAATTAAGCAATAATATGTGACAAGATTTTCAGGGATAGGAATGAAAAAGAATATGATGAGGCACAGTATCTGGCATGAAAATTTGGTGATGGTAAAACCACAGCTCAACATTGAGCTACTACCCAAAAATGCCATATCATCTCAATTTGCATCAAACACAGGGGAATTAAGGTACAGGACTATATAGTTTGCAATATTTGCATGACATAACAGAGACCAAGAGCCTAGTTTAGGAATGTGCTTTATATTTTGGGATTTTTTAATAACCTCTTTACTTTTTTACTGAATCAAATGAATCAGGAAACGTCAGCATTTTATATTTTCACATAATCCACAAGGAAGGTAATTCTACATCAAGTATTTACTACACAGTACTCCACAACATGCTATAGTCTAGGTAATTATGCTTCATGAAATCTCTGTGGCTGGACCATGTCTTGCTAAACCTCAGAGCTCCACTGAATTGCCCTAGAGCCACTATTTTATGTCATGGCCAAGAACAGCAACCATATCTTTGATCCACCAGATCTGAATGATTATCCTTGATCCCAAAGTGCTCTGCTTCTATTCCAGTGCTTCTCCAAAGCAGAATGTCGTGACAGAACCCCATCCTTGCTCAGCTCATCCCCAACACCAGAAAGGCTTGCATCAAGACCAAGAAAGCTTTATTTGTACAAGGGGGAAAGGTGGTGGCCTCATGTTCTGATTGTCTTCGTGAAACCACAGTTGTATGGGCAATTGAGAATCAGTTGATAATTTTAAGCACACAGGTGTTCAACAAAAAGATGGCTAGGGTATGAAAATATACCCAAATCCTTCCAAAAGTGGGAGTCTGTGCAACATGAACAGAGTGAACAATTCACTGCTGAATGGTTTGATCAGGTTGCCAGCACTGGTTTCAAGAAATGATGCAAGAAATAGTTTTCTCATTATTTCTCATTTAGTCAGATTGTTATCCTGGGAAACACTTACTTAAGAGTGCCAGCATGTGCTGTTGCAAATTAATGACAGTTACTTTCTCAAAGTCAAAAATATTCTACTGGAAAAGGATTTCTTACATTATTCACCACTTTTCTGAGGTTACATTGGATTCAGCCTTAAGTTTAAGACTGAAATCCAGACACAAACATATATGCACTCTTAACCTGTAATGTCACCCTGGATATAAATACGATTAGTATTTCCTCTTAATTATATTTCTGCTAGTACAGCCTGCATTTTCAAAGATGCTCAGTACTTTGTTTTATGCAGTGTGCAGATTTTCATGAGGGCACATACATACTGTTAAATTACAGAGATATTTAGCATAGGCACAAAATAGTTATGCACCCTTTTTTCTTTTTTTTTCCTTCTCCTCCTTTCTATAGGAAAGGCCAATATCAGCATAACAGCTATTCTGTCAAAAAAAAAAATCCAAGCAATAATGGGCAGAGACTTGGTAAAGAAATTCACCCTATTCTGGCAGGACATTTCTTATTATTTTTTAATCTGGACAGACATTTTTTACAGAACAAATAGGAAGACACAAGCACTACCCAAGTGACCTTGCAATCCAGCTTTTGCAAGGCTGCAAAGGCGAGATGTCATGCCACAGACCAGGCTTTTATTCTTGGCTCTGCCAGCAGTCTGCTAGCAATGCTGGGCACTCACCTTAGCTCTCTGCCCCTCGCTTATCTCACCTGTAAGGGAGGGATAAGGCTACAGCATACACTTAGGTCTATGGTTGACAACAATAGTGCGTGCAGTGAAATGGCCGATCTTTTGAGGGAATAAGTGTTATTCTTTCCCAGAACTTGAGTGAATTTAGGTGGGGCATGGAGGCAAGAAGGAACACTACAAACCAAACCAAGGAGGATTTCTCCTCCTCAAAGCCATCAAGCAGTTGTACACTTCTGGTCTAGGGGTCTCTTCCAGTGTGAAGGATATTTCTGGGACCTGGGCTTCCCCCTCACGTCAAAGTGTTCCTGCATAGCAGCTGGCTTTGAAGAATGCCCCTCCACAAGGTTATACATACAGCCAGCCACGGGCTGCTGTATACCATAGAATCACCGAATCATGGAATGACTTAGGTTGGAAGGAACGTTTAAGACCACCTAGTTCCAAACCCTCTGCCATGGGCAGTGATATCTTTCACTGGACCAGGTTGGTTAGAGTCGCATCCAACTTGAACACTTCCAGGGATGGGGTTTCCACAGCTTCTCTGGGCAACCTGTTCCAGTGCCTCATCACTCACAAAGTAGGGAATTTCTTCCTAATAACTAATCTAAACCTACTCTCTTTAAGTTTGAATTGATTCCCCTTGTCCTACATGCTTTGGTAAAAAGTCTCTCTCCGTCTTTCTTGTAGACACCCTTCAGTCACTAGGAGGCCACAATTAGGTCCCCCCAAAGCCTTCTCTTTTGCAGGCTGAATATATGTGTATATATATGAGAATATATATATGCAGTATAATCAGCAACCATTTTTACAGACTTCCTTCTGCAAAAGAGGGAAAGGGTCACAATTAGTCATGAAGAATGAAACACAGCAGACTCAGCCATGCCACAAAGCACGCACGTGTGAGCAAATGCACACCACATACCCACACTCAGGGGGTCAGGTTCTTACCTTTATTGCTGTAGTAGACAAGTAAACCAAAGGGGGTTTTTAAATATGCTTCCACCTTCTACGCTCTTGTTGCATAAGATCATCAAGTGACATTCTTACACTCTAATTTTATGACATTGCAATAGCTGTAGATCTGCCTGAAGGGTTGTCCCCAAAGTCACCAGCTTAGAGGAATGCTTGGACAGTGCAAAGCCATGACAAGAAGTTTTATGTCACTAACCAGTGGCTATCAGTGGCTTTATCCGTATGCATGGGGCTTGTCTAGGCCTCAGGGCAGTTTCAGCATCCTAAAGCTGGTAGCATCAGATTGTTAATGAAAAGTTTTCAAATTCTGTCAACTAGTATGCTCAAGAAAATAAGGTTGTCTCCTGTGTCATATAACAACAGACATTTCTACCTAGAAACAGAACTTTTTAACCATGCAAATCTATATTTTTCAGTGGTAATGTTATTGCCTCTACAGCATCAGGTGTCAAGGAGTGGCATGGATAAGTCATGCAGTGTCTGCAAGATAGTGTTTTAGGTTCACATGAATCACCCCTTCAAAGACGTGAAATCCCTAGAGACCTGTGGGCAAGGGAGCCCCATTCCAGGCCAAATAAACCCTCCTGTGGGTTGGCGGTCCATGCTTTCCCAAACACACCTCAGCTCTGGCACGACACCATCACCCAATCACAGCTCTTCAAGATTCAAGAGATGTGAAAGAGGGAAGTAGCACAGCAAAGATATTTGACCATCAGAGGTTAAAACTAGCCACCAGGAAGCCTGATAAATGCATTTTTACCAAACGGGAAGTAATATTTAATTATTATTCAAAAAGATATACCAAGCTAAGGTTAGGTGCCTTCATTTTTTTAGCTTTCCTTGATGCAAAGGGGGAGGAGACGAGCAAGGAAATTAGTAAATAAAGGGTCTCAGAGGTTGTATCTTGTTAGCATATAAGTTTTGATGTGAGTTTTTCATTAGTTTGAGATAGGCCCAACAGAAATTTGAACTCCTGTAGCCTTATTATTGGTTTTCATTATTTTCCATGTAAGGAAAAAGTATAAATAAGAACCCTTGATATATCTACTTTATGCCCTTCATCTTTATATACATTCCTCATGCTCTCTTCTAATTGTCCTCTCATGCTGTAACTCTCATGCCAAATGTTTTCATTTTCCCTAGATACAGAGTTTGGTCTTTGCCTTTTATATCCATTTCCCATCCTATTTATGCTCTGTATTTCCAGTTAAAAATATATCATGACAATCCAATATTTTCAGTGTTCTCTAGTCCTTGATTTTAACACTTTTCTCGCTTTTTCCTTACTGTTGCTCCTTAATTTGTCCACTGACAAACCCTTTTCTGCAGCGACTTCTGTTCAGTTAGAAGGCAGTGATCAAATTATTCCTTCTAATATGTATTACCATGTATTTTTCAGCACTGAATTTCATCTGACATTATGTTCCCCAGCCACCTAGCTTTGTTGAGTCCCATCAGAGGTCCTCACAGTCCATTTCATCTGGACTAACCTAAATAATTTTGCAGATTTTGTGACCTCAACATTTTTGTCCCCCAGTCCTCACAGATTATAAATGCGTCTGTTAAATGCTTGGGATCACACACAGCAATATCATAATATCATGCTAAAAATGAACCATTTATTCCAATTCTTGTTTTTCCTGAAAACCAGCCATAATTGATGGCAGAATTTTACCCCTCTCACCTCCCCTAGAATGGCTGGATTTTGTTGACTTAATTTTCTTAGCAGCTTTTTGAAAAATGAAAACTGTATCTGCTAGCTCTCAGAAACTGAACACAAGTAACATGTAGTCCTTACCAGCCTCTCGGGTGCTGAATATATTAATTTGGATGGATACCTCATCTTTTGACACCTCTGCTTCCTTAGTCAGGGAAGGTATCCTTGAATGCTTGCCCTGTTTCATACTCTTACCTTGGCATCTACTATTGGCCACTTCCGAGACAGAAGATGGAATAAATGGGCCGATGGTCTTGCCTGGTACAGCCGTTCCTATGCAGTAATCCCATCTTCATTACCTGAAATATTAGGTTTCAGGCTGGGTTTTCCCCAGACTCCCTGCAATGACGAATGATTTAAAGAAAACATTAAGACAAAAATGCTCAAAAGTGACTGATTTTGGATGGCATAGGATGACAGCTCTGTATCACATCTGAATGTAAATAACTTCCTGCTTACTCTCACCTTCGAATCTTTAATGGAGACAGTAAAATAAGACAAATCTTATATTAGTACACCCTCGAGCCCATCAATCATTTCCCTTCCTCAACAGAATACAATTACCTTTGTATATGATTTTTTTCTACAGTCTTGAATCCACATGACAGTGGACTCAACCACCTTTCAATGAATTAAGAGAAAAATATTTTTGAGATGCATCTAATGTTTCCCATGCTGTTATCATCTATATGTTCTGAATTTACTTTTTTTCTTTTCTTTATTTTTAAGGAAGAAAAATAGCAGACAAGCACATATATAAAGCAAATAGTTTATAATCCCATGACTGAGGTCAGAGCTTCACAGAGGCTATATTTCTTTCTTTTCTTGTCGTATTTGTTGGTTTATGGTATTAGGAGGACAAGTCCAAAAAGAGATTCAGTCGCCCTTCTAGTTTTAGAGATTATTATAAGACTCGTCATTATTTAACACTAGATTTGAGTGACTCAGTCCTAGACTGTCTCATTGACATCAGTTCAAAGTCCTCTAGCACTAACATCAGGCTCCACATTGATAGACATTTTAAATTAGAAGCTGTAGGGTCTGGATGAAGGGCAAGTTAACAGCACTGAGTTTGAGTTGCTCTTTGTACCAAGACAGATGTGTACACTTTTGACAGTAGGAAGATTAATCAGCACTGAATATTTGGGTAATATTCCTCCTCTGGGCCTGTTAATTGCTGCCAATTTTTCGGAAATATGGGAGGTTTAGTGCATTGGTGATTAGGCTTTGTACTTTTGGTACAAGGTCTGACATCTGGACCACCCAGGTAAAAGCCCACTGCATTTCAGAAAACAGTTGATTCTAAATGCTTGGGAATGTCCCCTTGCAAAAATGATGTTTGGGGGCTAATCCATGAATTCTACACATGATGCAAACATCTGCTTATGCCCCAAGGTCAAAAGAAGACCTCTGAAACAACAGAATTTTTAAAAAGCAGCTAATTTTTTGTTTTCAAGAGCCCCAAACCTAGACCCCCAAATCTGAGTGTTACAGGAAAAAAAAATTACAAGGCAGGTTGAGGCAACCGCTTTGGGATTCTTTATCACTGACTGCCATTTAGCCTGGAGATGCCATGTTCCGCCCACAAATCACATGTTCAGTAACCAACCCACTCAGCCACAGCCAGCCAGTAATTGTTTGCTGCACAAACTCTGTAACACTTCATTAGTTCTGGCACACATCTACTTCCACTGAAGGTAACTTTCCAAAACGAAAAAGCACAGAGCAACATTACAACTTCCATCTATTTTTAGTGAAACTTAAAAAAAGAAAAATACAGGAAATGCAATTGAGGAAAAGGGCTGCTCGCACTGTAGTTTACAATTTAAAGCAAAAATATGACCTGAGTTTTTGGTTTGGTTTTATTTTTTTTCTGTCAATCTTACATTTCTCCAATGAGACTGTGAGAAATGTGCAAAGTTATGTGATCATTTCTGACAGTTCTTGGCAGCTGGGCAGGCAAGCATTGGAAAGGATCTCTCTCTCCCGATCCAAGATTAAATTTGGACTGAAACACAGGGCTCATTTAGGCAGCAATTAAAGGACCTTATAGACTGAGGGAGAATGAAATGATAAATGCAAAGAGGCTTATTTAATGGGGATATTAAGTAAACTGCTGGTAAAAATGCCCATTTATCATCCACTGATTCCTAATTGGTTTCCTGTTCCTGCCTGCATGTGGCATTTTCAGAAGGAATTACCTTCCTTTAGTGCGACTGTTGCAAATGCAATAAATCAAGGCCATAGATTTCTAGCTAATTTAGATGGAGACTAAATTGGAGCCAAAGCATGCAAGAGTGCTTGCAATTAATGTTCATTACAACTTTTAGCTTCAAAAACAGGAAGGATCATTTTAATGCACCATTCCCGAGCAAGGACACTGCGTCAAGACTTGGCCACCCTTTGTATGTTCAACAAAAATCACTTGCCTTTGTAAGCCACTGGCCTTCCTGAAACCTTCCTAGGAATCCAGATTGAGGTCTAGCAACCCTTTAAGAACCTGTATTTCAAGAAAATTCCCTGCTTTTTTTTTTTTTTGTTTGTTTGTTTGCCTCATGTGTTTTAAAGGCCAACTTACACAAAAATAGCTTATATTCATGGTATCGTTATTGATCTCAGACACCTGATTCCAGCAACATAAAGTTTATTTCCATCAGGTGGTGTGAGAAGGTACAATTTTCTATACTTTAGAAACTAAACTTTAGCTTCCCAAGCGCAGCTTCAGTAGATGGTCTACAGCCTTTCAGTATATTCCTTTTCCAAGGGTTCAGCTTTGCCGAAGAGAAGAAAAAAGATTTGTTACTGTGGGAATGTCTTTGTTTTGCCATTCTCACAAGGTGCTTTAGAGATGGAGTCTGTGTCTCATTATATGGCATTTTATTGTTTGATACAGCAAGCTGCTTTTGAAAACACATGCAGTGACCCAGACTTTCTGCTGCTTTTGGCATTTGCTCCACTAGAGTGTAGACCTGATATGCAGCACTGTGAGTATAAACAAAACTTGGGTAGCTGTTATGAGTTTCCAAGCACAGCAAAAAGGACAAAAAGTATTCCACTTCCTGAATACAGTGAAGATCATGGAACTCATTTATATTCAGTGGAAAGAAAATTGGTTTACTGGGTCTGAATCCCCCCAAAAGTTTTTTATGTATAAGTTTCTCTTTGTTTTTCTTACACACTGAAAAAAAAAAAATTGCTTGCTTGCTTGTCTCTTGCATCCAAAAAATACAATTGGCACAATCTAAATACCTCATAGCATTCAAGAGAAAAAGATTTAGAAATACACTCTATCCTTGGTGTCACAGAACAGACAACAATCTATCTTTTCTTTTGACCTGAATCCAGTCACAGAAAGATTTTTTGTTCTTTTCTGCTTGGCCATTTACCATTTAATTCCTTGTTCTCAGTTTGGATCACCACTCACAGAATTAACATTCAGAATTTACAGCTTTCAGAGCTGGCATGTTTGTTGTAAATGATCAGTTTTGAGTGGAATAGCTTGAAACCCAAGTGGGTGATAAAGAAATCCATTAACTTACTGACACACAAATCTTCCATCTTTCTCTGTAATGTACCCATGAATGGTTAAAGGCAGTACCCTGGGGAAGATGAGGGTTACACTTATTCTCCTCCCCCAACCATATGTAGATAAATATTCATCGGGAAAAAAACCTGACATGGAAATACAAATGTTGGTATTAATGCCCATTCCGAGAGTCCGTGCTGTGGAGGAAATGGGCTGGCAATCTGAAGATCCAATTTCCTTTTTCCAGGCTCTGCTACCAACTTACTATTTCATCATATGCAGAACATTTCATTTCTCCATGCCTCATCTTCCCTCTCACAAAAGCGTGTCTGACTTCCACAGATGGGAATTACCATATACAAGCACTAACTACTTTCACTTTTTAATTTTAAGCAGCTTTAGGATATTTACCCTGAATGCCAGGAGCACAGAGAAACACTGAGGCAGGCCTGGGAATGCTCTGCCATGATGGAAAGCAAGGCATAAATGTTCCTTAAGTGAAACAACCTGTCTAGTTCTTGCCCAGCCACACTTCTGTTTCAGTGCTTGCTGCACACACAACTGAAATGACTTAATGTTAAAGGAGTGTGGATTATGCAGAGAGGGAGAGCACTTAAATTTGCCATTCTATCTAAGGATTCCCATTGGTTTGATATTTGATGAAGCCAACTGAGGTTCCAGGTTAAGGAAGTTTACATTTAATTTACACAATACTTCAAACAGTAGAAAATTACACTTTAAAAGTACTTATTCTCTTTTTTTCCCTCCTTTTACATTACTCTAATACCTTAATAAATCAGGGCCTAGAAGACTTCTGAATTTAAAAGCCAGAAGCAGATTTTTACCAGGAGAGCATATAAAGCTGTTGGGGCCTGGTGCACTCAGCCATTACACATCAAAAGGCAGAGAGTGTAGATCTTGGACTACAGTACTTTCAATTCCAAATAACTGACAAGAGCTTGATCTGACATTAAAGGGTTTTATACTGCTTTAATGTCACTGACTGTAGTGGAGCTATTGGTATATTTTTACCAATGCAAGTAACATCAGAATCGGGCCTCAAACCTCATGGTTGATAGGCTCTCTTACCCAACCAGCTCAATAATTTGTTTTAAATCGTTCTCAATTTACCATTCTTAAGGCCTCACAGTCTTCAGAAATGAAGATGTTTTGGTTTTCTTTAAACCAGATGCAGCTTGTCTGCCAAGCATTTAGTCCAATTAAGTCCCAATTTTATATTATTTTTCAGCCACATGTTACAACAAACAACAGAGTGGAAACCCACATATGGTTTCTGATATTGGAATAATGAAACTCAAAGAAAGAAAGAATTGAATTTCCTGTGGTTCCTTTTAAAAATAAAAAATGTGTAATATTTTAATAGACTAAAATCAGTACACATGGAATATTACTTGGTCCCAACTGAATACAAGGTTGTACATTAATGGAAAATTCCTGCTGATATAAATGAAGAGGCAGAACACTGTACTAAATAACTGGGAATTTATTACTCAACCAAAACCATATACAGAATTGGTACACATCAAATCCACTGGCAGAAGGGGAGAGCATGTTTATGTTAAAAGCAGCTGCCTGTAGCCAGTGGTGGTGGAATGAACAGATTCTGATCTCACTCACCTACAAATGAAGAGTAATTCCAGTGTTTCCACAGGGGTTGCAAGACTGCAAAACAGTTGTGGAGAAAACTTAATCAGCTCAAGATGTAATTAACTCCACCAGGTTCTCATGAACTCATCAGCAAAACACATGCAGTCAAACAAATACGGTCAAGTTTGTTTCATTTCTTTTAAATTATGTGCCTGTCCCATAAACAATTTCCACAAACAACGTGCCCTGATATTCAATTTCCTGTCTTCTTGTTTTAGTCTGCAATGCACAGGTTTGACAAGGGAAGATTAACACAGATTAAGGGTTCTACAGGCCCTCCAACATGAAGACCCAGTAATGCATGTGCTACTGGTGTTTCCTGTGTGCAGGCTCCAGAGAATCAATGACCATCCAGGGTGAGGCAGGTTTAGCTCAAACCAAAGCCATTCATTTTTTTGACATCATTGGTTCAATCCACAATGTGTCGCTTCCCACACCAGTAATCATACACGCACCATAGAAAGATTCATTTCGGGGGGCAATGGGCACAACTTTCAAACCTGGATGTCTTACAGCAAGCCATGAAGACTGAAAGATGCTTAGGTGCAAATTATTTATTCCCTGTGGGGCTCAAATGGAAAGAATCTCTGAACTCAAACCCTCTCTTCTCCCTCCATCTCTTCATCACATGTCATGACTTAGGAAAAGAAAAAAAGTTAAATAACATGGTGACCTGTACAGCCCACCTCAAAACAATCCTGTGTGAGGAATGTACTGTTATTAACCTTCCCCTTGATATGTATTAATCCACAGCATTCTTCACATCTGTAGGGTATCAGGTGCAGGAGGGAAACAACTGGTGTATGTAGAAAACAGCATGAAGTAAAACTATAATCTGAGTCTCCTGAACAATGGTAAAATGCAGCAATCCACAAGGGTAAAGTGACCACTTCAAAATTAACCGCAAGGATTTACAGCTGAGAATTAATTTCAGCTCTATTATTATGTCAGGTAAAATAGTCTCGGTTATACACTAATTTATATGGAATCACAAAGGAAATCCTATTTCATTAAGTGGATTAAGCATTAATGTATTACCCTTTTCATTTTTATCTTCATTTCATGAAGTGCCTAACAGGAGGTCAAATTAAGAGACCAAATTAACATTTAAAAAAGTCATAGTGAGTGTTATACCACAGTGATTCTAACCACACTATTCTTTATCATGATGGTACCAAGGCTATTTTAGCCTTGGTACTCGAAATTAATAGCTGTTATTTCCGCAGGGAACCAGTTTTTCTGAATGTAAATCATTCAGCAAAGTCAGGCAGAAGAAACAAAAGCATTACTCATTTCAAACAAAGGTGTAAGCAGAACAGGAAGAAAGAAAGAAGAAAGTGCTAAATCAGTTCCCCATTCTCCCTCTGTGAGCCATGCAAAGGAAGCCCTCAGCAATCTCAACTCATGTTTATGACTGAAACCAATGGAGTCCACCCTAACCCAGTACATCGTATCTGCTATTTTGAAGGCCTTTCTTCAATTACTGATTACTCAAAACAAGATGATGTGACCATTGCCCACATAAAAACACACGCTTTTGCGAAGCCTTATATACAGTTACGAGAGCAGCTCTCCAAATCAAATTCCAGCCACAATATTTTGTTTTCTCTGCTTGTTTGTGTTTCTTTACACCACAATCATGGTCCTGCTAACACAGTTTCCTAGTCTTTGCTGTTGGTAATTCATATTATCCTTAACTAACATTAAAGGTTTAGCGCTCCAATATTATTAGATCAGTTTTCTAAGGAATTTCTATTTTATTTGTGTAATGTTGTTTATATGTCAAATATGTGTCGAGTCTGAGGGCACTGAGAGTTTAATACCTTGGAGTAACTAGTGAAATCACATCTGGAAAACAGCATTGTTGGAATCTGAATATTAAACTCATCTTACCATAATAACAAACAGGAAAGATTTCTGTATAGAAATACATAACTTTGAAGAAATATTTTTTCTATTCTAATCTTCAAAAGCACCAGTACCAGGTTGTAGCCGGACCATCCAATTTAATTAGTGCATCTGCTTTTTTGCTCCTCTGCTCATTATGAGCTTTAATTTGGAATGTTTTTATACACCAATGAAGATAGGTTTCCCACATCACATGGGTAGGGAAATGAGTAAGAAGAAGAACACCAAATGCAAATTGAACCTGTCCTCTGTGAAGGACTTGGATGTGCTGTCCTACTTGGATGTTCTGTCCTTCTACCCCCTTTTTCCACCAGCAGAGAACCCATAACCTCCAAGTCTTTTTCTGAGAGCTGCTCTTTCTGCGCAAAACATTTTACAAACATCCTATTCCATCAGTGGCTGGCTTCCCCACCATTCTCCTGCTCCCGCATCCAAGCACAGCTTTTCTGTTGCCTGGTATTACTTCTCATTTTTGAGGGTTAGACTTCCTTTTCACAAGATTCACTTCTCTCCTTAGGGACTTCCCACACTATGAGAAGAGCACAAAGACAGCACTGACCCCTCTGCCAAACTCTGCTTCCTGCTCTTCCCCTGTCTTTTAACAAAGGGCATTGTGGGTCAGTTGCTAACATGGAAAGAAATGGCTTGTTTCAGTGGCTGGTAAGCTATACTGGGAGAAGAGAGGAAACATGACTGGGGATGCTAAGAGAAAGTCTGCCTGGGACAGTTGGTATTGGTTCTATGGATAATGTGACTGAAAACGTACCTATGGATCAAGTTACAGGACTTCTGCAAGTTCAGGCTGTTTGGCAAGTCCTGAGGTTTCAAAAAATAGTTTGTCAAATTCACAAAAATTTGTAGCCTGTAAGATTTGTATCTTTGTAGCTAAAAGAATTATCCTACTGCTAAGAATTATAGCAATTGTATTGCACAGGAATTGCAGGAAAGGAAAGGAAAGGAAAGGGACGAATATGTCTGAAAAGTCCTTCTTTTTTTATTCAGCATGGGATGGCTTTCTAAGCACCTCTAAATGTCTGTTTTTCACAGATATTTTTAATATATGTAGTCTTGCAGAGATGTTTAGTCAAGAAGTGCTATGCTGGTCCAGCTGGCAGAAAGAAAAAATTCCCTGAGGAAAAATTCAGTTAAGGTCGTTGTTTTTATTGTCCTGTCACAAGTACTGTTCAGAGTGAATCAGTGCTACTCAACCTGTATCTAGCCACTTTGGCCCACTGTACATCAAGGACAAAAGGTGTGCCAGGCAAATATGTCACCAAGAATGTGGGATTTTCTCTCTGAGTGTATCTCTGTCTCTCAGCTGGCTGTGGAGAAGGGGTCAGTCACTAATATAGACTACCTGGACTTTAACATGCCTAAACTGGAAGAAATCAATTACGCTCATGCCAGAGGCCATGAGTAAATCAAAAACCATTTTATATTGACACACAACAGAAACAAAATTTTGTGCCAGCCCAGCCAGGTCAGCCCAGTAAGACTGAAAAGAAGGGAGAAGGCAATGAGATGCTACTCTTTGTGCTTGGCCCAGGTAATCCACCTATCTTCTGGTTCTGCACAAAACACATTCACAGACATGTAGATGGGGAAAGGAGACATGTACGTGTTGGTCCTAGATTCCAGTGCATTTAAAAAGACAAAGTGTAGGAAAGGCGTGTTCACTAAAAGCCACATTCTTCCTGACCAGGGAAGAGTTCTTCCCTTCTTTTCCATTTGGCCTGGGAGTCACTGGTATGGAATTACAGATGGGAAAAGTTGAGGAAAGTCACTTAAGCAGTTCAGAAACACAGAAAAGAGATTGATAAATGATGTTCAGTGTTTTAGAACTTGCAAAGAGCCCAATGTGGGGCAGGGAAGTAACAGATCTTAGCAGGCTGGCAAACAGAAAACAGCAGAGGGGTAGAGGGGTCGTGGGTCCAGAGAAGCTGCTGAATGAGGTTATGTCTGATCATTTGTCCACTTGTCTATTGATCACATGGAAAACAATGCTGGAAAACAAGCCAGAATGGCCACACTGGTCAGTCATCCTGATGGCAGTCCTCCAACAGGTGGAGTGGATTATGGAAGGAAGAATGATGTGTTTTGTACAAGTTATTGCTGGATAGTTCCCAGATGTGTTAATAAAGCTGCAAGCTATTCAAACAGCATCTCAGGATCCATTCTGGCTCTTCCTCTACTTCTACCCTAATCTTGAGAAAACAAGACTGTTAGATAAGCCAATGACCAGCTTACTTAAGGAGTCTCACTTTTTTTGAAATAGAACAAACTTTGTTTGGAAAAAGCATAAAATTTCCAGGACAATCAGGAACTAATGGGATTAAGCAAATTGGCAAAAACTGAATGACAGACGCTTGACACAGTTGCATATGCAGCTATTCCAGAGCTCAGAAACCCAAAGGAAGGAATTGCCATTTTTAGATAGGATCACAAATAGAAATCCAAAAATAATTTTGTACAAAATTGTGCAAGTATACAAGGGTGTGATATAATAACATGTTTCTTTCAGGTACCAGGAAAATGGCAAGATAGCTTTCTGAGCTATGGCTTTCTGCCTTTACAGGTATGGTCCCTGACAGCTCTTCACCTTCCCTCTGCAACTGGAATGAGACTGCTTGTCCTGGCTTTTCAGTAAGCTCATGGCAATCAGAAGTCAGGAAAACTAGCTTAGGACATGTTTTCCTAAGCAATGAAAAGAGACATTCAGGCACACAGAAAAATCAGCAGACATAATGAGATTAAGATATTCCTTATGATTTTGCTATATTTTCTAAAACACTGCTTTTGTTTGAAAACAGTGAAGTTCATAGCCTCCTTTAATGCCTTCACAATGTCAGCTAACTGTGGCCAAACAGACTGAAATAATAGCTGTATTTATTTAATAGGCTGTTAGCTTTGAAGTTTAATTAGCAGGGGTAGGAACTCTCCACATTCAGGGAAATGCAGACTGAAGCACTAAATCCACTTGGCTGCAGATCATTTCTACACCATGTCAGTGGAAGGAGGAATTTCAATTGCGTGTCTGCAGAAGTGAAATCAGATCTCTGGACTGTCCTTGTTGCCTCTCACAATCCCAGCATCTGATCCAGTCCATACAACCTCTCACTGATTTCCTTCCAAATCCTGACAAATTCTTCTCCTCTTTCCCCAAAGCGACCCCAGGGAAATAGGAACTTGCTTTGATTGGATTTTTCATTTCTGCTGCTGTCTGTACCACCCTTTGGAGCATCCAGCACTGTGGATTTGGTACGGACATCAATAACCACATAAAAAAATCCTGAGACTTTGGGAACTGTCCCAACTATCTGAGAACTCTCCCTAAAGATGGAGGGACCTTTCTGTGCTGTTTAACACATTGGGCACTCATCTCACCTCCATGAAAGGTAACACACTCTCCTCCTAGGGCAACAAAAAATGTCACTTGCATTGCAATAATGTAAATTGGGTTGATCGATCCAGCTGGCAGATCTGATCCATGCAGTCCCTGCATCCTGATGCCTTTTTTTCTCATGACGTCAAAGGAGACCAAGGACAGTTGTTAGGATGGCACACAGACTACAAAAGCCATTTGGAAACCTCTCACACTTTCAGGACATTGTTTGGTATTTGGAGTTATAAGTGGCCACAGCCACCGCGGACATGGAGACAGTCCCCAGTCTGGCATTCAACCCTGGCCTGACTGAGAAATTGAGAACTGTTGATTTTAATGTTCCCAGGGAGGTAAGGAAAGAACAACACAAATCACATGCCTCCAGCAAGGCAGATCTGCTTGGGAAGAGAGTTACTCCTCAGGATTTGGGGCTCTGTGAACATTAAGCCTAAGTGTTTATAAACAGGATTCCAAATCTTCTCTGAAAATGTCACTGCACTTCATCCAAACAATCCAAACCTGCTGACAATCAAACCAACCTTTTCCAAATCCAGCAATGGCCTTTCCTCACAGTGTCCATTCTCAGCTTATAGGCTTAAATGTCAGTTGTTTTTCTTAGAGTTTACTTCTCAAGCAATGCTTAAAATGCTATATTTGTGAAAAGACAAAATAATTTCCTTTTTGTTCATCTCCGATACCTCAAAAAAGATAATGGATTTCATTTAAACATTTCAAAACTTAGATATGCACCATTAAAATTTTTCACTCATGTGCCAATAAAATCAATTCTTCTCATACAATTATTTGAAACCTCAAGGTTTGTTTTTTTTTTTTTTAAGTCGTACTATATAGTTGAAAAAACACAATTACTTTGACTCAGCTATCAATTATATCACAGTATCTTATTGCATTTTTTTAGGACTACAATAGATGAACATATAATATTGATATGAAAATACAAGATCAAATTCAACAGCTTCACAGTGACTCTAACCAAGAATTTTAAAGTGTTAATCACAGCACTGATTGCACAAGAATATGCAACGAACTGCCCATGCAGTCTTCATGGTAAACAGCTCTGCACCTTCTCCCCCAGTATTAAAAGGCCAGATAGAAAAGTAAATATTTCCTTAAAAAAAACAAACAAACACAAAACCACTTCACTTCTGACAGATAAATGCCCTTAAGCTAAAAAAAGGCAAATAGCATGCAATAATTAGGATGAGTTAACCAACATGCAAATCAGTTCCCATGGATTGCTCAGGAGCTGCTGAAGGTTATTCAGCAGGTTTATCCAGAGACAGTGAATTCCTTTAAAAAACATATATCCTGGGAAAAAGGCACAATGGAACAAATGGGCCCTGCCCTTTCACAGAACATCTAGCTTACATGTAGCTTGCTAAAAGAGTGTAAGTGATTTAAAGAAAGGCTAAGCAGAAATGTACATCAAGTGCCATTATTTTATCACCCACTTTAATCATAGGCTGCTGTTCAGGATGGTTTGGGATGTTGGTTGTTACAGAAGAGATTTCTGTACCATTATTAGTACCTCTGAACAAATGCAGTGAGCATGGGAAAAAAAAGACAGCAGGAGGGAAAGAGAGGGAGAGTGAGAAGGAAAATGTAGCAGCGGTTAAAGCATAGTTTAATAACTCCAATCTCAGCCACTTTTTTCATATGTATTGTATGTGCAAGTCCATAGTACAGAATAACGTGTCATAATTTGGCCTCCAATTCTGACAGCACTGCTTGACTTGGGCATTAAATCATTGCCCCGAGGAATTCACATTCTGGCAATTCCTGATGGTAGGGCTGTCATCTCCTCCCACACATGACCTATCATTTTTGACATGATTGAATCAAAATTAGTCAGTACATTTAGATGTAAATTAGAGACATCCAAGAATAATAATGAGCACAAAAATATAGCTCTGTGTAATTGACATGGCAACAGCTTAGTACAGTCTTCCACAGTGTCCTCAAAATTATTAATATCATGATAACAGAAGTACTGTATCAAAAAAGTGAGAAAACTTTTCTTTTTTTTTTTTTTTGGTTAGAGAGGCATATTTAACTAACCCTTAAATCCTAACAAAATCTGTAAGTGTTCACCCACCTAGCACTTGCATTATCCGTGTGGTCCTAACCAGAGACAGACGTAACCAGACAGCCAAGGAGCACATGAGGGCTCTCGCGTCCTGCCCCACTTGTGTCCCATCCTTCCACCTTCACCACCATTCCCCCTGTGATCACTGCCTGCCCTGGTGTTACCACGGGTGCCTGAGGGAGATGACCAGTTGCTGCTCCAGGAGATGATGCCTTCCCAAACCACCAGGACTCTTGTGCACTTCCCAGTGCTGTCCCACAGCAACACTGTGCTGCCCCACAGCAACACTGTGCCCAACATTTTCTCCCTTATACACTCCTTTTTCATGTATTTTACTGACTCAGACACCAGAAGCCACCAACACACTGCTTCATGTGCCCAGCTCTTCCCACACCTCCCTGGGCAGCTCTGTCCAGGCAGAACCCAGACTACCCTTGGGGACCAGTGAGGAAAATCCCCAGTTAGCGCACAAGGGGGAAGGGCTGAAACTCTTGAAGATACACTGTGCTGGTCCTTCCCCAGAGCTCCTTCCATCTCTGGGCAAAGGGCCCTCCATGTCGCCACAGCCTGAGGAAACGTCCACACCCAGGGTTGGTGTGAGGTGTGAGAAAGAGCCACTGACTTTAGGGAGGAGAAACACCCCCAACTCTCTAGAGTGGGGTATGTAACACCCCCCAAGTACTCTTCTGTCAGGTGGAAAGTGAGGCAAACAGGAGGCGCTCTTGATTTTTCTGTTTCCCCACTTCCAAAAGGGTTGGGTGCCCTCAGGATGGGCAGGTGCCTGAGAAACCTTGAAACCAGAGCCACTGTACCGGCCAGGCTGAGGCAGACAAAAATAGGCACAAGATTTAGAAACATTTCCAAGTGGTTTCTGTGTTTTCCCTACAGAAATGTCATTTAATATTCTTGGTGGTGGTGCTTTACCCACAGGGTGTGCCAGCACTGGTGTCCTAGAGGAAAGGCTGACCACCATCAGCTGTCTTGGAGCTGTGGGGTGCATCACAAGGGGAGGGCCTGATTTTGTTCCCATGTGCCCAACAGGAAAATAAATAACTGTTTAGAATCCGAACAATTCAATGAGTGTGTCTCTCTCTCTCTATCTTTTTTTTTTTTTTTAATATATGGTGGGAGCATTTACATGTGTTAATGTGGCACTCAGTGATCTTGATAACCCAAGTCTGTACTACTACCTTGAAGCAAACCTAAAATCTCCTGGGGTCATGCCAACATCTCAATGGTTGCGTACTGAGTATCTCCCTAAAGTCTTTGATTACCATGTTGCCGGGGGAAAAAAGAAATTAGCTGGAACAATTTCTGTGTCAGTTGTCTGTGATGAAAGAGGAAGTGCCCAAGATTACTATGTCCTCGATGTGCTTGCCATACCGTCACTCAACAGAGATGTTAATATTTTGAGTAACCAGGTGAAGCAAGTGTCAAAGCTGTTTTATTGGAATATGGTTTTCTGGAAGCCACAAATCATAAAACCATTTCTGAAACAATATTGCAAACATTACAAAAGTTTCCCTGTGCAGAGCATATATGGCCAGAATATACTGCTTAGTGAAACAAGTGCTGGTAAGAAAGAACATTTTCTACCCCTTGCAACTCAATTTTCAGGGCTGATTAATAACTTGTACCCTGAACACCAGAGTTTTCAGGTGTCTAGCACCTCTGAGAATGTGGCTAATAAGGGCATGCAATTTGTAAGACCTAAATGACAAAGCTTACTGGGTGAACAAATCTCCTTTGTATACATGGTTTCACTAGCTCTGTTTAAACAACAAAAATAAAATCCAAGAATATATCTGTAAGAGAAGAAAAACACAAGCAGTTCTTACATACTTTAGGCAGATGCTTACCACCATTTTCTTTGACAAGAGCTTAAAATAAAATACTAGTTTTCTATCTGGTTTTGGGAGTGTCATTGGATAGTTACTGCCTTTTGAGTTTTTCATGCCACCCAATATGTGCTAAAGTATCACATCTCACACTCATAACAAATTCAGTAATGGTTCAGTTGCTTCTTGGAGCTGAGAACGACAGAAAAGCCAGAGAAGGTAAACCTAAACCCAGGTGCATCTCACACCAGATTTTTCTGTATGAGATTAATTCTGTAGAACTTATCAACTGGACACAGAAAAGGTGGCAGCAATTAAACTCATGGAAAGATTGTGCACTAGATGAGCATTCTCATTCCTATTAACAAATCTATGCTAACTTAGCAAAAATGAAGGGCATTTCAAAATACTGTTCAGATTTGATGCAGAATGATACTAAGAGGACTGACATTTGCAAATGTAATATAATGTTCTCTGGCAACAAAGGGCTTTGAAATCTACACAGAGTGCCTGGCTTCCCTTCAAGGACTGTGCCTGAAAATGGCTGTCATCTCCCACTTTCTCTTAGCAAGGACTGATTTATTTAAGAGGCCTGTCTCTTTTTTGTTTTGCTTAAAAAGATATTGCTTCTAGTGGAGATGACCACTGTAGTTGGTAGGGACCAAAGAAAAATGAGGTTGGATAATGAAAGAAGAGTCCCCTCAGTACCCTATGGGGAACTGAAGAAATAGAGGACAAAGAAGACCGAGAGTAAACAGATAAAGTTGGAGGTAGAAATAGGACTGTAATGTCTTTTTTGGACAGCACTACTGGGCTAGATTCAAAAGTTTCAGAAAAAGGAAAAATGAAGGAGTTGGCAAAGGTCCAAGGGAAGGATATTCCCCGATTTATGGAAGATGCAGCTGAGACCCAGTGAAGCTCCAGTGAACTGCCAATGGGAATGAGCATGAAGAAGAAAGGCCCACATTTTAGTATTACCAGGGGTAGAAATCTAAGTTCACCATCTACAAATTAAGGATGAGAACCTCTCACTAAAGTTGAAAATAGCCAGGACATAAACCCTTACACCTAACAACTTTCTATTTTAAGTCCTTATATTTTGGGAATGTGAAGTATGTTCTCTTAGCTCCTGGTAACACCAGTTCTGATAAGCTCCGCTTGCAGACTGCACCACATTTAGCAAAAACTCAGGACAGGGACAGGATTCAACATCTCCAAGCAGGCACAGAAATGAAACACTGTTTTTGAAGTACTTCAGCAGGCTGCTAAATGCTACAATAGGCCCATACAACAGATTCCCTGCATTGCAATTGTTTGGCTGACTCAAGCATACACACCTTACATTTGAGCCCTACCCCTTCAAACACTCTTTACAGCGTTAAATCAAGGGGAGAAATTGCCACAGTAAATCTCACGTGTGTTAGGTTGTGCTTCCCATGCAAAAAAGCAGACAATGTTTTCTTCTCAGTAACAACACATGGGTGGAATTTCCCACATGAAGTGCTCTGGTAGGTGCCTGCAGAATCAGGACCCTTCTCTTTAGTCATCCAGCTGATCGTGTATAGTTTGGCAGATTAATTGCCAAAGCAACACTTACACTTTTGTATCTGCCTTTTTTTCATGTCCTACTCTAACGGTACCAAGGAAACCAAATGCAAAAAACAAAGGTACTAAATATTACATTATAAGAGAGAGCATAAAGCGCCTTGATAAGGTTGACAAGCCAGCCTTATGGGAAAATATTACAAAAATAATTCTCTTGCAAACTTTGGCTATGTTCTTTTGAAACAATTCTTCAAAAATTGAGGCAAATCCCACCTCAGTATGACATGCAGCAATAATAAAAGACACATGTGATATACAAAATTTTTGTCTGATAAACAGATCAGCCAAGCTACATCAAATTAGGTAATTAATACTTACTTAGTTTGTCAGGCATGTTTAGGGGAGCAGCTGATTCCTAAACAGTCATTATGCATCATACAGACAAGCACCTCTGGCATTTCTTTACTTGCCCAAGAAAGGCCTGATACAGTTAAAACTATAGGGTCTCTATATACAGCTGTATTTAATGATTGCCACTACATTGTATCAATGACTGGTCTAACTAGGACAAGGTGAAAACCCGCCTCCAGCTCTGCACAGGCAGGAAAGCAGAGTGTATGTTTATTATCACCCTGGTGAACAGATTCACAACTAAAATAATAACACATTGTTATAAATAGGGCAACCCAAAATCCACCTGAAAAGACTATCACTATCTTACAAAAGTGCTTTGGCAAAATAAACTATAAACCACATCAAACAAATTCTTTGATAATAGCTATTTTAATCTCCTTTGCATCCAAAGGTAATTTTCCTTGTACTTCCACTACAGCAAATGAGAAACATTTTGAATATTCTGAAATAGTCTTCATAGGGAAAAATTCTGTTACTACAGAGCCCTGCAGAGATTATAGAGAAATGGACTTAATCCTCATATTATGTTTGGTTTGCCTCGAGTAACCAGGCTTTTTGAGTGGCAAGAAGTATTCAGCAAAAAAACATTTATCTGGGAAAAAAACAAGTGAACAAACAAAAACCAGCCAAAACCCCAAAACTTTCTCCCTCTTCCTACGTTTGAAATTAAATGGCGTTTTTCTGGTCTACAGAAGTTATCACAGAATGTGTCATTCTGTGACATTGCAGGATTTATGCAACCCCTGATACCGTCTGTGTCACAGAAGACTGCATTCTGGAAAGTCGTTAACAAATTAACAAACACCTGGAGGATTCCACAGGCGAGAGAAAAACTAGGAGTTTCATACTCAGTTGGCTCCTCTCATAAATTCCTTAAGGTGGTTCATGAAGATATTCTCACAGAACTCTAGCATTAATTCAGTTGTCTTTTTAGGCCCTATTTTCTGCTATCTGTAACACAGAAGGTTACCATCTGTTGTCATAATGTATGACAGTATTTCACAGTCTCACATATATTCTTTATGTATAAAAGTGCATTTTCACAAGGACTGGTGCACTGTCTAAAAGATTTTTTGATAGGTAAAAGGTTGGTATAGGAACAGTAACTGGCTTTATTTGCAGCATTCCAAATCAAAATACTTTCTTTAGACCATATTAGGTGTTATCCAGATTTCAAAACGTCCCTTTCATTCACGCATAATCAACAAATTTAAGAGTAAGCCTCAGGAAAAGATCATCCTCTAATTCCCTGGGCTGCCTTGGAAGATATTATTTTAACTGCCAGATTCTCAAGAGTTTTCCCTGAACCCTGTACACACATTATCCATCTGCATCTCTAATACCCTCGTTCTTGAATGCTGCACCTGCTGTTAGACCAATGACACAGATGTTTTTGACCAGATGTTGAAAAAAACCAAGTGTTCTCAATTGGCTGCAGTACAATTGGTCTTGGATATTTTTTCTTTAATTTATTTGCTTATTTCACTCTGTTCATTCCATGGGTCTTTCATCCAGAAATTGAATGGGGAAAAAATTAGCAGTTCACATGAGCATTCTATGCACATTTCCAGTTAGAAGATGAACTAGAAAACTTCAGCTCAAGACACTCTGAACAAACATACATCTCTTTTTATTGTAAATATAATAAACTAAAATTACCCCAAAGTTACATTCTTATGAGCATAGAAAAAGTGGAACCAAAAAGTGTGACCGTTTAAGGACAAGTTCCAATGTCCTCCACAGCAGAAAGTATTTTTTCTATGAAATACAGAATTTATCATGGAAATATATCATGCCTCAGAAGAAAGCCACTTGCCATGTTTTGAGGTAAAGGATCACATGGTAAACAGCAATCACATACTGGTTTTGAATGCCCTAAAGACACAAACCCCTGTTGATCACCTTTCTTCTTGTTTCTTGCATATATGATCATCAGTTAAATAATAGCATGAACTCTGAGACAGTCATCATTAGGCTTCAGAGTCAACAAGATATTGAAGTGAAAGGACTGAATATAGGGCATTCTGAGCTGCTGTCTCCAGTTATTACAGAAGCTAGAGGCAACATGGCATCAATTTGCTGTCAGTCCAAGTGGAGAAGGCTATTTTTGCAATTATATGCTAGAGGCTATTTTTAATGAAGGATTAGAATTTGGAGCACAAGATGACAGCTTCCTAAAACAATAGGGCTTGTTCAGCTGCTGTGAGCCAACATCATTCATCTGCTGAGTCGTGGCCCTGATCCGTCAAAGCACTGGATCTTCAAGGAGACTATTTGCATATATTTCAGTTTTATTACTTGAGCACCTGGGAGCTTTTTGTCATGGGCAAGAATGGCACTTTGAAAGGCACTGTGTGGACACCAGCAAAACAGCCCTGCCCCTAGCAGTTTACAGTCTAAGCTCTCTTCAAGTTTAGGGTTCTGTCGGATTGAGGACTCCCTGTATCTCCTAATCCCATTTTAGTAACACAGATGCTATGAGACAGTGGGCAAGAACAGTATTTCTCTCTTCCAAACTGCACCAGTTAAAAAAATGGCCAGGAAGAAATATTAATATGACAGTAGCAAATCTTTACTTGGGCTAGAACACGAGCAGAAAAATGCAGTTTACCAGCTCATAATTCTGAATCCAGGCTGATATTTTTTGCACTTTAGAATAAGAATATGCTCTGTAATACTCTATTTTAGAAAGTGCACTCTCTTCTAAGGAGTCTGCAGTTTGGCTTCAAAAGTCACTGAGTCCTTTATTATGTAATTAATTGACCCCATTAAAACATACTGCAAATTCCTTGGCTGAAAGCAACAATCTTATTGAAGGGTTGAGCTGGATTCTCAGCTGCCAACCCTTAAGCTTAGTGAAGTAACGGAATTAAAATGGGCTTAAATTGTCATTTTTGGAAGAGCTCTGTTTCTCTTAGTGTTTTGGCACATCACAACACAGACTGTTGACACGCACAAAAATCTAATACAACATGGTGAGTCAAATTATTTGGCTAGTGTCACTGCAGAAGTCTGTCACTGTGTTAATGCCCACATTTGATAGATTTTGGAAAAATGTCATTGTATATCCCGTGTTCAAGCTCCTTCTGATGGGAGTGTAGTGAAAGCTATCGGACCTCTTATGTTACATAGAACACTCTAGCAGGCACTTACCCTGAAGTTTTGTGGTCATAATTTAGCATGCAACTACAGAATATTACACAGAAATGTCTGTAGATAAATTAAAATAAGCTCTACTGTGAGTACAGCTCAACAGGAACTCAAAGTGTCTTACAGTGGCAAAAAAAAGAACAGCCCTTATATGCTTAAACAGGGAATGCAGACCAAGAGAGGATTTATGACAATGGTGAACACATGTGGTGTCCATTCTCTAAGAAGGAAATGGAAAAAATGGAAAATGTGGAGAAAGCCTCCCAAGAGCTAAAGAAAATGCTTTAAAATGAGACACTCTAGGAGCTCAGTATATTTACATTTTTGAAGCACGACTGAGAAATAACATGATTTCAGTAAGAAAACATCTTCTTAGGTAGCAAATACTGTGAAAAATTCTAGAAGAGAGAAGTATAGCAAGAACCCAAAGGGTGGAAAGCTGAAGCTTCAGATTGGAAAAAATATATCTGGGGTTTATGCTGCAGAAGGGTGATTAAGTTTTGGAACTCTGTTCCACTAGAAATAGTAGTATTCTTTTACATTTTTGGACTTCTTCCATGTAAGACTGGTCACCTTTATGAAGATATTCTTTCACTGAAGCACAGGCTATTTGGATTTTATATCTATAATATGGGATATGTACAGGTCTGTGATAATACAAAGCCTAGATGAAATTATCACTTCCTGGCCTTCAACTCTACATGTTCGGGGAAAAAAAACAGATACAATTTCTTTAACAAGGATTTGCTCTCTACATTAAAATATTTATATTTAAAATAAACTCATTCTTAAGTCCCTAACTCTGCCCACTGAGTAACATGGGAGCCTAGGCTGGCTTACTCGTGTTTGATTATGTAACATCAGATTAGAAAATTCAGCCCACTGGTAGGCAAACAGGGATACCATTTCATTCCACTCAATATTACATAAACATGGAATACCAATAACCACTACTCGCAAGAGCCCACATTTCAAACCTGAAAAACAAGGGAAACGTATAGCATTATGACAGCCAAATGTTCTGTTGACTCTACAATTACTCTTTATGAAAGGGTAGTGCAGTAGGGATACTACTCTGCTAAGGATACAGCTACCTGCTTTGTCTGCAACAATTTCAATGTCATCAACAACGAGGGAGAAAATTACTGCAAATAGGTAGGTGCCATATCTTTGTCCCAGTACTACTTAGTGTTCACTGGCCAAAGACATTTAATTCAGTTAACAAGCAATCATGGGTTACAAAGGGAAAAAATAACAGTACAATAAAGTTACCAGTCCAAGTTCTACCCAACTGGGTCATTCCAATAATATTAATTCAGAATGTCTGCACGGCATTACAGAAGCACTTGTGAATTACTCCACACAAATTTTACCCAGCTAAAAAGATGCATCATAAATAGAAAACCCCATAACTGTCTCATACTCACAGGGGTTTTTTCTGCATGATATATGATGTAACTGGTTATGGCAAATCAACCACTTCTAGAAACTAGAACTGGTAACATCCTTCTGCACCCTTAATGCTTCCTATGGCTTCCGAGTTAATTAATATATTTGCCTGGTGTAGATCCTTTAGATTGACTGTACATTTCTAATGTGTGGTTGTGTATAGCATACGGAGAGATACACAGAAAGCTAAAATGTTGTAAAAGAGAAGAGTTAAAATACGTCCAGTTAAACAGGAACAAACACACACCCAAGGAAAAAAACTACGAAGAAAAATATACTAATTTCAATATGAGAATGGCAAAATAGGTCATTTTCTGTAGAGACTATGTCCCACATCAGGGTGCACCAACCGAGCACTTGGGGCACCTGACCACTCCCTAGAAGATGCTGGGTTCACCCTGAGAGGATGTCCAAGGCCCCACATCCTGACTGCAGTGAGTGCACTGCTCCATGCAGTGCCATAGCAAGGGAGATGTTTTAGAGAGAGACTTCAGCTGGTCTACATCTGTCCCATCACTTCAGCTGGTGGGGCAGCCAGGGTGATTTGTCTCTCCATAGATACAGTGGGAAAACTGAAAACCTTGGCAAATCTCTGCTGGTTCCAGTTGGTTTTGCCCGAATTCCACCTAGGTGTTTATTTTCCCTGAGCTTGATATGGCATGCCTTTTTTGTGCGGTTTAAGCCACAAAACAAACTACAATACACAAAAAACCCAATAAAGTTTTGTGTCTTTTGAGTGCAAGGTTTTCAAAAGTGACTAGTGATTTTGAAAGGTTTCCATATGACATGCACATGTCCAGCAGAGACCTCTTTAAAGTGTCCCAATTTACAGAGGTCAGATACTCCTCATTTCCCTAAAGTCTAGTGCCTTTCAAAGGCATTGAGATGAGCATTCAAATGCTGAGAAGCCTAAAATCACTAAATTGCTTTGGAAAAACTTGATCTAAAAATGTACCTAACTGCAAGAGATTGATTTCAGCTGCTTGACATCAAAACCCAACAGTTACCTTTTCGGAGGCCAAGAGCAAGGCTTACTTTCTCTGATAAAGTGTTCTCCAAAAGGAACTCATTGCATCTGACGGAAAATTAACACAGGGCATAGAAGATCACAAAAGACTATGACCTTTCTCCTATATAAATATTTAATCAGGTACTTGACCTCACCGGATTACAAATTAACAGTAATTGGGACCCAAAAGGTTTCCTCCTCTTAACAATTTTTTTCAATTGAACATGTTATTAAATTGGTTCAACTATTTTTTTTTTTTAGTAGAAGGGAATTTGTTACTTACGAAAAATATATTGAGGGACATTAGGAAGACTGCCATGCCTCTTGCCAGTTTTCTGTATCCATGTGTTCCTCTTCTTCCACACAAAGAAAGTCACCCATCTTACCTAAATTTCATCTGAAAAGATTCTAGAGTCAAGGCACAATGTAGTATGTCCTGGACCTCCAATCCCAGACAGCAGGTGAGATGCTTACAGACCCCTGTTAATATCCTTTTCACCTTGTACATGTACGCAACAGAAACAGGGAAACTTCCACAAAAGCTTTTGATCATTTTTCAAAGCAGCAAAGGATGGATTTTGATCTAAGCTGGGACTTCAGCTCCATTTAGGACAATGGTTCTGCAGCCTGGGAATTTTGTGTGCAACCATCCTATTAAAGAACATGCACATGTCGTAAAAATTATATGAGCATGCCTGTCCACTCACAGAGCTCTTGAGTCCACAATCTGCACTCAAGCAAAACTACCACTGAAGTTTCCAAGAAGATTTTCATTTGCCCCAGGCTTTCTGACTCTAAAAAAAAGTTTCTTTCTTTCTTCATTAGTGTAGCAGTCTCCACGACTTATGCTATATTTTTATCAACAATGCAATTACTCTCCCTGCATTTTCAAAAGTTCATAAAGCATACGGAAAAAATTCATATGAAAGGAAACAGCCAGCACATTTATGGGAGAGGACTTTTACTGGACATAAAATAATTTGGTTCAGCTGTGTGCAAGTTAAAAGAGAAGAAAAAACAAATATAACAATTTTGTGGGATTCGTTGCTTTTTCTTTACATCTGCAATTTGAAAACAACTTTGAAATGACAACTCTCTGCTAGCACAGATTCATTCTTATCTGCAAAGAGCCATGGGCATTTTTAATACCCTGTGCCACAGGAAAAATTCCTATGTCACAATGATCTCTGCTCTTCTGAACAAGAAGGGTCTCTCTTTCCCTGGGACCACACATGTGTATCTTCCATTTCAGCAGGCGTCACATTTCAGGTCTAATGAAACCTGCTTTGGATGGCCAGAGACTGCCCTAGATGCAGAAGGTGAGGAAGAAGTCTATGGAATGAAGAGCTCAGACCAAGCTTGCCACTAGCAGCAGAAGGCAGTTTTACATGTGAACAGGGCACAGCATAAGTGAAAGGAGAACTCAAAGAAATGACAGTGGGAAACAGGCCTTCAGATTAATCCAACTATTTGCCAAATTAATCTCAATGCCAGGGCTGATGGAAGTACAAAGGTGACTTTGAGCCCAGCCTTGACAGGTAAGTGCTGGTGATCAAAAAGACGTCTTATTCTTGAAGACTTTTGGCGCCTGTCCATCATGTCATGAAGACCAAGGTCATGCTGACTTTCACCCTGGCAATAGCTAAAACCACTTTCAACGCCAGGCCCCTACACACCACAAGTGTTGCACCAGGCTTGTGCTGGGATGGCTAATCAGGGGAATTCTCCAGCTGTTTCATACGGTGAGCTTGTGTCTCTAATTTAAAAGAAGAACAGGGATATCAGCCAAACACTAAAATTTAAATAAGTTGTCCTATAAGCCCAATACTGAGATGATACATTTGTCTGAGAAGTCCATTCACTGGCTCAACTCCCAGAATGTAAACCAGGTGATGTATCTTCACTCCTTTTTACTGACAGCAGTAATCTTGCAGAGGTCTGTATTTCTGGGCTGTGGCAAACACTTGGTGACTGTTAAAGTTCGTTGTCCATTTTGACTTCTCTAGGCTGTTTGCCAAAAATCACAGTTATAGTTGTTCTTTGATTCAGGCTTGTTTCTATGTCTCAGGTACCTATGCAGACTTATATGGCTGATTTTCCTTTGCTTTTTTCCCAGGGTTCTCTCGTACCAAGTGTTTCCTGAGCAAATTCTTCCTTATGCAGCAAGAGTGTGCTCTGGTGTGCCTCTGACATCTATGGTTAAAGAATTTCTAGAGTCTTTATGGGTACATATGGATGCCTATGGGATTTGAGATTCCCTAACGTGTCCACCATGGCCTACAGCTCACACTGTAGAAATGCACAGGTCTCCTTTAAGGCTTGCATCATTCCTTGTGGATGATTCAGGTATGTCTGTGCATCTTAAATGGAATAAGAAGCCTATACGTGGGCGAATGAATCAAGCCTTTGATGTCTTATGTTAAAATGCATACGCTGTAGAAACATTTGGGAGTTCAGAATTTGTGAAGTACAATAATAACCATTCCCTTTCTTAACAGTTATGCATCAGTTGTAACACACTTGATCACAGCTAAACCTGTGGTCTTTTCAATTAGTTATACTCCTTGAGAGATGCTCTGCTTATTCACATAAATTATGTTTCACTTCTGATTTTGGAACCTCGAACATATCAATAATATAGGCATTACAGGCTAACTTACAGATGTCTACTTGATGCAGTTAAACCAGTCCCCACTTATGTTCACCATTTCTGATATCTGTCTCATCTGTGAATAAAGTGGAACTTCACTGGTATGTTTTTTGACTAATCATTACAAAGTGTCCTTCTTGACAAACGTCTTCCCTACGTTTTATTTTGTCTTCCTGTGATAACTGCCATTCTTGTACTTCTCATACAAGATGATCCAATGTGGGCATGAGAAATGGTTTTGTGGTTTTGATGCCTTAAGAGGCCTCCTAGAAACAGAGACTAGACAGGAGTAAGGGAATAAAAAAAAGTATTTATTTGAAAGGCCTTCAAAGGTACCCCTGGGGAACCAGAGGCTGTTGCCAAGATGGACCCCAAGGTGGACGACAGGTCACAAGTTCGTCACACTTGTATAGGTTTGGTTCATTTGCATATCAGGGTTAATTCTCCAATTAAAGCTTCAGTTTAATGATGTAATTCCCCTCCACTTGCCCCCCTCTCAAAGCCTTTTGTTTTATATTTTTTGGGCCTAGGATGGTCTAGGAGTCCTCGAAGAGCAGGCCCGGAAAGGCTTTGTTATGTCTGCCTAGCACGAGAGAACAGAAATTAACAGGCTACAAGAAACTTCAGAGTTACACACTAGGCAGTACAGTGATTTGAAAAATATAAATGTTAAAACCTAAGGCATCATTTTTTATCATTCTCTGCTTATAGTTCATATGACTAACTTGCATAACTCATCCCACATCCAGGGTAAATACAGAGCTTCATTTGTAGTAGTCATACACTGTGTTATAGATCATTCTAGGTCACCTGGTTGCTTACAATTGCAACTTAATGTCTTAGCAGGACCTCCATATTCACAGCCTTCTCTCAGCCTTTGAAAAAAAAAACTGCAGTGAGCTTGCTTGGCAATGTTTCACCAAGCCCTTTCTTGTGTTTCATAAAAATTTATCTATGCTTAATGTCTTGTCTTTTGATTCTAGACAAAATCACAAAACCTTTTATGGCTGTTGCATGTTCTGTTTAGAATATGCATTCGTACATCTGTCATGTGTTGCTGTCATAGTCCTCCAGGCCTCTGCTGTAGATGAGTTAGGCATAATTCATTTTGTGGTCTACTTCTCTTATTAACTTGAGATTGACAATTTGGAGTTGTTCAATTTGAGGATGCTTCTTCTTGCAATTTTTAGTGTTCTCCACAATCATTCCTGACATTCAAAAGTGGAGCTACCCATTTCTCTTGTGTCATTCACATGTATTTTCACCCCTGGGAGACCTCCTTGTGTTTGGGGTGTTTTTCTGCAATATGCTAAATGGATTCCAAAAGGCAATCCCAGGAAGCGGCATCTGCAAAATGGTGATTTGAAAGCAAATTTCAAAGTGTTCAGTGTCCAGGGGAGTCTGCCAAAACCCTCCCTCTGTATCTCATCTTCTGAAGACCTTGGCTTATGCCATCTCAGCAAACATTTTGTTCCTTGAGAGCAAATGGAAATGTTTCCCTTTTTAAATGATCTTGTTCAGCATCTTGTGGTCACTGCAAAATCTAAGACCAATCCTTTTTACTATTTTTCTCCACAGCTACAAAGAACAAGCCTGTTTTATTACTCTGACTGATCCTGTGAATGAAGCCATCTGTTGTCATGTTCTGCTGCACTTTTATTAGTGCCACATGTAAGACATTCTGCATCTTCCATTAACTGTACCTTGAATGTCACCAGGTGACCCTTTTTTTTCTGCAAGCACACTTCACTTCACGCATTGGCACATTCACGTCTGGTTCAGGTTGTTCCCAGGGCTATGAATCTACTGGGCTTTGGCACACATTCCAGTGACGAGACCAAACTTATGCCCATGGACTACTTGCTCTCCTTGATGCATTACCACAACGTCTTGTTTTACTCTTTGTGCCTTTGAACATCAATGACACTTCACACTTGGCTGGGCCTGGAATTTGTCCCTTGCTTTCAGATTTCAGTCTCACCTTTGACTTCTCCAACTTCATACTTTCTTTTGAACAAGTGTGTTTCAGTTTTTCTCACTTCTTTCATTTGTGCTCCTGGGCCTAATTTGTGCATCACATGGAGACCATTTGTGCTTTGTTTTATTAGCCATTCTTTTGACTTTGCAGCATCTTTCTTTGTTGAGCAAATGCACAGCTCACCTCTGCACAGTATTTATTCATTTCATTACCTGCTCTAGTCTGAGTGATTTTGCAAACACATGGCTTGTTTTCCTTTCTTGATATTGGCACATATACTGGACTGGTTTATATTCATTCGCATCAGCTGAAAAAGCTGGTTTTGTCTTTTTTTTAAAATAAAAAGTACCTGCATTTCTCCTACAGACCCATTTGACTGGTGTTCACAGACATAGGCTCAAGCATTTAGTCTGAGAATTCAGAGAACTTTCTACTGATTCACCTCAAAGTGTGTAGCTTCGAACAAGGGCACTTTTCATTGCCCTTAAATTCAAAAGGACTGGCTAGCTCTGAGTCTGGGATAAGTTAATCTCTTTTTCCATCTATATTATCGATAACATCTCTTCTAGAGGATTTTTATCTCCTGATGGAACTTTGAAGATCAAATGTCCATTTCGTTCACTTTGCTCTTGGGAAAAATGTGGTCTTTCTATTCACCAAACTTGGTCAAAAACTGTGTCCCTCTTATGTTTTATTTGACTTTACAGTATTCATACAGCCTCTATACACCTGCTTGAGCTTTCTCCTTATCTTTTCAGCTTTCACCATAATTTTAAAATATTGGAGAATTTTATCTACTCCAGGTACTGGTTCTTTAGCAGGGAGAAAAATAAATTTCTATTTTTCTGCTCAAGGAAAGCTTAGCCCCAGCTGGCTCTTCTTTTGTTTTTATTTTTCTAGGCCCTGAAATAGATCCTCTTGGTAGCCTGCGGATAAAATCGCTGAGCTACCACAATTGTGTCTCTCTGTGATGAAAGCAACATCTCCCATCCATAAGTCAGAAACAACCCCATAAGACACCCTGTAAGCGATCACTGCATTTCCAGTCCTTATGTCTCTACAGGCAATCATAGAAGATTTGCAGATCTGCCAGCTCTCCACCAGTTTGTGAAAGTTAGTCCTAATGAGGACAGGAAAATGTCACACCAGATTACACTTCCCCAGATTTTTTGCCAAATCCAAAGTACTCTGTTTTGCTTCCCTCTTCCTCTTACCATTTGTTCTCTTTCTTGGACTCTCAACACCCTGGTTTGTGATGCATTGCACAGGCAGACCTTCAGATTGGTGTGCCAGTAAGGCAAACTACTAAATTTGGAGCTGCAGCTGTTATGGCAATGTCATACAACAGGCATCAGCTGTAACTTCCTGCTTTTAGCAATGTATTTTCCAGGAAACCTGTGGCATTATTTTATAAATCAAACAAAAGTGGCCATGAAAAATGATGAATCTGTGTAACAGAAGATTTGAAAGACAAGCTAGCACACTTGGATCCAAATGAATGGTCAAGTATTTAATATACTGAAGCTAACCTCAGCAAACCTAAAGGAGTTTGTTTCTCCCTTTCTCTGAACCTGCCTTGCCAACCTTCCTGCCAGGCTTTATGCAGAACTATTTTGAACAGAACAAAATTGGTTTTTCTCCTCTCCTAAGTAAGAACACTCCTCAGTGACTGTCACCTCCATGAGTTATATCTTGGAGTTTTTTCTGTTTTGCTTACTTTTCTCCGTATGGATACAGAGTTTTGCCTCATATTTGCTGTTATTTCCATCTACAGAGATGTAAATTTGCATAGGTGGACCAGAAATAGTTGAGATGTTTGGGTTGCAGTTGGATTTTTTCCCCCATTTATTTCTTCCTTTTCCTTTCAAATGGAAAAGTTGTTGTGAAGGTGGTTAACTGTAGACTTAACAAGCCTGGTGTAAGCACTCTGAAGTTCACTCATATCAGAATCTTTAGGACTAAATTAGGCCAGTTAATCCCGGAGAAGAACTTGACACGTAGCTCTGGGACTGTAACTGTCATCATGTTCTTCAATAATGTAGCAGGTGGCTGAGGGCTGAAGTATTGTATTCAGCCCTTTTTAAATAGGTTGTACTGCTCATAGAAAAGTGAGCATGTCAAAGGAGTTACATGGAGTGCTGTGGTGAGAGGCAGACAATGTTAGGACCATTGTATCATGTTGAGTTGAAACCTTATCCTAAGTGTGAGGGTTTTCTGCAGACTGTTCTGAGGAATCATACTTCTGCTCACTTATTTTAAATATATACACACGTATTTAAAAAACCCCCAAATGTACTTCAACATACTGTTTCAAAGAATGCATGCAAAAATGATCCCAAATGAAAATACTGATGTACTCTAACGCCCTTAGAGTGGTTTGCTCACTTGTTTGCTTTTGGAAATGAAAGAAACACAATTCCATCTTTATACATGAAAGAGTGTATTGTCTTTAATGTTCAATTCTTTATTCTCATGGTTTGACTTTATATTATGAGTCAAATATTTGTACTCAAGGAAAGGTATTAATCTCAAATCAGCTCAATTATGTATCTGTGCTCAAACAGAAAGGAATCTCATTTTTGGGTACATCATACCAAACCACCCAAATAACTTAGGTGCCTGCATGTATTCCCAAAATGGAATTGAAGGATTTGGGAATAAGGGAGGGGTCTGGAAACCCATCCAAAAGGAGGCATCAAATTTAAATTTTGTAACCAGAATCAAACTCAAATTTACATTTAAGTTTCATTAATTGTAAATATTTTCAATTCAAAATATACAAGATAAGCGGGAATTTTCTCAAAGCCTTGACCATCTAGCTGTTGTAGCATTAGAAAAACTGGTAAGTCATGAACCATATAAAAAGAATTAAAAGCAAAAATGTGAGATTAGCTGGCCATAAATGTTATCCAATAGGGATGGAAAAAACAAAAGCAACACAAATGGTGAAAAGACATTTTTCCCAACAATTTTTGCCTCCTCCATGATATTTGAAAAGTATTTTTTTATTTTGTACATCATTTTATCCTTGATAATTTTCCCATAAGAATTGTGCTTAATTTTAACAGTACCCACAGTCACACCCTTTATGTTAAAAATCCTGTTTCTTTGCATAAGCTTCTTCTGCTAAAGTAAAAATATGCCATTGCCATGCAAGCAGCCCATCCCACTGTGCATTTCATTTGTGCATTGAGTGTTCTCAGTAAATAAGAAGAAAAACCTACAAACTCTTAGCATCCAAACAATTGTTTCTTTTAATGTAGAAACCCAAGCTAAGGTCTAGAATAGGCAGATATTAAACTTGATTAGTCTAAATATATGCCTAAGGACAGCTTTATGGTAATTCTACGTACCGCCCCCTCCGCAGTCCATTGAGTTAAAAGCAAAAGCACAGACATGAGGCAAACATGGAAAATGCCATTACTGTATTTTGAGAAAAGCAGCAACCCAGTGTCTATGAAAATTTAATAACCATTGACTTTTTTTTTTATTTCTTACTGCAAATCCAGGACAAACTTTTATTTGACAACCATATGTCCTTTAAAAGAGATCCATAAGTCTTCAAATAAACCAGACTGTTCTTCCCTCTCTCTTCCCCTCTGTCTCTCTCTCTCAATCCCTCTCTGTCTCCCCTTTTAATGCCCACATCTCCACTATCAGGAACAAATATGATTTCTGATTGAACATCACTTTATTTGCCAGTTCTGTGGTCTTTTCTTATCTTGTTCCACACTTCTCAGGCTTTGTGGTTAAATTATGTATTAAGGTCAATGTCAAAACACGGAAGATCTGTAATCTACAGGGAGCTCCCTTTTATTCGTTATTACAGTGAAGGCTGAGCGCAACTGTCAGGGAGCTTGGGATGTGCTCAGCATGGAGGCTTGCTACACAGCAGGGCTCTACAAAGCCTCTCTCCTTGTTCTCCCAGGACGAATCCTTGATAGATTTACCCAGATAACCCATCTCACTTTAAAGCTCTCTTGTCTCTGCTTCAATCTGAAAGCTGTCAAGTGCACCTATATAGTAATGTCATAAATCAAACGTAAAATGTGTACACTGGAGACACTGCAAGTGTCATGTATTCACTTGTACTTTGAGATCTTCTAAAGTAAAATGGTGTCAGAATAAGGAAGGCTGGGAGGAATGTTTTTTTCCTTAAAAACGACAGAATATTTGAAAAGGTTGGCTGTAAACTTTTTTTAAAAAAACTTCTGTTGTTATAAAGCCAAATTCTGGTTTATCCTAAATTAATCAGGGACAGCTATTTAGTAAACAAACAAACAAAAAAAAAATGTTCCAGGAGATCTATCTGTAAACAATGTGATTTAATGCAAGACTATGTATTGATTTTGTTTCTTTGGTTTTCTTCTTGACAAGCATTTGTCAACATGGATTTGTATTAGTTCCCATGTTTGTTTATTAAAGACACATCATTCTTTCCCTGAACTAGAAACAATTCTCTTGCAACAGGAGTACCACATCAGAGGGATCCTAAAACAAGATGCCAAGCATGACAAGAAAGAAAAGAAGCCCTCTATGTGGAAGGTGCCATCACTGAACTTAATTTGTTTCATATCTTTAGATAAAGAGAATTTTAATTTTTTTTATTGTCAGAAAAGGATTGCTATTTCTTACTTAGTGGAGTCTGCATTTTATTTTTCTTACAGGAGAAAAGGTTGCATTTGCAACACTCATACTGCCTTGTAATCAGATAACTCCTAACAGAACATCCTACAAAATTGGCTATACAGTTCAGACTTTCTTGACTTTAAATGTTCTGGCTCAAAGCATGTCTATTTTGAGGCTAGTCTGCATATAACACATAAGTAAGGGAACCTGTGAATCATACTGTATTGGGACGTCATTAATCTATGTGTTCCATACTGAGTCTCAAACAAGTTTACATCATTAACCTGCAAAGAGCACTTAGCATTACTGTGAGAGAATCTCACCCACTGAAGCCCTAAAAGAGGATTGTCTCTCCTTTTAAATCATTTGGAAGTGAAAAGTATCCAGTTCAGCTGGGATCCAGAGTGTGTGCGCTTTCTGGTGAAGGGCGAGGTGAGGCCCGAGAGGTGTTCAACTCTGGAGACAGATGTGTGAGTCTGAGCTATAAACCAGCTGGTGCCAAAGGTCACCCCAGAGGGTGCCAGATTTTTTAGGCTGGGGAACCAGCCTGAACAGGATGTGATACTAGCCTTTTCATCCCCCTTCTTAGTGTGTACTGCAAATCTGTCCAGCTCCTTCACCAAACATACCTCTGGTCTGCTTAGGTTCATGGAGGTACTTGGATCTCTTGAAGCTATAAAATCATTCCCCTTTATTTCTAATGTTTATGATATTACATCATGCAATATTTCAAAATGTTTCAGGTATAAGCAGTGACTTTTCCTGTAGTCCACACTACTGACAGAGGTATCTTTACTACATGAGGTGTTACTTTTGCACTTTCCTAATCTATGTGCTTTGTCTTGTTTTCATTTAAAACAAAAGCCTCTCTGCATGGTAGTATCTGCTTCATCCTCTTTCAATTTGAAAATGATGCAGAAATATTTTGCTATCAAGATCTCAACATGATCTATCTGGAGACATGCTACAAGAACATAAGAGAGACCATGCTGGGTCAAGTCAGAGGCCCATTTGCCCAGTTCACTGGGCACACTTTTGAGCAGTTTACACAAGATCCATAAAATGGAAAAAGAGTAGAGGAATGTCAAAAAGAACCTGACTTAAAGGAAGCCAGGAAGCATTAGAGACTGTCTAGTCTTGTTGTCATCATCTGGAATCTTTTGATTATTCCAAGCAGGAGAGGACTTTGTGCTTTTTACTTTGAAGTGTAACTAGATCTACAACTCTATTAGTGTTATTATGTAGAAAGACAAGGTTTTATGAGGAGAGCAGTCCCAACCTCTGTATCACCTTTACCAGGAGAAATTTTCCTGTTCCCTCTTAAATATTTTATTCATCATTACTGAAGATGAGAAAGTCTGAGAAAAGTTTTTTTCCTGCCATTCTTCAGCCAGATTTCTTTGCAGTTAATTCCCAAGTAATGGCAATACTCTGTGTTATTGAAATTTAAATGACTGTGATCTCACCAGTTGTATCTCTGTATTGCAGGCTTAAATTCAGCTAAAGAAGACATTGGCTATGACAAAGAAAATACCTTGGCTATATGCTTCAGTGCATGAATCTCTGTATACCTTATCTTTCTCAGGTGAGCAACATTCTACTGAGACTGGTTATTACTAAAATTGAGCATTTGTGTGTTGAGAATCATGATTTTCCAGACAGTTGAAGTACAGAAAAGGTAAATAGAGCTGTGTTTATAGATAACTGTACCGTTTAAGATATCTATAGAAAACACATTTTTCTCTAAGAAAAATAGAAATTGAAATAATTTCACTTTCTTTAACTATCCAAGATGAAAAATGCCAACATATGTTCAGATTTTACTCAGTCCTTCACTTGTAACCTCTAAAAAGTACCTCTGGGTTCCAAAAGTACCTTGACCTTATCTGTTTAATGTAGTAACTATTCTAAGACAATTTTTCCCCTTTTTGTTTTTAGAAAGACACCAGGAGTTTTGTTGTTCAATGTTCTTTTTGTAGAAGTCTGAGGGTATACCCTAAAAGCTCATGGTTACATTATTATCAGCAGCAGCTGATCAAAAGAGGAATGAGCATTCAGCAATACAAATCACGTTATCATCCACATTTTGCACTTTTAAATTCTTTTCAGTGTCAACATTCCTAAGTTGCAACAGTAAGGAAAGCAACGGTAAAGAAAAGTCACTGAAACCCCTGCAGATCTTTTAACAGGTCACTCCAGAGAGCAAGTTTAGGGCTTTGTTTAAATCCTTGTTTTTATATTCACAAGCCGTTGAGTGTCAGGCTCACCACTGCTCCACTTTACATGTATGCTTTCCACTTCAGAAGGAAAAGCCATGGTGCATCTGAAACAAACCCTATCTGAAGAGCCATGAAAATAACTTCTGACTACCAGGCCTAATTAATGCCTCCATGCTGACCTCTACATCCAGCCCATATCAAAAATGTTACAGCAGTGCTGATTCAACATGAACTCAAGATCAGGCAAGACCTGGTACTAATGAATACTAATGAACAGTAATTACTGGAACTCTGCCACAGAAACCTACTGCAGAGACACATGCTAATGGGAACAATCAGGCACAGGACTTCATATCCACTAAGAAACTTCTGCTAGACTGAAAGCAAAAGGAGCCATATGCCACATGCAACCCTGTTTACATCTATTTCCTCCCTCACTCCCTCATACCTCGTACCTCGTACCCAGTTGCTGTCCCCCATACAGGCCAGCTCAGGCCCAGCTCAGGTCCGGTTTCCTTAGGAGCCACATAGGGTCATTTGCATTAACTTGGTGGTGGAGTTTACTTTTCTGCTCGTTTCACCCTCAAGATGGGCAAAACTCTTTCCCTCAGGGCTTAAAGAATTGGGATTGTTAACTTTGGAGAAGAGAAAGCTATGGGAAAACCTTATTGCAGCCTTCCCGTACTTGGAGGGGGCTATAAGAAAAGGGGCAAACTTTTTAGCAGGGCCTGTTACGGTAGGATAAGGGATAAAGGTTTTAAAATGAAGGAGGATCTATTTAGATTAGATATAAAAAAGAAGTCTTTTACAATGAGGGAAGTGAAACACTGGAACAGATTGTCCAGAGACATGGCGGATGCCCCATTCCTAGAAACCTTTAAGGTCAGGTTGGATGGGACTCTGAGAAACTTGATCAAATTGAAGGCATCCCTGCTCATTGCAGAGGGGTTGGACTATATAGTGTTTAAAAGGGGCCTTCCAACTTAAACTGTTCTGATTCTATGAAAACATGACCTAGGGGGAAGGAATGTTAGAAAGATAGATCTTTGTCTGTAACAATTGGGTAGATAATATTACTTGTTAGTGGGATGACATAATGGGAATATAGATCAGCGTGTATAACGTCCGGATCTCCCCTGATATATATATAACAAAAAAGTTATCTTCCAGAAGGAACACATGAGATATTTTCAAACATGTTGGTGGTCAGTTTGACAAGCATCCTCCCTTTTGTAAAGTCCAACGCTGGTTCTGCCCTACTGAGAGGATAGCCTGACCTCAGTGCAAATTGTTCCTGACATCACTTTGATTTTCTTTTAATTTCTGAGGCCTAACCCTTGCAATAAAGGAATAATCAAAGGAGTAAATGTAATGTAATCAAACACCCAAGTGAGATGCTAATGCAATAATCTTACTATTCTGGGTTAGTGCAAGAGCCAAAGTAATGAGTACATGAGTAAAGAAATAAGGCTTAGGGTTGGATTCAGCATCTAGGGTTCTGAGTGTGGGGCAACGTGAACTTAGAACACCCCAAAATGAAGACTGAAGAGGGATTACGTATTCCTCCGTGGACTTACAGATATCTGAATCGCACAAGCTCTATAGTATCTGTGGTTTTATTGAAGCCTCAGCTCCTGGAATTACATAATTAGCATCTCAGCTTTCACTTTACTTTGTCAGCCATTTTCTAACCCTGGTGGGTATGGGCAAGAGCTTGTAAATATGACCCACATGAACACTAATGGCTCCAAAACAGAGTGATAATTTTTTAAAAAATAATAATCTTGTGTTCTTTGACTTGGTTTAACTATGTGATTTAAAATATGCTCCCCTTTGGAGTAGGTGTTGAATTACAAAACTTGGATCTTAGGGCTGTGTGCAGACAGTATAGAGATTATGCTGAGAGTGCTGCCTGCCAAAGGATTTGCACCCATCTTTGAGCACAATATACAGTGACTGGCCCTTGTGGCTCCCACTGAAACCCCTCAGCTACCAGGATGTTGCTGGTCATAACTCACTCAGGCTGCTTAACATGCCCTGAATTTGCCATGTGTTAGTGGTAGCTTCTGTGCTGGTCCTCATGTTCATAAACATAGAAGGGAGCTTCAAGAAGGAAAAAATGACCAGCCTTGTCAATTTCCATGGGGACAGAAAGAAAAGAGAGAGAACAAGGGCACACAGCAGGTTTACTTCTTCATTTGACTGCACACTCCTACCCCTCCTCAATAGATTTGTGAGGGTTCTGTTTTCCCTTAGTGAGAGGTGATAGCACAGAACTTGTTTACCTGAGATAAGGACAAGAAATGACTGACATGACAAACAGCTACATGTTGGGCCCTGTAGGGTCGTGAACACAGGGATCTGTGGTTAGCACTGCCAGTACTCAGCCACTAGCTTAGTTGTTATTTAGCACTCTATCCATTCAGATTTTTTGTTCTTTGTGACTTTTTGTTGGTCAGTGTCTTGGGGTGACCTTATGATGTGTATCCCATATTGCTGCCTATGCCCAGAAATTAATTTTTATGCCTTTCTATGCCTCTAAACTGAGCCTGAGAGGGGGAAGGAAAAAACTGAGCAAAACTTTCTCAAAGCAGTTTGCAGCTTGTTCAAGGTCATAAAAAGATAGCAGGTTTTTTTTTTCCCCAGCTGTGGCAGGGGAGCGAGGAAGCACCCGGCTTGCTGCTTTCCAGTCAGCTTTTGGCCAGTTGTTTCAGTTTCTTGTTCTCCGGAGAGAGACTGAGAGTTGGACTTTGCTTTTCCTTCTCTGGAATTCCAGATTTTCTCCCTTTTCTACTGGACTGCTTTCAACCTCAGAGCACATCGGGAGGACTTTCCATCGTGCACAGAGGGCCTGGCCCTGGCCCAAGCCCCAGCTCCGAGGAGACCAAAGGGAGGACTCTAACGCTTTCCCAGGTTTTTCCTCCACAGTGAAACATTTTATTATTTAGCATTATTTTCCTTTTCCCGTGTGTTTGGTAAATAAAAAGTTTTATCTCCTTCACTTTCCTTCGAGGAACATTTATTTTTTCCCGAACCTGGGGGGGAATGGGTGGTTGTGCCTTCTCTCAGAGGATATATTTCTAAATTTGGCCAAACCTGAACAGTCAGTTATTCTCCAAGGGTATTTTCTGCCTCTGATCCTCAGTCCCTGTCTCCTCCTCCTCTGTTTGCTCCTGCTGAATGGAGGGTTGTCCTAGTAATCCACACTTCCTCATAATTCATTCTTTAACTGACTTTAAAGTTCACTGTTTGGTGAACTGGGAATGGAGACTTTTTATGTTTTGAGGCATTGTTTTAGCAGGTGTGTTCACTCAGAAAAAGTGATGGCTGGACCTGTTTACATTTTAAAGTTTCTATCTCTTTGGCTAGAACAGAAATATTTCAGATTTTTCCCCTTTAAATAAAAGCCTAAACTCTACAGAATCTGAACCTACCACATCACCCAGAGAAATGCAACGATAAAGAACACCCCATGGATGAGCGGTTTGATATCTGGTTCTTACTTCTGTACTTCTGCACCTCCTCTCCAGCCTTCTCCCTTCTCTTATCCCTGCTGCATTCATATCTTTCTAGCTGAAATTGAACTAAACAGGACATCATGATGAATCTGTAACAGTAAGCAGAACCAGAGGTGTATTTATCAGCTGTACTATTTAGGAAAAACATGCACCTGCCAGCTGAAAGACCTCAATATAGTTGACTTTCAGTCTGAAAAGGCAAGAAACAGAATTTTTTTGCTACTGTCCAGTCAGTATATGAAAATCCATATTCCCTGTCCTCTAAGATGTTAATGAAGCTATCCCATTTCTAGAAGTAAAGTGGTACTAAACCTTTCTTGTCTCCTGACAAGCAATTTTCTGCCTAGCACTGCTGAACAGCTCTTGCTCATTTAAGTGTCTTCTGAAATTCCTGGCATTGCAGAGTTTACAGAAGGTTATATTCCTTCTCGTTTGGTTTTTTTTTTTTTTTTCCCAAGCAGAAATAATGGGGGGTTTTTTTCCTCCTTGTCTATTGTCCAAAATTAAGAAATCAATTTAATTACAGGTACCTGGAGCTGACTACATTATTTCTGGAAAACATCAACAGAATCTTTAATTAGTCACTACAAGCAGAAAGAAACAAATGCAATGTCTGTCTGCTTTGGTTGTAAAACTGCTCCTCCTCATTTGTTCATCAGAACAAAAGGTTTCCTCACAGTCAGCAATCAAGCTGTTAAACTAGAATTGTGTTTTCTCAAACAAGCATGTTTCACAGAATTTAATACACTAGCATTTTTGGTCATCTTCATCATTGCATTCTTTTTATTCATGTTTTTCTCATACAATTTTCCTGTAGCTGATATAGCCAAAGAAATTCTCTGTGCTGATAGACCAGACTTCACTAACACAAAGGAGGTACACACTTTGTGAACTCTCTTAATTCAAACAGAAAACATTGTAAGCATTCATTAACATTTTTCAAACTATTCAAGAGCAAACTGTGAGATACACCACCCAGTAAAATCTGCATTTAAACACCTGCTGATTTCAGTGGAACCCGAAACTATATCTGAAGGAAAGTGCTCCTGCCACCAAGGTCATTCACTCATCAGACATATAGTCCCACAGCTTTAAAGTCCATTAAGTCATAGAAACCAAGGTTTTATGGCAACTTTGGCACCTGTACACCTAAATTCCCTTAAAAATATACCGTGCAGGTCTGCAGATGAACAGATGTGAGTTCAATGCCTTGAATACTTTGATATCAACAGTGCAGGAGTCACATATGAGCAGAAATAGATCTGTTTTCACATTCAGCTATAAGTTTTGCCAGAAAGATTCCCATCCCACCTGGTAGTCCTTTCTTACACCAGAAGAAAAAAATATACCACTTTTCTAACTTGTCCTGTGGAGAACATGCTAAATTTGAGAGACTTTTAAAAGCTGGCCTCTTTCAAAAGCTCATCTGCTGTTTCTGAGTTCTTCCTTTTTACATGTGGTAAAACTTTATGTGTATTTTTGTGAAGTATGAAGGTTTCAAGGAGGCTTGGAATAACTGTTGCTTCATTCCTAACAAAAAATTTTATCTGAATGATTAGTAATCCACTGCTTTCTAACCATCTTGTTCATCAGCATCAGATACTGGTAAGTATCTGAAATGTTTGAATGCTCCAAAATGCAGCATCTTTTTACCCTAAGTGGCACTCAGCTTCAGCCTCCAAGATCAAAAAAAAAACAAACACTGGCAATGTGTAGCATTACTCCTTCCTGAGCCTGCTTCCCATGTCATGTTCTTCAAAGAGCTGCACAAATATCAAGAAAGTTCCCCACTTTTCTGTAAGACCAGATATCATTATGGACTTCTTAAATATGGTGGAATTCCTGAGGGATGAAAGAGTTAAGGAATTTTAACCACACAATACATCAATTCCAGATTGTGACTTGAGCATTATAACTTTACAGAATCAGGTTGCAAGTTGGCTGAACACATCACTGGCAACCTTTAAAATATGTGGTAAGCAAAAAAAACGTCCATGTCCCTGCAATGGAAACAAGTCAGATGCTCAGTGAGCAGGATTTTACACAGTATTAGTCAAGAAGCACTTGAGGGACTCAAAGTTTAATGAAGGATGACAACAAGTCCTGTGTTTGCAACTTGAATCCTTAAAGACCAGTCCAAGGTTATCAAGACAGAGGTCAAGTCAAGGCAAAAAAGCATAGATCTTGCAAGGCAAGTCACGAAGCACAGCAAAACTACAATCCAAAGCAGAGTAGAATGAAATATAAAGTATGCCAGATGGAGATATTTTAAAAAGCTAAGGAAAACCATGATCCTACAAATCTTTGGCTGACATCACTTCAAAACTAGTAGAATCCAACATACCCTTCCCATTACTAGCTGGTTATGGGAGTGTTAAGCTGTTAACAGTTATTACATCATCAAAGAAGACGTTGCTTTAATATGCTGTCAGAGCAACATGCACCCCTTAAATATTCCATAAAGAAATGAGAACACCACTGTGAGGGGAAGCAAATGGTGTTTTAAGATACATCTTGATAGTATCCTTGTATTGCATCATTCAGGGCTCAGTGAGCAGGTGCTTAAATAACATATTGAATAACTGAAGTTTCTGGTCTGGAGGTGGCCCAAAAGAAATGCATCATGAAAATGAATCACTTGTCCTTCATGCTTTATTGTAAATAGCAGTGAAAAAGATCTGGACTTGATAATCAATGCTGAAAATAGTCTATGAATTCTGTAGATTTAGTGAATGGTAGGAATAGTTGCTTATCTTGGTGACTGCTGGAGAGTATTGTTACATACAGATGTTTGCCTAAGCGAGTTTTTCCACTGACTTCACTGCACCATTGAGCAGGTCCTACAGTGCTGCAGCCTAATTTACTTGCAGGCAGATTAGAGAGATTTCAAGTGAATCTTTAAAGACATGCTCACTCAGACTCAGTGTTCCCATGCATCTTTATTCAATCATAGCTATTGGTTTTTCCCAGTTTTGATGTGAAATATTATGAGAACATTTTAAAAATATTTATAAAGGCTGGAATTAGGACATTGTCTCCAAATTCATGCAATGTTTGAATGTTCCACTTACAGAAAAATCACCTCTTTCTCCATTAAATCCTTCATCTTCTTTTATCCTTCAATTTATTTAATTTTAAATCTGTTGTAGGAAAACCTCATCCTGAGTCACCTGGTCATAATATATGTAGTAATTTGCTAGATAGATTTTTTTATACTGATGGTAATTTCATTAACGTTGTTATCCTGCAGTGTTGGAGAAGTTTCTAATCAGCTAAATCACAGGAGAGAAACTGTGCAAATGGTTACGTGGGAGGAAGTTCTGTCAGGAAACCCCAGATTTTCAGTTTTGTGCAGGAAAAAGCTACTAAGAGTGTTACTGTTGGACCAGGAAACTGCTGGATGTTGCAATACCCCTTCACAGAATCTTGCTCGCATCTTAAGGCCTGTTCCTTTGATAGACAGAACATTTCACAGCAGGCAACACAGGGATAGCATCCAAGAATCTCCATGTTTGTGCACTGAAGACATGTGTTCATTGCCGAAGGCTAGTATTTGTTACCCATTCATCTTCAGCCTAATGAGGATGGGCACTTATGAACATTAGCAGAGGAATTGTATTGCATTCATATACCCATATACCCTTGTAATATGTGGAGGTCCAGGCTTAAGACAAACCTGTTGAGGAAAACAGATAAAAATAAAAATCATCTGTGTGTGTGTTAATAATTATATTGCCAGTGAACCAAATTTTTGTTGTTATATACTGCAACAGAACCTACTTGAGGTTCTTTGTTTCTCTACCTTCTACAGACAGCTCCACCAGTTATAGTCCATTCTTTTGGACAAGCTGTCCAACAGCAAAACAAAAAGATTCAAAATACCATAGATTTTTGCTTTCACCTCTCCCATCTCTGTTGGAGTGTTGGTGAGGCAAACAATTATATTACAGAATGTGAAGAAAAAAAATCCAACTCTTTCGTATTCTCTTTTAAATACAAAAGCAGAATAATTTCACAGTTCTTTCCCCCACCCCTACACCCTGTTAGAATACTCAAGTCTTGGAAAACGTAATTGCCTGTTGCTCTTTCTGGCATTCCTCAGCAAGATGCCCTTTTATGTTGGGGTTCCTCCCCCCTGGCTTGGGGTCCTGGGAGAGAGGGGACCCTGGGGTAGAGGCACGGCCTAGGCACGGGATCTCCCTGCTCCCTGGTCACATGTACCCTAATCCTGTTCCCCATTTGTTGCTTTGTGTTCCCCTGCCCGGGAAGGACCCTGCTGGTCCAGTGATTGCTCAGTTCTTCGGCAGTCCCCCGGCCATGTGGCTGGAGAATAAACACCTCTGAAACATCTACCAAGAATCTGTCCATATTTCTTTTCCATGGGCCTCACTGTCTTATACATGTTGCAGTAATCCCCACTGCAACACTTCTACTGAGAGCTGAATGAGCACACAACTGTTTTCTAAGAGTGGCAAAAAGCAAACCAAGGAAATGAGAGGCAAAATAGCTCCTGAGACCTTCAGAGAGAACTTATGGCAAGACCATGATGAGAACTCTCTGGGAACTCTCCAGGAGCTGGAGATATGAGATATCAAATATATGTTTTATCTCTCAATAGCAGTGCTCAAGTAACAAGGAGTTACAAGGAGTTATCAATGGCACTTCCATGTCTACAAAAGAAAATTAAAGAAAAGGGAAAGGCTTTGGGAGAAGTCTGTCACTGCCAGTAACCTAAAGCCACAGAGGAACAATATTCCCTCTTTGGTTGTGCAGCTGTTCAGTCTTGTGCTCTCTTTTTGGTTTTTATTTCTCCATAACGCTCCTGCCCTGATCCAGAAGTGTTGTCAGTCTGTGTAGAAAACAGAAATCTTCAGAGTTTTGGCACTGAAGTTCTAGGTAATGCCTCCCTTTATTTTGCCACTACTGGACTTTCTGCATGCCTGAAAGTACTGTGGAATGAGGATACAGACAGTGAAATCCTGCCATCCAAAACATAAAGGAGAAAGAGCAGAATTTACCTTGTAGTCAATCCTTGACTGTACTGTGTTGTCCCTGCAGATACCATTCTGCTCTTTTCCCTCTGTATCCACAGTGTCAAAAGTGACAAGCCAAAAGCTTTTCTTTTATACAGCTGAAAAGGTATATTTCCCAAGTCTCCTTTCAGATTTGATTGTACCATTTTTATCACAGATGAGATTATTTTGTATATGCAAGCACTCTTCCTTCTAGATTCTTTATTTTTTATTGAAACAACCATTTCTCAATTTTTCAGTAACTTCTTTTTACTCTTGACAAAATCTTCCCAGTTCTTTCTCTGTTTCTCTTCTGAACTCAAATATTCGATCCAATTATATAATCATCTTTATCCAGTATTTAGCATGAAGAGTCCCACTGTTTAATACATACAGTAATATATTTCTTCTGTCCAATGCTTAGTTTTTTTTCTTCAACTGTTTGTACCTCAAGGAAGATTCATATTTCATCAAAAGATCCAATAACACATTAAATATATACCCCCTCCTACCTTCAAAAGATCGTATCTAACCCCCTCTTAATGCGTTGAGGTATGCAGCCTTCATCCAGTTTCTACTGAAGACAATGAAAATATAAATTTTGTCTTTAAAGCAAGTAATTCAAGCCCTTGACATGCAACTACAGCAAATACAGGTAATAACCAGAAGGAGACATTATTTCCATAAATGGAGGACGACGCCAATCTTGAAAGTATGAGTCTCATGCTCTCATGTGCTTAAAATCCATTAAAATACTCCTTTAAAGAAATAGAGACAAAAATCTCAGAATATCATATGACACAATATAACCTATCATAGCAATAAATCAAAGATTCTGATCATGATTACAGATATTATCTCTTATTACCTGCAAAAGAAAAATATAAGCCAGATATCCTATTTTGTATCCAGAATGTCTCTAGTGGCTTAGCAGCTTTCTAATGAATATCAGCTTAAAATAAGCTCATCTCCTTAGAGAACTGCTTCTGTGAAGGCAATATTCCCAAAGAAAACCCATGACTGCTAAATAACCTTTGTTATACTCATATGGCAATGATCTATTGGCCTAGGAAGCATGTACATTTTGTATAATTCTCAGTAAAAGGTAATTTTTTCCCTGGGAGGTTTTAAGAAAATATCCCTTTTAAATGTTGATGTAAAACTAATTCTCTTTCTTGACTGATTAACAAAAAATACTGCTGCTGTGAAGGAGAAATGTCAATGAATGTGACAGCAACCCAGGCTTGATTTGAAAAACAGTAAAGAAAGATAAAGACTGTAAGAGAACTAAATAAAGGTACTTTCCAAGCAATCTACTTGGATGATGTGAAAGCTTTTAAAATTTCACATGTAAAAAAAAGATTTTTTGCCACTTATGTGTATTTCACACCAATTTACATTGAAGAGTCCTAGCAGGCTCATGATGTAATTCTTATTCATCCCATGAAAGCTATTGGAAAGTTACCATATAGCACCTTTTGCTAAATAAAGGAAATCAAAAGAAAACCCATTATTATTTGAATATGATTTCTGACAGATATAGTGCAGTAATGGGAAACTTTTTCAGCAACTAATCTGTACCCAACATAATTACAGTATTTGATAGTTTGGTTTTGACATATTTGTTACTTACCTCATTATCTTCCTATAAACCTAGATCATCATATTTAATGATATTTTAAAAATCCTCCATCCGTGTTGAAAAGTTTTAAGCAGCACTCTTTCCCTTGCTCTTTCAGTACTTCTGGAATGTGTTGTTTGATTAGTGCATGCCCTTTCCTCATTTAAATATGCTAAAATACTCACCTCTTCTGATTAGCAGTCTGCCATGCAAAGCCTTTGTGTTGCGCTTTCTACTGATTTGTACTGAATTTCACTGAGATCCAAGTATGTGTCTCCTCTTTTCTATTGAACTCATTTATCTTTGACGGTCAGCCTCACATGTGCATTTGGTGTCAAGTGCTGGAGAGAGAAGCAGTCACAGAAAGGCCCCTGCTCCTTACTCTTAATTTTAGTACTGAAGGCAATGTGGATTCAATGCCTCGCAATTGCCTTTCAAGTCAGCAGCAGAACCACAGATAATTATCAGAGTTTGGATTTGAAAATACTGTGCCAGACAAAAGGCTTCTTGACAAGTCTGCCTCTAGGGGATGGGAAAACGTAGCAGGATGAAAATCACAGTGGCCTAGTACAATGAGAGAGTAGTATACAACCAGTTCTTGGGTCAAGATCCCGCAGTGGTTTCAACATATTGTTGGTACAATTCCCCACCCAGAGTAGGGGAGGGTTGAATAGGTGTCCTGTGTCTTGCTGTCTCAGTATTTCCAGAGTTTCTAATAAAACAAAAGTTCTTTTGGCCTTTTTCTTGCTGGTTATCTTTCATTTCAGCTGATTTCAGTGCTAATAAAGGGCCAAAGCCACAGTTACTATAAATGTCCCCCATTGCAAAAATGGGTAAAACCTGGCTAACTGAGGCAGTTGACACATCAGGTGGCAAAACTGAAGCCTCCAGCATCTCTTTATCAGTGGCACACCTTCTGTGCTAACTGGGCAAATGTGGGAGCTCTGCACTCACCAAGGTCCCAGCAGGGAAGAGAAAGACTAAGCTCAAAATCATGCGAAGAACAAAAAACTGGACTCGTATCTTCAGGTTTTTTATGTATACGCTGAAAATCTTTTGAAGAGCAGTTAGTATGTCTTTACTGAGAGACAGTGGAGCTGAAATCAATCCGGTGTCAGCTCTGAAACTTTAGAATAAGTGTCCTTAACACCTTCACATAGGCACACCTAGTTTTTCATCTAGTCTCTGCTTCCCTCAGAGAAGCACTCATGGAACAATGTACATTAACCCTGAAAGGTACACAAGGCACACAGCACATCCTACGGATTCAAAAGAGTCCCACCAGCATCTCTGAGGTCAGAACTGAGCCTATGGGCTTTAAAGCTCTGTCAACATTTGACAATAGCTGTTCAAACCACTTAGTTGCATTGAAAGCATATGTGAGGGCATCATATTGCAGCCAGCATAATCCACACAAAAAGCATATCATCTGCAGAGCACCCAAGCCCCAACATCCAAATTTAGCTCTGCAGCTCCATTACACCAAAGCCAGGAATGGGGTAGTCTTCTCTGGGATGAGTAGACAAGCTGTCTTTAGTCTGCCCATATTGCTGGCAGCTTTCTTGTCCATGTGGCTGCTTTTGTAATGCTCAGAACCTGTAACACTTCCCAAAACACATCCAGGTGACATGGAGAGGGTACAAAGCCCTCTTCAATCCTTCCTTCCCTGAATGCAAAATCAGGGTTGGCCTTAATGGACAGTCAACTAGATGCAATTAAGAAGTGGGAACGGTGAGCAAAGGAGAAGGGAATGCCATCCATCGGTCACTGATTACTCTGTGACAAATGAACGGACCAGATATTGGGGAATTCTTCTCAGAGGAGAATGCTGAGATCCCACGAGGCAGAAAGGGACCATGTGAAAGAAAGTGTTGGCCGCCCAAGGACCAAAATGTTTCCATCTGAAGCTATAATTTTCCAATGTGCAAAAACAATGGAAAAAGAGGTACTAAAAGAAAACACTTTTCCCCTAGTAAGGAAGTCTGATAAAAAGCGTTCTTTCATCTAGTATTTGATACTCAAATGCACTTTCCCATTCACAGTTGGATGGAGATTTTTTTTCAAGTTCAACCCTAATTTATTTATCTTAAAGCAGGCAATGTACTGTAATTTTACAATAAAGGACTCCCAATCAAAGCTTACCTTATCCAGAGGTAATTAATACAAAGATTGTTGAATTAAAGATGTGAGTCTTGACACTTTGGCGGGGGGTAAGGGACGTGGTCTCAAAGGCACAAATTATGCCTGAAACAGACCAATTAACACCATGTATCTTCTTTTATGTTAACTTCAATTAAGGTTTCTTAAAATTTTTAAAGTTATTTTCTTCTTTACAATCTCAGAATGTCAGAAATGTACATCAAAGAAAAACGCTTCAGTAGGAACACCATAGGTAACGCTCATTTGCACACAAATCTGCATATTGGAAAGGAGTTCAGAGCCCATTTTGCATGAATTATTGCCGGATGTGAGTCAATGAATTAAACAGCTAAAAAATAACAACCATCCCAGTGATTATAAGCTGCACCTACTTATGTTGACATAATGAATTTAAAAAAAAAATTGGAGTTAAGTTATAGCGGAAATAAAGAAGTGATTTAAAATACAGTGCTAGTCAGGCCTGTGTATTTTACAATACTTTTCAAATTAATTTAGCTTATCACATTTCACATATCCTGTGCTGGAAAAGAATTTTTTTTTTTTACCAGATGAAACAGAAATGGAAAAAATTTCACACTCTCATGTCTCCTGGTTTTGACAGTAAATCCATTGACTTTTTTTTCAGTACGTCATTTACGTAGCTTTTATTCTGCAGTCACCCATCTAAAAGATCACTTTGTCCTTGTACAATTCCTCTTGCAAGTTGCCAGCTCTTCATTTGCCACTGATTTGCCAGGACCTCCTTCTTTTCCTTGTGCCAGTGTACAAACAACATATTCCTGAAACTGTCACAGGAAAAAGAAACATAGGCTAGCATGACTACCGAAGAAATAGTTTACTAAAGAAAGAGATGATTCTTTGAAGGGTTACATTTTAGTCACAAATAAAAAACCAACTAAAAAGCAGAAATCCAAAGGTTTTTAATATTAAGCCCTTTTTTTCAGTCAAATTTATTTCTTCTAGAACCTGCATGTGGCTCCCCAATTCCAGTGTGCTCACTCTTAATTGGAATGGGCTGCAAACAATAGGCTCCTCTGCTGGGGCCTTTTCTCCCTCACAACTTCCCCACTCATGAAGAAAGAATTTTTTTTTTCTGAGCTTGTATGCTATTTGTAATTGTTTTACTGATTGCTTTTATTAATATATTTGGGGTTACGGATTTTCCACCAAAATTCATAATGTGTGTTCCACAGGGCTTTCGCTCTATAGAATTCAAACCCCAGATTGTGTGAGTGGTTATATATGTCAGTTGGCATGCTGCTTCTCTCCTTGTTGGATGACATCCCTCTTATAAAAAGAATGGTAGCTTGAGAAGTCTGAAGTTGACTGCATTTTTCGAAAATCAAGAAAGGGCTTTAAGAAGAAAGCGCTAAGTAGATTGAAAAGATTCTGATTGCACATAAGGGGAAAACATTCCACAGTGAGAGTGGTTATGAATGGGAACAGGCTGCACAGAGAGACTGTGCAATCTGTCTGTCCTTGGAGACATTCAAAACATGACTGGAAAAGCTCTGAGCAGCTTGATCTCACTTGGAGCAGGGGGTTGGACCAAACATCCTCCAGAGGTCCCTTCTGAGCTAAATCTGTACATGCCTCTAATATGTGACTCCACGGCCTCAATATTAATGGAAAAAGAAATTGACTGGGCCAAAAGCCTGATGTAGTTAACAGCGATGTCTACATTTTCCTACATAATCTTTCTGCTCTCCTAATAGCTGCCACACTCACTATGGTGCTTAAGCCAGTGACAAACCAGAATGCATGCCCAGAGCAGAACTTGGGTGTTTTGGCGAGCAGCATGTCTGCTGTGGGTTGCACTTTTCTATAGGTTACAACATTTATTATAGTAATTATAGCAGTTTGTCCTTTAAAGAGCTTTAGGAGAAGTGGAGCATGACCCCAGCTTCCACTACGTTAAAAATGACTTAATCATTCCTAACCACCACAGGAACAAGTAATGGTTAAGGTCAAATACAGGTTTTGTATGTACTTTGCTCTCTAAAGACCCTCAAGAGTTTGGTAGTTACAATAAATTTTACACCTGTATTACCACCATCTTTTTATGTTTGTGATCACAGGGCAAAAAGAAAAAAAAAAAGAAAGAAGAAAGAAAAAGCCAGATCAGCTTAAATTGTAAGGGCTCACATTCCATCTGTTTTAGCTCATTTTTTTTGTCTGAGATGTCAGTATTTTTTAAAGACCCACCATGATAAAACTTATCTTTGATCAGCAATTCTGAAAACACTGGCCCTTGGCCAAAACTCATCTGTTTCTTCAGTTTTGGCTCAATTAGAAGACTCTACTTTTCCATTAACTCTGCCACAAAACTCCTGAAGAACTACAGCTCCAATGGAAAGGAACCATTCTGTTCGGTTACAGGCAACTTGTCCTACCCCTGCTACCTAACTAAGCTTTTTACTAAAATCAGTCACAGAGCTTGATCCTTCTGAGCATCCCAAATTTCACTCACTGACATGAAAGAAAATACTATTTGTATTAAGAGTGAATTTTTGCCTTAGTAAAGGAGACAACCTAATCTCTTTTGGTTTTAAACCAGAAAAATTCTGCCTGTAATTCCGGCTGTTTTGTTCCTCAGCTGCAGACTGAGAAGAAAGACTATGGCCTGTGTACAGACACTTACCCGCAAGAAATGTAGGCGGTCTGTGTGCTATTTTTTTGGATTCAGAGTGTACCATCGTCCAAAAAAGTGTGGAATCACTGGTTAAAGCAACTACCACTACTACAGAGAGAAGGGGTCATCCATTTAGCACTTCTTCTGAAGAGCAAAAATTCTGACAAGGAGGCCCAGCCATTAGTGTTTTACCACCATAATACTGAACATGAGCCTAACTCTTGCTTGTTCAACCTCAAAGAAAACAACAGAGATACAAAAAAAAAAAAAATTTAAAAGTCTGTCCTTCTTACATACTCTTGCCCTATCTGGACAAAAATAGTAAGGATAATCTATGCTGCCTTTGGTCATCTGCAAAAAAAAAAAAAAAAAAAAAAAACCTGAGGCCATTGGGCAAGTAGGATAATTCCACACAATATTGTACCAGGGCAGGGTAGTAGAGGAAGGGCTTGTTAGCTGTGAGTATTCATATAGGGACAGGTTATTAAGGCTATTTAAGCACCTAAATTCCCATTAGAACTAAGCTGTGAGGCACCTGAATTGGTGTATTCAAACATCAAGAAAACAGTGAATGCTTTAATCTGTGGCCAATCCCTTATAAACAGAATTGCAGAATTCAGTCTGCAAACATCATCACGAACCAAACCCTGCAGAATTCTCACAATTATTACTATTAGGCCAAGTAATCATCTCCAAACGTAAATGATGGAAGTACTGTTACTTGAGTTATTTAAAGCTACAGTAGACAATTCTCCAGGGAATATTTTGGGGGGGAAAAGTGGGGACTTTGTTATGATTAGACTGAGGCTATAAATAGGAAGACATTAATGCAAGGCAGCATTACTGAAACAGCAATGCTGTTTTATGGGGTTTTTATAATCTGAAACTAGGAAAATTCTCACTTCCCACAGCAGTCTCTGCCATCCCCAATTGCTCCTATTACACTGACCAGCAACTACACCTTGTGGCTTCTCATTCATCTGCAGTGCTGTAACTTGTACCTTTCTTCTCATGAGATGCCAGAAACAGGGAGATCTTGTGCCTTTCTCATGAGGTTGTGTGTGGCTTTTGATTCCAAGGTTTACAGCCCACATGCATTTGGTTGATCCAGTAGGGCTTGGACTCTTAGAGCAGAAGTCTCAGAGCAGTATGGTCAAAATAAGTGTGATTTGGCACCTCTGTGCTTCAGAATGAGGAATGCATAAGACAGTTTCCAGTCTCTCCAACAAGGAGCATGTAAAGATGAGTTACACATCCACTTGAAAGTAGACGAAATGAAAGCCTTTCATTCCATACTAAATAGGCCTTGGAAGGTGTCATGTTTTCTTCTGCATGGCAACATGTATTTTGGTTTAATTAGCTGGAAGAGTAAGTTCAAGGTTAACAAGATGGGCACCTGGAAATAGTGGGATGTTTCCTCAGCCCCCTGTCATTGTAAGGATTTACATGCATGCAAGTGAAGATAAAGCAGAGGTAGAAAATTTTCTAGTTCAGAAAAATCTGTCCTTGCCCCCCTACCTAAATGTAAAGACATGTACCATGTACAAAGGACAGAAAAGCCAAGCAGTTCAGACAACATATGCTATCCACGAAGGCAGAATTCCAAGGGAACCCCTAACAACAGGTGAGTTTGGTGATTTGAGAAACTGGGCCATCTACTTTTTAATGTCTCTCCTTTTTTTTTCATTTGGGGTGTCTCCTTCCTTTGTCTTGTTTGTTTCAAGAAGAATTACTTCTGCCTTGTCATCTCAATCCAGAGGCAGTGAAAGTTGTGGAAGGTGCTTCTTCATCTGTTGGATTTCTAATTCTGACCCGTGATACTACATTAAAGGTACCAACAGGCACCAACATACAGTACAGTTTTTCAATAAAACAAAGCTTTTCTTTAAGTGCATTCCTAAAATAAGATTTATGTGCCTATCAACATGAGCCAGAGCAGTGTGTATGTACAATTCTGAATTCACTGAGAAAATGGGATGTGACACCCAGCATTATCAGATATGCAATTACTTCCAACCCACCTGCACACTTAGATTGTCAAGGCCATGTGATTGTGTTCTCTGCCAGCTTCTAACATCCCCACAAACATCACTTTGCATGAGAGCTTACTTTTTTTGTCTCAGACTTTAGTGTGTAGGTTAAAGATGAAGCTGAGGAAGATATTCCACAGGCACATGCACTAGGGCTGTGCAGATGGCTTCAATAGGCTGGGTGGCACACACACATGAAAGCAAACATGCTTGAACATGGGAAAACATTCTGCTGGCCTAATTCCCATCCTACTCTCACCCATTTTTCCTGTGATGTAGCTCTGCTCATCACATTTGCCTGCAGGAATAGCAGGTGAGTTGTGAGGACAGGTATGTGAAATACCTACAGAAGTGCTATCAAGAAAATCACCGTTCATGAAAACAAATAACAGCAGCACTTCTGCTCTCCCCATGAATGCACAAGGGGACACATTGTGAATTATGTCACACCATTTACTAATTCTTGCCTCAGTTCTTGCCCTAAGTCCTCACTGCTTCTTACTGAATACTAGTCCTTTCTAATAGTTAAAAAAATCCTTGGTACTGTGACATTCCAGAAAGCACAAGCAAAGCTGAGACTCCTCTTCTAGTGCAGCCAACATCTTTCTTTTGCCTGAGCAATGGTATTTTGCTGCTGCTCACACAGAAGAAAAGCCCAGCACTGCGACAAGTAGACCTTCAGAGACCAAGGCCCACCCCTTCCTGCCACTGCTGTGTGTGGCCTTCAGTCTTAAGAATGCTCTCCTTTTGCCACAGTCACTATATGTTTTAAGCCACAATTTTTTGCTAGACTTTTTCAAAGAAAAAATTGTTCTTCTAAGTATTGTTCAGGCACCCAGGGTGAGGCAGAGTCTGTGCACATGATGCTGCAGAAATTATCACTGCCCTGTTTCAGCCACTCGCAGACACTGCACACAGAATTGCTTGTGGCATCTCAACAGAAGACAAGAATCCCAGAAACTGGCCAAGGAGGAGAAATACAGACCCTTCTTTTTTTCCATTCTGAAAGAAAACTTTTAAAATGCAAACCTGCATTTCACTCTCTCTCGGTCTCATACATCATCAAAGTTCTTTCAGTAACAGTAACTTAATTTTAAGCATAAGAATGCACAGAGCACTCCTCCCCCAGCCCCAATCTGCACATACAGATATGCTACAAGACACTCTCCAAATCCCTCCTGCTGAATCTGGTTTAAAAGCAACACACAAACAGCAGAACACAGGCTACAGTTGCTGTCCATATTAACAGCTTCTTGTTGAAGACAGAATTAGTGGGAAGGCAAGAGGTAAAAAATCACTGTTGCATTATCTCTGACACAGACTCTGAAACACCGCTGCGTACCTATGATCACTTTTACTTCAAGTGGTTTATTTGAAGGATCTCTTAGCTCAGTCAAATGCAGGACCCCAGCAGAAAGCAAGCAGACTACATAAACAGTCAGTGGGTGCACTCTCATCCCAGCTTAGTCTTGCTCAATATATTCATTTTTCCATTTCCACTCAGCTTGATGGACACATATTGATTATTTCCCATCATTCTAATTAAATACATTTGTAGCATTGATATCTTCAGAGCCATGACTTTTTCTAGGACAATAGTACAAGAAAAAAGAAAGTCACATGACTATCAAGCTAACAACATTTGAATCTCACAAGTACTTATTTAGTAGTGAGCACTGGTGTCAGTGTTCCTTGTGATTGCTAGGCTTAGGACTTTGATCTGAAAATGGTCTTACAGAACGCTACTGTTATCAGCATCACATCATTTGGCAAATTTTAAAGGTGACCTTTGGAAGCCAAAGTTAGACTTCCAAAAGATCATGTTAGGAAATGGAAGCTCTTCCTGGAGACTGCCTGGCCTGTTTTATTGCACTGCTAACTCTCATCCCCCTCAGGATTTGCATGTGACACTTCTCAGATATTCATTGCTCTTTATTGCACAATTCCTGTACAAACCTGAAATTATAAAGTGGAAAAAAACCATTTTGGGTTTATTTTGTAGTATCTGGGTGTCTAGATTCTTTGTTGCTTTTTATAATGCAGTGAAAACGTGTGACAGCTGACTCTTGTGATAGAGCACTTCATTTTTTCGTAGCACTGAGCAGCCTAGAAACAAATGTCAGCTACATACAGAGGTGCAGCAATTAAGTAAATTCTAAAAGTCCATTGGCTTTTGAAGTAATGTTTTCTACAAAAGCTGTGTAGCAGAAGGCAAACTAACCCACAGGTGACTGTCCCGACCACATCTGTAACAGCAAGGCTGCTTGTGCAATATTCATTGCATTAAGTCTCTGCTCAATATGTTTTGGAAAAAACAATGCCATTTCAAAGCTGTAACTGAGAAAGTAAATATACATATTAAAAGAATGCAAAAAAAGGATTTCTGTAATTAGCTGCCTTTTTATATTATTCAGTATTTTTGCAGAGCACAAGGCAGAGAAACAAGTGAGGTGAATATAAGGATGATCATTACTTTTGTTTATCCAAGAAGTCCAACTTCACACTAAACACTTTAACTCTTCGAGAAACAAGTCATTAAATAAGAGCAAGAGAGTACATACTCATGACTCAGGTTAGGTTAAAAACAGTAGTATACTTTCCATCTCTTTTTACACCAGTTTGCCAGTGTTTCCTTGACATGAATTTTATTTGTAATGCAGCTAGTTAAAAGTAACCTGATTCACCACTTCTTCCTCTCCTTCAGACAGTGATATCTGAGAAAACCACCATCAAGCCAGAAGGACAACATAGAGCTAAAAATAACTACTAGACATGCCAGGCAGCATTAAAGGAGCTCAGGGAGAGATTCAGAAATTAATTGCATCGAAGTAATTAGGAATGTCTATTTCTTGCAAGTTTTTTCCTCTAGCACTTGCCCAGGACTTGTGGATAATATTTTTGCCCTTCCAGTTAATAGCATTTAGGGTGGAAAAAATTAAAGCAGATAATTTCACATTTTGCTGAATTCCAGTGGGTTCTGACTGGATCCAGCAAAATAAGTCTAACAAACTGCTCGTGCAAAGAACAAGTTCAGTATTATAATGTATTATAATGCAGATTTAGGTATCGTATCAGTAGATTATACTGTCATCTAGTGGCAACTACTTAACTTGCATTCCAAAATACTAGAGACCAGTCTACAGATTGCAGATACCTACCAAGGAATTTTCTCTTGACCAGCTCTCGAAAACAGCCAAATGTTCAAGGAAACTTTCAAGGGCTATCACCATACTAATGGAAGACTCGGAAATACATTGTGACCTTGATCCTCCTGCACATGTTGAAAATAAAAAGCCCCTAAAAACTATCTCAGAAGATGCATAGCCCCCCTAAACTTATCCTACTTCCTGAAGAGTAGAAGATAAAAATAATGAGCTGAAAGTCAGAGAAAAGCCAGAGCCCTCTATCAAGATGCAAAGTAAAAAATACTAGTCCCTAACACATCACATTAGGAGCTATCTGATGCTATTTTACTCTTTTTTTATAGGAATGCATTTTACTTGGATGTCACTGACAGAAGAATGCATAAAGTCAAATACTAACTTGGAAAAAGATTAAGCAATAAACTCACAGGAACTTCCAGATGTTCCGAGAACAGAAGTAAATGGAAGGAAAAGGACAAAATCATTACTAGATGAATATGAGCAGTGGTTTAAGCATGATTAAGAAACCACAAGCTTGTTCAAGAGCCACAGTTCTAAGTGTCCACCCCATCCTAACATAAAACTGCCCATAAAATAGTTGATTTAATGATTTTTAGAATCAATCCACTACTGACAGAGCCAGACAGAAAGAGCACAGTGGCATTAAACAGTTTGCTAGGGTAAAGTACTGACCAGTATGCTCAGAGAAAAGCAGTAGTTTTCAATTTTCCTATGCCACCAGCCAAAGCATACAGTCTGCAGTACTCTGCTATCTTTTATTTTTCTGAAGGACAATACAGATATGAAAGAGATCTGAAAAAGAAGTCCAAGGAGAAGAAGAGGGAAAACAGCAAAGAAAGAGCAGATTGAGCAAACACTGAAGGATGGGGCCCTAGGGAAAAATGTACAAGACCTTTGGGGCTAGATGCCAACTGGAAGTGAGGAGTGTGGACACAGATGTGCTGTTGCTCTTTAATCATTCTGGTGTCCAGAGACAGGGATGAGTAAGACTTGGGGGAAGGGACAATGCACAGCCTGTCTGTGACCTTGTCCTGCAACACAGACCCCCTGCATCCCTCTCCCATAGATATAGCTCTATCTGCCCAGGGAAACAGGCGTTTGTACACCCGTATTTGCACCCAAGAAGCAGCTCTTTTATTGCTTACAATACCACAGATTTAATCAGCCCTTTTGAGGACAGGTCATGACTCTTACAGTCAGGTTCAGCACTGTAACCACAGCTCACATATAAAGTGTCTGTGTAAGAGAAAGCAGACATGAAAAGTAACTTCTAGCCTGCACCAAGAAGGCAGTTTTTCAGATATGTTGCTGTTATTGGTCAGTTTTTGTTGGGATTTTTTTCTGGGCAGATGGTTACACTGTTTATCCAGACTATTTTATATTCCATATCTTGCACATCCTGATATTTTGTTTGCTTTTGTGGATTGCTGTGGGAGAGATACTAATGTTTGCTGGACTAGACCTTTGGGTTGGACTTGTGCAGATGTCCTGGTTGTGAAATCCTGTGTTCTCCATTACCTATTATCCATCTCCCAAGCCATCCAGTTCTCCAGTGAATTCTCTTTTTATGGCTTTAACAAGTAAATTTTCTGGCTTTCACAACTCATGACAAAAGACTGTTCCACAATTTATTTATACTTATATTTCTGTAATTTGCACAAATGAAATGGTCTACAAGAAGGGATTTTCAGTAGTATAAATATGTGTTATCACAAAAAACACATTTGTAACAGCATTAAAGAAACTTCAAAACTAAAAAGCATACTGATTGCAGCAGGCCATTTAATATGCATACCCCTCACTGAAATTAAGCTACATTAGCTAATCAGTGAAGAAATACGAGAAGCAATATCTTGGTGTGAATTAACAATGCTGGCTCTGCAAGACAGATAATTGAGATCTGAAACATAGGGAATTACAAATAAGAGACCAAAATACTCAGAACTAGAACACGTTCTAAAGTTTGACAGCACTCTTACTTTAAAAATTTCTTATCTTTTCATCAGAAAGGCATGACCAAAAAAATCAAACATCAAGGGATGACAACTCATTCATCTAACTGTGTTTGTAGCTCAGGTTTATAGAGAAGAAAAGTGCAAAAGGAGGGACAATTTTTTTTATCCTGTGTTTCTAGACCTGTATTATCATGGTTACTGCTACCAGTACTCACTGCCAGAAAAGCAAGCAGTCTTGACCAAGAAACTCCTGTGCTAGGCACTGCACAGGAAGACACAGGCCTTCCTTAGATGCCATTCAGGAGACAAAAGATGGATGGAGATAGACCATGCTCTGGAAGGACTTTAGGGCCAGGCAGGACGGACCAGTCCCAGAGCATGGGCAGCCCAGCTCCACTCTGTGTTTTGAGAACAGCACATAATCAAGGGTAGTAACACCCTCCACAAGGGATAATATGACTAATTGTCTCCACTTCATAGATGGCAAGATGATCTCAGCAAAAATACTCCTTGAATAAGCACGAGTTTTATACATACAGATGATGATGATGATGATGATGATGATGATGATGGATTGTGCTGAACTGATGCATGTCAGGGAAACCTGTGGTACCCCACAAGGCTGCCTCAACTGTCCAGGTATGATGTACAGAAACCAAAAGCCTTTCAGCATAAGCTGGTGACACATATATCTCTTCCACATTCTACATTCCGCCCAGCTCATGATAGAGCAGGGGCCTGGCTTGAGTGTGCCCATTCTCAGCCCCCTGCCTTAACTAGCTAAGATGCCAGCCCTGAAACACAGCTTCTCTGCTATAAGCTTACCATTTAAGACACACTACTAGATAGCTTCAGTTTTAACTGCTGTAACAGCACAAGAACAACATTCTTATGGACCAACCTAATGCTCATTTTGTACACTCTTCTAATCTTGTCCTGATTACACATTTCACTTTTTCATTATCTTTTATATAATTAACTCTCAATTGCCAGGGCAGTGGGGAAGGCTGGAGACAGAATAATCCAGATAAAGAAATAACATGGGTAATACAAAACAGATGCATATTAGGTTGCAAGAATCAGAGTAAATATATTTAATTTTGAAAAAGTTGATATGAAGAATGACACAGTAAATATAATGAAAATTAGGTGGCAGGTGGAAGTGGTTAATCCACAATTCAATCTTCACACAGGTAATCAAAAGTTAATTGTCCATGTTTACACCTGCAGTGAGCTCCACTGCTGCTCTTCTGATCAAAAATTCCAGTCCTTGGCTTGCTTAGGCCTAGGACTATGGCAACTAGGGTAAAAAACTGAAATCTGATCTGTCTTGGTAAGGGACATGGATGCAGTTTCTCAAATTGTAATTAGTGAAGGTAGAAACCATGACTGGTACCTAACACGTTGCAGGACATAAGATTTCTAGCAGCCCACAGACCTGTGGAGATGGAAACTAATGGGAGGCAGCTCCCACGCTGCACACGCATCTGCACTTTCTTCAATGCATTGTCATCCATTGTTGGACTGAGACAAATTCTAGACTGGCTAAACAGTCATTTTTGGGGCCTTCTACAAAATCAAGCTGTGTTTTATTCCCTCAGAACTTGTTAAGGAAAAATAAAACTAAAAGACTGTTAATTTTCCTGCCACAGCAAACAAGAAACATTGCCCCAACTCTTCACAACACTTACTACTGCACCCACAGAAGGGTTTTTGTGCTCTGAATTTTGTTCTAACAAAGAAGTAAAAGTAATAGAATCAGAAAAGCCATGAAGATTTTGTGACATTTTGAAAGCTGCTCTGAAAACCTACCATTCTAAAAAGATATTCTGCCCCATCCAAACCCTGGGCCCCAAGGCCAACCCCAGAAAACACGGCCAATGAAGAAATTACTTAAGAACATAGTTCCTGTTTTAAATACTGACTGAGAAGCACGGAGCAAAAGTGCCACACGACCAGTGAGTCTGGAAGAATTTAGGGTTCAAGGCTTCTGCTGCAACACAAAAATTTAATTCAAGAGCTCCTTTTAGTTTCTGACCCAAAAAAACAAAACAAAACAAAACAACGTGTTTACTTCAAGAGTTTTTGGGTGTTCCCAAGGAATCAGATTTATTCATTTGCTCCAAAGAGTTTCAGAAGAAAACTGGAAATGTGCCTGGTGCTGGATATAATCTCAGAGAATTTACAATCAAAATTGATGAGACAAATGTATTCCAGTTTTACAAATGTGAAACCAAAGCCTCAAACTACACAGAAAACCCATTACAGATTTAGAAATTCAATTTACATTCCTGAACCTGATTTGAAGCCTTACCTACAGAAATCTCTGTCTTTTAATTGTACAAATTTACTTTATAATTTGCCTCATTTACAAAGGTTATTAAATTTGACACCTGAATATAAATATTGATACAGTTTAAAGAATTAATAGGAGAACAAACAATGCAGTCTTGTGTCCAGTGCAGACTGCTACAGCCAAACTTCTGCTGAAGTTCACCAGCACAGGAGTTCCTCTTGGCTAGGCACCAGTGCCAGCCAAGGGAAACTAAATAGCATTCAGCGGGCTGCAGCTGGGATGAAACGAATGTGCCATAACTGTGTGATAGTATATCAAGACTTGTCCTCATTTAGACAACCCCTCTTACAAGAATGAACGATCTTGAACAGCAATATCTTAGTTATGAGAAGATGGAGAAGTAATGGCACAGAAGAAGCAGAACCACGGGTGATATTAATACTGGCCATACATGTGGTGAAGCACTCTCCACTCATTCTGTCACTTCCCAGGCACTGTGGCAGGGGAATGCAAAATAACTCTCCTTTAAGTGCTCTTTAGGAACCTATATTCTTCCACAGAGCAAGATCTTGTTGGCTGCCACGTCTCACATGAAGGGTGTAGGTCAGGTGTTCTGCATTTCTGATGGACTTCCCCTTTCTCTGCTGTGTAATGTCACCCCGCTAATAAAAGCAAATGGAATAGCACTTTCTATTTAGGAATCCCAGACTGGTATGGCCATGAAACTCGTGATGCTGCTTTATTTTTTTCCCTATTCTGATTGCAATGAGTTCCCTATTGTTCTAATAAATTATATATCTTTAAAGTGAGTGCTTGGAGTAGATTTAGATCCTAATCATTAGTGCACTATTTTTCTCTTCATACACCAGAGAGACATGAAGTGACATCTTCATGGAAGTTTTGTTCTAATGAATTTCCAGGCTTTAGCTAAGTATATGTAAAGGATGGATCACAGCAGTTTGCTGCTAACTGGAGATTGGTCCTGACTCTGAAGGATGTGAGCTTTCCTTGGGCTGAATTTGCTGTTCAGTATGTCCAAAGGGATTTGTTCTTACTGCAGAGCTCACAGATTAACCTGATCTCTCTCAGGCATTGAGAAGACTTGAGCCAGGCCCTTCTAGTCAGATAACACATTCCACTGCTGCATATCTTCTAACAGTCCCCAAAATCTCCTGCAGAATTCACCACATGTTCTAGTTTTAAGCAGTCCTGTGAGGAGCAGGGAGTTGGACTCGATGATCGTTATGGGTCCCTTTGAACTTGATTTTAATTACCAATAAAGCCTCTGATACATTAAGCATATTTCCTTGCTTATGAGCCAGCTCTTATTTCTACTGATGTTTTTGTTCATAAATTGCTACAAACAGCTTGGACAAACAGGAGGTGGTTTGCCTGGGTCATTTACTTTGAATATTTGACATTTGTAATTTACACTGGGTAATTCCTACCTTAGATCAATAGTCAGACATTTGTCCTTCTTGATTAGATGATAAAATTTAATGAGAGAAGATACAAATAGATAATGAATAATAACAGCTCTTTACATTAATATTGCATTGCACATTACTTAGCCCCAAACCCAGACATTAAAAAATCCAATGCAATTGACAAGCCACAGTTTAAGAGGCCAGCAGACATTGTCAAATGCAAGACGAGTGCAACCAAATTTGTTCCAAGTCCTTACATTGCAGCATCCAGGCAGCTCTAACCTATACTGCTGTGGTGTCTCTAAAGTAATAAGGTTATTTGTATACACAATCGAGTTTTTTGTAAGGCACAGAGACACAGAGTTGTAAGTCACATTGTTCCTATCTCTTTTCCTTTCACTAAAAATTATACTCATTCAGTATATTTCTGCAGAAACTTTACTAAAGATTTTCCTTAAGTACCTTTTTGAATGAGGGCCAAAAATCATAAAATTAAGAATTTAGGACTACAGAAATAAAATTAATAAGCTAGTGTGCCTGGGGGAGCTTATAAGAAACCACCATAAAATAATAACAGTAACGATCTCATAAGAAAAGGGGGGGTGCTGTGCAAATGTGTGTGTGTTTATATTTACATTTAGGTAACCCTGGAAAGGTGTATTACACAATATAAGTCATATTATCATAAAGCATCCATGAAAATTATTTCTAGAAGACACAGTAAAGACCATACCAAATATACTAATATAATAGCTGCTAGTAATAATTTCATGTATCAGGTACACTCTCATGTCATGCGCATGTGACAGCTTGCAGGACTGAATACCCAGGGCATGATGGGCTAGGAGGGAGACACTTGCTGGTACAAAGGTACCGTATGAAGTCAACTCCACATTCCCCTGCAGCTGGTTAAAAACATCTTTCAGGGAAACTTCTCAGGACCTCTGTTATGCATAACATAAACTCACACATAAAAACTTTCAGGGTCCTGATCCAGAGGCCATGGAGACAGTGAAAATCTCCTTTTCTTTTGATGAGTGTGGCATTGCCTTTCCTTTTTTTTGCTGAGTTGTTACCTCAGTCAAAGTCCAGCTCGGCCCTTCAATTGTATGATGGCAAACCCCAGCTTCATAAAACTTGTTCATGACTTCTAGAAATTAATTTTCTATCTAAAAATGGCAAGGCCTTGAAATAGTCACAACATGAAAAGTTTGCATTCTGGTCTTTAGAGACCACAGATTCAAATGTACTTACATCCCATTTTTAAGTTTTTCCTACATCCCTAAAACTTAAAAAATCATTCTGCTTTTGTTAATGAGAACAGGTTCTCTTGCACAGACACTTGCTCCAAGGTTCTAAGGCTTTAAGACAGACATATTTAATGAAAGTACAATGGTTAACTCATGTTGTCTTGTGGTTAGCTTTTGTTAACTATGTTAAATAAGGCTGAGCCATAGATCTGCAGGAAATAGCATCACTAAGCAGTAAATTTGGCATAAACTAAGGAGCAAGAATATTTGTCAAGTCAAATCAACTCTTACAGACTGTCTCAGACACAAAAAAAAAAAAAAAGTAATGTCAAAAATGTCAAAACACTTCTCAATATGTTTTTCAGAAACATCGACATCTTGTATCCTCATTTCCCAAATAAGACACTGATACTTTCTACTTGGAAAGGCACTTTTTTCTTACAAATTGAACTGAGCTTCATAAAGGAGCCATAAGAAAGGGGTAAATAAACTGATAATTAAACGCAAGGAATTGCCTGAAGCCAGCTGGTCTTGGCATTGTTTTTTAAAACCAAAATCTTCGAATCTTTTGTAACTAGCTTCAAGGAAATCCACAGCTTCTTAGCTGCGAGTAGTTGAAAATATTAGGAAGGATTTGCCTCCCTAAATTTCACTGCCAGTTTTGACAACGTTTCCTCAATGACCTTGAGTACATCACTCAACAATCTGTGCTTCACCTTCCTTATCTATCTACTTGGATTTTACTTGGATTGTATTGAAATCATCTCGTGTCAAGAATACCATTTACCAGTATGGATTGTCATTTACTTATCAGTTTATCTGTGACAAGGCTGCCCTGTAATGTCATTGTCATCTTACTAACTGGGACAATAGAGTTTTACATGTATTTTCATCCCAGTATGGATGAAACCAAGCAGCTTGGTTGGTGTGATTATTTCCATTCCTCTAAGTAACCAAGTGATTTTTCTAGTGTGTTCGTAAGCATTCCTAAACTGTTCAGCTCACACTTGCCCCTTGATGTTTTCTTCAAAAATAATTTAATTTAACTGTGAAAAATAATAAAGAGAAAGGTTGTTCAAGGCATAGTGCAGCACATGATTCCTTCCCTGCTGGGGAAGGTTTCTTGCCCGACCTACTGCATTCTCTTGCTTTTTGCTTTCCTCTCAAGGAAATTAAATGAGTTTCCACAACTGAGCTTTAACCACCAGTAAAACACCAACCCTCTGGCACAGGCCATTACCAGCAAGGCAAAGCAGCTCACACAGAAGCAGGCACTTGTGCCTAATCTGTGCTCTGGGACCTCTCAGAAGTCTTGGAATATCAATTACTGGGCCTAAGCCGTCAGGAAGGTATTTACACACAGCAAGTTTCCAAATTCACTTGCTTTGTATCACACTTGGTGGCCACATGGGCTGCCAGGTGGCATGGGACAGGAACAACACGAGGCCTTTGTTCCCAGGGGACCTGTGCAGGACAGGGCCTTGCAGCAGCCACAAGTAGTACAATTTCTCAAGCACTTGATGACAAAAACTCTCTCTTCCAGCAACAAGCAAAGAGCAGAAATATTGGACAATTCCCAGTGTCTGTGAGTTTCATTTTGTAGCAAATGGAAGAATTTGTCTCCTTAACCATAAGAACCTGAACGAGAGTGTTTATCTAGCTGACACAGAGATTATTTTCAACAATGCAAATGACCTCTTGCCACATTTGCACTGTTTCTAGGACCAGGAAAACCTTCCAACTCTGTCCTGCCTCAACTCCTAAATAAAACAGCCCAGGGACTATTCTCTCTCACATCCCCATCATTAAACTCTCCCTAGGCAGGGTACCCAAGTCCAAATCACCTTACAGCAACAGCCCCAGGCAGACACTGCACTGCCCAGCAGAGCACCCAACTGCTCCAGCCAAAACCTACACCCAGCCTCTGGCTGTGGCTCCAGTACCTGTGCTGCTACTGGAGCACCTTGGGGGCACCAACAAACTTATCTGGAAGGGAAAGAGAGAACGTCAGTGCTAGCATCTCAAGGATGGGATGCTAAATCACATGCTCAAGGCTGCAGCCATTGCCTGTGGGAGAGGCAGAAAGAAGGCCAGGGCACTGTCGGGCCACTTCAGCACTTTTGTCACAATCTGCCTTCTGAAAATGAAGCACCTCAGTACACATCCTACAGCCCCTCTAGAGTACAAAGCATGACAGCAACACTTCAAAAGCATAAAGGGGTAAATCTTCAGCTGATGTGAATTTAATCAAACTATGGCAATGAGTACCAAGAGAGGGTACTGACCAGACTCAAAAGCACTCACACTCCAATGAGAAACCAAGGGGAAACTCAGGTTACATGCAGGACCTACCATCTCTTTGTGGCAGAGTAGTTACTAGAGACTGAGTTTTAATAGGTGATTTCATAGCTCTAAGACCATCCGTTTCACAATTTTCCAGTTTGTGATAGCAACAAATGGAAAAACACTTCTTCCAAGCAGAAGTACATATGTGGTTTTGGTGATGCTATTTGTTAGACACTTTAAATTAAATGATGTTTGGTTGAGGGTAATGATTTATGTAATTTTGTGGGGTTTATTCAATTCCAGCAATGACACCTCACAAATTCTTAACAGGACTCCAGTAGAGGCTTAGCTGCTTTGCTGAACTGAAATGGGTTTTTATACTCCATCCAAAGATAAGCAAATGATTGAATTTGCAAAGCAAGTTTCTTGAATTCTTCCTGGAATAGAGGTCAGAAGAAGCATGAACTTCCTTTTCAATCCTAATTCATATTTCTTTTTTCTTTTTTTATTAGGACTAGATCCAGATTTTTCTGTTCCTTGCTGAAACAGTCACAGAATGTCTTCTATCATCTCATTCTCTTACAGAAATAAAAAATATGCTTAACTCCATAAAATATGTGTATAGCATGAAAACCCATAAATTTGACTAGACATTGTTACATTTTTTAATATCTCTTTCAGTGCAGGAACCATATTTGTGGATGAGGGCATGTGCCTGGGTTTCCAAACTATTAACACCTATTTTTCACAGGGCATTGTACTTTTTTATAAAGATTTTGTTTTATGAGGTGATACCCTCTGCAATAGTCATATAAGCTTAGGTTTAAAGACACAAATTCAATTCCTGTTGAAATCCACAGCAAATTTGTGATTGAATTCTATGCCAAATGTTCAGCACCTGCCTCCCTTCACTGCATGCCAGTATGGACAATCTTTCATTCACGTACTTAAACTGTGTTTAGAAGCTCCCACAGATCTTCTGAAGATACCACAGAAGGCTGATAATTAGTTTACATGCTACAGCTTTTCTTGGAACTCTACAGCTGCACATTGGGTATTTGCAGGCTTCTTGTTCGTCACTGATAGGTACTGCCACATCTGTCTTTCTTCTTGCTGGGTTCTTCCTCCTATTACGATATCCACATTTTTAACATAAAAATACCTTGATTTTAAATAGATTAGAGGAAAAAATTTTGATCCAAAGACCAAGTTTTTTATTGTACTTTCAATGACATAAGTTAAATTGAAGCATAAAGTAGCCCCAATCTTCAGAAACTCCATTTCCTATGAAGGGATATCTCCCAGAATCAAATCTCCCATTATTTTTTACGGTCTGTTCCAGACAAAATCCCAAAGAATTCAGTGGAAACTCATCTTCTTTGACTCTAACGTTTGTCCTTCACTGATTCAATAATATGGATGATCAAGCTATCAGAGATGTGTGAGAAAACACACATTTGCTGCAGCAGAATGGCAGAAGCAAGACACATTAACACCTATGCTGCCACTGCATAGCAGAGACGATTCTTAAGCAAGAGCGATTTTTCTCTGGACATCTTATTTGTCTCAGGCTGGTTTAAAGAACATTTTCTCAGAGCATTTGCCTTTTTTTATTCTTTTTTTAAATAGTCATTACCACAGCATACGTCTGCAAGAAAAATATGTGTTAAGAAAAAATGCATTTGAAAATTTGTTTTCTTTAGAAATCTCGTGTTCTCCAAAACTGATGTTGATTTTCATTTTAAATTTGTCTTGAGGAAGCACTGCTACATGCATTTTGATTGGTTAGCTAAACCAAGCAAGAATGAATGCCAGATATTTGAAATGCTTGAGCATCTTTTCCATTACACCGAGAGGAATACTGCCCTCTGCTATAAACACAGAGTCTGGTCTCATTCCCATCAAAGTTAGGGGCAAATTTCCCATTGACTTTAACAGTGCAACAGAGGGCCTTTACAGAAGAGACAGAGCACCTTTGTATTTCTGAATAGGAAATAGAAAAACCTGAGTACCAAAGTTTCTGATCAAAAAGAAAACAAACACACCTTATGGGCTTTTTAATAACTTTTTCCCCAATAAAAAGAGTAAAGTTGGTCTGAAATTATTATACCTGTTTGAACAGAAGGCATACTTTCTCTCTAGCCAGGCATCATACCATTCAATCTATGAACACAGAGATGTAATATAAAGTAATAAAGAGGAAACACAACATAAAGTAAGATTCAGACATATTAAATTGCTTAACGAAAACACAAGAAAAAGAGTGAGTAGAAAATATGGTTTCCTTTATTGAGAAAAATTCCCCTTCAAAAGCGTAATCAATAATAACATTCATATTTCCTGACTTATTTTTTACATTTATTTTTTCAGAAAATTATTAAATATCTTTAATGAATATAGATTGTCATCCTTCTGCAGCCTGGCCTGGCAGCATCCTGGATAGATTGCTCTTTGCTTGCTCTGCTTCCCTTATGATGCTGACTGTTCTAAGCAGCACATTTCATAATTTCATTTCAGATCATTCTTGTCACTGAATTCTATCCAGTAAATATAAATACATATTTGCAAATGTACATGGGGAAAAGGAAATCCTGTAGGATCACACTGCTGGTAATTTGGAGATGAATCAAACACTTGTTAACATTTTTATAGTCCTGAACTGCAGAGCAGATTGAGGTTTTGAGAGTATCGTAGACAAAGCACCAATATTACTGTTTTCATATTCTTTGACCCTAATCCACTGTTCACAGGCTACTAAATACGTAGAGTATAGTGACCAGGATGGTACCCTCTGGGGATGAGGTGCTGGGCACAGAGAGGGAAAGGTGCAGGTGGCTCTTAGCCATATGCTGACTGGAAAAACCACAAGCCGGGTGCTTCCTCGCTCCCCTGCCCCAGCTGGGAAAAAAAACCCTGCTATCTTTATGTGACCTTGAACAAGTTGTAAACTGCTTTGAGAAAGTTTTGCTCAGTTTTTTTCTTCCCCCTCTCAGGCTCAGTTCAGAGGCATAGAAAGGCACAAAAATTAATTTCTGGGCATAGGCAGCAATATGGGATACACATCATAAAGTCACCCCAAGACAGAAGATGATAAAAAGTTTGACCACTCCCAGATTAGCCCATTTCTTCTCTATTTGTTCTATGACCTGACATCAAGACAGCAATCCCTACATGTATGGGAGAACAGGTGTTTTGGACAGCAGATATCCAAAAAATGAGGCCAGGGCCAGCAGACAAACTTGTGGAAGCTGAAAGTCCTTTTGGACTGGTACCTGATCTCCATCTGGGAGTCTTCCAGCATGGCATCTGTGCTTAGGTTATACTTATTCTTCGGCAACTGGTCCCCAGCTGACAAAAAAAAAAGGCTTTCATGGGGCAAAACTTCCACAGGGTGTGTGATCTGCAAATAGCCACACCTCCACATTTCCCCACCCCAAATCACTGGAGATGTAAGCCCAAAACTCTTCTTCCCTGGATGATACCCTTAAGTGTCTCTTGAGGGATTACTAAAAATTGGTGAATATCGTCTGAGGCTCCTTTAACTGCACTTCATAAATAAGGGGTGGAAAACAACAGTGTACAGAGTGCAGTGTCTGGTTTGAGCTGCACCCAGGGCTGAGCAGCAGCAGGCAGGTCAGGGTGCTGGAACCCCCCACATACTACACGTGCCACATAACACCAGCTGCAGGGTAGGAGCAGCTCCTGGAGATGCTTTGGGTGGTTGGGCCGGCATGAGGGAAGTCACAGAAGGGGGTCAGAGACAGAGAGTAAAACACCACAGAGTATAGAAGGAATCTTATTTACATATCTCAGTTAAATCTGGCTGGTTTTAGAGTATCACTATAGGCAGTGAGCACATATCACCCAGCACATCACCTCTTTCCATTATAAACCTCTAGTGATGGTTTATAAACAGAAATGTGGTCAAGCAGGAAATAAGTTGTCACACAAAATGCTGACATCTCTAAATACCAAGAGCATCTGAGAGATACTTTTTCTCATTAAAAATATTGCATTTGTTTTTCTCAAAGGAAGTACAAATCACAAGAAAAATCAACATTACATTACCTAAACTTTCTCATTTTCATTTTTAATTCCCTCAGCATGGGGCTGAGATAGCTCTGTTCCTTTGCACTGAGCGCCACGACAACCAACAGACCCACCTGGTATCTGCACTGCCATTCTGCTTGTTACCTCAGGAAAAATGTACACACCAAATGCTCCAACTCTTTTTAAACCTATTAAATATAAATAACTAATATGATTTGACCTAGATAGCTGAATGTAATGTACCATAACATCCCAGTATAGAAAAAGACCTGTAGTATAAATGCATTTATAAATGTTATGGAGACTAAGTAAAGTTGCTACAATGAGTTCATCAGTTGTATTATAAGAGAAGTTTTCCTTAAACAAAATGTTTTCAATACCAAAAATGTGAGCATATCATTCAAGACCTTAGGTACTAATTGTACACTATAATTACAAATTTTCATGAACAGTGTAGTTAAAGAATTCCATACATATGTACTTTTATAAATTATATACATCATAAATCCAGATAATTAATATCCCCAGAGAAAAAGTGTATTTTAAGTTGCCCTTAAAGATCTAGTTGTTGCACCTTATTGGAACCTAAAATTCAGAGGTAAAATACCACAACTTTTAGGAGTGTTTGTCTATGAAACAAGCTGTAGTTACATACACACTCAAACACAAATAAGCAAAATAAATATATATTAGTTCCTTGCCACTAGCCATTACACAAACAACACTTATGAATAGGTGTATCCAACTCAACCATCAGTCTTGTGTTTCTCTTTCATCTTCCAGTTTATCAATATGCTAGAAACTCCACATGATACCAAATGTCCAGTTTGCATTTGATGTGCAAATACCAACAATATATCCAGTTTTACTTCTTGTCCTTATAAATTATGTCACAATTTTCACAGATACTTTATTTAAATGTCCTAATGTTTTCCCTAAGAAGCACCATCATTCTGGCAGCTGGCCTTTGCAAGAGAATGTAAAATTGTCATCTGAAAAATTACAAAGAGCTGTTAAGACCAAGCTCACACTCTTCAGCTGATGCAAGGCTTTCATTTAATTAGCACATCTTTATCTCTGCCAAATTTAAATGATTGCATCTCTTGTTGATACAGGAAAATGGCCTACTAGCCTAGAACTTGCACCCTTAACCTATAAATGCTTTAAAGATTAAGGGCTTGGAGTTGTCTGGCTGATCTCAACTTTATTCAGTTTAATTCTCATGTTCTCTAAACAGTATTATCCCATTCTACTGCAGCTTTCTCCTCAAAAATGCCTTTTTGTCCTTTCTTCAGTCTTCCTCCCTTGTATCACTGAATTCCCAAAGCCTTTATTTTGTATTTAATTTGATTTTTGTTCCTTAAATGTCTCTCTAAATACTTAATTGCTTTTTCAGTTTCCCAGATAACATCCAGAGACATTCAAACATTAATGGCTTTGCTTCCAGCTACTGACCAGCTATATAAATCTGTTCACACACCACAACTCTCTTCATGAAAATCAGGTTCAACTCTGTCCCAAACTTCAATACAAAATCTGTTTGAAATCTGCTGATTTAAACCAGTGTGCCACGAAAAAACACAGTTGTCAATGCAAACCGCCCACCTTCATGACCCTAATGTTTTGACACATTTGAATCTGTCAGGAAGTGCAAAACAAATGAATTTCATTTGTAGCTGGGAGACAAATAAAATTCTTTTGGGTGGAGCTTTCCCCATAAACTAATTCCATTAGATTCAGCATTGCCTTTCATCTGGTACCACATCCATTCATCTTTTGCTCAGAAACAGGAAGAGGAGGCTGCTGCTTCTGCCATCCTTGATTCAGACCACATGAGCCCCAGCAAAGAGGCACAAGTTGGCTTGAAGCTGGAATTTGGCCCACGGGAGCTGACAAAATCACTTTTTTCTCTGCTTGAGATCAAACTACTCCCACAGAAGTGCAGCAGAAAGAAGGACTGTAGGAAAATGTAACTAAACTGTTTGTACATGTTGTCCTCTGCAATGCTCTACACCTACTATGTTCCTATTCCTCTCCTTCCTGACAGTGTAAGTGGGGAAAAAAACCATTTAGTTAACATGTGAGGTCATCTCAATGATTTATTATTGGAACCTTTTTCTTTGTTTGTTTACAGCTATTGCAAGAGAATTCCTTTCATTAAAGTATCACCTGGCTATGATTTCCAACAGAAGATATATTAACTGGAATTAAGTATGAGGACTACCAGGTATGCAGAGCTGTGCTATTGAAATGTATTATTATCTGGTCTTCTCCTGCATGTTACCCCATATTTTTAAAGTTTAAGTGACTGTCTGAAAGAGGAAACTGAGGGTATAAGACTGAGAGGAAAAATACGAAAAAAACAAAGTATCAAATAATTCTTGTTGAAGATATTTCTAAACAAAAAGATAACCAGAGAGACGAAGCCCTATATATGACTCAGAATTAATTGCACTTGACTATTTATGAAATATATGAGCATTTCTATGAGCAAGAAGAGAAGGGTGCTTTCAGCAAGGAAGGAAGACTGAATGACATACATGCACCATTAGCCACAGCCCTTGGGGACCCAAACCAAACAAATCATTGCTCATAGAAGAAGAAGGTAAATAGGGTAGAAAATGTAGAAGTTTGACAAACTACAGGGCTATGGTTTGACATTGAAAAGGATAATAAGGAAAAGCAAAAAAGGACAGTAAGTGATGTCAGTGGTAGAGGAATCAGCTGCATTATATGCACAGCCAGAGGTGCACAGTTTTGGGAATTTCTTATTTTGGAATGAACAGTGAACTGTTTTTGCTGAACCAGTGGCTACCAGCCCTGGAGTGGTGTTTCCTTTGCAGGCAGGCAATATTTCTGAACTGGGTTTCAACTGAGGGTCTTGCCAAAAACCAATGTGGGTAACACAGGTGGATCCATGCTGGATGTATTTGTGGAAGCACAGGGATACACATGCCACCCAAACTTCTCAAACCTTTCAGTCCCAGGTGGACATTGTAGGAGTCCAATGTGTGCCCTGTTTGCATTTCAAACACTGATCATGTGTACCCCACCCCCTTCTTCAGTGAATGAAACCCACAGGAAAGCAAGATACCAACAGAGCTGTGTTCTTGCATTACAGCACACTAGTGTTAGGGCTTGTTAGGGCTTCTCTGCCTCTTACCTTCAACGAAGTCTTGAATCTATCAGTGGGAAACCCTGTTTGGGAAAAGGAGACTTGGTATGGTATTTGCTATGTACAGTGTATATGTGAAAAAGAAAAGAGAGTCAATTTCTACTGCATTTAAGGGTACAGACCTTGGCATCTTTAATTTTCCTCCTCCCTCTATCACCCCTATAAAAGCAAGGCTGCTTTTAAAGGTGTTCTTTTCTGTCTTGTTTTTTGTTCATTTTCTGTGCACTATTCCTCTGTCATTCTCTCTGTCACAAAAATCAATAGATACTAATACCATTACATAGCCAGGGGTGTTAGCTTTGCAATAACTTCTGAACACATAGACATGCAGTTTATAATTTATCATATATCTTTGACCAACTCTTTTCCCCTTTGCTCTCTTCCATACCTCCCAGGGCCTCATACTAAGACCAGACAGTGCTGAGATGACCTAATGCACATCTTTGTTTTACGTGAATCAAGTGGTCAGGAAAATGTTTTCTGTTCATACAAATAGAAAATCACCTTTGCTAAATATTACATTCACTTGTGCAAGGCCTAGGAATAATAAAACTTGCTCCTTTGTTTGTGAGACAGATATATGTAACAACATTTCCACTCAAAATTCAACAACTAAATCCACTGTGAAAGTGTATGTTTTGCCACATGGAAAATGGAATTCTTGTTTCATGGTATCTTTTCAGACAGCACTTCATATGCATTGCATTACAGGAAACAGTTATGTTGCAAGAATATTGTTGCACTCCCTTTTATAGCTATATTATGAAATAGTGCAAAATGAAAGGAAAATTCTTTTTCAGTAGACCACCAAGACTGTATTGCACTTCAAGAGAATAAATAGTCCAGACCGATGCACCATTCAAAACATCTTTCCTCTGCACAGTCATGGGTTTTATTCAGACATTCAGAGTAAGAAATATTCTGCTGTAAGAGATATTGATGCCACTTGTTACTGGGAAAGAAGTCTTTTATGAATGCTTTTTTAAAGACAGTTTTATGTGTCTCCAACATATTGACCTGATTTGCCATAAATATATTGCTGTTTCAACTACCTTGAAAACAGTAACAAAACCCAAAGGGCATGGTCAGTCAGTCATGAAGATATACATATGGAAATGCCTCAAAAGGTTGAAATTTCTGTTAAAAGAGAAAATAATTAAAGCACTAGATTAGAATTGCTCATTTAAATGCTTCCTAGCCCATCACAAATAATACAAAAATTCTGCTATGATTTTGAAATCACTACACATTTTAAGTGAATTAAATAGGTGATTAAATATTACAAGGAAAAAGAGAGGCAAGCACATGTCTTTTTATATGATAGGAGAGTATTTGTACTATGTCATTATCATTTGAGAGGGAAAGAGAGATATCTATCTGATGCATCGGTTTTGATAAGGAGGAGAGACGTGATTCTTCCTTCAGTGAATAGATAACATAGATATATACAGATTTTTCTTAACTTACAGATACAAATATAGTGCATGTCTTCTCCTAGTAGTTGGTGATGCAGTTTATAAGCTTCACTTCAGAAAGAGCAAATCTAATACCCCCAGTAAATGTTCAGGAATTTTGTAGTGCTGACGACATAACATATCACAACAAATGTGACCTAGAGGCACTGCAGCATGGCAGATACAGTACATGCACAGCCTCTGGCATGTGCAGGTGCCAACGAGGAGAAGAAGCAAGAAAATCCTCTCCCTTTAATTCACATCGTTCCAGTTTCTTGAAAGACGGGATTAGGCACGTGTCAGTTACACAAGCTCCTACAACGCAGGGAAACAAAAAGGGTCCTTTAGCTGCAGCAATAAAGGGAGATTCTCTATATTTTTCTTTACTTCAAGATTTGGAAGAGCTGTCTTGCAATTGAGGTCAAGATTGTAAGTGAGGTTAATACAAGTCTCCAGCTGTTAAGAAGTGAAGACTCCTGGAAAACGGAGAAGAATTTTCTCATACTCTTTCAAAATAAAATTCACTTCCGAGGCCTTTAGAGACTCTAGTGCTTCGTTTCTTCAATATAGCTAGAGGTATTTCATCTTGTTTCTACAGAATGAAGAGGAACAGGTAGAGGTAACATACACAGATCCTTTACATCTCAAGTTATTTAGAATAGATGAATTTGAAGTTTCCTTATTCATCCTCAGATGAGTTGTCTAAGGAGTTCAATATTCACAGTTATATATTTTTAAGCAAAACACTTAAAATTATATCAGTAGCATACATGCTGATGGGTGTTTTATGTTCTGTTTATATAAAAGCCCATTCAAGTAACTGTGCTTCAGCCTTCAGGGATGGCAGGAAGGGAGGCTTTACTTGAACTGCAGAGAGTTACCACTGAGGAGTCCCTGCACGCATCTCTAGCAATATAATTTTCATGTTCTTTCTTCAGCAGACAGCAGCATGGTCATTAGAGAATACAAGAAAGAGTTTTCCAAAGCTTAACAGGCTTCTGCCTTCTACATCTATCAGTACCTTGCCCACAAGGACAAGCTTTTGTACTTGACTATGGACCCACCAATATGGGTTTGATCTACTTAGTTTAGGTTTTCTAGTTTTTCCCACCTTTCATGTCCAAAGAGGATGCTTTGAAAGTCCTACCCTGTACAGCATCACCTGGAGTTCATAATTCAAAGAGTTTTCACCTGGTGCTTAATTTTTCCCTTTCACTTTCTCCATCCAGAACCTCCCTTCCCACTAGACAAAGATGACAAGTCCATCATCATGCATATGTATCATCCTCAACTGAATTGTGTCTTTGGCAATCAGACTCTGGTAAATAAAAGGTATGGCCTAAAGAGGATTCTGCTTTGGCTCTTATTTGCTTGTAAAGCAGAGAAGAAAGAAAGGGAGGATTCTTCTCTTTTTGTAAGAGGCAGGTATCAAAAGAAATAATTTAGTGTGGAAATTCTATATCTACCAATCTGGTATCTTTTCTAAAACAGACTGTCCTGCAATACACTCATGTAACCCAATTATATGATTTGTTTTACCTTTTTATGTGCACTTCTTTCTTCCCAATGGCAAACTAATCATTGGACTGTGCACTTGTGCAAAGCAAACTCTTGGACAAATTCTACTTGAGGGTTTAACCAAATTATGGCTGTATTTTAATAAGCCCGTGATCCAACAGACAACAAAGTGAACAGCAAAAGCTCTGCTGGAGCCAGACTCTCTCTGGGCTTTTCAGCTGTTTCTGTACGTAAAATGATTAGTACATGTTTACATATTCATGCATGGGGGAGAACAAGTCCAGATTTAACTGTCAATATGTATATATGCATACCACAGTACCCGATTAGTTGTTATTAAAAAAAACTAATAAACAAGGCTTTGTGAGTTTACTTTTCATTAGAAAAGCTCAATAGACACAAGTGCTGGCTTTCTCCTAATCTGCTCTCAGCAAATAACCTCAACATAACTTATTCTACCCAGTGAAAATTTTCACTGTTTATCAGTTTAAAATTGATCGCTCTTTTCTTGTTTACTGTTGCAATAACAGGTCTGCAGCTGAAAAAAAAAGAGTTTTATTCTTATTAAAAAAAGAAACACAGTCATATTCATGTTAACATATTTCCCTAGTATTGTAGAGTTATAAAAATGGAGAAGGGGGGAGGGCGTTGCCATTGTGCAAATTTCTGTTAAATAGATGAAACAATTCCATGAAGTATGGCTTCCCAGTTCTGGCAGCTTCTCCTGCTTTTATTCCACCTATATTTTACTGAATAAAATTGTCTTCTACTATGCCTACATCTCTAACTGTCTTGATAAAGCAATATCCTGCTGGTCACAACACTAAGTTTTGCTGCGGTCATTGGTATCTCAAGGTATTCAATATCTCACTTAGGCTCTGATCCAAAATATACTGAGATAACTGATGCATTCCTCTTACCAGAGTACATTTCACATGACAATCACCTGGGCAGGACCTTTTTCCACCAGGTATTCTGTAATGCTCTACACCACTGGCACTGGACTCAAATGTTCAGAAATCGTGGTGTTGATGTGGCTGGAAAATTCCCTTATACCCAAGGAGTGCACAACTGTATTACTGCTGGCTAAGCCCATGCACCCTTGAAGTCAAAGATGACTCTTCCAGCAACATTAAGGGGAGCTGGAATGGGTCCTTTGGTCAGCATACCCTGGCCCACAACAGTGTCTGTAAGCTGCTAAAGTTGAAATCTTCAGAGGAAAAAAATATTTGTATCACATTTGCTGGCACAGTCACAAAAAATTTTCACCTACTCAAGTGAGTTCCAAGTGTCCTTCTCCTAAATATCTCTTCTATGCTTCATGGACTTTTCTAGATACCTGGCTTGTCTAAATTCGCCACAGATAAAACAGAAGCAAATTAAAGAACTGCATTAGAAAGAGTAGTGCCATCTTCTTAAGTATTGCTGCTTATTTTATGGGAGTCCAGCAGAGGTTATATGAGGGACAGGGACTTCTTTCAATACTTTTATCCCTCCATTTTCTCCCTTCTCCAGGGGCCACATAGATAGTCTCAGAGGACAAAGGTTGGAGCTGGAACCACTCCAAGGAGCCTGGCTCATCCCCTGGGCTGCATTCCATGATGTAGAATGGTCACGAGCAATTGAACAAGCAGCTTGTCTCTAATGATGCCCAGAACCCTGGGGACAGGCATTCCATATGGACATGTTGGTCTAGTAAAGTACCTTGTCTCCTGCTCCATCTGTGTAATCTTTTCTCCATGGTGAAAACAACAGGGCTGAGCTGAGCTTACCACCTTATCCATTGGGAACTCCTGACTATTGAATGCCTAATATCACAGTCCTAACACTGTGTGGAAAAGGGGTTTGATACTTAAAAAGTCTTCCCAAAGGTATTTGACTAAGTAGGTCAGTCTCTTGCCTAATCACAGCTCCTTCACTTTACTACAGTGCAGCCATTAGGCTGCACTTTCAAGTGGTGTTTTTCCATAAAATTATGTATGCATGAAGGTAACAAATAAATACATTAGACCTTTAATTGTTAATCTCTGGCCTTTTACATCATTGGTTTGGCCTTGCAAGTGCAAGCTGGTACCCAGCCTCAACTTTCACTGAGCTCACCTGAGCTGAAGACCTCGAGCATCTATCTTACAACAGACACACAGTGCAAATCATCCTTAGAGCCTTTGTATAACCCTTTTCCTTCTTTGTTGCCTACACCTTCTGACCCATCTGTTTTTAAAGTGATACCTCTGAGGGGAAGTGAAGGTTTGCTGTTATATCTTGCCTGTGCCCAGCTGCCACTTTATTGCATAACCTCTATTTTGCTGCACTTTCCAGCAGTCCTCTCTACAGTCCAGGTGGTTGACACTGGTTTTAATTCCCTTTCCCGTATCTTAGGATTAAATAATCAAATTTCTACAGAAGATCTATCCCACAGAACTTTATTTTCAAACATTGAGGCTTTAGTTTATTTTGAAAAATCAAATGCATTTTATATTTATTTTTGTATTATTTTGGTATAATACCTTTTCATTCCAATAATCACTTGGTTTAATTTTCTGCACTACATATATTTTCTTTTGTTCCCATCACCCAAGTAGCTGTTTAATGGTTAGCTACAAATTTGCATTTGTTTGATCTCAGGTGTCTTTCTGCCTAAAGAATTAGTGGTGCTTTTGATAATATATACTCCAAAGGTATATTGTTTTGAAAAACTCTTTTGACCTACTTGTTTCCATAATGGTTGAGGTTTCTGTCAATGTGATTTCTCTTTATCATTTTTCTTCCCTTCCCCTTACCGGAGGCTGATTTTCTTCTAAGAACCTATTTCAATTCAGTAAAACTCCCTTTATTTTTTAATTCTCTTAGGTTATTGAACTCCCTAGATTCCAAAAACATTAATTTTATATTTTGTCAAATAGAAGGAAGTTCAGTAGATTCAAACAGAACCAGACTGAATAATCTTACCTATGTAATGTCCTTTTTTCCTTCACTTTGAAAAATTTAGCAACTGTAGATGAAATTCTTGTTTCTGTGACAGGCTGAAATGAAAATTAGAGTAAGTCTTATTTCATTAAATATGAAATATAAAACTCTTCGTCACTTTTTAGAAAAAATTAAAATTATTCATATCCCATTATATAAGTAACATGCAGACAGTCCTGATCCATCTAGTAGGCATTTTATTTTGCAAAGACCCCAATCTTGCAATCCAATCTGAGCAGAAGAGCCCTTTCACTTCCACTGAAAGCCAGTGAATCTATTAGGCACTAGGCTTATAGAGGTGTTCTGGCACTTTAAAATGCAGACAGGCTCATAACAAAATCTTTTAAAAATGTACAGAAAGTGAATTCCCACTGAAATAATTTCATTCCATCTTATTTCTGTGTCTATAACATACCCCATTATATTTTAAATAAAACAAGGTGAAAGAAATTGAAACATAATTTTGGTTTATTAAAAAAAAAACAAAAAATTGAAATTTCTGTCCCATGGAACAAGAAAAACATAGCTTAGAGAATGTTCAGGACATTTTTTTTAAAGACCTTTGAATCTGGGAGAAGACAATTCATCCCTCTGAACTCTGTCATGTGTTCAGAGATGTGGTAGGGGTACTGCACTGTTTACACTTCCAAACAATACCAACTGCATGTGCTCACAAAGAGGCAAAAGGCTTCATTTTGCATGTGCACATACAATCCTTGCACCACTAGAGAACCAAGGCTGGGATTGCTAATTTCAGTTTTTTAAAAGGAGACTGTTTTGTTGAAAAGCAGAATAGCTTCATAGTCAATATAACATGCTTTTAATCATAGAATCATAGAATGGCTTGGGTTGAAAAGGACCTTAAAGACTATCTAGTTCCAATTCCCCTGCCATAGGTAGGGACACCCTTCACTAGAGAAGGTTGCTCAGAGCTGCATCCAACCTGGCCTTGAACACTTCCAGAGACAGGGCATTCACAACTTAGTAATTATACAGTATTACAAATACACCAAAAAGGCAATTATCAGATTTATTACACTGAGTTTGAAGATTTTCTTTCCAGATTATTTCTCAGAGATGACTGCACTTGTCTTCAAGAGTAACAACACTTTCAAATTACTTTTTACAGAATATGAGAAAAACTTCACTAAGTTTTAGCCAACACTGGAGAAAAGACAAACTCAGAACTGGTACTTGCAATATTAATTAAGGGCTCCTTAGAATTAAAATATATTTGAATGTTTGGTTATATATGACACCATCTATTCTAACTAGAAAGACTATAAATGGTTATGTAATGATAAACTATTAAAAATTATCACTTAGCAAATACAGAAAGGTTCCTGTAAATACCACCACTCCTTCTTGGAAAGAACAAATGTTTAGGAAATGACTGCAAACTAAACTTAACAAGTACAGACACAGAATAAGAACTCCTGATATATCTCAAGCTAATTTTATAAATCACTGTGTAATTTACAGAGCAAGTTTATGAAGTTGCTAAATTAGTACTCCAGGATCTCACAGGAAATCTCCTCTCCCCTACCATTACCCTCAGCATTAGCTCAAAGGCCTTTATCAAGAGCTCCAACCCTGCAGACACAGTGCAGTGATACCAGTCGTGCACCTGAGAACTGAGCAACAGCAGCAGCTCTTGGCTAAATCACTGCCTGTATATGTAATTGTTAGTGTTTCACAAGTGCCCACACTGGGCAAGGTCTCATTTATTTTATAAGTTTTTGGTATCTACACTAAAAAAAATAAAGAGAAACATCAAAATGAAGAGAAAATTAAGCATCTTTATGGCTTAACACTATCATGCTTCTACAATAATTTGGAAAATTTATCATTTAAAATTAGGAGTTAAGGAGGGAAAAGGACAGAAATTGTTATCACAAACTGTCTTAGAGAGGGAACTGATTACAAACATTTCAGATGTCTTTCTGAACAAGACAATTTTATCCATACAAATTGTTGTAATTAGGTATTCATTACCTCTCCTCACCACTGATGAAGAAGCTAAAACTGCAATGGTTAAGGCTATGAAGAATTAGCCATTCCATGTTCATATGGACTCTTTACTATCTCTTTATAACTGATTGAGAATGTTTTCTGATTTATACTTTAAAAAAAAAAAGTTTTAACTGCTTGACAAATATTTCATTGTCCCTATACAGCTCACTGCTGCCACTTGTTTGGAAAACTGAAAGGTAAGTTGAAAAATGCACCTTTTCCATTTTCATCTCTAATTGAATTCTCTCTTGACCCCCTTATTCCCCATGGCTGTATTTCAGGTTTTGATGATAAGAAAAAGAATTTTGTATTTGGATAATACAATTTTCTCACTTGCCTTCAGCGACCTTCAGCTCAATTTCCTCTCCCCAGAGACACTGTATATTATAGAATTGAATCAAATTCCTTATTCATAGAAAAAAAGTTCCAATTTAATCTGAATATTCAGCATTTTACACTGGTCAGGGTGATGGATGGCAAATTGAAATGCTTTTGGTTCAGGTAATCAAATGGCAGAATTCAGACTTGTATTGAAAAAAATAATGAAGTCTATTCAATATTCTCATAAGGTGCAAAAAATGCACATTACACGGTAGAACTGGGGCTTTTTCTTATTATCTAACCAATAACATCTCCACTGCAAAAAGTATAGTAAAACATTAAGAATTTATGTAGGTTAGAACATGTGAAAAGCAGCCACCTTTGGGGGAAAATGCAGGCATCCTTCTAAGAGTGCTCAGATGAACGAGTACAAAACTGGGGGAAAAAAGACCCATTCTCAGTATGTACCTGCAATATTCCATGGTGGGTTACTGAAGCCTTTTAATATGTTTTAAATGCTTTTTGAGAAAGAAACACAGCCCTTTTAATCACTTCAAGTTGTTTGATATACTAAACCACTGCAATGTTTCATTTCCATCCCTGAAAGTTCTGTCAAGAAATGTCATCAGGTACCTCATTATTTCCAAAGGACTACCATTTCATCTTGGAAAATCCTCTTGCTACTTGTGAAGTTCAACCCCAAAACAATTGATTTGAACAACACCAGCTTGGCACCATGCTATTGATGAAACTTACTTGGACATTTGGGCTTGGACAAGATATCTCCAGGAAAACAAGAGGATAATGATGCTGCATAAATTTGCTTTGGTTTAAAAATTCCATCAATAGTTACTGTCTTCCCTTCTAGAGGTGCTTGGAATTATGCTGTTTGGTTTTCAAATATGGTACACCAGTTATTTCTTCTACAGTTCTTTGGAGTATTTAAGCCACAAGGAAGGCCTAACTGGAGACACCACTAGCATTTAGTTAAAAATGCAATGCAGAAACCTAAATGTTAAGGTACTGTGTTTAAAAATGAGTCCTAGGCTGCCCTTACCAACTGTACTACAGTTCGTGTCTCCTCCATGTTTCTGCTCTCACCTCACACACACAAGCCTGGTGCACAGACATTATCCAGGACAGCAGGATGAGGGGAACTCCTGTTCAGAGTAACTTCCCCATACCTGGCATACACAAGTTGACCTTCTCAACTGGGGAAGAACATCTTTCATCATTTTTCCTTCCTCCGCACCACAAGCAGCAGCACTCAGATTTGATCTTCCCGTGTGGAAACGCAGAGCTCTGCATGATGCTGGGCATGCTCACAGGGCATTTGTGTTCTCTAACTAACCTATGGGCGGAGTTTGCCATATCAGCTTGTGCGGTTTCACAGCCACAGGGTAAAGATGGGGCATAAGGCAAGTGGAAAAAGTATGCACAGAAGCACTCTCAGGAGCAGGATGAGCACTCCAACTATCAAGGATAATAGCTTTTTTAGAAATATTTACAAGTTAAAGCTCTTAATGTTGAACTAACTCTTAAACTAAGAGATATTGGCAGGAAATGGTGAATGCTAGTAAGAACTTGTGACCCACCAGCAGTTGTGGAGACAAGAGCTGAACCTAACAAGACACACAAATATATTCATTTCAGTCAAGGCCCAGGTTAAAAAAAAAAATCGCATTTTTTCAACCTTTCCAGTAAGAGCAATTTAGGAACCAAACATTACATGCACCACTGTATGGTGTAAGGGTGGTTCTGCAATGGAAGCCACTAACAGGTACACTGATGAACAAGAAAATAGAGCCCAACTACTATTCCCAGATCCCTTACATCTTCAGGACTTGCAGGAACGTAAGTAATTAAAATGCTATATTTTATATGTTAAAGTATAAATAGATACCAAACAGATACACAACGTTTGAAGTGTTTTATATAATCAAACATGAACTTAAGATGTCATAGAAGAGGATTTAAGCATGTGATTTTGAAGTAATTCAAGTAGAAACTTGTCCTCTGTCCTGAACAGGATGGCAAACAAGTGCATAGTTCTGACTAATCTATTATCTGCATTTCAAGGTCCAAAACACTAAGGACACTTGCTGCATGAGCTTACTTCTACTGAGAATTATTTGGAATGTCTTTTGTGTCATAGCTCTATGGGAATATAAGAAGTGTAAGACACATGACAGCAATTTTTACTACACAGTAAAGTGAGAAATTATAAAAATATTTTAATTTGTTGAAAAGTTGCATTCTGATCTTCCTCCTCCAGAAACATTCTTAGTACCAGTCCTTGTACAAGGGCTAAGTACTGAGTCAGGACAGTCAAGCTATGTGAGCAGCTGCTTAAAAGTCAGGAAACAGCAGCACTGAAATACTAATACAAGCTGGTTTCATGTTACCATGGGGACTATTCCCAAAGGCCATATTAGCCTATGGCCACTAAGCCCCATGGGGGAACTTTCACAACCAAGGGATACCAACAGGCTCTTCTGGAGGGCAGTTCAGATCAAGAAACCAGCTCCAGCCCAGAGGAGCCTGCATCACCCAGATAAATTTAGCCACTGTGAATACTCTTCATACATTCAAATTACATTCCTTAGTTGCAATTATTTTGCCCAGGATCATGTGAAACATTATGCAAGCTTTGTCTTCTTCCAGTGTGCACTTTTCTCATTTCCATAATAGTCCAGTACTGGATCTATACCTTAGCAGTTGCTGACTGCTGTCACATTCACTTTTTTTTCAGCTGGTAGTATTAAAAGGTAAATGTAAATTACAGAGACTATTTCTCTAACCTTGTCTCTGGGACAGAATATTTAGTTGGGAACAGTATCGTTCATCACAGCTGCAGGCTATTTGATAAATGCTTCTTAAATGCCAGACTCCTTGTCTGCTGGATATGCTGCCTCACTGAGGACTGGAGAAGTAACACAGCTCAAGGTAGCCATTGTTAGTGCCCCTCCAGTGCTCCTTTCAGACCAAAGGACAAACATGGTTGTGACAGTGTGCAAAATACTCTGGCCCAGCATTCAAGGGGCTTTTGTTCTTCTCTGTGTGCTAACCCCAGTGAGCATGGAGAGGTTCCCATGTTAGCTGGCACAGCACGCATGAGCTGCTGATACGCCCTGAACGCATGCCAGCTTGGGTAGCAATTTAATAAAGCCGCTGAAGCTAATGCCATTTTTTGGCACCACATAAGACAGCTTGTTGTAGGGTCACATATATGCATATAAAGGGTCATGTACCAGCAAATTTTCAGGAAATAGTAGACATGCACATTATTAGACTGAATTGCTGTCTGGCTCCAATATCTAAAATATGTAGCCAGCTCTTAACCCTACGTCTCAGCATTCTGATGCACTTAAATCAGAAAAACATGTAGGGTTTCTGTGTCTTAAGTGAAGTTTCTAAAGCAGGAGAAGAATATCAAGAAAGTAGCACCAGATTCTATATAGAAACACTTGAAGAGCAATACTGCTGGAATTAGTGCCACTACTGACACAATATTTTGATTAATAAACACTTTTCAAAATCTGAGATTGTCTCTAAAATCTTGATTTTAAAGAAATTAATCTGGGGCTCACATTTTCTTTTCAATTAGGATTTTTGAACCACTAATTTTGTATTTTCAATACTTTCTTTGCAACTACAAGGACTCCTTTTAACATGCATGTTTAATGGAAGATAACATTATTTCATCATCATGGGACTCTGGAGCTTTATAAGAAAAACACTAAATCTTATTAAACTTGTGATAAAATTATTGGTGTTGGCAGCCTTGCAGACATATGCCTAGAGCTGCACAGTGTTTTCCTCCTCTAACTACTGTAACTAAAAGGACTTTAATGAGAGCAAAAGAATGTGGCTCTGTCTGCCCAGAATCTTTCAGAATTTTCACTTTTCCCTAATGAAAATGAAAACAAATACTTTTCTTTTTTTTCTTGTAAGCTTTTACGGACATCTGAACTGACTTTTGTAATGAAGGAGGATTAAGCAAACTCAGGAAAATCATAAATGTGGTTTGTATTAGTGTACTAATTAGCTCATAAATTTAGAAATAGTTAATCTTTTAGTTTTGCTGAATGAAAATAGTGGTCAAATTGCAGATCAGATCTTGTAAATGGAGTAATGCAGTGGTGAATTAAACCCCCAAGAGCATAGGTGTCTGATCTCATAGCATTATGAAAACTGGAAATCTTGCTACTGGCTTTAAAGAGCACAAGGTGAATTTAGCTGAAGTTGTAAAATATTACTCAAGCAGCCAGATACTTAGCAGATAATAATAAAAAAATGTGATTTATTAGGTGTGTACTTCTCATTGTATTGTAATCCAACAACTAACTATATTAATTATTTTTAGTTCTGTGAGCTAATTAGAACAGTGGTAGCTGGCAAAATTCTGTGGTTTACTGCAGTTTCTATTTAATGTATGTAAATAAGTACATGGATATTCAAAGGACCCTGCCCTAGAAATATACATGTCATTACAGAAACAATTGTGGGTACCAAGTAATAAAAATATACTTGTCCATTACATGATTTACATTTCTTTAGAATTGCCAAAGTAGAAAAGTAGAGGCATCGTTTTACACTGCCCCATTGATAATCTGATGAAGACTGCTCTGACGAAACAAAGAAAAATAGGTTCTATCCCAAAACAAGTTTAGGTCTCAGTTCTTCAGACTGGGTCCTAGCCAGGTGATGGAGATGCAAGACCCAAGCACCTGGGCATGGTAGCAGACAAGTAGCTGGCAGACATTACAGGCTGCTGGATGCAATAGCTCAGAGTCTTCTCGTCCCTTTAATGATTGCACCAGGACAAGGTTAGAAGAGAACTGGGCTCAGTAACACTCAACGTGGAAAATGAATGGACTCCCATTCTCACACCCCATAAACATCCTCACGCACACCTTGTTAAACACCACCCCAGAGACTGCATTTCAAGCAGTTTTCCATAAACTCCATGCAACCTGGATACAATGCTAGATAAAACTATTGGATAAAATACAGCACTAGAAGTATGTGAACCTGGGATTAGAAGATCAGGGTGACTTAATGCGGAACCAGCCTTCGCATCTGGACTGCTGTAAACATTGGTCAGTCCAAGGCCCCTGGGGAAAAAAACCAACACACCAACAGTAATTCAGTAAAATGTGTAAGAACTGCTCATTGCTAGAGTCCTGCAGTGATATGCAGTAGGAATTAATCTAAAAACATGATGGCAAACAACTGCTGTATCAATTTTCTTCTTTGGCTTGTAATGCACCTGCTCTTACAGTATCTACATTTTATACTCTATTCTTTTTTCTTGCAGAGATGTAAATATTCCTGCATTAAACCAACCATTCAGGTAAAGAGAGAGCCAGTGACAAGGTCTTATTCTAACTACATGGTGCATGTGATAAGGAGGAAACAAAATTTGTCTGCAAGCACAGAATGTTTAAATGCCTCTACTGACGACATGAGCTGGCAAGTTACAAAATAATTTGTAATTATATCTCTGATTGCTCTTAAGGAGTTGTGCAGCAGCAAGCTATTAACCAGATCCTATAGTACTGCAGTATTCTACCTGAAGGTGGTAGGAGACAGAGAAAATTCAAGCCTCAAGTCTCAATATTAGACTCTTCCGAGAGCATTGCTGGCTGCCAAACATGTGCACCAAGACATCATTGCTGACATATTTTTGCCTGCATATGATGCTACTTCTGGAGGCCATATGACTTATAGTTCATCATCCCAGCTCTACTTTTGGTAAGCTGCTGCAAGAAAGGATGCAGTGGCATGGTTAGCTGGTATGGGTGCATAGTTCAATGGATTACCAGTTACTACCGTTTTCTTAGTATTTATCTTCATTTTAAATGATGCAGCATAAGGCATGCAAAGCCCTCTTCATTCCCCCCCAAATTAGTACAAGGATTAGGAATTTGAGTGACAGTATGTTAGACTTTATTCTTTTCTTAGTGGAAAGTAACATTTACACTCCCCTGAAGTCTCTCTGACTGCATACCATAAGCAGGTTTACAAGGAACATCACCTTGGAAGCACAACCTCAATGAACCCATCTGGCCAAAATTTTCAATAACAACAACTTAAATAAAAGTGACCAGTTTGTCAGAACATTCAACACACTTGCTTCCAACTAAGTTAGCACATCAGGAAATCAGGACACAGTTATTTTAGTGCTTATATATCGGTTAGAACTGGACTTCAGATGCCTAAATTTGAAAGTTGTGAAATATATCAGCAAAAGCATTACAAAAGCACTATAAAAGCAAAATCCTAATCAAAATGCAATATTCTCCTTAAAGCAGCATTCTAAAGAGGTACTGTGGTTCTCTTCCCTAAGTGACAGGCTATCATGGTTTAACCCCAGCCATCAAACGAATACCACACAGCTGCTCACTCACTCCTCCACCAGCAGGATCACAGAGAGAATTGGAAGGGTTAAAAGTGAGAAAATTCATGGGTTGAGATAAATACAGTTTAAGAGGAAAAGCAAAAGCTATGCACACAAGCAAAACAAAACAATGAAATTAATTCACTACTTCCATGAGCAGGCAGGTGTTCAGCCATCTCCAGGAGAGTATGGCCCCATCATGCACAACAGTGACTTGGGAAGACAAACACCACCATTCCAAGCATCCCCCCTTCATCCTTCTTCCTCCCACTTTATATATTGATCATGATGTCATATGGTCCGGAATATGCCTTTGGTCTGGTGGGGTCAGCTGTCCTGGCTCACCATCTCCTATGCATCCACAGTCTGTTCATCAGCATGGCAGTAAGAAAAGCAGAAAAGGCCTTGGCTGTGCGTAAGCCCAGATCAGCAATAACATTCCTACATTATCAACCCTGTGTTCAGCACAAATCCAAAACACAGCCCCACACCAGCCCCTGTGAAGAAAGTTAACTCTACCCCAGACAAAAACAGCACAAAGGCATATGAAAAAAGAATAAGGACTCAGAGACATCCTGCAGTGAACTGTATTTTGATCTCAGGCACATGTTCCACCTCAACCTGCCACTCTGTTTAACGATGATGACTCCACTTTTGAGGCTGGATGAGAGTACATCTAACACAGCCCTGTGCAAGCAAGTAAATATAATACTCCAAATGCATTTATCCTATCTAACTTTAGACTTCTAAAATGTAGTTGTGTATACCACAGATTCTAATTGAGATTCTTATTAAGTAGTGGAGAGGAACACTTTTAAGTCATGTTACATCTGATCTAGGTTAGATGTCTACCTCTGGGTAACATTAACAGGCCTTAGAAATGTTGCTTTACTCCAGTACAGAGGGATTGGAAACACCTCTTTACTACCGGTATGTGTAAATTGTACAGACCCAAGGTTATCAGGGAAGAAGCCCAGCCCTCGCTGCAAAATGCTGATTAGGAACGGAAATATTCCTTATGAACACCACTGCCCTTTGTGACTGTACACAGTGATAAACAAAGGCAAAGGAGGACTTTGATATTTAGCCAGGAACATACATTGGCAGTACTGCTAACATCACACTTGCTGAGTCAAGACCAGTGAAGCAAGCTCAGAAAGGAGCTGCAGGCAACAGAGCCAACAAGAGCTGGATGCGGCTCTTCGGTTTCTGCCCTGGGGTTAGTGTCTCCACACACGGTATGGAGGGAGGCACTGTGCTACACGGATACACCAGCATGGGTGTACTAACTCCACTGCGCTGGGTTGTTAGGCCCAAGCACTCCTGTTATTTATTGGCTTGAGTTATATCAATACACCACTCTCTTGCATTTATTAAACAAGTGCCTTACCTAAAGCATAGTCTGTGTTCTTTACAACAATGCTAAGTGTGACCCCATCACTAAACATTCAGGTATCAGCTGGATATTGCATGCTCGGTACTTTAATATTTAATAATTATACAGTGGATTTTTAAAGGAGCCCATCCTTAAACCAGATGGATACATTACATATCCATATGTCTAGTAAGACACTAGAACAGATTTTTGTCTTCCATATATTGAAAGCAACATAGAAAAGATTCAGCTTCTGTACTTAGCATGTCAAGCAAGAACAAGGAAATAGCAGTCAAAAAGGATTTCAAGTTTCAATTCTTGGTGGAAGATATGAACAAAAAGTTCAATTTAAGTATTTCTCCATTTCTGGCCAAGTTTGAGTCCCTGTATCTCTACAAACACACACCCCTACCAGTAGATACACTGCTGGTAGGTTCATCCAGACACAAATTCAAAACATCTGTCTCATTTGGCAGTACCGGTACAACCGGGTAAGGATGCCCTAAGTGTCTTCTGCTTGACAGAAGGCACATGGAATTGATTCCTCTCTCACACCAATGCTATCCATGACACAGTCTAATAAAGTCAGAGCTAGAATTGCTTTGAATCTACACTAGCATGCATGAGAGAACACTGTGACTGTGTGCATCTCTCAGAGGGTTTTCTTTGCATGTCTTCTTTCTCATTTCTCATGTTCCTCTGGGAGATCTCATTGCCAGTTTCAACAAAGAGCATCATCTCTTTGCAGATGATATCCAACTCTACAACTCTGTCAAGTCACTCTCTGATCCCCTTCTTGCCACCTGTCTTCAACATGTCAATCAACAGATGGCTACACCATCACTAAGGAATGCTTCAAAGGCATTCAAAATGTTTTAAAAGTCCTCTTTGTTCCATGTCTCATGCGCTGCTATCAGTCTTCTTAATTCAGCCCTTCAGTTCTCCGCCAAAAATCTTGCTGCTATCCACAACACAGGGTTTTTAATTTCTTTTCCCCTACTTAAAAGCTACTTCCATAATATTTACAGATTTGTCCATCCTTTGACATCTGCTTCCTCTGTGTTATGTTGAATGTTTTACTCCAGTTTAAAATAATGCCATTTTGTCCACTTTGGTTTTCTACAAACATATTTTCTAACTTCATCAACCAATGAGCAGGAAACAGAATACTACTCTACTTCAAAAGGTGGAGACTCCCTCAAGAACTTTTAGTATCTTCTTAAATGCATAATCTCATTTTAAGATTTGTGAAAATATATTTCAGTGTCTCCACCAGGAAGTTAAAGCCTTCTGATAGACTTAGAAGAGTAATACAGTTTTTTGCCAGATGACTCTGTTATTATCAAAATATCATGCTGGTATTACCTAAACATAACTGTGTTGGAATGTACCAGATTTCTCTCACAGCATCTCAGCTTTTGCTTCTCCTCAGCCCTTTCTTATCTCTGTATCCTCTCTACAAGCTTCCAAAAACCAGAAAGCAAGCCCATTCCTTCACTTACCCTATTTTAATCTTGCCTGCATTTTCAAGCCTTCCCTTCAAACCATTGTATCATCTTTGGTACAGCCCATTTCCACAGCAGTAACGTTCCAACGATTTGTAATAATAACCTGTCATAAATCTGGAGTGTCTCTGACGGTAAAGAAAGTGGAAGAATGTAAATGGATAAACAAAAATGAAGTGTAGCCACATGAGGAAAAATCCTCGTGTGGAAGTAGGGAATCTGATGTAAAAATACCAATGAATCACTGGTGTAAAATATACCAAAGAAAAGAACTATATGGGCCAATGGTCAACCACCTAAACCCCACTGGCAAGTGCACCTGGGGAGCCTCACAGGGGTGCTCGTGAAGGCTGACAACCACAAATTCTCAGTGTATGTTTTCTACTGCAAAAAAGAGGCTGCAAACAGATTGGCACACATCATTCTCTTAGTAAGGGGATTATCCTTCTATTTGTTACTGCTTCCACCTCCTCTTTCATCCTGACATTTGCAATCCTGTAACACTAGTGGTAACCACAGCCACTGTGTAGAAAGAGCATTTAGTGTTCTCCTTTTAACAGCATTTAGCAGCTGGAACCAGCTCACTTTCACAGAATCACAGAATGGGTAAATTGTGTGGAAGGGATTACAGTGGGTCATCTCACCCAACCTCCCTGCGTAGGCAGGGTCGTCCTAGAGCACATGGCATAAGAGTGCAATCCACATGGTTCTTGTATATCTCCAATGAGGGAGACTCCACAACCTCTCTGGGCAATCTGTTCCAGTGTGTGTGGTCACCCACACAGTAAAGATGTTCTTCCTCATATTCAGGTGGAGCTTCCTGTGCATCAGTTTCTTCCCCTCTTGCTTCATGTCTTAGTTGTTGGTACCACTGGGAAGAGTCTGGACTCATCCTCTCAGCACCCCCTGCTTAGATAATTATACACATTAATAAGGTGCCCTCCTAGTCATGTCTTCTCGAGGCTGAACAGTCCCCGTTCCCTCTGCCTTTCCTCTTAAGAGAGATGCTCCAGTCACCTTACCCTCTTTGTCACCCTCTGCTGGACCCTCTCCAGCAGCTTCACGTCTCTTGTGCTCACCAGCCCAGAACTGGACACCACCAGGGCAGAGTAGAGGGGCAGGATCGCCTCCCTCGACCTGCTGCTGCTCTTCCTAATGCATCCCAGGACAGCACTGGCCATCTTGGCCCCAATGCTGGCTCATGGACAGCTTGTGGTCCAAGGACCCCCTGGTCCTTCTCCGTAGAGCTGCTCCCAGGTAGGTCAGCCCCCAGCCTGTGCTGGTGCCCAGGGTTATTCCTGCCCAGGTGCAGGACCCTGCATTTGCCTTTGTTGAATTTCAGACAGTTCTCTGACCCTCTCTTCAACCTGCCGAGGGCCGTCTGAAGGGCTGCACAGCCCTCTGGGGTATCGGCCACTCCTCCCGGCTTTGTGTCATCAGCAAACTTGTTGAGGAGATACTCTGCCCCTTCAACACTTTGCCAGCTCCTCTCAGAGAACCAGTCAGTGGGGAGCAGCCTGTGAGACGCCGCGGCCTTGTCAGAGCTCTAAGTCGGGCCCAGGTGGCGGCGGCGGCACAGCGGAGGCTCGGGCAGCGTGGCAGCGGCCCGTCGCCATGGCGACCGGCGTCCGCGTCCCGCGGGGCGGAAGGGAGGCGCTCTCGCGAGATGGCGGCGGGCGGGCCGGGCCGGGCCGGGCCGGGCCGGAAGGAGGCGCGCATTTGAAGGCGGCGGCGGCGGCGGGAAGGGGCGGTGGCGGAGCGGGGCCGGTGAGCGCGTCTCTCCCGTGGTGCGGAGCCGCGTCGTTTCTGAGCTGCTTCTGTGGGGCGAAGCGCGGCGCCCGCCCGAAGGGAGCGAGCCTATAGCGGCGGTGCCGGCTCCCCGTGCCCGGGGCGGTGCCGGGCTGGCCCTTCCCCAGGACCGTTTCTTTCCAGGCGAATGGCGCTTGAGGCTGGCTGGGCACGGCCGCCAGCGCCGTGAAAGTGTTGAGCTGAAAAAAGTAGGGAAAGGAGGTGGTCTTCAGTTTCAGAACGGACTAACTGCACTGCGAAGTTACAGCGATTTGGAAAGTTTTAAGTGGTGCAGTGTTAAAAGGCTTCTAGTTCTGCCGTGGGACGAGGATGGGCTTTAGGTTTTAATAGGATGTTCGTTTGCTAGGTATTACTCGTTTCCAAATTGAGGTGCTTGTCTTAAGGCTTTTCAGCCAAGTATTTGCGTATGGAATCATTTAGGTTAGAAGAGACATCTAAGAGCGAGAATCCTCTATTTTTTATCATATGCTTCATGCATATAGATCAAATCCTGCGAAGGGCTTTAAAAAAACACAAACATGAGGAAGCATAGGTTTTATTTGAACTGTATCAAATCATGAAGTAATTGGATGCCGAAAATCTTGATAGTAACTTGAGTTCTGTTCTCAGTGTTTCATTCCAGTCCTCTGTCTCTCTAATACAAAAAAAAAAAAAAAAAAAAAAAAAAAAAACAAAAAAAAAACCTGTTTGTTTCAGGTGAATAACTGAACCTGAAATCATACTGTCCCAATTCTTGAGTTACATTGGTTTGGTAAAACTGAAAAAGTGAATGTCAAGTATAACATTTTAACATGTTTTAAAATATCAAATGACAGGGCTTTGGGAATCACTCACATGGGGGGATGCAAGATTTTAAATCCGTAGCACAACTTCAGAATGAAAATGGAGCATTCAGTCTTAGTTCTAAATCTCTTGACTGAAAAACTTCTTATTAAATCTTATTTCTTCTATCACCAGGGCTTAGCATAAACTGCTTAGACATTTAGTTCTTAGCATGTTCAATTATAAGTATTTTCAAGTCTTATTCATCTTAATACATGTGTTTTTAACACTTATTCATAGACGATACTTGTAATATTTGTTAGCTATCTCTTTGAGAAAGCCCAAGTGCAATTTCTTTTTCTCCAGTCTCCATCATTTACACAATATGCTTTTAAAAGAAGTTATCCATTGTTTAGAAGAAGGTATTGGAATTGACTCTGATTTATGGCTTACAGTTGTAAAATGTTGTTGAAGTCGCATGTTAAAATATAACTCCCAACTCATGTTGGTATCTTGAGGGAATAAATATCAATACTTTGTTAAATAATGCCTGTGAAACACTGAAAGTCGAGTGGAATATTTATATGATTGTCAAATCTTTACTTTGAATTTGACCCAACAGAATAGGGAAACTGGAAGAGAATGTCACCTGGAAAAGTTCTGCAACCTGCAGTGAAAATGAAGGTGGATGAACTCTTCTTGTGCTGGTTGAGTCAGCCTGCTACTCGGCTAACACTAAAGGACTGCTTGAGAAGAATCAAGAATAAGGAGAAAACAGAGTTTGGTAACGCAGATTCAGGAAACAGTAAAAATGAGAGTTTCAACAGTAAAAATTCCAATTCCAAGCAGTGTATATTAGGAGATACCAGATTGCCTTTGATGTCTTTCAGTCCTCCTCAACTTTCTACTACTCTTCCATCGGCAACTCCAGCTAGGTCAACGAACACTTCTAATGTTAGAGCAACACGTCGATCCTCAGGGACCAAAGAAGTAAGTTTGTTATTAGATTTATTTGTTTAAATGGAAATGAATTTTGTGTTTGTGGTATTGGTGAATTATGTAAGTAAGTATTTCCCCCAGAGGAGGTATCAGGAGTGGAGTGAAGCAGCAGCACTGAACATAACATATCAATGTTTGTGTGTCGTTAATATCAGTGGATAGGTGGCCTAAGCTTCCATAAGATTATCTTGGCTCCTTGCCATCTAATTGGGGATGAATTTAAGTCCTTGTGTTTGTGTTCCTTTTATAACATACTGCCTTGACTGCAAATATTCCTTTGTCTAATGATACCAGGCACTGTTGTTAGTACAAGACTCAAATTTGGCTCCACTGCATCTGCATATTAACAAACTAATTGTTTTGGTACTGCATGGTACATTCAGCACTTCCTTCCTAATGGGGTCTTCATTTATAACAGACAATGCCCTCTATGCAAGGATAGCAACCCTGCCCCCAACCTGAAATATTCTTTTTAAGCTTGCAATTCAACTCAATCTAGTCTCTAGCTCTTTTTGTAAATTGTAATAACAAAACTGGATAGAAAATATTGTGGTGACAGACAAAAGTAAGCATTGCTTTTGTATGATCAACAGCCATAGAATTATAGAATGGTTTGGACTGCAAGGGGCCTTCAAGACCATCTAGTTCCAATCCCTCTGCCATGGACAGGGACACCTTCCACTAGACCAGGTTGCTCAAAACCCCATCCAACCTAGCTTTGAACACTCCCAGGGGTGGGAGATGCACAGCTTGTCTGGGCAACCTCTTTCAGTGTCTCACCACCCCCATAGTAAAGAATTTGAATAATTTCTTCCTAATATTTGATCTAAACCTACCCTTTCCATTTAAAGCCATTCCCCCTTGTCCTGTCACTACATGCCCCTGTACCAAGTCCCTCTCCAGCTCTCTTGTTGGCCCCCTTTAATCACTGGAAGGCTGCTGTTAAGTTCTCCCCAGAGCCTCCTCTTCTCCAGGTAGAACAACCCCAACTCTCAGCCTGTCTTCTTTGGCAAGGCACTTCAGCCCTCTGATCATCTCTGTGGCCTTCCTCCGGACTTGCTCCAGCAGGTCTACATCCTTCTTATGCTGAGGACCCCAGAGCTGGGCACAGCACTCCAGCTGGGGTCTCACCAGAGCAGAGTAGAAGGGCAGAATCACCAACCTTGCCCTGCTGGCTGCACTGATTTTGATTCAGCTCAGGACACAGTTGGCTTTCTGGGCTGTGAGTGCACATTGCTGGGTCATGTTGAGCTTTTCATCCAGCAACATCCCCAAGACCTCCACCTCGGGGCTGCTCTCAATCCATTCTCCGCCCAGCCTGTATTTGTGCTTGAGATTTCCTTGTCCCAGATGCAGTTCCACTTGGAACAAGGCTTCCACTTGGCCTTGTTGAACTTCAGGAGATTCATAAGGACTTCAAAGAGTTACTATGCTGTTTGTGCTATAGGACTATAAATTCATATATTTTAAAAATACTGGAAAATTGTAAGAGGTTGTAACTCACAGTCACTCTGCATACTTTGGTATCTAACTTATTACAGTGGACAAACCTGGTATCCCAGAGAAACCTCAGTTTGGTAAGGGTAGAGAGGATAAAGCTGAGGATGTGTAAGAGTATAAATTAATTTTTGTTTGTTGTTGATATGCATTGAGTGTATAGACTTACCCTTCAACCCACAAGAGTAACAGCATGACTACTGTTTTGCGCTTAAACGTTTAATCTGAAGTGATCTCTTGGTTTCATAAATACTAATTTTCAAATCTAGTTTGACAACTTCTTAGCTCCAAAATGTCACATGTCCAGTCTAGTGTTTGTCTAGATTGATTTTACAATAATGGGGACTTGTATTTATGTATAATCACCAGCCAGACAGCAGGGCATGACAATTGATTTACTTTTGTTGTTGTTGTTCACACTGTTATATTTCCTGTTCTAGTGAAATGCAGAAAGTCAGTCAGCAGATGCTCAGTTTATTCTTGTATCAGATAAAAGCAAGCAAAGGAAGAGTTTTCATTAAAACCCACTGTTATTTGCTATACTTGATCGCTAACTTGTGTACTGTATTTTCGTGTGTCTTGGTTCATTGCTTTAAGTAAATCTCGTAAAGAAGAACTAGAAGAGACTAATGAAGAGTAACATTCTTGACTTAATTGGAATTGTTTGTATAGTGCTGAGAGAGAACCTAGAGGAGTTAGGTTGTTGGTTGCTTGAGAAGGTTGGGGAAAGGGAATTTCTAAGCAATGAGAAATTTATTTATGGCTTTACTATTCAGCTGAACTGAAGCTTCATCCAAAAGTTTCTTAATCTCTAAGTGTAAATTGCATTTACAGCTGGCATCAGCTCTTAAATATCACCAAGATCTGCATGTTCTGCCATGACAGTGTATTTTCTTTTTCTTCCACAATGTACCCCCCTTTCTTCCACAAACTACCTCATGCAGTGTCAAAACTAATGCATGTGCTGTTGTGCATCTTACTATGTTTCTCAGATCAAGCCACAATGGTTTTACCTACCTCATATGAGTTTTAAGTAAGTTAGAGGCTCTCATCTAGTTTCTATATATGGGAGAAAATGTTTCAGATACTGGACCTATAGTACAAGCTAATACAGATTAAATTCTAAATAGCAGTCCTCGAAAATGGTAGAAGTTAATGTGCTTAGCTCTGTGTGCGTGAGGGTGTTATTAGGAAAAGGCTTTTACATCCAGCCATAGAACTGGAGAATTCTTTCTTTTTGGACTACATATGTCAACTTAAGCATCTTACTAAACCTTTTCTTATTGTGCACTGGAAGGCTCATAGGGCAGCATACAAACATTTAACTTATTTTGGCATGGTACATTTTCGTATCACTGAGCTAAATCACTACATTTGATTATGGGTAAGGTTGCTGTATGCCTTTTCCTGTTTCTTAAAACATTCCTGCAACATTTTTGGAGGACACCAAACAATAAAGCTGATAACATTAAACTACCATCCTCAAGTAATTACCAGGAAGTAAATATCAATGTGTAGGAAAACAACATTTTCATGCTACAGGTTTCTGTACTTATTAGCAGAACATGCTTGTCTGAAAGGGAAGCACTCTTAATTAGAATTTGATTAGATATTTAATCTTTGATACTTTAAACAGTAGCATATGAGCAAAATAAGTTTGTGTGCTGATGGCAACCATTAAACAGCATTAAGAGTACTGTAGCTGTCAGCTATTGTATTCCAGGGGGTCTTTTCTTTTTTCCAGAGATTAGCTTGTAATTGAAGCCTGCGGCTTATACTTCTATCCAAAATTCAGAAGTTGCCATGTATTTTGCTGAAACACTAATGTTTTGTCAGAGGAGAATTTGCTGTCTTTCAAGATAGTTGAAACCCTCCCCTGATTAGCAAGTCAAAAAAGTACTTTCTCCAATAATGAAAGAACCTACATAGTCTTTATGGAATTTTTTCATCTGGACAGGTCACTTAAAGCCATGTTAAGACTAAACTGTTGACTTAATCCACAGCACATTTTAAAATCTAATCAGAACTCTACCATGAAAATTCATCTTACTGCAAATGAAAACAGAATAATAACTGCACTTTTACTGCAAATGAAAACAAAATAATGTTTGCTTAGGAATTGTTTTTTTCCTTTAGGGAAGGTATTTTGCTTCCCTTGCATGGTGTCATTCACAGTGAGGTGGATATCTGATTGTACCCATTGTATAAACGTAATTGCAGAGTTCTGGTCACTGTTGTTATGTGATGTGAAGTGCTTGCTAGCATTTGGTATTCTGCAAGTAGGCCTGTGATTTGTATGCACTAAATACTTCAAAAAACAGAAATTTAGAGACATAAAAAAATTTCAACATTCAAGTCTCAAATATTTTCTGAGTGTATTGAAGAAATTCTGGACCTGTAACTTTCAAACTTGAAGAATTTCTTCTAACCCTTATCACTGCTGAACACAGATTTAACAGTTTTTCTGGGACTCTAGTTTATCCTAAACACATGGGGTATACACAATTGTACACTGTTCATCACATTGTCGAAAATGCCGGTCCTCAAGGCCTAAAAGGTGCCACAGGCAAGATGTTTAATCCTAACCCAGCTGGTGTGCAAAGCATCTGGGGAAAAAAATCACAGAATTCCCTATGGGCATTTTGTGGGGTGGTGGTGCAGAGAGAATGTGATACAATCAGAAATACTTCAAAGTTATTTTCCGTTTCTCTGCAGGGTCAACCTTTGATATAAAGGTACTTTTTGGAGTGGTTTCACTGTTCCTCCTTGTTATCCTGTGACAATTAAAGCTCATTTCCTCCTATTTCTAAAACTTGAACATTTTTTACTGCTTTAATACGTATCTGCTTAGCTTTTTTTTCCTCAATAATGTTCTTGCCAAGTTTTAGTAAGCAGTTACTTGATTTAAACATAGTAGTACTGCTGCGATCCATTTTAGTTTAAAGGGAGGCTAGAATGAAACCTTTTAACGTTGAAGTCTGAGTAACACTTAATAGGTGCTTTTTGAAACAAATTAATTCTGAGGGCTTGGGATAAAGGGTAGCTGGGCTGATACCATCATCTTATTAGGTGTCTGCTCTGAATTGCTACCCTGTACACTTTCATACCAGAAGCACTGTTAACACCAGAGCCTGGGTTATGTGAGCTGTGTTAGCATTGCACTGCACACCAGGCTGCGCTGTGTGGACTGAGTGTGGTCTAACACAGGCACCCCCTAACTCTATATTATGCAAAGATAGTGTTAGTAGTGCCATGTCCTATCACTAAGTGGGGAGGATGGTGGGCATGGCTTTCAGCTCAAGCCCGTGACTTAAAGGGAGACTGTAAATAACCTGGTATCAAACCGATGTACTTTTACAGCGATAACAGGGTACTATGAGAGATGTCAGCATTAGTGTGATCTCAATAAAGCTCCTTCTATGGTGCCAACAAAGGAAGGGCAGCCAAAAGTTCATATTAAGGTCTGGAAGAGTGCAGCTATAGGTGCTCCTATAAAATCATTATTAGTTTTGAGTGGGGTGAAATAATAGTAGGCAGCATAAGCAGCACTGGTAGTATGTTGTGTTATTCATCTTAAGCTTTGCTGTACTGAATAGCTTGGAATAGAAGAACCATTATCCTGAATAGAGGACTAGCTGTTCTTTTTATTTATAATTGAGAAACTGAAAGTTATTCACTGTTGTAGGGTTTTGATAGTGCTCTTTATTCTAACTGTATCTTGTTATCCTGGCATATAAATGTTACTTTTGTTAGCAGTTGTATTGATTTTGTTTACACTTTGTGCTTTATTAAAAGAGATAGTGAACTTTTGTCCTCCTTCAAAGCGGCAGTTGCATTTGTGTCCTACTGGAAGCTCATATTTTTTATATGCTGCATCCAGTCTTAAGAGTTTTTGGTATTTCTAGTACTGAGAAATGGAATTCAGAATTGTGTGGCTTTCTTCAAGTTTGAAGTTCACCTGAGTCCTGACACAGGACAATTAAAATTAATTCAATTTTGAATTATGACATTTATTAATCACAGTCACTCCTTTGTGAGTAACTGATGCTTAAAAGCAAACCAAAAAAACTTCAAAGCTATATAAGATCATTACTTACTTCCAGTTGCTTCTCTGTCCAGCCTTTTAAAACATGTAAACTTAATTATAGCTTTTACATCAGTCATTTAAACAGTGCATTCTTTTAACAGGTGTTCAATCTGTGAGGAAATGAGCTATTGATATAGAGGAGATAGCCTTCTCTCTTTTTTTGCATTCAGTGATGCTTGAGAACCTGTGTTATATTTTTTGAGAACCTCTTCATATGCCTTGCATTTACTCTGTCGGCAAGAAATAAACTTGAGGCCAAAAGTATGTATGGGCTTACTTCAGTACAAAACCATAAATGCAGCTCATCCAGTGAACTACTTTGTCCACTGTTGGACCTAGTCAATGGCTGCACAGGATTTGTCAGCAAGCCATGTTATGAGAAAAATCTATTAAATGCCCAAAGTCAGTGTACTGCTGAAAATGGATGACTCCCATCCAAAGGAGAGTTAGGGATGGATAGTCCTACTTTGTTATTCTGTTCAGCTCACAAATGCATTGTCTTCTTGTTCTCTTCTCATGCAGAGCAGTTAAAAATGGAAAGTTGCTAGCAAGAAATGCATTTCAGGATCTTTCAGTATAGCAAAGGCCAGGTATGGACTATCTAGTTTAGAAATAATTCTTGATAGCATTAAATAATGGTGAGAGTCTAGTCATGAAAAAAGAACTCAGCATTTCAGGGTTTTTTGGTTTGATTTGGTTTTGCTTGCTTTCTTAGTCTAGCAAAGAATTGCTGCTTTCATTTGTCTTCTACTAATTATGTTTATGTAATTTCTTCTTTGTATTTCCTGCCTCATAGTAGCTGTGTTTTAGCAAGCATTGTTAGCTGATTGACTTTTTGTATATCTTCCTGAACGATTTGTTTTTACTACTGCCTTCTTTCCACTTTAAACCTCTGGAATATATCTTTAATACTACCTTAGTCATGCTGTTACGTGTTTTTTCTATATTGAAAAGGTGCTACCTTGCCTTAATTATCTTCTCTTAACTGCTGTGTTCTGCCCCTCACTATTAAGTTACTTTTGTAAAGGGTTGCACTAGTTGCATAACAACCCTTTACATTGGCTGATTTGGAGATAGAACAGTTTTCTTTCCACAGTTAACCCAGGAGCCACTCTTAATTTCTGCACCATCACAGGCTGAGGGATGCAATTGGGTTTCATGCTGTTTGGCTATTCAGCCTTGTTTAAACTTCTTCCAAAAGCCAGACAGGCTTTCTGTCATCTTGGTTCCTGTGTTACTGGATTGAAGACTAGACTCCAGCAACTAAAAGTTTTATATGGCTGAAAATTATTTTCTTGGAGGCCTCCTGTAATGCTGGGATGCTTTTTCCAAAGGTTTGAGGTCACTTCCACATCATCTCTTAAGACTTTAATATACTGTTGGTATATGCTTCTGACAAGAAATTCTGGTTTGCTAGGCAAATACTTAAGGGTTTTTTTTAAAGTATTCTAAAGGTTGTATTTCCTCTACATTACCCAGAATATTGTGTTACTTGTTTTGTGTTACTCTTGTGTATGTTCAGATCTCTGTTAAAGTGGTAAAACTCTTTGGCCACAGTCCCTTGAGTCTGATCCATTCATAGTGTGTATCTTTAGCTTTGGAAGGAAGCTCTGAGCATGCATCTTCCCCTCTGTTTGTTTATCTAGCTAATAATAAACTGCCAGGATACTTGAACAGCTTCATGGCTGGCATCCAGCGCTTCACCCAGTAAAGGATTTTGCCTTATCTTTCACTGGGGAGAATTCAGATTTAAAATAAATGTAACATTATACTTGAACACTTCAGTCTGGATGAAAGCTGACTTTCCCCTTTCCCTGTGTTAGTTCATGACTGAAAAGATTAAAACAGATCTTAGGGGATTCTTGACCACATTGCTTTATAAATGCTCAATCTCTAAATGTGGCAATACAAACTCCTTTTCCATTTAGATGGTGAAAATGATGTGATTAGTAGCTGCCAGTGTACTTAAGTTTACTCAGTTGCACAGAGATTGTTCATGTATTGCAATCTACAAACCACAAATATTCTGCATCCAGGTATGTAAACAACCACTAGGTTGGAAGCCGTAGTGCTAAAACAGTAGTAGTCTAACAATGGGGTTCACTGAACACCTACCTTGGGCAGTGAAGTAATTAAGATTTTATTATGACAAAGGAATGTAGAATATTCAAAATACTGAACCTGGTTTGCTGGTTAAATTATGATGGATTCTGAGTTCTGTTTGAATAAAGGGCGGAAGTACACAACTCTTTCCAAAGTGGAGTTCAGAGCACTTCTTTGTTACTGAGGCTCCTCCAGCAGGTTCAGGAGCTCCAGGCCTTTTAGCTTCCAGACTCGCACTTCAGTTTTAGGTTAGCTCTCCATATGACAGTCCACCATCTTAATGACATAATACAGCCACATCAAATAAGACTGAGTGTAGCAACAAATGGGAGTGCATCATCTGGTTGAAAAGGATGAAAATAAAAGCAATTTAGGTGAGAAGATACCTTTCCTTACCTCAAGTAAGGCCTACTCTGCCTAATCTGAAACAGAATCTGCCTGGCAATACAACCTTCCTGACCTTCCAGATTTTGGTCTGGAACGGTTATCTGTTGCCACAGCAGAATTCCTCTCCTACTCTAACACCTCAGTCCTTCATCTCAAGTTCCAGGCATGCTGCTGTTGTGTACTGCATGCCCAGTTTTCTGCTGACTTCCCTGTGGCCAAGGTTTATCCCAGGTTAGTTGATTTAGTCTTCCTGAAAGACAGTGAGTGACAGCCAGATTTGCTCAATGCAGTTGGATAGTCTGGTCATGCCAACCACAACATGTCTGACTCTTGCCTTGTCAATTCCTTTCTTGTTTTCCCACTTCCGAAAGAAATAAATATCTTCATAACAAGTTGCAATAAAGAAGCAGGAGGCGGGGACAGGACTGGATACTAAATTAAAACCAAGAAAGCAGGTGTTTTATCATCATTTACTTTCTAGCAGTGTGAGATAAACTAAAAAAGGATCCAATTAAGACAAATCATGTTTCACTAGTACTTTTTCATAGTTTCTTTGTCTTAATTGAACAAGGATATTTACTGTGGGGTTTTAATATAGTGTTATGTTACAGAATGGCTATGAATGGATAAATAGGGCTAAAGATTATATGGGAGTAAAATAGTGACATCCAGTAAAAGAAATCCCTTAGTGGTGAAAAAGTTGTTTTGGGCTGTGTACATCTTTGTGTAATCAGGAAAATGGCCTTATTTAATTTATGAGGGATGAAAACTGAGTAGGATTGGCCAGATCTTTCCTTTTTTGTTGTTAGTAACTAAACTTGTGCATGACAAAGTACAGATAATAATGTTATAAACATATATTATAGTATTGGCTTCTCGCAAAGTATTAAAGTAGATATTATATAAGGTTAGAAATGCTTTTTGCTGTGTGGATGTAGTTTTCTCTCGTTTTAGCAAGAATGTTAGCAAGTGTGAGCAAGTAAGATAACCTCCAATCGAGCAGAGGATGAGGCCCAAGGAGCTGCTAATCAACACTTTGTCCAGGGAACAAAAGGGCCCAAAGGCTGCTCCGCCCGGAGAACGGGCGGCCAGGAGGGTCCGAGAGCCCTTATCACCGCTCTGCCCGGGGGGCAAAGAGGCCAAAGCTGCAATCAGCCCTGACTGTCTGGAGAATTAAGAGATCCACCCTACCATCGACTCTTACCTAGCGGGCCCAACCCCAAGAATCAAAAGAAATAAAACCACAAGGCCGAAGACTACGCATGCTCTAAAAAGGCAGACCCAAGGAGTGGCCATGCAGATCAATTCCTAGAAAAGTTTTAATATGAATAGAGAACAGACAGTAAAAATGGTATCAAAAGGACTCACCTCGGGCATCAGGCGTGCTCTTGGCAGAGCGCCAAGGCACCCGGCCATTATCCCTTTGCTTTATTTTATGTGTCTCTTATTGTCTTTATATTAAACTCTTTAAATTCTAACAGGAGAGTGAACCTCGTTTTTCACAATTGGGGCCTCGCCCGGGATCTACACCTTGCCTCTGAAAAGCGTGGGAGGATTCAAGAAGCAAAGGGTAAGGCGCCCCCTGCCCAAATTGGCAGGACCCTTGCTTAGCATCCTCTGGCGCGGTTTGGTGGCAGCAGGGCAACACCCGGAGGACAAGAAAGACACAAAAATAAAGCAAATAAAAGAGAGCGCTCTCGACAAAAATCCCACAGACACTGGAAAAGCAACAGGACTGGTAAGTATTGTCCAAACAAAAAGGGGGTGGTTACGGGAGATGAGTGTGTGTGAATGAGACGCGGACTGGTTGCCCCCAGATCTGCGAAGCGAGTGTGGCAGTCTCTGAGTGCTGCGGTTCCGTCTTGTTCGCGAGAACAGCGGCCAGCGAGGAGACGAAGCGAGAGATAAGAGGAGTGAAAGAATCTCCCGGGGGTGACTGGGACGGGTCCCCAGGGAAGGGGTTGCAAAGTGGGAGCTACACCCCCCATATGCTGGGTTGAGGAAAACTCCAAGACCACCCAGGGTCTAAAAGTACCCCAAGAGAAGTTGGGGTTGGATGCTAGCAGTGCTGGGCTGAGGAAAACTCCAAGAGCACCCAGGATCTAAAAGTACCCCAAGAGGAGTTGGGGTTGGATGCTAACAGTGCTGGGTTGAGGGAAATCCAAGAGCACCCAGAATCCTAAGGATTATTTCATACCCATGGGTGGATACTAACAAGTGACTTGAAAGAGGTACCTTATTATTCTGTTGTGAGTAAGAATGAGTGAGTGAACAAATATCAAAAAGGAGTGAATGTGTGAATGAAAGACTGTGTAATTAGAAGTTAACTTTGTTTTTGGGGAGGTGGGCTGTAATAATTTTTTTTTGTTTGTTTTTTGTACTGTGAAAGAGTAGGTAGTACTTTACAGCAGTGAAGATTGGTGTTTTAAAGAAATGAATTAGTATTTCAAAGGGGGGGGGGATAAATTGGTATTTTGAGTAAGTTGGAATAGAGAACTGGAAAAATGGGACCACTACCTAGTAAAATAAGTTCAAGAGTGCCAGAGGAGATACCCCAAGACAGTCCCCTTGGGGTCAAACTCGCGAACTGAGAAACTGATCTTTCCACAAAAGGAAAAGATAAAGTAAAAATGATTCAATTCTGAATGAAAGAGTGGGTAAAAAAGGAAATCAGATCTGATCATGTGTACTGGCCAAAATGTGGGTCTGATGAGGCATGGATTTGCCAGCCTCTAAATGTATTTGTAAATTCAAAAGAGCCATCTCACCCTGAGGAGGGAGAATATGCTTCTTGCTGGACAGGAATTACAAAACCTCTGGGAACGAAAGTCTTTAAAATATCAGAAACCCCAAAGGAAAAGCAAACAGAAGAGAAAAAAGGGTGGGACCCTTTAGAAGTATTGCCCCCGCCTCCAGCACCAGAAGCTGCACCCCCCCTCCCCCTGGCTCCGGGGCTTCCCCCGCCGCCAGGATCAGGAGCTGCCCCCCTCCCCCTGGCTCCGGGGCTTCCCCCGCCGCCAGGATCAGGAGCTGCCCCCCTCCCCCTGGCTCCGGGGCTTCCCCCGCCGCCAGGATCAGGAGCTGCCCCCCTCCCCCTGGCTCCGGGGCTTCCCCCGCCGCCAGGATCAGGAGCTGCCCCCCTCCCCCGGGCTCCGGGGCTTCCCCCGCCGCCAGGATCAGGAGCTGCCCCCCTCCCCCTGGCTCCGGGGCTTCCCCCGCCGCCAGGATCAGGAGCTGCCCCCCTCCCCCTGGCTCCGGGGCTTCCCCCGCCGCCAGGATCAGGAGCTGCCCTCCTCCCTCCGGCTCCGGGGGCCTCTCCCCCGGTAGCCCCCCCTGCGCCGGCTGCGGGGGTCCTTCCCCCGGCAGCTCTCCCGCCCCAAGGGAGCGGGGCGGGAGCCCTGCCCCTGCCCATGCTGGGGATCCCACCCTTCCCATATATCTCGGGAATCCCAGCACCCTCAACTGAATCAAGGGAAACGTCCCACGTCCCGGCTTCAGCCCCCACCTCTCCTGCCTTGAGAAACCCGGCTTTAGTGCCGGTCCCCGCCTCCTGTGCTCCGGAGTATTTGGCTTCATTACCACACCCCACCCCCACTCTCTGCACCGCAGCATATTCGGCTTCAGCGCCGGACTCTGAATCTGCCCCTCTTCCCCAGGGGAGTTCGGTACTTTCTTCCCAAATAAACCCTCTTCTTAACGAAGGAGCACCATACCAGAATACAAGAGGTGCCATTAAGGCTCAGAGGCAGCCCAACAATCCCTCCATTGCTAAACAAACAGAGGGAAGCCGAGAGATTCATTTATTTCCATTAAGAGAAGTACCTATGGGAGGAGGGGGAACTGGCTTTGTGAATGCTCCTCTAACCTCTACAGAAGTTAGGAATTTCAAAAAAGAAATTAAAGGATTATTAGAAGACCCCATAGGTACAGCTGAACAGTTGGACCAGTTCCTAGGTCCCAACATTTTCACTTGGGAAGAAATGCAATCAATAATGAAAATAATATTCTCCCAAGAAGAAAGAGAAATGATTAGAATTGCTGGTATAAAAGTTTAGGAAAGAGAAAACCAACAAGGTCCACCTGGGGATCAGAAAATGCCCATTACACCTCCTAACTGGAACCAAAATGATGAAGCTGGGAGGGGACATATGAATGATTACCGTAATTTGATCATCAAGGGAATAAAAGAAGGGGCACCTCGAGGACAAAATGTCAGAAAGGCCTTTGAGGGGCAGCAAGGGAAGGAAGAAACCCCGACTGAGTGGCTGGAGAGGCTCTGAAAGAATATGAAACAATACTCTGGGATAGACCCAGAGTCCCTAGCAGGGCAAGCCCTGCTAAGAGTTAACTTTGTCACACATGCCTGGCCAGATATTAGGAAAAAATTGGAAAAAATAGAAGACTGGTATGAGAAACCATTACAAGACCTAGTAAGGGAAGCTCAAAAAAATATATGTCCGGAGGGATGAAGAAAAAGCCAAAGTGGAAGCAAAGATCATGATAGCCACTATGCGAGAGAGTACCTTCCAAAAAAATCTAAATCAAAAGCCCTCAGGTAACACTCCTAAACGTTCAAGATTCAGAAATGGTGAGAGGGAGAAAAATAAAACCTCAGCACAATCAAGTTTCCAAGAACAACCCAGGGATGCCTGTTTCTATTGCAAGGAAGAGGGGCATTATAAAAGGGAATGCCCCCACCTGAGGAGGGATCTGAAAATATTTCAAGAGACACACACAGAAGAGAAATAGGGAAGTCATGGGCTCTATTTTTTGAGGGATAAATACCATCTAGAGCCTTTGATAACTTTAAAAGTAGGCCCCCAAGAGGAAGTATTAGAATTTATAGTTGACACTGGGGCAGAAAGGACTTGTGTGATGAATATTCCAAAAGGGTGTGATGTAAGTAATGATGTGGTAAAAGTAACGGGAGCAAAGGGGGAAGGATTTAAGGTCCCTGTCATTAAAGATGTGATTATTGAAGGGGAAACAAAAATAGGGATAGGGGATGTTTTGTTAGTTCCTGGGGCTGGCAGGAATTTATTAGGAAGGGATTTACAAATCCAGCTGGGGATTGGGGTCATACCAGAAGAGGGGAGAATGACAGCCAAAGTGTTAAAACTTAGCCAAGACGATGAAAGAAAAATTAACAGAGAAGTTTGGGCTGGGGAAGGGAATAGGGGTGGACTAGATATTGACCCCATAAGGGTCACAATTGAAAAAGAAGAATGTCCCATTCGTGTATGTCAGTACCCTATATCTTTAGAAGGGAGAAAAGGCTTAAAACCAGTAATAGAAGAATTAATAAAGGATGGGACACTAGAACCTTATAAATCCCCTCATAATACCCCTATTCTCCCAGTGAAGAAATCTGATGGAAATTATAGATTAGTGCAAGATTTAAGAGAAGTAAACAAAAGAACACGGGCCTGCTACCCTATGGTTCCTAATCCCTACACTCTTTTAAGTAAAATTCCACCTCAACATCAGTGGTTTAGTGTGGTGGATCTTAAAGATGCCTTTTGGGCCTGCCCACTGGCAGAGGAAAGCCGAAATATTTTTGCCTTTGAATGGGAAGATCCAAACACAGGGAAAAAGAACCAATTGAGGTGGACTAAACTGCCACAGGGGTATTGTGAGGCCCCAAATTTATTTGGGCAAGCCCTGGGAGAAATATTACAAACCTTCCCCACTCCCCCAGGAATACAAATTATCCAATATGTAGATGATCTTCTAATATCAAGAGAAGATGAAATTAAAGTTAAAGAAGCTACTATGAAGCTTCTAAATTTTCTTGAGGAAAAGGGACTAAGGGCATCAAAAAGGAAATTACAGTTTGTGGAATCAGAAGTAAAATATCTTGGCCACCTGATAAGCAAAGGTAGCCGAAAACTAAGTCCTGAAAGAATTACAGGGATTTTATCCCTCCCTCCTCCCTCTTCAAAAAAGGAAGTTAGGAGACTGCTGGGGCTACTGGGATATTGCAGGCTATGGATCGAGGGATATACACAAGCAATAAAATCTTTATATGAAAAATTAACAGGGGGAGACAATATACAATGGACCAAAGATGATGATAATAAATTAGAAAAACTGAAGTTGAAACTAGCCTCGGTACCAGCCCTAAGCTTACCCTCACTAGAAAAACCCTTTCATTTATATGTGAATGCAGAAAATAGAGTAGCTCATGGTGTATTAGTCCAAGAATGGGGAGGGGTGAGAAGACCAATAGCTTATTTATCTAAACTATTGGACCCAGTAAGCCGTGGCTGGCCAGTATGCATTCAAGCCATAGCAGCTACTGCTATTTTGGTGGAGGAGAGCCGTAAGCTCACCTTTGGAAGTAAACTGATTGTATACACACCCCATGCAGTCCGAAATGTGCTAAATCAAAAAGCTGAAAAATGGTTAACAGACTCCAGGATACTAAAATATGAAGCAATTCTGATTGACAGTAATGATCTAACTATAGAAACAAGCAAAAGCCTCAATCCGGCCCAATTCCTCTATGGAGAACCGAAAGATGACCTGGCACATGATTGCTTGGAAATTATTCAATACCAAACAAAAGTTCGGGAAGATCTAGAAGAACAAGCCCTCTTAGAAGGGGAAAGAATATATGTGGATGGTTCATCCAGATGCTTGCAAGGAAAAAGAATGTCAGAATATGCCTTAGTCGATGGGATAAATATGCAGACCATCGAAAAAGGAAAACTACCTTCAAATTGGTCAGCGCAATCTTATGAATTATACGCTCTAAAAAGAGCACTGGAGCATTTAGCACACAAAAAGGGGACCATCTATACTGATTCAAAATATGCCTTTAGAGTAATACATACCTTTGGAAAAATCTGGGAAGAAAGGGGTTTACTAAATTCAAAGAGGAAAGAACTGATACATGAAGGCCTGATTTCAGAAGTGTTAGAGGCATTAAAATTGCCTGAAGAAATAGCTGTAGTGCATATCAAAGGACACCAAAAAGGGATGACCCCAGAAATAAGAGGGAATAATCTAGCAGACCAAGAAGCCAAAGATGCAGCAGAAAATGGGACTAAACAAATTATGTTAATCCTGACCCCAGAAAGGGGAGAATTAGAAATCCCCAAATTTAGTAAAGAAGAAGAAAAAGAATTATTTAAGATAGGGGGAGAACAGGATCAATCTGGAAAATGGAAACTCCCTGATGGGAGACAGTTACTTAATAAGCCACTCACTAAGAGAATATTAGAAGATATGCATTAAAAAACTCATTGGGGCACTCAAGCTTTGTGTGATCATTTTCTGAGAAATTATGGGTGTATTGGAATCTTTGGGGTAGCAAAACAAATAACTGGGAACTGTATAACTTGCCAAAAAGTGAATAGGAAAATAATGAGAAAAACAACATTAGAAGGCCGCGAGTTAGCTCTGAGACCATTCCAAAGTATCCAAGTAGATTTCACTGAACTTCCTCAAATACAAAGATAGAAGTTCCTATTAGTAATAGTAGACCATCTAACTCATTGGGCAGAAGCAGTTCCTGCTACCAGAGCTACAGCTAACGTAGTATGCAAAACCCTTCTAGAACAAATTATTCCCAGATATAGAATGGTTAATAAAATAGACTCAGATAGAGGAACACATTTTTCATCCAAAGTCTTACAACAAATAACTCAAGCCTTAGGAATAAAATGGGAATTACATACCCCCTGGCACCCACAAAGTTCAGGCCGAGTAGAAAGAATGAACCAGACTTTGAAAAGAACTTTAACAAAATTAATAATTGAAACTCAAATGTCATGGGTAAAATGCTTACCTTTGGCTCTGTTGAGAGTCCGAACACAGCCCAGGTCAGACCTGGGAGTATCTCCTTATGAGATGATGTTCAGATTACCCTTCCTTACCACTCAACATGAAACAGCCACTTATGAAGTGGGAGAAGCAAGTATAAAAAAATATGTCACCACAATTGCCAGAACACTTGAAAATTTGAGGCTGAAAAGAATGATCCCTCAAACCACAACTTTAGAGTTCAAAATTCATAATATCCACCCAGGAGAATGGGTACTGGTAAAAACATGGAAAGAACAATCTTTGACTCCACAATGAGAGGGTCCTTTTCAGGTACTGCTGACGACTGAGGCTGCAGTCCAGACCAAGGAACGAGGGTGGATCCATGCCAGCAGAATCAAAGGACCTGTAAAAGAACCTGAAGAGTGGACTGTAATATCCAAACCAAGTGACACCAAATTGATTCTTAAATGGAGGCCAGGTAGCAACGAACTAGAACAATCTAAATAATCCAAGAGATATGCAAAGAATCACACCTAACTGAGAAATAAAAGCCAAATTTATATCAGTGACCCCTGGACGAATTCTGGGACATCTTAGAGAAGAATATTCTCACTTCAAACAGGAAGGGTTGGGACTGTATCAAACAGACAACTCTCATATTCTGATTCTAGCCTGTAATTTGTATTGAGAAGAGAGAGAATCACAACTTCCATCAGTGCCACATCATGTACCCTGTTTGAATCATTCTAATACAGGGCATGCCAGCCAGGTCAAGCATAAGTAATTAATCTGGAGGGAAACTGGCATTTCACATCATCGACACCCTAGTTGTAAAAGGTGTCAAGCACAAAATCAACCCCCTTATCCAGACAAAATCATAAGCAACAAAAGCAATAACTTTGCTCTGCAGATGGGAAATACCAGTGCCTGTTGAATGGGAAATGCCTAAGATACAAACAGTTAAAAAGGGTGCCAAAAGAAATTTGCCTAAACGCTACAAAGGAAGTGACAAGGAAATAGAGGACAAGACCAGGTTGCCCACTGTACTCGCCACCAAGAAGATCCAATACACCTGCTATGGGTTGCAACCCTGTTGGGCACAACCCCATAGGCAACAGAGGTGGGCGTATAAGCCATGCCGGACCTCTGTTATTCCTTCTTTTGTCACTTGTCCTAGTCCCTTTTGGGACACCGGCAAGACCATGTTACAAATGCTACCAAAAGCTCTACATGGAAAGACACCGGGGCTTCTTTCTTATTACTCATACCCATATCAACAGTCACTGTTATGACTCATCCAAATTAGGTATTTATATGCATAAAGGGGAAAAATATTAGATTACAGAAAATTTGGGAACAAGTGGAAACAGACTAGGAAGTAATTGTCCAAAAGGAGAAAAATGGATTTGTTTCACAGCTGCCACCAGGGGAACAGTCCAAGATTTGGTAAAAGATCAAGTGGTAAGTAAAAATACAAAGCCAGCACAGCAACCTCGCCCTATATTCACCTCATGCCAGGACCTGTATGCAAAGCTTAAACAATAGTTAAAAGAGGAAAAAACCCCAAGGTTAGGAAGAAACCTGTTTGTGGAATTGGGGGAGAGGATAGGTAAAGAACATAACCAACTGTTGGGTCTGTGGAGGAGCTTTGATGACAGAAGAATGGTCATGGAAAGGTAGCAGCATAGGCCCAGTAGAACTCCTTAAATGGAACCGGACAAATATAAGAGGGGGGAACCGACCTGAGGGGTGGATTTTAAGTTCAACAGTGATAGGGGAAGAATGCCTCTGGCGAACTGGGAAGAACTTTCTTAATGAAGTAGGAAACACTCCCTGTAAAAGGTATAAAGTGAGCAAGGAAACTTCAACGTGGTGGGTCCCAGAAAAACCAACTTGGTATTAGGCTCAGAAAAAAGGAAAAGGCTGTATATATGATAATGAAATTGGACTCTTTCAGTGTAATGACACAAGGAAAAATCCTTATTTTGGAATCCCAGAAATATCCAAATTTTGGGAGAATATAAATCAACAAGAAGGTGATTATTAGAAAGCACCAGATGGCTTATTTTAGATATGTGGGAAAAAGGCATACCCAAGACTCCCTTCATATTGGAAAGGGAGTTGTACATTAAGAATCATTCAGCCAGGGTTTTTCCTTTTACCAGAACCAGAGGGAGATCAATTAGGCATACCTGTCTATGAAGACTTCAAAAGAAATAAAAGAGATTTAATTGGAAGATTCCAAAAATAGAAAGATGAGGAATGGCCCCCTGAACGAATATTAGAAACATATAGGCCAGCTACCTGAGCACAAGATGGAAGTTGGGGATATCGAACCCCAATTTACATGCTAAATCGTATCATCAGACTCCAAGCCCTTGTAGAAATCATAACTAATGAAACAGCTGAGGCTATGAAATTAATAGTCAGCCAGCAACGCCAAACCAGAGCTGCAATATATCAAAATAGGCTGGCTTTAGACTATTTACTGGCTGAAGAAAGGAGTGTGTGCAGAAAGTTCAGTACATCGGAATGTTGTTTAAAAATTGATGACAATGGGGATGCTGTTCTAGATATCGCAAACAATATCAGAAAAATAGCCCATGTACCGGTCCAAAAATGGAAATCAATGATGACTGCTAACTGGTAAGATGGCATATTAGAGAAAGAATAGTGGAAGAAGCTAGGCTTCTTCCTCTTATGTGCTACAGCTGGTCTAATATTTCTCCCTTGCTTGATCCCCTGCTTTATTCGGCTAATCACCAGCGTAGTTCAAAGCATGCAAGTTGTGACAATGCCTACTGACCCAAAGTTGGCTATGTCTGGAACAGCACAAAAAATTATGGTATTAAAAAAACAAAGTGATATAAAAGACCCTCTCGAAGAAGCCAAATTGATCTGTGAAAAGAACGAACAGACATTAGAAGCCAAGAAAAAAGAATTATTGCTCAAGCCAAATGATTTATAAAATAGAAAAAGGGGGGATTGTTATAAACATATATTATAGTATTGGCTTCTCGCAAAGTATTAAAGTAGATATTATATAAGGTTAGAAATGCTTTCTGCTGTGTGGATGTAGTTTTCTCTCGTTTTAGCAAGAATGTTAGCAAGTGTGAGCAAGTAAGATAACCTCCAATCGAGCAGAGGATGAGGCCCAAGGAGCTGCTAATCAACACTTTGTCCAGAGAACAAAAGGGCCCAAAGGCCCCTCCGCCCGGAGAACGGGCGGCCAGGAGGGTCCGAGAGCCGCTATCACCGCTCTGCCCGGGGGGCAAAGAGGCCAAAGCTGCAATCAGCCCTGACTGTCTGGAGAATTAAGAGATCCACCCTACCATCGACTCTTACCTAGCGGGCCCAACCCCAAGAATCAAAAGAAATAAAACCACAAGGCCGAAGACTACGCATGCTCTAAAAAGGCAGACCCAAGGAGTGGCCATGCAAATCAATTCCTAGAAAAGTTTTAATATGAATAGAGAACAGACAGTAAAAATGGTATCAAAAGGACTCACCTCGGGCATCAGGCGTGCTCTTGGCAGAGCGCCAAGGCACCCGGCCATTATCCCTTTGCTTTATTTTATGTGTCTCTTATTGTCTTTATATTAAACTCTTTAAATTCTAACAGGAGAGTGAACCTCATTTTTCACAATAAATAGCCAACACCGCTATCTTAAGAGAATTTTGGGGTGCTGAGAGTGTTTACAGCTTGGAATAGTAAGAATTGCCGTACTCATAACTGTAGTGGTGATATTTGAAAAAAAAATCCATCAAAATAGCAGCATTGCCTAAAGATTGCTATGATAAAGGTATATTCTTTTAAAATGTGAAAACTCCACTAGTTATAAGTTAATGTACCTAAAACTGTAAAGGAGAAGGAATTGAAGGTCACTTCAATTTTCTGACCTTATCAGATTTCTGTTTCCATGAAGAATATTGATGTGTACTAAAACTTGGCCTCACCACCCCCATAAAATGTATTTGAGATTCAATACACTGAAAATAGAGTGGTAGCTGAATCTAATACTAGTGAAATGTAACAGGTGTGCAATCTAGTATGTGGATGTTAATGTTTATAAAACTATTTAAGAAAAGAAAGTATCCTGTCAATTTTTTTCAGAGTTTGTGACATCACTGATATTTCTAATGTAACTTTTTGGTAAAACGTGATTTAAAGCAGCATTTCAGCGTGGTAACATTAGCTTCCTTACTGCTATGGCTTTCCATCTTAACTTTTAAATTTTCAGATTCTTGCAACACGGTAACTTAGCTATAGATCAATATAAAAAAAAAAAAATCTATTTGTGATTGTGATTCTGAAAGTCTGTGTGAAGCTTTTTCTGTCATTGCCTTCATTTTCCCAGTGTAATAGGGTTCCTGTTAAAGGACAAAAGAGTTTTAAAGGAATTTAATTGCTGTGTAATAAGCCTTATCCTTCAGTGAGGTACTTCTTTGAAGCTAGACAGTGAGTGTTTTGTGACAGAAGGGAAAGCTGAGGAGGATGGGAGGAGGAAGCTAGAAAATAACCACAACTGGCCTCTCTGCATTCCTGTAGGGCTTGCCTTTTTTAAAATTGGAAGCTGCTTTTATAGGTGCTCCTCCAAACACGCTTTTCATTTTCCATACTGTCCCATTTAGACTTTGGAATGCCTGGATGAAAGGGCAGGTCCCCAAAGTGACTTCCTAATCTGTTTTTGCTATTCCAGCCAAGTTCCCTTTAATGTATGGAGCGGGCGAAGCTGAGCTGGCTCTTATAATATCACAGAACTCGGGCGCAGCTGCTGCTTTAAGCGGCACTGTGTGATAATACAACAGCTCTGCTATTTACTGGGACTCAAGTGCCTGGACTGGCACACACAGACGTTATATGAAATCCGAAAGCATGAGGATAAAGGAGATTTCTTTGCGACAAGATCCTGATCTAAGAAAGGAGTTGGCATTGCTAGCTCGAGGATGTGATTTTGTTTTACCTTCTAGATTCAAGAAGAGACTGAAAGCTTTTCAGCAGGTCCAGGTTTGTCTTTCTGTTCTTATACAATTAAGGTATTGTTGTCAATTGTACCTTCACAACCACTCAAATTGCAGGCAATACATGGAAGCTGTTACTAAACTAGCAGGGTTTTGGTAGTCTGTTCCATATTTGATGATTTCTTCTGTGTTTTAAAAGACTGTGCAGGTAGCTTTGTGCAAAGAAAAGATGAGTTTGCTGAAGCACACAGCACAGCTAAAGTACGATGTTTGCACGGAGTGCAGATGTCTGCACTATATGCAGTGAAAAGTTGGTGCATTTAATGCTATTAGACTTTTAAAGACTGTTTTCCTTAATCTGCATAATTGTGATCTACATACATTTCCCCAAGGGGTTTAATTTACCTTTTACTGGAGCTGGGGACATAAAATATAGTGAAATAGGCTGTAACTTCCCTAGCTCAAACATAATATGGTAAAAGGTGCTTTCATACTTGCATGATGATCCTGAATTCCTTTAGAATGTTTATTTTGGACTTCTTATTTGGATGAGATCAGTTGTTTCTGCTTGGTTCACACGTGCACTTCTGCTGTTTTGTAGTAGCAAGTTAAAGCTTCAATTTTAAAGCATGCTTAAAATTGAGAATAGAAGTATTTGAAACATAAAATAAGAAGGAAAATTACCTATAGAGCAAATGTTCAAAGAGATTTTTTATCTTTTGGAGTGAGAAAGTGTACAACTTTTTTTGAGAAACTGAAATTCGGTATTTCTTTGAACACGCTTTATGACATACAGTGGTATCTGAAAGCGTTCACTTTGACCTTACTTCACCCTCACTTCTAATTCATATACCAAAGGTGTGTCAGTGATGGCATGTATGATTTCTTTTTTTTCACCCTTTTTTAATTAAGGAAAGTTTAGCAGTTGAATAAAAATTACATTATCTTAGAATTTCTGGCATTGTTAGTTATTCTAAATATAGCCTGCTACTTAATTTTGAATTCAGTGCACTAGTCTTGAAGGTCACCTGAAAGGTGACCTTCAAGAGAGGGACAGAGACCTATGACAATAAGAATGTGTTCGCCTTCTGTCTTCTCTATGATTATTTAATATTTGTTTCAAGTGACCTTTATAAGCAATGTTTATTCCTTTGTGGAAAGCAGAATGCCAATGTTGACTGTGTTGGTTTATGCCATTCAACATAAACGTGAGTGAAAGGATTTTTGAATTGCATCTTTAGTGCTAAACTGGAGACAGGTAAGAGAACTTCTTGCCTAGACACAGCAAGAAAAGAAAATACTATCTTAATTACCCAAAAGTAGTGGTAGCAGTTAATATTCAGGCACCTCAGAGGAGGAGGCAAGTTTAGTCTAGTCATGGCATCCTGTTGTAAACAAACACAGCATTTCCTTGTGTGGTGCCCCTTAACTTGATCTGTCTTTCATCGAGTGATAGTTGGATTGCTTGTACTTTTACAGGGCCTTTTTATGATGACATAGAAAACATCTCAGTGTAGTGTGGTTAAGCATACTTCCCAGCAACTAACTGCTTTAGAAAACAGCTTGTCTAATCTGTAGGGGTTTTTTCCTGTTTTATGCTGCTGGCTATAAACTTACAGTGCAGACAGTGAGCAAATATCTTTCAGTTTTAGCCAGTCTTGTACTTCCTGGGTAAATGGCAACTGTAGAATAATGTATGATAAACGACTTAATTAGATTACAAAATTCTTTGGGCAAAACATAATTAATAGGAATATAAAACTAGAATATGAGGTCTGTCATTGCTCAGTTTGATATAAATTATTTTATCTGAAGTTCCTTTTTTTAGTGGTGGTTTCCTTTGACGTCAAGATTTTAAGACAATCTTTTTGGAACTATCATCAAAAACTAAATATGGGTGCTGGTAACTGTTGGTACAGAAGATGGGTATTCTTTACCTGCCATTTTATGTTAATGTTAATTTCAGCTTATCCTCATAGGTTAGGTGCATTTCAAAGAATAGCTATTCATCAGCTACATAATCATTGAAGAAATTTCATGTTAAAATGAAAGACTGCTTAGAGATTTTTTAGAATAACTTGAAAAAATCTTTATAATTTCAGTTGCTAAGCTTTGTTGCTGTTGGAATTTGCAACCTCCTTTTTGCACTGTATAGGCTTTCAGACACAACAGTTCATGAATACAATGTAAAATTAAAATGCTAAAGTCAAGAAGAAATGGAAGCAAATCTGTTCTTCCATACTTCTGCTACAATCTTGTAATTTTATAACTTGTTAAACAGACGACAGATTCTCTTTAAGAGGTTTGTGCTATTAAAACTGGCATCCTAAAATAAAAAGTTAGTAATGGTGGTGGATAGTGAAATAACATGTGGCTCAGAATCTGCTCTGTGGCGAGCTGGAATGACTGAGTCTTCTACAGATTCCAGGAATTCTAAGGCAGTGGCTTTTCATAAAGAGCCATGTAAGCAAATAATCTGTGTAGGTAATCCCCTGTGGTTTAAAAGGGGTGGTCATTAGAGCATAGCACATCAGGTTTCTTGAAAATCTTTAAATAGACAACCAGTAGTGAGGTGGGTTGTTCTGGAAAGTGGTGGAATAGGCAGTTCTTCAGTTTTCATTTATTGATGAAAATTGAAAAAACCTGAGCAAAGTAGGGTTTTCTGGAAAGATCTGTTTCTCAAAAGAAAGGTAAAACAATACGTAACAGTTGAAATTTTCTCTATTACTTTGGGGAACTGAATTTCTTAGTAGATATCTCTGCATAAAATGAAGTAAAACTTCAGTCCATCTTATCCTGATGTTGGTTCTAAGACCAAGATTTTTCCTAAGTACTTAGCACCTACAGGATATATTGAACTGGGAATGCAGCACTTGAAGAGTCACTGTGTTCACCTTGCTTGTCAATTTATCTGAAACCTTGGAGGGAGAAGAAACTATAACCTTGTCAAATGTACTGGCAACTTAAAGATGTGAACTTTAAAGTTCAGCTGATTACCTGCTGATAGCTGAGTACCGTGTTTTGGCCAACATCTGGTGATATCCCTACCTGTTAGAGTTGGAATATAAGCAGCACCATTACCCAGGCTATATGAGGAAAATATATCTGAAGTTTGAAACAAAATTATAACAGCATAAAATACATGTGTGTACAGTGACATGCTTATATGTTTGTAACTCAGTGCTAGGAAAATGGGTATTTTTTGCTACTTAGAGGCCACATCACCTTACAAAACTTTGGAGTTCTAGCTTTAAAACCAGACTTTTTAAAAAGTCAAATAAATTTGTGCTGAATGTAATGACTTTTAAAAAGGAGCTAAATAAAAAGATGGCCTAAATTTTTAATTAATCCTCTCAATGTCCATGACAGACTTGTGCTGGCATATTTTTTGATTCTTTTAATGAATTATACCTTTATCTGCTGTGACTACTTGGTGATTCCTTGGTGTAGTTAATATGCGTCACACCTCAGTGTGAAAATGGAGAACTACTCGTTTCATGACCACCTGTTAATGATACTAAATGCTGCTTACACATGCTATTTGTGTCAGCTGTATGAGAACTACTTCTTCAGCTTCTGCAGTGCCTCACGAGATTGCCGAGTGAAGTAACTCTAGACTTTAGTGCCTCTTGATCATTTTTACACTCTTGTTACCAAAAATGCTACAGAAATGCTTGTGGTATGTTCAATACAGCAATGAACACAGAGTCTGTAGGTACTAATGTGTGCTGAGCTGGTGTGTGTTTGTGATGTAGTGCACACAGTGATTCTTTTAGTCATGAAGATAACAGTCTCATTTCTAAGAAAAATTACTTTCAAAAAATTTAACTGAGGCAGTTGGGTTTACAGCAATAGTCTCAGAAGCAGGTTGTGTAACAATTAGAGGCTTCTGGCACGACAGCTTTCGTGTTAACATCAGTTTTCTAATTTAAGGTAATTTGTAGACCTTTTAACATCACAGGGGGAGGACCCAATATTCATTTTTACATAATATTTTTATATCAGGCATACAAATGCTTTATGAAAGAACACAAGTGCTTGCTGAGAGGGCCAGAGATGGAATACAGATCTCATTCTGGCTGTAGCTAATAGGTACGCTTGCTGATATAATGCCAGTTTTCTAGAGCAGATGCCTACATTGGAAACAGAATGAAAATATATAAGCTGCCTGGTGAGACTTACTAGTTGAGGTTTTCCATAAATGGTTCACTGCTAGTGGATTGCCAGGTTTTAAGCTCTAGTCTCTTAAAAAGAAACTGTAAGCAAACTGGTAGGTGTTTACTGCATCTGTAATGGAGACTCCTGGTTCAAACTTAAAATGTATTGGCTACCTGTGATAGCAACTTCTTTACCTGCTCATGTCTGGTAATATATCTATTTTATAAATTATTATTACAGAAAATGTGTACTGTTTCTATAGAAGAGCCAATACGGTGCAAGTTTGTTACAGCTTATTTACATGCATGATTTAAGAGTCTAGATGTCAGTTCCCTCTGCAGCTAAGTTTTGTGATGCAGCAGTTCATACACTGAAGAGTTCAGACATACGTTTTTTTCCCTTGAAATAAAAGATTCACTATTCTTTTCTCCATTTTAACTAATGCTACTAATAGTAGATGTTGTATGACTGTTGGTGGTAGTACTTCCTATGCTAGAAAGCCTGAAACAGTCCAGCACATCTTCGTATGAAATGTCCTTCAACTTTTACAGGGAAAGAGGGATAGGAGATTGTTTTTGCAATTGTCCAAATGAGAATTTGTCAGGGCATCAGCAGACAAGCAGTTGACAGAATACTTGCTCCAGCTGTTGACTTTGCAGCTCAGTAGCAAGGCTGAACTTGGTGACATGTTTCTTGTTTGAGAGGATTCTTCTTAAAGTCAATTGCCTCTAGTGATTGAAACTTGTTCTGTTGTAAACATGTAAGGATAAAAAGCTATTGCAGAGTATAAGTGGATGTCTGTCTTAGCTGTATGTGTTACTTTTGATGTTGAACTGATGGCCCTTGTCCTGACAAGGGCTGTGTTCTGTAGACAAATGTTAGAATTGCCTCAGGTGTACCTGTCATTCCCTTGGCTGTGTACAATCAAAATAATCATGTACTAGGAGGAACTTACCAGCTTGTGCCCTGGAAACAGTTGGGGTAACAGAATACACTGGGTAGGAATAGAAGAACTGATATAACCTGTGATCAGAGTATTTTCTAAGGAAGCTGCAACTATATGACAACAGCATATACTAGTGATTAGAATACTTAATTTGACATCATTCATAAACTGTAGCCTATTTGACAGCAACTCACAGGCATTAGCGGTCATACCAGCAGTGACTAATATTTTTCCACTACTTTTGTCTTATCATGAAATGTAGAAGGAATTGTGTTTCACAGGGTAGATTTTTCTGAAGAATCTTGCTTTTTTCCATTTTTAAATTAGAGGGCATGTGAAGGAGATAAAAAATATCTTCACTGGGTAAAAAATATCATCACTGCCAGTAATGATAAATTCTCAGAGGAAGCCTCACTCTAGAAGCCTTTGGTAAATTTTTGTCAGCAAACAAAGCAAGTTATCAGTGGACATGCATGTATGGTGGAAAGGTCTTGTGTTCATGGCTTTGGGAGGCACAGGTAACTACATCTTCCATTTTGTCCCCACCCAAGTCTTTCTGAATAAATCAATAAGCTCTTCATACTGCATACTTTTGGTACTGAAGCTCTGTGACTGTACAAAAACAAAAAAGAGTGCAGCCATGTTTTGAGGTGTTTCTACAGCAGTAATACTTTTGCAATAGCATCCTCCAGTTCCCAGCAGGGACTCCTTGATTTACCTATGCCAGCTATACCAAACTGCAAATTGGGAGAATCCCAGTATTTCCAAAATCAGAGTTGTAGAAGAACTTGAGTGAGACATCTGTTAGTGCAGCGTATATATTACTGAAAGGGAGATTAGTAAGTGTGTGCTGTAATGGTTAGGTTTCATGCAGAAAAATGCCAGTTTGCCTCAGCCTTCACTAACAAGTAAAAATCAGACTTTGACCATTTGAAAGTTTCCCAGTGCTTCTTTTGTTTGTGTGTATGTGATATGACTTGCCTCTGGTGGCCATTCACAAATGCTTTTAGTTGAATGTGGTTTTAAATTCAATACCCAAGATGGTATGTCTGCAATGCATTTCGTAGTTTCAGGTGGAAGCTTTTCCTGGATGCCACTACCCACTGTCTCCTCCTACATTAGAACTAACATGCTTTCTCAGATAGGTTTGTGTAGATGGTCCAAAGTTTTGCATGCTCTGCTGCAGTGCTGACACTTCAGTGACTCTTTCTCAAGGGTCATTTTGGCTGTTTCAATTTGGATTGGTTAAATTAAAGGTGAAAAGTGTTAATGATAGTTGTACCATAATTCTTGATGCTTTATATTAAGACTTCCAAGACTATCCAGGGGTGGCCCTTAACACAGCAATTTCCCTTAAACTGAATGGGGTGCTTCTTTCCCAGGCTATCATAAAATTAAGAGTACTGCTACTTACTCTGCTGTCTTAAGACTTAAAATAAGGGGAGAAATTAGCTTCACATAGCAAAGAGCTTAAAAAAACCTGTTTCTTTTTTTACCTTAGAGTCAGAAGTTAGAGTCTTCTTCAGACTTCGTTTTTACTGTTACTTAGGATCCTTCCTTAGGTTGCTCCTGACTGCTCTAAACCTCACTGAATCTCTTTTGATTTGCTTATGGAATTGTTGTAACATGTTAATTATCCCAAAATGGGACAGAGCAGTGTGCAGCTTCATCTCTAGAGTAAAGCTGATTTAGCATTAAGGATTGACATTTGCATTGAATCACACAACCACATTACCATATACTTTTTGTACAGAAAGAGATTTGAGAGTAAATGGCCAAGAACATGCATAAATGAGATGAGAATGATAGTCAATTTGTTTAAAACTGAGATGAATGCACAACCTGGTATGCAGGAAGGTGATCCCCAGCATATTTTTCTGGTCAGAATTTGAATACAGGATTGCTAACTGGAACATAGACTGCATTGGGAGAGTTGGTGAACCTTGCTCCCTTGCATTAATTCAGGTCATAAGTATGTATAAAATCAGAAACTGTCGATTAAAGTACCTTTTTTCTTTTCATGGTACATTGCTAGAACTTTATGGGAAATTGTATTAATTTTTCCATTTCCTTCCCTCGCATAGCACAAATATTAAGTGACTAAAGACCAAACTAGATGAATGAAATTTTCAGAGTTAAGGCTAACAGCAGAAGTAAGCTAATGTAAAACTGAGCAGGGTTAAAATTAATGGATATTTATCTCTTACTGTGGAAGGAAAGAGGAGCATGTATGATAAAATTAGTCTCTATAGCCCATCTAAAAACAGCTGCCAGACAGTGACTGAAGGATAGCAAGCTGAAGTCCAGGATAGAAGGAAGCAACTGGGATTTGTTGCCAGAGGAAGGACTTTTACATATATACCCTGATGACTGGTTTAGCATGGATTCATTCTCTGTAGGTGTCTATCAGGGTTTGATTATTTGCATATGTTTTGTATTTCTGACTAAGCTATGCAAAATGAATCACAATCTTAGAATGGTTTTAAGTCTAATGTAAGTTGTCTTTAAACAATACTGCCACAGTACTCCCTGATCTTCCTTATGTAAGCAGCAGAACCTTGTTGCTTGTAAGTGGCACCAACTGTGTGAGATTGGATGAAGACAAACAGGGGGTTTTAATTTTTCTCTTCAGCTGTCTTGGTGACCTGAGGCAATTCACAATATTGCTTCACTGTCACTAGCGAGAGAGAGGCAGTAAATTCTATGTGGGCATGGGGGAAGATGCAGGTGTGCTGTGCTAAAGCTTACCTTATGCCATGCTGTAAAATTTCATTATTAAGCTTTCAGATTAACTTACTGTTTTCAATCTGGTTTTCAGTGCAATAATTGCATTTTACAGTAATAGAACTTCAGGGAGGGGGAGGGCCAGGAGAGAACCCACAAATTTTGAAAGTTTTAAGTTGTGCAAGGATCATCTTTCACAGAGGAAAAAATACTGTTAAGCACATCAAGCTGAATGGGAAGTGGTACAATCAGTGAACTCTTGCAGTAATAAATCTCATTAGTTTGGCTGGAAAGACGCTAATAAGGATGACACAGAGAGCAATGAAAAAGCATCACACTTCAACTTAAATAATTGTAAACGTAAATGTCTTCCACAAGGTCAAGAGCACTTATGTTACAGAGAACATGTTTCTCTGGGCTTCTTTTGAGGAGAGTTCTGGTAGTAACCTTGCTTTACCTATCCTGAAACAGATTTTTGAAGGCACTTCAGCATGTTAAAATATTTGAGGTGTTAGAATGGGTTTTTCAAAACTGTTGTCTTTCTTCCAAATGAGAATGAGCCCTTTTCTAAACAATAGTAGTGTAAGTCTTTTATGTGATGTTTTCGAGATTTAAATTCCATTAAACTACTGATAATGTTAATTGTTTATCTAGAGGTAAATGTTGACTTTCACTGTGCCATCAATTAGATAGTAAGTTAAAGGTAAAACACTTCCGTGATTTTATTAGTCCAGCTCAGATTGACAGCAATAGCAGAGCAGAGGGATGGGAAGGCTGGTCAGGTATCCCTTGTGAGCCTGCTTACTGATAACATTTTATTACATTCACAATTACTGTTTAACTGATAGGCTGTAGCACACCTTGTATTCTTAAGAACTCACTGAATTTAATTTAAAAAAATAGTGTTAGCCTTTGAATCTCCATGTTGGCTTCCATTTTCTCTTGTGTGTCAAGGAACTTCATGCAGTATCCGTTTTCATTGTTAGGTGGTTGATGAGCTTTATATGTGGGTGGTTGCAGGGATGTTAGAATTTAAAAGGCTGAATAGCATATCTCTGCAGAAAGTCCTCTTAGCTTATTATGCACTTTGGTTCATCCAGGTAAGTTCAGCATAAAGTAGAATATATAAGAATAGAAGACCTAGTCTACTGAAGAACTAGATTAACTTATATATTGCACATCATAAACAGTATTGTAACAGACCTTTTTTCTTTTGATTGCCTAATTAAAAACTACTAAGGAATTGAACCAGACTTCTGTCTATTTAATAGGCAAAAATCTCCTTATAGTATTTTCAGTATTTAATGCCATTTTTAGTGGGGGAGATTGTGGTGCATCATTTACTAAAAACCTAATGTGAAGTTGGGTGTAAATGTGAGGTAGAATTTTTTGGGGTCGATTTTTGACCCTGTTGTATGCATTCCATTGACTTTTCTCTAATATCATGGAAATTCCTGTCAAATACTACAGCAACAGCTGACTGTGAACTCTGTAAATATTTTTTAAGTGATTAGAGTTGGGGGTTTTTTTCAGAGAAACAGGCAGAAAAAATGTAGATGTCAGTTAGAAAGCATTAGCATTTCTGAAGGAAGTTATCTTATTCTGTAGTTATGTCAAAACAATGCAAATACCAGTCAGTTCAATCCAGATAGTGATAGGACAAGGGGGAATGGTTTTAAACTAAAAGAGGGGAGGAAAAATTCTTTACTATGAGAGTGGTGAGGCACTGGTACAGGCAGCCCAGAGAAGCTGTGGATGACCCATCCCTGGAAGTGTTCAAGACCAGGTTGAATGAGGCCCTGAGCAGCCTGATCTAGTGGGTGGTATCCCTGCCCACCTCAGGAGGGGCTGGAACTAGATGTCCCTTCCAACCCAAGTTCATGTCTTAATCTCGAAGATGTCTAAAAGACTATTACATTCACAAACATATTTACCTTGCTTCCTTTTCCAGCAAGTCCTTTATAAGTGTGGTTTTACTTGCTTGCATTTGAATCCACATATTCAGCCCCTTCATGGGGCTCAATATTTCTGCTTGGTAGTTGCTGCATGCAGATGTTACATCTAGACATTACTGGGCATACATTCTTAAAATATCTGGGAACAAGTCCTCCCTTCCTTGTTATTTCAGAAATAGGTCCTGTAGTATCATAGCATCAGCTCTTTCAGTTGAGAGAAGGAAAAGCCTACCCTTTTAAAATCCCCACTGTCTTTATTTTTTGCTTATAACACAGTTAACTGCTGAATACAACTCAGCTACTAGATGTAAGAAGACTGTCTAGCTTGAAGAATTTAATTTCTATCTTTGGAATACGGTGTATCCTGTTCTCTGGTATATGCTAATATATGACTGTATTGTAGTTATAATACTGATTTTATGATATGGCTATAAACAACGGCTGAAAGAATGGTTGGAAAAGGATCTGGAAAGTTGCAAAATAATATTAGATGTTTGCCCTTTGAACAGTGGCCTCAATGGGATAAAAACTTCCATTTCCTCCACTTTAAAAATCAAGGCAAGTAAGTGTTGGGTAGCCATGGGCAGTCCTTACAATTCTGTATGTCAGGAATGAAAACTGGTTGTGTATTAAAGGTTTTCTTGAATTCTCCTATAGACAAATCTTACAGAAGTTTGTTTACATGACTGCAAACAAGAAGTTTTCAAGGAATCCTCACTTCCCATCTGTTACATAACACCTAAAGTGCAGTGGCAACTTGGCAATACACTTAAAGATCCTGGACTTCATATATATATATTAATGCTCCTTTCAGTCCTGACACTGCAACACACATCTGTTTGAGGAGTTATGTACAAGCTTATACAGCTGTTTTCCTTAATTCCAAGCATCTTGTTATTGGTACTCTGTCTCAGCAAGTTGCAGGGAAAATTTTCACTGACCAAACGAGTCTCTTTTTTTTGAGTTTAGCTTACTGATACAAGTATTAAAGGTTTTAACTTAAAACCACAGGAAAACATAGATCACTTTCTAAATGTTAAATTGACCACTGAAATGGAGTAGTTGTGCAAAAAGATTAATGAACTGTTCCTGCAGATTTTCCAGTCAAAGATTTGGTGTTAGCAGACTTCTGGCAGTTCTTGTTAATGAAGGAATTCCCCAGTTAAAATTATAATTAATTTTAGAACAGCCTAATTTCACACAATGAGTGCATTTTGATTGTCCTGAAATAACAGAACTGACTCTTTCATCAGCTATGCAATATGCACCTCTACAGAAGTAACTAGCAGCTGAATGTACAGAAAATAGTGAAGTTTTTAGAGCCCTTTTAGTATCACACATTGCTTCATTAGAGCACATACAGCAGAGCAGCCTCAGCTGTATAAGGAGCCCTTTGGTTATTGGAATTCAGACTGAGAGAAGAATCCTCGGCCCTTCTTGGGAAGTTGAGAAGAGGGGGGAGATGTAATATCAACTTTATAGTGCATTAGTTGGGGCTAATGGTTTTGGATGACATGCTTCTCTCTTTGGTACAGCTCCTATCCCTGTGTTGACTGACATTAACAGCACAATTCAGTTGTCCCATTCCAAGTTGCTGGTGGCATTTAAGAAGCATTAGCATGCTCAGAACATCCACAAGGCAGATGCAGAGAGAGAGCTGTGCTCAGAGCTGCCTGCTGGATACCACGAGGAATGTTCAAGGGCACTTTGTTTCATGCCCTGGATGGTATTCTCACTAGATGCCTATATGTAGGCACCAAATAATTCTAGCAGAAATGATCGTGAAGTGATCACACACTTGCTAATGCAAACAAAGCCTTTTTATAGTTTCTTCTTTTGCCAAATTTGAGAAACCAGCATGTAAAAATAGACATCTCTCAGTATAGCGGGTGTTAATTTGTCTTGCCATGACAGATTTGTAGTCTATATTTGGTCTTAGAATTGAATGAATATTGTCTTATAGATTAAATATTATATATTTTTACACTAAGCATGCTGAATTCAAATTTCTAAATATAACATTTTCATCTTAGAAAAATCCGTTTTCTTCAGCTATATATTTGTCTTAAGATCTGAATCTGTTGCTGAACTACTTCCTCATAATCTTTGTCTGTTGTGAACATGTTCCAGACTGTAAAATGAAAAATAAATAAAAAGCCCTTATCGTATAATTCTTTTAAATAACTTGTGCTTGGATAGGTCTTAAAACAAATCCTGAATTGAGATTTCCATATATGTTTAAGAACAGCTTTTAACCTGGACCAATGGAAATCATTTACTGTGTATCTGAGGTATCTGAATTAGTAGTTTCTGGAAAAAATATAGTATCCAATGAACAAATGGTTCTGATGATAGCTTTTCTTTTTCTCTTGGGATCTTTTCCAGTGTAGTCTTCCCTCCGGTTCTACCTTCCCTTTGAAAAGAAATTTTTCTTTTTTAATCTGAGGCTCTAAATTTCCCTAGCTGTGGATTTTAAAAATGCCTTGCCTGTCTGTACTAAGCTTCCTTAAAAAGGTGATTTACCTCATGTTATCTGTGACATTTAGGGAATGTTAGTAGTCTATGATTTGCACTTTCCCTTTTCTCAGAGGAGGCATTCCTCATTGGGTGCCTCTGAAGAACTGGAACACCTGCTGCTCTGTGGCCATTTGAGGAGCTCACATGGGAGTGGTTATCACAGAATCACAGAATATTCTGAGGAATATTGGAAGGGACCCACAAGGATCATCAAATCCAACTCTTAAATGAATGACCCGTACGGGGATCGAACCCTTGACCTTGGTGTTATTAGCACCATGCTCTCACCAACCAAGCTAATCTTATGTCAGTCCAGGCCATTCTTGGAGATGGGAACAAGGGGAAATAGGGTAACTGCAAGGGCTCTTGTAAAGTGCTAATGGGTAGAGCTGGGCTTCTAGAATGAAACAAGGTGTTTACCCAATTACAGACATTATTTGTAGTGCTGGTGGTGATGTTACCCAGAGAATAAAACAGTGCTGTCTTTATACTTCCCAAAATTTTGGAAGTCTGAAGTTGGAAGGGATTTTTGATACCCCATAGCACTCTTATTCTAAACTGATGCCTTGTCAACTGGACTGCTGAACCAATGATAAAATATCAAAAGATGTTACTTACAGGATTCTTAGAAAGTTGACAGACATTGACTCCAGTGTCACAGATTCAAGGTAACTTTTTCCTCTATGAAATAAAACTTGTAGCATGGTTAAGGTAATTCTGCAGCTGTGGACAGGAATTCTTGCTCAAATGCAGAGAAGGGGAAGGAAAGGTTAGTTCAGGCTCTTTTTTTTTGCATATGTAGCATTCCAATGAAGGCTTCTGGGCTGGAACTCTGCAAATTAAAATCTGTTGTCCATAAGCACCTAGTTCTTCCATTCACCTAAGGAAGGACTTTGATTGTGGTAGGAGAGCTGGGTATCTTTACAGGCATTGGCAAAGGTGATAAGGAATAAAACAAGGGTTAGGGTTTTTGAAGGGATTTTGTGTTTATATCCCCCCAATTCTGGTTGAAAATGAGAGATTAGATGCAAGATCTTGAACACATCCATCACTAGGACAGATCACCCTATAGCAATGTTTCTACATTTGAATAGTAGTGTTGGGAATAAAGAGTTTAATTTAGTTGAATTGCTACATTTGAGTTGTCTCCTAACTCTGTTGTTACTTTGCCTGTTATCTTTGTTTCTCTGGCCTATTTAACTTCCTTTTGGAAACTAACTACAAGGTAAATTCTTCTTTATTGAACCTAAATGCTTTTAAATAAATTGCTCTTGTTACTGGTCATCTGGGGGGGGTGGTTTTAGTGATATGGTGTATCACAATTCTTGAGAAATATATTTCTAAGCTCTCATACCATAATTGCATATACTTTACCCAAAAAAATCCCTCTGCAGGCATTGTTTACTACCTTTATAAAATCTATCATTTTTTAGGGTAAAAAAAAAAAAAAAAGAAAATCTTCACAGTACCTACATTAAATAGGTTCGTGGTTTGTAACAAAGTTATGATCCTTATTTCAATAGCAAACTCTTTCATGATGTCTCTTAAGGTAGAAGTTGAAAGGTTTTTTCTGAAACAAATAATAGAACCTAAGTAATTTCAGATGTCCCCAAGAAGCTGTCTTATGTATCAGTCTTGAAACTTGGTATGTTGAAGATTGAACTTGTTTTTATTAAATATTTAACATCCTAGAAGTCTTTCTAAACTGCTGGTTTTGGAAATCCTCATTAATTTTTCTATTGTCTTCTTATTCTTTAGTAGTTTATTCAATTTATATTCTGAAATCTTTTTCAAGGTGCGTTGGAACATAGAATATCAAGAGATTTAAGTTATCTGTGGATGACTATGTGATTTCATGGTACTTGACTGTCAAATGTGTATTCATCTATTTAGGTTCAAACAAAGAAGGAAGAAACTTTGCCACCATCACATAGTCAAAACATTCCAACTTTTTATTTTCCTCGAGGATGTCCTAAGGAAAAAGTGAATATAGATGCTGTGATTGCCAAAATTGAGAAAATTTTCTCTGAATTTCCAAATGAGAGGGCAACGTTAGAAGATATGGGTAAGGTTGCAAAGGTGAGAACTTGCTGGCCATCTTCTTTTTGTACTGTACTCCTATGGAAAGGAAAGATGAGTTCTCTGTGCTCGGTTTTCTTGTATTGTGTGTTTCCATCTCCCACACCTTAGTATTCAACGATATTCTACATTGTTGATAGCACAGTTATCTGGAATTTTTTGCATTAACTGTGTATCAAATGACCTTCCAAAAAGAAACAAACATTAAACCAAACCTTGAACTACTTTTGTTGCTGCATAAACAACCAAATACTGAAGGGCACATCGTATGTTGTTCTCCATTCCATATTGACCGAGAGACTTAGGGCAAAAGCATTGCTAATACATGTTTTGTTTTCAGGTGTTCACACTGGTTGGTTTTTTTTTCTCATTCTGCAGTGTGCTGAACCCCTGTTGTAAAGACAGAATGGTTTGGTAACTTGAGATTATAGCCAGATTATAGCCCTCAAGTTAATCCTGAAGAGTTAATTTAGAGTTATGGCAGAGTTACAACATACTTAGCTTAGAAAGCAACAAGTATTTTTGAACTTGTGTAAGTTTAAAGACAATAAGCTAGTTAAAATAAACTTAAATTTCCATTTTGTTATATTGAATCAATGCTTGAAATCTCACTGCAAGTCCTGGTCTTGGTAATGAGTCTCAGGTTCTCATCCATGTTCCTGTCACTTTGTCCAGGGTCTAGAAAATAGAAGCTAAGACTGCTCACAGGAGCAGGATGGGGGTTTGCCTCTCCAAAACTTTTTTACTGCTAAGCTGAATTATAGGATCCCTGTCTTCCACAGCTCCTTACAACACAGAAGAGAGGAGGTGGGGATGAGACCCCACTCCCTCAGCAAGGAAGGTGAAAGGTTCTAGTCACCTACAATTCAGTGATGAAAGACACCTCCCTGAAGAACACTGTCTGAGGACAGTATTCCTCAAACTCACTTTTAAAAATTTGTTTGAAGTACTGGTTAAACTATTGCATGAGAAGTAATTGTACTTTTGCTGCAGTGACCTTACACATCTTGCAGTATTCACAGTCTTAGCAGAGATTGTTGGGGATGCCAGCATGTCTGAGTGCTCCCAGCTGGAGTCGCTTTTAGGCGAGTTGGGCACTTGGCTGGTGCGGCTGTAGACACTTGGAGCAGACACAGAAGCAGCACTTGAGGTGTATGTGGGGAGCATTGGAGTTGGGAATGTGTAACTGTTGAGTACCCTAAAGCAAGATACTGCTGCTCAGATCAGGCTGGCCTTCTACTTAAAATTGGATAGAGGATGTGCCATGCACATGCAGGGATGCAGATGAGTTGAACCATCCTCCGAGCCAGACAAATTGTCAATTTGCTCCAGTTCAGAAGGTCTGTAAGTGTGCTGTCTTGAGCTTAGCTTAAAGATATCCAGCTCTTGAGCAGAGCTTAAGTTGGACTCTGTTCAGCTGCTTGGAGTATGGACAGACAGGCATGTGACTCTCTGCATTAGTTTATTAGGAATGCTACAAGTTGCCCTGTGTTTTGCTCTCCACTTTTGGATTTCAGCCAAAAGCAGTTGCTTAAAATGAATTATTTCAGAAGGTGAAGCTGGTTTCCGAAACAGTTTTTAAAATATCTCTTCCCTAATGCTTTCTTCTTAATGCTTGTAATTTTTGAAGGATCTATAAATAAAAGAGTAGCCCTCAGATAAGCAATCAATAAATTGACTTCATGTATACTTTAATTCTAGGCTTGTGAATGCCCACTTTACTGGAAAGGTCCTTTGTTTTATTGTGCTGGAGGTGAACGAACAGGATATGTGTCAGTTCATAAATTTGTTGCAATGTGGAGGAAGTAAGTAGATTACATTTTTTTAGAAGTACTGCATTTTTTTTCATTGAAATGTGATATTTTAAGCTCTGAATGCAATCCTGTCTGGAAAGGGGAATAAAACACTTTCCCATAATCAACCATTGTCAGCAAACGTGTACATGGGAAAATGTAACTAAATAATACTTTAACATAAACAAATCTTCATTTACAGTGTTTATAGATTTTAAAATGTTTGGTAAATGACTGACAGTTCATGAGAAGAGTGAAAACCATGGCCCTAACTTGTAGATGCCAGTTGTGGACAAAATGCTTTTTATTTCTAGTTCTCATCTAATATTAATTTTAAATTGTACTTTCATGTAATCAATTACATGGTGTACCTGCCTCCTTTAACATAAATTTAAGAGACAGTACTGCTTTGATAAGTTCACTTGGAGCATGGTTTGACATTTGTAATTAGCTTTTGAATAAATGTTGTTTCATAGGCCTTGCTCTAGGATGCCTGCATGAGGTAGCATGAGCAATTTTCCGTGTAGAATATTAAATGGAACTATTTACATTTCAGAGTACTTCAAACCTGCTATGATGATGCTGCAAAGTTTGTTCACCTTCTGATGAACCCTGGATGTAACTACTTGGTGCAAGAAGACTTCATTCCTTTTTTACAAGTAAATTGCAACAGAAACTAGTTCTAGGAACACCAAAAAATTATGAACTGGCAAAGCCCTGAGTTGTTTGAACTAAACATACTTTTCATGGTCATCATTAAAGTTTATTGATAATATTTAGTGCAACTGACTTTGCATGATCCACTAAGATGCCAGTGAGTGACTTGTTTTACAGTTAATCATTTCGTATAAGGTGAGGTCTTTTTTAAGTGCCATGGTAAGACTTAAAATCAATTGCAGGAATAGCACCTGTGTTGGAATCTTTTATGTTTCAGAAGGCAGTTAAAGTTGTTTAAGTCAGGATAGGCCTTTGGAGGGCAAAGGAGAAGTGGGATATGAATTCAAAACCAAGTAAATCTTTGTTGAAAGAGCAGCAAGCACCACCTATAGAAATGACTGAATAAAACCTAAATTGGCTTTACTGCATCATAGTCAGCCACAAAATTACAAGCTACGGCAGTCAATAGTGTTCAAAATCCTCAACTAACCTAAAATATAGGAAAAAAATCCTATAATACTCCTAAAATATAGGAAAACTTTTGTTTATGTGATTTCTTTAAAAGATAATTTTATTTTTAAAAAGATTTGTAGTGTTATTTATGTGAAGCCCTGGTGAAAACAAAGTTATCAGTAATGATTGTGGTAGTTAATTTGAACTTTTTTGGTTAAGGAAGCAGGTGTGCTAATCTTTGCTAATTGTTGTATATGGTTACTAATGAATACTCTTTGGGATATTGTCATTTCTTTTTTGTAGGATGTGGTGAATAGTCATCCAGGCCTTTCATTTTTAAAAGAAGCATCTGAATTCCATTCTCGGTATATTACAACAGTAAGTGATTTATATCTGGAAAAGCTATTTTTTGGTTAACTAAGAAAATCAAAATTAGTCAATACGTCTAAGCATCCTGTCCCTTGGGAAGGGTAGAGTAGGCTGTCAGTCTTCATTTCTACGTAACTAGAAATCTTGTGGGAAAAGTGTCTTTCTTAAGCATCCTAGTTCTTAACATTTGTAAGGAATTGCTGAATTTGATACTAGTAAGAGAAGCAGTGAATTGTAATGGTGTTGGATAAGTTAGTGAACATTAAATGAAGAGCAGGCTGTTATCTTAAAACACTTGATTGTGGCTCTAGACTGTATTCATTAGAATCCTGACCTTAATCTGGGATTAATTAAATGAAATCTTGAATGAAACATCTATATTAATATGATTATGTTCAGTATTAAGTGAAATAATGATGATATTGAAGCTGCCTGCCACTTTTCTCTCTGGGGACTTTTCTTCCAAGGAAGGTTTTTTACATGAAAAGTTTCATTTCTGTCTTTGCAGGGTTATGTGACTGAAGTATTTGTTCTGTACCCAAGGGAAAAATCAGTGACATTAAATTTTCTCAACTGTAGACTAGACAGTTGATTCCAGTGAAGTCTCAAAAGATTAAAATTCTTCAAAATGACATCTAGTTCACTTTCTTTGTGCATGTGAAAACTAGCTTAATGAATATTTTCCAACAAAAAAAAAAAACTATGCAGAGTTGATCATCTTTTGTCCATCTTATACTTTGACCCAGGTTGAAATTGTGGAACTTTCTTTTTGAGAGCATTTGGGTTTTGTTCATTATATCCTTACAGAGACTTGCTGGCCTATCAAGTATGTCCTGCTGCATTAGTTTTTGCTTCTTGTTATAATGATTACCTGAGCTCACAGAACTTTCTTGTCAATTGTGATTGAAGGAATTGTTCTGCCTGTGAGTTGTTTTGTTTCTTAATGGATTCTGGGTTGTATCAAAGCCTGCTCTGGTCAAAATTGTGAAAACTTGCTGCCTGTCCTGAAGAACAGTAGGAAAGAAAAGGTCCTGCCATTTCCAGTTACTTTTCTTTGGAGGAACAGCTTATTTGAGTAGGTCTGAGTCTAGCAGTATTGAATAAATTAGTGCTGGAAGTATTTTATTAGCACAATTTAGTGTAGACTTCAATAGAAATCGGTGTTTAATCAAAAAAAATGGTGTTAAATCGAAAAGTAAACTAGTATGAATATATCAACAATATTTGGAACACCATTCTGCAGATTAAGAAATGGCAGGAGCACTCCACCCTTTTCTTGTCATATTTTAGGACAGCATAACTGTTCACAGAGTCACAGAATATTCTGAGTTGGAAGGGACCCACAAGGATCAAGTCTAACTCTTAAGTGAATGGTGCATACAGGGCTCAAACCCACAGCCTGGGCATTATTAGCACCGTGCTCTGACCAACTGAGCTTGGTATAGTCTTCTAAAATTCTGTCCTGCAAGTTATTAAGGATAATTATAGATTATTTTACCTATGATGAAATAAGGCATTTCATACCTGTATTCAATTAGCTTAACCTTGCTACATGAAGTTTTATCTAAAGGATACTTCCAGTTGCAAACCAAATGAGCCATTCTTCTGCTGGGTTTTTGTAAATACATACATATATGTGTGTGTATGCATATACATTACATACATCTCTTTGGCACATGTTTTGTAAGCCATGAAAGCAGTCTATTCTGTCTGCTAAGATATGGTATAGGTTTGTTGGTCAGTCTAGTGGTCAGGTTAGTTACATATGGCCAAGATAGAGCTGAAATAAGTTAAAAATGTTTGCTGTGACAAATGAGATATTACATTTATTCTGCCAGGATGTTACGTGCATACCTGAACTATAAGTTCTTGAAATTGTAGTCTCTGTATTGCACCATTTCTTCTCCCTTCTGACAAAGCACTCTGCAGAATAGTAAAGGCAATTCTCTGACAATTTGCTTATACTCTGCCTCAGCTGACTTTAGAAAACAGTTTAAGTCTGTTCCCAGTTGTCTTTACCAAACATTCAATTTTGTTCTTATTTTTAGACCAGTTAAATGTATAACAGATGAGATAATGACATGCAGATGGATTAGGTTGCAAGGCTAAGGCAAAAAACTTTTTAGAAAAAATTGCTTTGTAGTATAAGCCAAAAATGGGCCTTCCCTAAACTCACAATTAGAATTAAGTTAAGTTTCAGAAGCAGAATAATCTATTCTTCTGTCTGAAGTCATGGAACCAGCTGTTCTTGCTCGAAGTAAGAACTGAGGAGCTTGCTGCACTAGAGTTTAAACTTTCTTTCAAAGCTTCATAAGTACATTACTTTTCTATGTGTAATTTAGAAATGATTGGTTAGTTTAAACTATTGATTTACTGCAATTAAAGTCTGAAGTGATAAAAACAGCCTGTAGTTGTGAGGACATTTTAATTGTGGGGAAGGGGTTCCTAAAGAGATGGGGATTTTAGTTAGTAATTGCTCTGTTGCAGATGAAACACTACACATGCAATATTGAGTCTTGCCAGTTAGCAGGTATAATCAGTCACCAGTTGAGCAATTATAGTTCATAATATGTTTAGGTTTTTTGTCTGGGTTTTTTCTGTTTATTTGTTTAGTGGTGAATGACTGATTTGAAATGTACATCTGGTTGTCTTAAGTCAAACTAATTGAGATGAATACTGAGTTCAGTAAAGCAGCAGGAAAAGCATATTTTAAAGTCTTATGTTTGTAAACTAAACCCGAGAAAATTACACTGAATGCATGAGTTATCCAAAATAGCCATAGAACCATTAGTTTGGAAAAGATCTGTATGCTCATTTAGTTGATGTACATGTAAAATTTATTTAAACAAAAGTGTTGGATACTCAACTGGATGCATTTGTTTCTGGTTCCAGTATCAGTCATGGCACAAGAACTAGTCATCTTTCTTGCACAGATTTTTCTTTGTTCTTCACTTAGAACATATCAATGTACTACTTTTAATGCTATTAACAGGGTTTTTTTCCAAGGAACTTCAAATAGAATGAAGTTAAATGGGGAAAAACATTTTCTCTGCATCTGCAGGAAGTATTTCTGTCAGATGTAGATTTGTTGGGTTTGTGGACTTCAGAAGTAGCAACATCTGCTGTACGCTGATCCTTAAACAGTCCCAATTCTATTTCTGTAAATTCATTTATGAAGTAAAACAGTCTTATAGCAAATGCAGGTCTTTAAATGTGAAGTAATAAGATACATTAATATGTTTAATAGATTATATCCTCTAGATCTGGAAGACTGGAGGTAGTGAAATTGCCAATAGACATATTTTGGCTAGCATATTCTGCAGCATTACTGAGTGAGACATAGATACTGCAGCATTGAAATAAAACTTACCTAGGTGAGTTTAGGTGTAGTTTAGAAATGGTTTGGATAATGGATAATATGACACAAGCTCTGTCTAATGAAAAGAATAGAAATAGGAGAAAGATGGAGCTTTCTAATGCAGCTGTACTAAGACATCTTTGACAAATACTTGGACGAGCATTTAACTACCATAGCTAAGGTTTCTTTCCATTTTCTCTTTCTTGCAGGTCATACAGAGAATATTTTATACAGTAAATAGGTCCTGGTCTGGGAAAATAACTTGCAATGAGCTCAGGAAAAGCAACTTTTTGCAGGTACATAACATGCAAAATTTTGCAAGACAGATATTTCTACAAGTTTTAAAACTGCATTAACTAAAGGCTTAAGGGAGTAACAGAAATAGCATTTCCTCCTTTTCCAAAAAGTAATGAAGACCCAATTGCATTAATTCTCATACATTAGAATATGTTTAAATGTAATTTTTTGTATCTAGAGCTGTATACCTGCAAATCTGTGAAGCAGAAGTTGGTCTGATCTACTCGTTCTTCCGTGAATGCATTAATTTTCCACCCTGTGTGTTCAGTTTCACTGTCACGCTGTATGGTGTGCATTGTCCCTGAAAACAAATTGTTCCACTGAAATAGCATTAGATATTAATTTGGTTATGAGAACTCAGATCATTCAACAAACAAATGTCTTACAAATGCTTTAATGTGTTCTATTTATCCTTCTGATAATAGAATGTGGCATTATTGGAAGAGGAACCTGATATTAACCAGCTGACAGAGTACTTCTCATATGAACATTTTTATGTTATCTATTGCAAATTTTGGGAGCTGGATACAGACCATGACCTCTATATTGATCGGAAGGATTTAGCTCGACATAATGATCATGGTATGACAAATGAAGCACCTTTGTTTACATGTATTAAATGACCTGTAAACTTTGAGCTGAGGAAGTGGTTTAATGCCAAGGCCAGTTTCATGAGTTTGTTGGTGTAGCTGATCCTGCTGGCTCAGTGAACTAAAGCAGGACAAGTCATCCGTGATGCATCTACGAATACCACATTTGAGGAAAATTCTGAATTTGAATTGTGATCTTGGCAAAGAAGTGGAGGAAATACCACTTAAGTGTTGGCATATTATAAATGGTTTTATTTGGCAATTTTGGGTTGTTATCTTGGACACTATCCATTTTACTGGTATTATTCGAGTAGCATTACTTTTATGGCAAGGTATGGAAAGAGTAGAAAAGGTAAACATACCTTCTTGGTACTTGGCTTATTTTAAAGTTTTGCTAACTCAGCTGCAGTGTGTTTTGGTTTAATACTATTTAGTACTGGTTAGCAGATTTACATTTTCTGCATGTATAATATGCAGTGACCATTATTCTGTAGTCTTGCATGCTTGTTCCTATTTTAAATATTCTTGTAGTTTGTATGGAACTGTTGGGGCTCTTTTTAGATGCCTAGTGCCCATCCTAATAGTGTTCCTTTCAGGACAGGAAAGCTTACTTAAGCACAAAGTGATTATGGAGTATTATCCCATGTTAAAAAGGATAAACACAACTCTGATTCCTTCTGAAAATTTGCCTGCTATAGTTTGACTATGCTTTAGGACAGTGAGAAAGGAAAACTGCTTTCATTTGAGTGGCTGCTCTACTGTGTTACTACATTTTATACAGAAAGCACAACTAATACAGTGCCACCTGCAATTTAATTTTGCAAATTCTTAAGTATAAGTTGAAGATCCTTTACAGATGTAGTGCTCAGTTAAGATATGTCTCTAAAATCCCTGAAATGGTTTCAAAATAGAAGCATGGGTCAAAACCACGTCAAAATTAGACCCGTCAGAATCAGTAAGGTATGTTTATTATGTGTGATCGTGCCAATTCTGTTTTGGCTCTTTGCCAAGGTCATGTAAAACTTAATGCCACTGGAAAACATTATTTACTTGTCAAAGAACTGGGAAATGCTGTTTTATTAATCAGCCAATTTTATTACTTTTATTGCACCACTGTTTCTGTGTTAAGTTTGAATTCAAAGCTGGCTGGTTCTAGCTTTGTTTTGGAGACTTTGTGTTAAGAGATCCTCTCTAAAAGGACTCAAAGGGATTAATGAGCACTACACTTGGTCTTTCTTGCTGATATGTGTATATATAAGAGTTCCAGTAAACTCTTCAATGAGACAATACAAGGCAAAAATAACTTGCATAGAGTTGACATGTTTTAAACCTTTCTTCACAGCAATTTCAAATCGGATGATAGAGCGCATCTTCTCAGGAGCAGTAACAAGGTATGTATTTTGTATGCTGACCTAAATCCAATTTAATTTTTGCTTGTTAAATTGTATGATATTGCCAGGGGAAAAAAATGGCTCCCCCTCACAAAGGAGCAGTGAATTTCAAGATTTAGTATTGTAGTTTAAACTCTAGTAGTACTAGAGTGGTCTTGGAACCTTTGGCACAGTTCAAGTTCTTCACTCTCCCTTTCTTCACCCATATGAACACTGGCCACTGGATATTGTACAACTTAGCAGGACTGAGAATGAGGAAGTAAGAAATGTTAGCATCATTCTTTTTCCATCCCTCAAACCTGAAAAATGTTCAAGGAGAACTGAGCTTTTAAGTATTAATTGCAAAATCAATGCTTATTGCATCAATAAATTTACCAAAATGCCTCCAGTTGAATTACTTCACATTTTTGACAGTCATTCTTTATTTCTCCCCTTCGGATTGACTTCCTCTTGTGTATTTATGGCATTTTATTCATTTTTGAAGTGTTTGCTTGCTAGAAAGTGTCTGAGCTAGAAAGCAACTGATAAACAGAAATAAAAGCTGAAGAGAGATTTAGCAGACATATGTCTAGAGCTTACTCCTTTATGTGAGTTTTTTGGGCAAGACAAAACATATACCATATTTTCCCAGACATCTTGAAGATAAAACAGAAAAAAATGAATTTTATTATTGAAATGTAATATGTCTAGGAACCGCCTACCTGACTTTATTTAATAGGTTGACTATGTGGAACTTACGTGGTTGCTGCGGTAGGAGAGTAGAAACAGACAATTTTGTTCTTGCCACAGACATTTGCTTCCTGAATATTTCTATGTCATTTTTATCTTCACATTTTCATTCAAAAACTTTTAGCTTGTGGAGTTCTATAAAGCTTTTAAGTTCTCATCACTTTTACCTGAATAGAAATTCTAAAAAGCATATGTACTTGTATATAATATATCATCAAAAATTATTTGAGATGGCTCTTCTGTTAACAATTAAGCAGCGGCATTGCTGCCCAGGGAGAAAAGCTGTAAGTCCTGGAGAGGGTACTACCTTCCTCTCCAGTTGCCCTTTCCTCTTCACCATTGCATTAGAAACAGAACAGAGTGCACAAGCTCCTTATCCTGAGTGGTCAGTGAACTCTGTCACAAGTCACCTTATGAACACTTCATCGTTTAGGAGTAAATAGTTAGTAGCAACAAGGAAAACAATCCTAATTTTGCTTTGTAAAAGCTAGGTGTTCTAAAATAAATTTTCTATCTTATTCCTCATTGGCCTTCAAGAGGTAGAAAAGCACAAAAAGATGGGAAGATTAGCTATGCTGATTTTGTCTGGTTTTTGATATCCGAAGAGGACAAGAAAACACCAACTAGGTAAGAATTAATTTGTTTTAACAGAAACAAAGACTGACTTTGTTTTTCCAGCCCTTAAATGGGGACCACTGATGAACAGCTGCAACTCTAATGGAAGAAGCTAAACTATAAAAACATGAGTGGAAAACTGGCCCAGTTCTTTGCATCGTCCTTATTTATCAGTGTCTGCTGTTGTTGTTGCTGTAGAAGTCTATTTTAATGACTTTTAAGAGGCTAATTCAATGTTATTGTTCCATAAGTTGTATGTGGCCTATTTATGAACAGGGCCATACATTAAGGACATTGCAGCTGTTCCATGATGCCAATGATTTTGGGAAGCTGTGCAGCTACTATTAGCTGCATGGTACTGATAAGAAACCTATCATGTGACATATCACTTGTTCAATATGGAAACAAGCCCAAAATACTGAAGTTTTCATCAATTTTTCATTGTCTCCCTTGATATTTTGACGTAAAATGATGTGTTTTAGTCTTCTCCTTTACACCATTAACAAATATGTTTTCAAATGCAATAATGGATGGCATAGCAAATACCAGCAACTCTTAGCACAGTAGGTGGTGTTTAATGACTTTGTATGGATTAGTGGAATGTAGTCTTAAGTCTACTTTTGCCTTTAAAAGAGGCAGCATGAATTCTTGAAATGCTGTAGTAAGTTTGTCTCTTTGCTCTTAATGACCAAATTTCAGCATTGAATACTGGTTCCGCTGCATGGACCTTGATGGGGATGGTGCTTTGTCTATGTATGAATTGGAATATTTTTATGAAGAACAGTGCCAAAAATTAGATAACATGGCCATAGAACCTTTGCCATTTGAAGACTGTCTGTGCCAGATGCTGGATCTTGTAAAGCCACAACATGAAGGTAATAAAATCCTCTTCCATCTGTAACTTCTTGCCTCTCTGGATTTAGGAGTCAGTGCAGCCTTAAGAGCACTCAGTTGGTCATACAAATAAAATGCCTTGAGGTTGTCTTCTCACTAAAGTCTATTAAATCTTAATAATCGATCAGTCTTCCAACAGCAGGCAGGCATTCTTTCCATACTAAAATTTAATAGGCTGCTTTCAAATTCCTTGTCAGCTTTTATTTTGTGCTTTTAGTCACATTTAGTCTTAAGTGATACCTTGTCACTGTCTAGCTGAGGTGAGGCTCTCAGCAAAACCTCTTGATGGTTCACTCATTTCTCACCTGCTCCAATGTTCATTTAATTGAGTTTCTCTGGAGGGAAGAGTTTCGAAACAGGGTTTGTCCCTTAGACCAGTATTGACTTATTTTACATTAGAAGCCTAAGCTGTCCTTAGGAAATTCATGACAAGGGGCTTAAAATTAACAGAATAATAAACCGTTCTGAGTTTTTGGCTATTTTTTACACTTATTTGGACTTTCATAGACGTGCGTTCTACCCCTGCATTGACATTGTATCATGTCTAGATGATTAAACTTCAGTTTATATTTTACACCTAAAAAAACCTTAAGAAGTGAGCATGATGTTCTAGACAATTATGGTTAGAAAAAAAAACCAATTACTAAGTCTTGCTTATTGCCCACTTTCTTTCTAATATTAAGAATATTTAAATTACAAGAAACTTAAATTTTTTTTAAAGACACTTGTCATTTATTGAGATGTCAGTTTTTGCATGCTGAGAGAATTGAAATGGCTAAAACTAGAACATAAAGCTTGATATATTCTTATTTAAACCAAGTTGAAAGGAATTTGCTAGATGAAAACACATCTCTAAAGGCAGATAAAAAAAATTGTAAATGAAAAAGGAATATTATGTGTGATTCATCTGAAAGCTCAATCCCTGATATCAGTGGAATGAAGTCTTAGACCAACATTGTATAATGCATGGGGGCTGGGGGGCATTTAAGAGGAAGTGAGGCAAGCTCTGAGAAGCACATTTATGTTACATGGTTGCTCACAATCACCTCCTGAGCTCAGTAGTTCCCTTCCAGTTTTATGTTATGCTTCTGAAAAGCAGACATTTACAATAATATTTCTGTTCTGCATTTCAAATGAAACAAGATTGATATATCTCTTCTATGTCATGAGGATGATAAAACAAGGCTATCAAACACAACCAAGATGAGTTATTTAGGGTAATAAAAATGAAAGCCAGGTGAGAAGGCTTGATTTTTTTTTTTTTTTAGTAAAAATTGAATTATGTTTAAAAGGTGGATTTAAAAAAAAACTTCTGTTTTTCTAATACAAAAAACTAGCAGTGTAAACTGATGTTTCACTTTGTAGACTTGAAACAAAAGAAGACACTTTCATAAAGTTATGGCTAAACTGCGATACACTTTCTATAAAATGCTCTGTGTACAGAAAAGCAAGCTTTAATTTCTGGAGACCTGAATTAATTACTTTAATTTCACTCCTGTTTTGTTGGTGTTTGAGAGACAGTGGTAGGCATCCACATGAGTGTTAAGTGTCTAAGCTCCCATTGCAATAAATGGAAACTGGAGAGCAAATCAGTGAACCAAATATAGGAGTCTAACTTAAACTGGGAGCTTATGTAACTAGGATTCAAATCATTTGCTTGGTTGTGGAGAGCTGCTGCCACTTGAGATGGTGCAGTGCTTCAGACATCTGTGTGGGTCTGACAGATACGGCACAGGTGCCACGGGGGATTTGTGTTGTTCTGGAGCACCAGCTATGAGCCAGGCACAACGCACTGGGGCCCTTCATGACAGATGCAAGCATGTACAAATGGGATTTGGATTTTGCTTCCCTGTGATGTCCTTGAGTTACACTTTGTTAGAGACTGGGACAGTGTGCTGAAGAAATACTGGTCCAAGTCTGGCTTTTATTGAACTCTTCCATAACATCTTCAGTTAGCTCCTATTTGATTAACAATGGAAGATTGTCTGTATTCCAGGTGAATCAATAAAGGGGAGTTTTAAGGATAGTCATCTGTCCTCCCTTGTGTATCTCATACTTTTTAGCCTTTCTGCAGAAGCTTTAATATTCTGCTTTGAAATAGGGTAACATTTCTGAGCAACCTGACAAATACTTCTAATGCTTAACACATCCATTGATTTGAGTCTTTAAAGTATCACACTATAAAAATCAAACAAAGCACCTCTGAGCATTTAGCTTTCCTCTCAAGCAATAAATATTGATCAGACTGGACAAGTGTGGCAACCTTGACTCTATGAAAAATTCATCTGTATGAAGCATAGTCACACACTGTCATTTCTGCCATACATTTGTCTGCTCAAGTCAGGGAGGAGAGAGGGCTGCTGCCATAGGAGATTCCTACCTGCTACCCAAGCACTCCTTGGGAAGGAATGGCTAATTCACTGGAGACTTCTATCTGTTGAAGAAGCTTAAACTAATACCTTCAATGATTTTTAATAGCTAAGGGAGGTAGACTGCATCTCACTCCAATATACTGACGGGCTGTGGGATGACAACCATAGCAAGGAAAAAAATCTGAAACATTTAGAAGTTTTGTACACTTTGAAGGACATATCTCTAGGTGAGTATTTCATCTGTTTGCATCTCTCCCATTGCATTGAGCATCAGTGACAAATGTTCTTGAGCAGTGATGACTGAGTAATGATAATGTACCTTTTGATTCCTCCACTTTGGAGAAGGGATAACTTCAGCTCTAATTCTTTTATCTTATTATCTTATCTCATAATCTTCTTTACAGGAAAAATTACTCTTCATGATTTAAAGCGATGTAAGTTGACAAATGTGTTCTTTGATACTTTTTTCAACATTGAAAAATACCTTGACCATGAACAGAAGGATCAGTTTTCTATGTTGCGGGTGAGTACGAAGCTCTAAAAGTCTTTACAGCAACGTGCTTAGCAATTAATATTTTTTTGTATAACATGCAATGTGATTGTTTAGGATGGTGAAGGTGAAAGTCAAGAGGTCTCTGACTGGGAGAAATATGCTGCTGAAGAGTATGATATCTTGGTAGCAGAAGAGGCAGCAAGTGACCAGTGGAATGACGGGTAAGGATGCAGCAGAAGGGTTGATAGGAATCCTCTCTACTAAAGTAGAGCCTCAGCACCACTGTCATTCATTTAAAAAAGACAAGACAAATCCTTCTCAAAATATGTAATTAACTGTGTGTGACACTACCAAGTACACGTGTGTGAGCCAAAATTCTTACTCTGAAATATACATCTCTTTTTACAAACCCTGGTTTTTAAATGTGTAACTTGGTGAATTAAACCTTCAGATGACTTTTGTTTTCTGTTTAAATCAGTGGTGAACTCATGGGAGAAACCCAAGGTGCTGCTCTATTTTAGTGCTCATAGTGGATTCTTTTTAACTCTTCTTTGCCCTATGTCTTTCTCTGAAAGAACAACTCTCATCAGCATGTAATGCCTTCATAAAGCAGTTTTAAAGAACAGATACTGCAGTATCTAAAGCTTATTCTCCGCACAGTCAAGTAGATGGAAAAAATCATGTGATGAGATTCAGTAGTGGTTGGGAAGACATGCATGAACCTGAGTCACCCTAACCCCGGAAATGGTTAGTTCTTTAATCTGCCACCATAAATCTCCACAGAGACTTCGTGTTTTTCAAGCACTATGAATTATAGATGGATCCCACGTAAAGTGTTAAAGCTAACCTTTTTTAAATACCAGCCTTCACTGGCTTGCATTAGTTAAACATTACATTTCATTATCCATCTATTCATCTGCATCAGCAGCAGGTAGTTATCAATAATTTCTGCATTAACAGTTGGCTTTTGCTTTCCAGCATCTGCTTAAAAGCACAGTTGCTATCGCTTCCTGGTGCTCAAACACATGTCAGGAAGAGCCTCAATCCAGTATTCCCTCCTGTTTGTCAAACCTACTGCAGCTCTATTCTGTTCTTCCTAACTGAGCTTCATTTCAGCTTTCTTGAAAATAACTTGAGGGGTTTTTGGCAAGTACTTGAAGTCTTGCATTTGACCATTTCTAGCCTATGAGTAGTCCACTGGAGCAGTGTGTCACTGTGTGCTTTGAATCCTTTCAGTAGAGCTGCATATTAGACTGCAAAGTTTGGCATGTGGTAGGAGAGTAAGCTACCTTAAATTCAGGGAATTATTACAGAACCCTGGTGCTGTTCTGGTTATGTTTCTTTATTATAAATATAAAATATTGAAAAGTATGTTCTTCCTGCAGCTGCCTTGTTAGTGGTCCAACATTTAGGCACTCTCTGCATAGTTAGACTCCTTCATTTTCTTTTTTTTTTTTTTTTTTGTCTGCTTCTAGGTATGAAGCAGAGCTGAATCCTGTAGACCATCAGAAGGCCAGTGTTCTAAAGTATCAAATGGAGAAAAGACCATTTTTTGAAATGCCTTCCCATCTGGCTGATGTAGACTTGGATGAATATGACTATGATGAGGATTTTGAGTAGAGGTTACTTATGGTCGGCACTTGCAGAAGAGAAGGGACAGTCTGCAGCAGGTCTGCTACACACTGATACATTTCACTGGGGTTTGTTTCCAGGAAGTCAGCTTAGTTTTGTGCTAAAAATATTTGATCACTACACTACCTTTTAAGTAAAAGAAGCGCATTTATACGGAATGATGAGATTTTTGTATTTATTCAATAGTTTATAGTTTGTAAAATAGATTAAAATATTTATTTACAGATGTTGCATAATTCCTTTTTGGAAGAATAACAATATTTGACTTAAGAAAAAGTAATCTGCTGTTTTTAAGAGAACTGTATAATTCTCTCAAAGTTGATGTGTGGGGCACTGACCATCTCCATCTCACCTGTGAACAGGTATTTCTGTCCTGGTATGGGAGGTAAGGAGACAATTTACACCTGCAATGTGCTCATGCTCATAGACAGCCCTATTTTATGCCTTGGCAAGGAAAAGACATGACACTGAGTGCACAGTTCAGCACTCATTTACAAGCAGAGTTTTGTCTGACAAGCTGTGCGTATTAGTAGAATACAAGGAAAGTGAACACCCAAGACAAGCTGTTTTTCTTCCCTATGTAGTCCTTGTTTGCCCCAACTTTAATTTTGTGTGCCCTTTTAAACTTCAGTCTTTTCATTGATGTTAATCATAAAAAGATTATTTAACAATGAAGTCTGAGTGTTCATACTTGATCCAAAATGGGTGTGATAATTCATGTAGAAGGAACCAATTTTTTTTTTAAATCCTTTGTATAAATGTTACTTGATCAGTGATGTGCACTAATTTGTTGTGGGCATTCAGTGCTTTTGTCTGTCCTCCCCTTTGCTTGTTTGCTATTGACACATTCCATGGATATTCATCAGTGTCACAGCAGCTTGAAATTGTTGCCTCACTCTTAACTGTTAAACAGGTTTTGTTGGGAAAAAAAATGTACAAAAAGATGTAAGTTATTTTTTTGGTTGCAGTGTAGATCTTTTAAAATGTTTAAAAAACATGTTTGTATTTTCAAATAAAGATTTTCATACATGTAATTTAACATGTTTGTTACATACTGCACACAATTCATGTCTTACTGTTAAAGAACCATTCACCATAAGATGGGTTACACAGGTATTGCAGTCTGGTTGGGTAAGTACAAGCTGCATATTCAAAGCAATCTGCCTCTAGCAGGTTTTTCATCATCCAAAAGAGAGTATTGCAGAGCAGCTGGGAGAAACCTGTTGTGCTCTACTCATCACATCAGCTCCTGCACAAACCTACACACCTGTGTATAAAGAAACTCGTTGCTGAAGTGCTGGTGAATGTTACTGAGGAAAAAAGTCATTTTAATACCATTTGAAGGATCTTTTTTTTAAAAAAAAAGATAAGTGGGTTGATTATTCCAGTTTTAATAGAGACTCACCAATGTCAGATTTCCCTTGTGGTGGCTGGATACTTTTCACTTACTGCCCATGGTGTGGGGCTTTTCAACAGTAAAGATACACAGAGCATTTCTGTTAAGCTCTGTTCCCTCAGGGAAAGGATGACCAACTGGCTTTCCAGAAGATGATCCTGAGCCCCTGTTGCAGTGCAGGAGAGGCTTTTTTCTACCTGCTGCTTTTTTCTACCTGAAACCCTTCCTAAAAAGGGAACTTGTATCTGGGCAGTGAACAGCCACAGGCTTTTCCAGCATACAGTGACATGTCTCTGTCACACAGCACTACGGTGCAGGGTCGATCTCTTCTGCAGAGCCTGTAGCTGCTGTTGCCACTTTGTGTTTAATGAAGTGCCTGTTAAATCCTGCTCTCTATTATACTTGTGCTAACCAAGTCCCCTCTTTTCTAAGTGGAACGCATCCTGTTGTTACTGTAGAAGTCCATTTTCTTGAAATACATGAGCTTTTAAGGATTACTGGACCTTGCCCTTGCAGGGTAATTCCCAGCCCTAGCCCATTGTTACAAGAACTAAAGCTTCCATATGCTTGATGTGGTTCCAGGTATAACTGTTTTCTTAGTCAAGCTCTATTCTGCCTACCTGGTGAGTGCTTAGGCCTAGATACACAAATCGTCCACAGATGGATGAAGGAAACATCAGTACCCCAGTCCAGGTAGGGGGAGTTACTGATTGAATCAGAGGAGACCTGACAACCACATTATGTGGGGAGTGGTACCTCACCCCTCAGTGGTACCTCAGCCCCCCAGGCAAAAGGAAACATCATGGATTCACTGTGGCTACTTCAGTATACCCACTACCTGGGCAACAGTCATGGCTTTCACTTCCATCTTCATGGGAACTCCCTGCTCAGCCTGTAAAATAAACACAACAACTGCAAAGGCCAGCACACATCGCTGCCCTTCTTTCTCCAGACACAGTGTAGGAGTATCACTTGCACATTCAGTACAGCAATAGTTCTGTAGTTTATTTACACAGTTACAATCCAAAATATATATATATATATATAAAAAATAAAGCTGATATGATTACTGCAATGTACAATTCCAGAGAGCAGTGAGAAGGGTCAGTTGAAAGCAGCCCACCCTCCCCAGCCTAACTGCCACTGAAACATTCTTGGGTGAAGATCATTTGCAAATTCTTAATGCAAAAACCCCTATTTTTGAATGGCCATATTTACAGTCTATTTACATTGTCTTTCCAGGCTTTTTCCAAGTAAACACCACAGGTGCTCATTGTACAAAGGTCTTCTTCCAGAGGAAAATAGTCAGCTGGTCCACAGTTGCTTCTTTGTTACTTTGAAACCCTGACACAAGTTTCCCAGGAACATGTCCTGATGCCTACAGACCACTAACCACATCTCTCTAAGCAATGGAATATGGAAATACTTTCAGATGATTGTTCCAGGTTTTCCATTTTACAGGCAGGAAATGGCATTTGCCATCACCCAGCAGGTCCCAGTGTTCACAGCTGAGCCAGGCTCCTTTCTCCCCTGCACTGGGTGCAAGGAAGCACATAGCTCTCCATTTGGTTATCTCAAACAGTACAGAACACAGCCAGCAGAGCACTGCCCCCACATGCTTCAAACACGCTTGTCTCACCTGGTTCACAGTGTCTGATGCGGTGTTTGTCAGTACACTGATTCCAGTCCTTCAGCTGGGAGTTTTTCCAAGGCAGCATCAAGGATCAGGATGCAGCTGAGTAATGATGCTCAGAATACCCAACCCTAGACTTGCAGCAGCCACCTCAGTAACTCCCACAACCAGCAATGGTGAGAAATCAACCACAGTGCTACAAACTGGTTCTGAGTGGATGCCCATAGGCACAGAGACAACTTGATCCATGTCTCTGCCACCTCAGCTGATGCCCTCACACCACATTGTCAAGTTAAACAATTTGCAGAAAAAAACAGTGTGTGCTTCACTTCTGTTCATCCTCTCAGTGTCTTAAATGTCCTATATCACAAGAAAAAAGAGATTAAGTCAGTCGTCTACTATGATGGAGATGTCATGTAAAAGCCCACAAGGAATCTGAGTAACTGTGTAGCATCTAACCATTCAGCAGCTTAGCCATAGAGACAGCTCTTGTATAGAACTAGAGCTTCCACAAAAGGAAAGAAGTATTTCCATACCCCAAAAAGCCCAGAAAAGGCACTACTGGGAAAGGCACCATACTGGATAAGTAGTGCATTTTCTGTATGGCTTCGATCTTTGTCCATGGAGTTAAATTCTTCTATCTTCAGTAGGAGCTGCTTCAAGTACATGGCCAAACTGTCCACATTTTAACATGCATATGACTGAAAGAAAAGGTAGAAGTCCTTCCTTCTTTCCTTCTAGTCCTCTTTAAAAATAAAAGCCCACCATGTGTAAAAAACTATTTGCTGAACTTTACAGGAAAAACTCATTTAAAAAGTCAACAATCATGAATGTGGTTGTTAGATCCCAGATAACCAGAGTCACTGGAAATCAAGGGGTTTCCTGACTTACTGCAGAAATACTGTCTGCCAAACACTTCAGTTATGTTCTGAAGTGCAGAGAGCAGGGGGAAATACAGGAGAAAAACCTGAAGGAACTGCTCAGCCCCCTGTAGAGGCTGACAGAAACCTTTAGGGGGCAGAAGGGTTGGGATTAGCTGCAGCACAGGAAAAATCATGGCCTTTCTTCCACCCCCCCGCCCCTTTCCTTGTACAGTCACTCCACAAGACCCTGCTGTACAATGTCCTGTTTGAGTCTTTGCACTCCAGTGGCCCAAAGGACTGAAAGTCCTTCCCTGCAGCAAGGATCCAGTCCAGGGCTGAGCTGAGACCCAGGCAGACAGCTGCAGCTCTGCCAAACTTGGATCCCAAAGGCAATCAGTGCTCACAAGACAAGCCCCTGGCTCTGCTGGTTGCCACTCCAAGCCCACAATGTCCTCATGCTTCCCTTCAAATCCCCAGTTTGTTCAGGGACAATTTAATCTGCCCAACAACCTTGACTGGAAAAGAAACATGGGATACTCTAGCAAGAGCCCTGGGCTGACCAGTGATCAGACACATTCCAAGTCTTTCAATCCAAAGAACACAATGCAAACACCATTTCTGAAGCAGATCTTCCCTGCAGGCCATGCAGCAGTGCCATCTCTGCAATGTGTCAGTAACACGAAGCAACTGCAGCAAATGGCTCCTAATCAGGAAGCTTCACAGTATGGGAAAAAAGGAAACGGGATCCTCCTCTTAATGCATCCTAAGTGACATTCAATCCTTAGGAATGACCTAAGGATGTCTAGATGCTACAATAAGGATTGCATTAAAAATGTAGATTGAGCTGAAGGAGGAAACTACAGCTGCAGCGGGAAGAAGGCAATCCCCCTTTTCTCATCCTGAAAAAGGCAACAAAAGAGCAACCCCCTTTGCTGCTACACGGCTACCCAGGAGGCTCTGACCTGACATCCACCCACCTCAACTACAGCTGTCCTCACAGCTGGAAAACCAGCCAGAATTACCTGGTCTGTACCAACAATGTCAACATCTTCAATTGTGTCTTCTGCTGGACCCTCCTCGGAGACATCTTCTGTCTTAATCTCATCTTGGCTGGAAATGAAAAACAAACCAAAAAATAGCTAAGTCTTGAGAAATCTCGTAACAGAGGCTGCACATGGCACAAATGTGCTTTAGGCAGTGTATTTCACATAGTAAGATCTGCTGCTGATATCCACGTAAGGTAGCCTAAAATTACTGGCCCAGAATTTCCCAGTATGAAACAGGTTATGCTCTGAGGAATTTTCAATAAAGCAGTTCAGAAACAAAACATTGATTTAAACAGGGGCTACCTTGATGTTTAATGAATTTTTGTTCTATTTTACTTGTATTCACTATGTCCATTTAACAAGTATTCCAAAACCTGGAAAAATATGCATCTTCCCAGAATTTGTGTTTCACCTTTTAACCTACTAATAAGGGAAATAGCACCTAACACCTCAATAAATTAACTGAATTGAAGGCAAATACTGCAACTGAGCACTTTGCTCAAAAGTAGACTGCAGACTCCCTATTTCTGCAACACCTGTTACATCCAAGTTGTGTGGGGTTTCACTCGGGTACGCGTGCATGCCACACACCAACACTTCTCTAAAAGAAAGCCACTGGGTACACAGTAGTTGATAGCAGATCTGCAGAGACAAGAATCCTCTTTCATTTCCAGACATGCAGAAAACACTTCTTGTCTGGCTCCAGCAAACAGCCAGAGAGTAACCCACACCACAGCACTCCAATCTGGACGTGGGAAGTAGGACAGGGAATTTTCCTCCATCCTTGTCTTTTTCTCTGTACACTCAGTATTACTCCAAGAAAGCACAGAAGCCCTGTGACAGTGGCAGGAGAAAGCAGCAAATGTAGATACCGGACTCTGAAAGAAAAAACCCCAACCTTCCTTGGGACGCAGCCCGTAAGAAAGACAGGAGGGGCACACACCCTTAGCTCATGAAGTATTACAAAAAACAGAAGCAGAGGTGGATAGAGAGACCCCAAGCATCAATGTAAGAACAGGTGAAGGAGCTTGTAAAACATCAAACTCTCACCAGTATCTTCTGCGCAGCCCTCCTGGACAAAGGAATGGCAAATGCTCCTGCAAGCGCATCTCTCGAGATTTCAGCCTCTTTCTGCTTTTCCCTGCTGAGGAGGGAAGCTGGGAAGCACCCTGCTGTTCCAGGGCTTTGCTTGCTGCTTCAGTCTGGCTGGTTTCAGGCAAAGACCCTGCAACAGAGAGTGAACATAGTTGTTCTTCAGCCTCACCCTCAGAGGTCTTGAGATGGACATTTCCAATATGTTCCCCACAGCAGTGAAACAATCGGGCCAAGCTTAAAAGGACATCTGGAGCAAAGCATTCATTTATTGAAGGAGACAGCTAAAAGCCACTTAAAAGAAAATCCATTTAATTTGCCCACTGGTCATTTTTGCAATCTAGATTTATTAACTTGGCCCTGGTCCATAACTGCTATCAGTACTGCTGAGTCTCTATAATGCCCAAGAAAGGAGGGCCTGTGGGGACACAAAGGAACCAACTCTCTGAAGGCAAGTCACTGAAAAGAAGATTTATGAGAAAGAATGAGAAAGAAACTAAAGGACACTGTGGAAAATTTTCCTTTCCTCCACATACAACTGCACATGCCCGTAACACTTAGCATTTTTATTAGCAATTGTTTTCATAATGGCTTTATTACATTTTAACTAAGTCCCACCATATCCATGCAGTGAATACTTCATTACAGATTGGCAGTCCATTAATGCCGCTAAAGCCTGGATAGAGCCCATCCAACTATAACTCTTTAAGGTAGGAGTATAATCTTACAGGCTCCCTAGAAATTCAACAGAGAGAAAAACCCTAGAAGATGACTTGGCCCAGATAATCTGGCCTGAAGATCTGAGTCATCTCCTGGAAATACCTCTCCTGTCTCAATTATCTACAGGGCCTAAAGCAACAATGCCCTTAAGTTAACAATTAAAAGCAATCAACCAAGTCTCAGTGCCTCAGACAAATGCCAGATGTTAGTACACAGCAGAATTCAGATAATCTTGAATTCTTGTCACTCGGAGTCCTCAGCCCAACCTTGCTGCTATTGAGTGATCAAGGGACCTTTAACAACAACAAAGCTGAAGGCAAAAACCACAGTTCAAGCTGGGAAGTCCACAACATCCAACACATCGTGGTACTGTACTGCCAATGCAAAGCATGAAATATGTTTTAGCACGTGCAAATTTGCTAAAGCAAAGCAAAATAGCAAATACAGCAGTTTTGTCACACAGACAACAAAAATACAGCTGATCAAGAACTGGGAAGTTTTCATACCACTAGACAATTTCCTTTTAAAAGAAGATGTCTTAGATGAGCTCACGGGGGGCCACTCTCCCAAACTGCCGAAGACAGAGCTCTCCTCATCTTCATTTGCCAATAAAGAGTTTCTGTACCAGACCAAGGGCTGCCATTCATCTCCTCTGCAGGGCAGTGGCTCTGTTATGTACCTCTGTAAGTAACTGTACCTGGGACAAAAACAAAAGCAAGCTTAAGGATACTCACTGTCCTTCCCTTCAATATCTCGGGCAGGTATTGCAAGAAAGTATTTTCACTTTACTCTCCAAAGGTGCATGCAGAACTGTTGAAGAGAGGGCACCCCTTTCCTCTGAAATACCTGACATCTCTGAAATATCTATTTAAAATGCAGATGTCTTCAAAGCTAAAAGAGTGCTTGAGTTTTTAGCATTAGAAACAACACTAGATCCACAGAAATTACAAAACTACATCAGCCTCTAGAAAGAGTTTCCTGTGCAGGGAAAGTCACTGCCAATTGCTGCTGACAGTAGCAACCTGAACAAAGCAGAATTCTATGAGGAGTCACCTCTTCTCCTGGTGGCTTTTTCTGCCTCATGGACTGCAACACAAGGCGAGAGACGCTCCCTGTGATTCAGCAGTACAGGAAACAGTACAGGTCAGGCAATGGGGTTTTTACACCATGAGTGCCTGTTCTGTCAAGGTTAAAAACAAGAACAACCAATTAAACCATTTTTCTATATTATCAGCTCAAACTTAATCCAATTCTCACAGCTTTCCAATAAAATGTCAAGTGTCTGCAAGAAGCAGTTAACTGCTCTGCAGTTGTGACAACACATGGGATGTGGGAAACATTGTCTCGAGCCCTGTTCTGTCTGAATCGATCCAGAGACTTGACACTGGGCCTTCCTGAATCCCAGGTGAAGTTATCACCTTTCCTGGAGCAAAAAGGCCTTCTTCAAATACTCTGTTTGAAAAACAGGACATTTCTGATGAAGTCTTTCTGACCCATTCCTACTTCATAACCATAAGAAAAAAAAATCAAAGTCTGACTCAGGTTTAGAAACTGGATATTCACCACATTTCAGCTGCAGTTCATCACTTTAAAATCAAGCCCAGTGTTGTTAAAACAGACCCCACCTTAGCAAATACCAGAAGTGACAGTTTTAACACCAGCCTGTACAACATATTATTCTTTTTTTTTATTTATTAGGAGAGTGGCCTGGAAAATATCAGACGTTTCATTTGCTTTGCAAAACAAGAAAACCAGTGCTGAGAGGAGGTCAGGGTAAGCACCGACTCTGAAACAATTAAGAGTCCTGGACTCTGGGGGCCCCAGGGATCAAGAAATCCTGGTAATGGAATTTGTTGGTTTCAAACAAGCACGTATTGTAACTACAGTTTCAGGGTCTAATCCAACTGCTATCAATGTCAATGGAAAGACTCCTACTGATTCAGGAATCAGGCCCTTCATGCTGCTTGCTATTCAGCAATTCATTTCTTGTGTGCATTTTGTGGTACAGAGCAATTGACAAGCCAAGTGTTTTACTGCTATAGCCTGGGCAATTATAGGGGAGAGGGTTAAAGTCCATATACTTTGATGGTGTTGAAATATAGTCTTTTCTAACAAATGCCCATATTCTGTATCTCATCTGTTACAGGTACATTCACATAACATACAGACCTGGACATCAATCCTATGATTAATAAGAAAAATGAAAATAACCAGATGTTTGTTTCTCAAAGTTCATGTTGACCTAAAACATTCCATCCAGTAATTTATGATGGAGCTAAACCTAAATATTTCTAAGAGGAAATATAATCTCCAGCCTCTGCAAGGCACTTTAGGCCTCCCAGAATAGAAACTGTTATTCTAGAAACATAGTATGAACATACTTGTGGATAAATTGCAATTTCCCTTCTAGTGAATTTTATTGTTTTCCATTTGTTCCCAGCAGTAGAGGGAAGGCCCAAAGCAGTAAGAACTGAAGTCAAGTGCATTCCCTGCTAGGTTCTGTAATGTCCCACAAAACTTTTCCATGAATAAACCTACCTGAATGTATCAAATGTATCTGATACATTCAGGAATATACTTCCAGAATATATCCTCTGATCAAGAGGTTAAATATAGTCCTAGGAAAAAAATTATCATGATTTAGCTTTAATCTGCCCCCATCAACAATTAAATATTTTCCTCTTGTTCAATTAAAAAGTACTCCCAGGAGGTAAATGAAATGATACTTTTTCAAGGATGGTTTAACAGAAAACTACTTATTGCATGGGTGTCACCACAGATGATTACAGGTCTTTAAAATACAGACAACATGGACAGAGTTATACAGAAACTGTCCAAACTGGGGCCTGGAGCACTTCCCTATGAAGACAGGCTGAGGGAGTCCAGGTTCAGCCTGGAGAAGAGAAGGCTCTAGGCAGGACTTACAGCACCTTCTAGTGCCGCCAGTCACCGCAACATTCTAGTACCTAAAGGGAGCTGACAAGAGAGCTGGAGAGGGACTTTCTATAAGGGCATGTAGAGATAGGACAAGGCTTTAAATGGCTTTAAACTGAAAAAAAAGCAAGTTTAGATGAGATATTAGGAAAAAATCCTTGACTGTGAGGGTGGTGAGGCACTGGAACAGGTTGCCCAGAGAAGCTGTGGACTCCCCATCCCTGAAGTGTCAAGGCCAGGTTGGATGAGGCTTTGAGCACCGTGGTCTAGTAGAAAGTGTTCCTCCCCATGGCAGGGGGGTTGGGACTGGATGATCCTTTGGCTTCTATGAAAACCAATTTGAGTAGCAGATCTTAAAGAGTCTCATCTGAGAAAAATGCAAGAATAGAAAATGAAGTTATCCATACCCATAGGTTATCCACTTTAGGTTTCTCAGGGTTTGTAATCAGTGTATGTTGACTATTTTTCTTCTGCATTTTGCATTCCAGCTTTGAATCAATTTTTTCAAATTAATTGTCTGTGTTGCTGGCAATCATTAATAAATTGTGTCATGTGAAGTAACAGGAAAATAGACATTTTACCATTCTTGACCCAGATTACACAAAACCTGTTCTATGATTCCCATGGAAGTTATCCTCCAATTTAAGACAAAGTGACATGGGAACAAGCAAGTTACACAGAGCTCAGAAAGATGTGATGGTTGTTTTTTTTCCATTTCTGCTGACTTCCTTTCAAAAGTAAAACTTTTCTTGTCATGTACTGGAGTGATATGCTCAGAAATGCAAAAAGGCAGATGTGTCTTAATGGTTCATCTTACATTCCCATGTCTTCAAATATGCTTTCTGGAAAATGGAAATACCTGTTTTTTACAGTATCTGTAACTAAAATACTGAAGTACAGAGATCCAGATCCAAAATGAACAGCACTGACTAAGGAAGTAATGCTAAAGGTCAAATAGAAGGAAGAATGTTACTTCTGTCTCCAGATGACCAGAGCTGAGGCAAGTGAAGAAGGGAATACTCATGCATCTCTCCATTCAGGTGCATAATACCCCATTGATGCCAAAGGAAGGCTATCATTCTGACAGCATTAAATGAAAATATTTAAACCACTGTAAACCATGGGCCCACTGGATCAGGGCATATTTCCATGTAAATAGTAAATCCTTGGATTTAAATATCTATATTATGAAGAGTGTCACATATATTTCTATTCCAAATATGTTCCACGGAATTCACATAATTGAGGCCTGAAGCTGTGGAAATAGATAATTACAAAATAATGATCCGTGCATTACTTCTTCCACAAACTTTTGATTTACTCTTCTGTTCAGAAAAGCATTCCTGCCACTCCACTAACCAGTCAAGTCGCAAATCTCTCCCACCAAATTAACAGCTTTTCCTTTACAAGAATTGCCATATGTGGCCACAACTAAGCGTAAGAAAGATCTAGAATGCATCTTGCGCATACAATCTGAAATAACTCCTACTACAAAATTCAACAAGGGTGTCTCAGCCTCAGGGGCAGACTGATGTAAGAGGTTGTCTGAAGAGCCCTTGAGCAAATTCCACCACACTGAAGTTCAAGTGTCCTTTGTACAGGGATACATAAATCACACACTGTACGATGGCGTACAAGAACTTAACTTACACTAGTCTTTTGTCTGGCTTTAGCAGCTTGTTGGAAAATTCACTGATGATTACCAGAAAGCTCAAGTTAGGAGGCAAGCATTTTCCATCTACTCCAGTAGCTCCTTGAAAAGCAAATTCAATCCCTTCCCTATTGAAAGAAAAACAGAAAAGAACAGAGTAATAAAGCAGATAAAACAGACAACTAACAAAAGCAATGACCATGGACAAGGTGATGTTACATGGCACATACTTGTGTATCATGGCTATAGATTCTCTAGATTTCACTTGGTCCCAACCAAATGTTAGTGAAAAGCGACGAGCAAGTTCTTTGATGTTTGTAAAGGAAGCAGAGGAGAAGTCCACACCACTACTGCTGTCTTGGTTTTCTGCATGTGTCTGAAACAGCTGCAAGAGAAGTCTCAGATAAGCAAACACAGGTAATCCTATAGGGAAACAAAGCACCAGGCAGACAGAGAGACAGGCACAGCAAGCAAGAGTCACCTCACACAGACAGAAGCCTTACAGAAGAGCTGGTAAGTTGTGCTTCTGAAGCACATGAATGGAACAATGACAATGAACTGACACAAAGGACACTGTTGTGCTCATAAGACAGGCACAAATCAAAAAATAGAAATAAAAAAATGATATGCATAAAGAGAAAAGCGATTCCTGAAGACGATGGTCCCACTGATCTCATCTTCTCTTGCATCTTCTGAATCAAGCCCCAGAGGCCTAATTGGCCCGAGATGCTTTCAGAGTAGCACAATGCAGATACAAAACAGCAAGATTGGCAGCACCATAGGCCAATTTCGGAGAGTAAGATTAGGTCAAAAGCACACCTTGAGCTCAATTAACTTTGCTTTGGGTTGGTTTTTTTTCTAACAGAATATGGAAGGAGCTTGTTCTCATCAACCTGTTAACTTTCAAGGTCAAGTAAAGGCCAAAAAGGGCCTGTTGTCTATGTGATACCTAAACACAAAGTCCTGACTATGTCAGCAGAATATATGTAGCCAAATGCTGCTTAGACTGATCTAAGCTCAGATTTCAAGGGCTGGTTCACAGATCTAAGCCCTCGGCAGTGCGTGTGAAATAAGCAAAGCTCATGTGTCAGTATCCCCAGGAGGAGCCTGCTCTCTGGATTACAGCAGGCCAGGCTAGAAGCAGTTCTGACCACAGGCAGAGCTGGCAAAAGCAGCTGCTAAAATAGCTAACTGGCTATCAGTCAGCAGCTGCAAGCCCCAGCAACTGAGACCCTTCAGAAAAGCTGCAACCCACTTTCCTCCAGAAAAAAAAAGCTGAAAATACAGGGGGTTGGAGCTGAACATACATACGCACATCCATGGTTCCTCAAATCCAAAAGGAATTAAGGTAGCCCGTAAAACACAGCATAATATCCTTAACATTTGTTAAGGTTAAGAGACACTTGCTGTGTCCCAAGAAACACTTCAGAACCTCACATCAGTTCTAACATACTATGCATTGGAAGATTAAAAACATGACAAAAAAAATCAGGGACAAAAGCACCTTTTAAAACAGATGTAGTGATTTGAAAGGAGTTTTAGTTATGACATGCAAAAACAATATAAACATAGAAAGTGCAGGAAAGGAAGTCATTTCTGTCGCTAGGTTTTCTAATGATTTTGAATTAATTATGGCATGGGAGGTAAAAATCTTCACTGTGAATACAGCTATCATAAGAGCCCCTAGCCTCTTACTTTAATCTTAACCTTACCTGCTGCAGACAGAGAATCAGTGTCTTGGCACTCTGAATTTTGTTATTGTGCCTCGTCTTGCTTAATGTTTCTTTAATTATGTCTCCAAAATCACTGTAGGTCTATCAACAGTAACAAAACAATTGAGAATTATCATTCCCTTTCTTTAGCACTGGGAGTACACAAACCACATGACTGTTCAAGTGACACAAGAAGTTCCTAAAACACTCCCAATATCAGAACATGCAAGTTAAAAGATGAAAACTGGACTTTTTATAATATTTCATATGTAAAGCAATGGTATGCTTCTTTAAGAGTAATGTGGGGATCAAAGATACACTGAAATTGTTAAGTATTAACAACTAATTGATTGTCAATTCTTAATTCATAATTAATTGTTAACTCTTAAAAAAGAGCAAAGCCTCACCAGGAGAGAAATAAGTCTTCTGTACTTTACCAGTGCTTGCCAATGAAGCAAAGCACAAGATTCATACTCAGGTATTTCCAAAGTTCTGTCAATTGACTCAAGGAAACTGCACACTCTGATGTTCTTGGCCCTCCTGAAACCCCCTTCAGAGTGGCTGAAGCTCTCCTAAACCCGGGTCATCTAAACCCTGGGACTCATGTGAAATGTAGGCACCTGCATATGGACTGTGTGAGCTGTATGAATTAAGCTGACCATTTCAGTGTGAGAACCTCAATAGGTGAAACACTCCCCAGCCATAAACTGCTGCTCTGCAGTGGCCTCTCTGGAGAAGCTGAGGAGCAGATGTCCAGACAGACATGTCCTCTTCTCAATTTTCAGTAGCTTTGTCTGCAGTGAGGTACCTTTGTGGAACCAAGAGAGGAGATCTGCCCCACTCCTGCTTGATTTTATAGCCCTTTTGTGATTATACCAGGATTCGGAGCCATAACACTATTAACACCGTATCTTTCACAAACATTGGAGACACTTTCAAAAACTAAAATGCACTGATAGGAAAAACAACCTTATCTAAAACATTACCTTCACATAATACTTATAGATCTCAGCTGCTGCAGTCATCTCTACCGCATTATACACTATTAACTTGCAATATGCTGCAAGAAGACTCCGCTTTTTGTGCAAGTCATCAAGTTTGCAACTTTCATCCTTTTCCTCTTCTGTCAGATCTAGGGAAACAAAAGCATTGAAGCTTTGTTCTATTACTTTATTCAAGGTATCCCAATTCAAATGACCAACTTTCACCTAAATAGCATAGACTCAGCTGTTCAGTAACAGATGCCAGCACTCATCCCTGTGTATATCAGAAAACACAGGTTTGTTCCCAGTTCAAAGCTGCAGTTGATAACACAGTGAAAACACAGTCTTCTTCCACAGTCTTCTACTCTGATCTTCACAGGGCTTTGGCATTTCTACTAGTCAGAATCTCCTAGTACAACACTGCTCACAGCTACAGAACTGAACCAGCATGTAGAATAAAAGGCACAAACACACCAAATGGAATGGATCAGAAAAATTGCAACCACTTTTTTTTTCCTAGAATAAAACATGCTAGAAAAGTAGCACCTAACTCATCAGAAACCCTACAAAAGTTGTCACACACAGTCAGCAAGAGTTCCAATGAAAGTCTCCAAGTGCTTATCAGTAAGAGTGAAAGGAAAAAAAGTCATTTAACAGCATTAAGAACATATTAAGCGTCTGGAACATGAGTTAATTACTTGCTGGAATACTCATGGGAAACAGATACTCTTAAGAGTATTCCAACAAGCAATGAAGGTGCTTGAGGAGAGCTTCTTTGCAGCAGGACAGCCAAGACACACTCTTTCCTGCTGCATATGAAAGTTATCAGCTACCAAAAGACTTCAGTCTCTGACCTATAATTTTGATGTGGACTGTTTCTGCTGCTAGAATGACTGTAGGCCTCGAAACAAACATAAGGCAAATGACTGATCAAAAGTATCTGAAAATTAAGAGTTTAAACTGGAATGAAACAGCTGCCAGTTGTGCACACGGACAGCACACATATACCATCACAAAATCACTTGTTCAGGAAGGAATCTGCAATGGCAGGGATCCTTTGTGGGGAGAACTGAGAAACTGAAGGCATCATAGAAAAAAGGGTTTGAAACAGTTCCCAGGCCATTTAACCCAAAGCGGGATCAATTTTATCCCTTTCAGATACACAACAAACATTTCAGATACCTAACATACACAACCTGAAACATAACCCACTTCAGTAACTCCCACAACTAGGATACTACAACCTACTTGTGCAATCTTTTCTCCTGTATCTTTACTAATACAGATTCTCTTACTATCTCCCTCTTGCAATTTCAGCCCATCAGTGGTTCTTGCATATACACCATGATCCAGGGAAGTGTAGTGCCCAAAACTGAACATCTGAACAGCTGAAGGACAAGAGTTAGACAGAGAAATCTAGAACAATGCTTGTTTTGTAAAAGCATGACACTTGAACTTGGCCTCAGAACCACAGTGAACAATCTATTTTCAAAACACTCCCAAAAGAAACCAGCCTTCATAATTACAACCTCAATACAGCATCCAAATGTATTTGAAAAAAGGCAGGAGAGCAACAAATACTATTTCCCACTGGACTGAGAGCAGCCCTGAGGAAAAGGACTTGGGGGTGTTGGTTGATGAGAAGTTCAACATGACCCAGCAATGCACACTCACAGCCCAGAAAGCCAACTGTGTCCTGAGCTGAATCAAAATCAGTGCAGCCAGCAGGGCAAGGTTGGTGATTCTGCCCTCCTACTCTGCTCTGGTGAGACCCCAGCTGGAGTGCTGTGCCCAGCTCTGGGGTCCTCAGCATAAGAAGGACGTAGACCTGCAAGTCCAGAGGAGGGTCATGAAGATGCTCAGAGAGCTGGAGCACCTTGCCTATGAAAACAGGTTGAGAGAGTTGAGGTTCTTCCACCTGGAGAAGGGCAGGTTCTGGGGAGACCCTGCAGCACCTTCCAGTACCAAAAAAGGGCAAACAAGAGAGGTGGAGAGGGACTTTTTACAGCAGCATGTAGTGATACAATGGAGAAAGGCTTTAAACTGACAGAGGAAAGATTTATTTCTTAGATATAAGGAAGAAATCCTTGACTGTGGTGGTGGTGAGGTACTGAAACAGGTGGCCCAGATAAGCTGTGGATGCCCCATTCCATGTTCAAGGCCAGGCTGGATGGAGGTTTGAGCAACCTGGTCTAGTGGGAGGTGTCCCTCTCCATGGCAGGGGGTTTTGGAATTAGATGATCATTAAGGTCCTTTCCAACCCAAACAAGTCTATAATTCTGTGAAACCTGCCCCACAGCCCCAAAATCAAAATCCACTGGTCCTTTACTCTGATGGCTTAGAAGGGTCCATGCACTGACAGAGCCACACTGCAATACTGCAAGGCCTTCCTCTAACACCATCATCTGGACCATGAAAGTCAATCTACCAAATACTTTCACTCACTCAGCCCTGCTTTAGTTCAGCCCTTTTCATCCTACAAGTAAACTGGCATTTGTATTCTGTGGTTAGTCAGTACAGATCAAAGAATTACAGATTTTTTTGTTTGTAAAAGAGCCCAACCAGAAAAAAACCAAAGCAGCTCACAAAACAACAACAACAACAAAAGCAAGACCAGCCCTTTTTCCTGATACATTCACTGCAGATGACAAATGATAGCAAAAATGGTAGATTGTTTCTCCAGTGATGAAGATGTCTAACCTTTTTTTTCATCTTCTTCATCCATGAAAACATGTTCCTGGATAAATGAAAGCAGTTTTTCCTGAAGTGGTGTGTTAGGAAGATAACCTAGAAGTCCAACTGCTTCTTGATTATTATTTGAATCCAGGTGACTCAAAATCAGCAACCAGTCACAGAGTATCATGAAGGCCTGTATCAAGCAAACAAAGCCAAAGAAGGATTTAGAGACCATGTTACTTTTCCTGCCAATTCCACTCTGTATTTCCATCAATCACAATCAAGTTTCCATCCCACTTCTTCCTTGCAAACTAAAGATTTCTCTTTGCCTCAGCTGTGGTGAAATGCCCCAGCTAAATCCTTAAAAAACTTGTATATTAGGATGCAGAGTACACAAGTATCATGTATGAATACCACCTAAAGGTTTTCAAAGTTCCGTGGGCAAGAAGAAGAGCTCTATTACGTTGAAATATCCCTCTTTTAACATGAACCACTGGACAATTTCTCCATTTTTTTAAGTAATATTCATAGCAAGACATTATTGAAGCAATGATAGCAACCAGCACACTGATAGGTCTAATCAGAAAACGCAATGATTTTCATTCAGATTCAGGCTTTGATTCTGCAGATGGACTCATGCAGACAGAAATCTATGCTTGACTGAAGCACTAACTTGTAGCATTTTAACTAACATAACTTTAATTTTTATTTTAAATAAATAGTTGAAGACTGGGGTTTTTATGAGTTATTTCTTTGCTAAGAGACAAAAACATAGCAAAAATTTAATAGAAGGAAACACCAGTATGAAAAAAAAGGCAAGCATTTAAAAGGAGGTCTGAGCACAAATGCTTGTTAAGTGATAGAGAAACACGAACCTTTTCTCTTACATCTTTTTCCTTATGCTGGAGGAAGCATGTACAAATCTGACTGAAACGTCTCAGCTCCCTTCTTAGTGGAAAAAGAGTCTCCTAAAAACGCATTTAGGAAAAATGAAAGGACCAATATGTTAGAGACTATGATTCAACAGAGAATTACAGAACAAACAACAGTAGCATCTTTCTTCCACTCATATTATTCATTTAAGATAGCACAGCTGATGACATGATGAAAGAAGCTGGCATTTCACAGAACAGCTTACTAGCTATGAACAACTGCATCTGTCACAGTTGCTGAGACCAGTGGAATTCAGCAAGTCACAAACTCTTTGTTTCTCCATCTGTAGGGAGGGCAGCACGTATTCTCCTATTCACTTAATCTTATCTGTATGAAGCAGTGATAACAATGGAAGTAGAGTCATAAAAACCTCTGCTCCATCCCACCTAATGTTCAATGTGCATTGCCTTCTGGAGTTGGTTTTCTCCCTTCTTCCCCTAATGACTACAGAGGGAAGGGAGTTTAACTTTGGCACTCATAAACTTAAGACACCACTCTTTGTTAAGATGAATCCAGCATGGGAGACTATTTGGTTTGCTCACAGCCACACAAAAGACTTTTTGATCCCCCACCAGGTCCCGGCCGCAGTGCACTGAGCTCTGAGCAGTCAGTGTAAGAGGAATGCCCTTACAAGAGCCAGATTTCATGCTATGCAACTCTCCGTTAATAAGGAAGGGGATCCATCCCAGGACATGCTGAGGAGAACCAAGTGAGGGGCAATACATTGCTTTAACACTGCTAGGGAAGAGCAAGAGGGAAATAACAGAGCTGCTGTCCAGGAAATATTTTTTTTTGCTCTTGGAACTTCTCTATCTGCCAACATCCAGATTTGGCCCTGCAGAGTGGGCCGTCACATCTACTTCCAATCAAAATCTGCTCCCATATGAAAGGCCAAATTAAAAAATGTGCTGCCCCATTACCAGTCGAGCTAACCGTGTCTGGAGTGCAAGGCAGAACACATTAGAGCAGTGAGAGATGTGGACATCCACGCAGGAATGGAATGGGACGGGAATAGACAGTGAATCAGTGGCCAAATGGGTAACCTCCCAGCTAGCATTTCTCACACAAATGTCCGTGTCAGCGCCCTGTCCTGTATGCACAGGAGCACCAGGGAAGGGGACAGAATGACAGAAACAGCAGCACTCAGTGAAGTCAGAAATCACCATGAAGAGGAGCCGCACAAGTACACATTCACACGTGAAACAAAACATAGAAGAGTTTTCCCCTCTGGTGTCTTGAACTAGACTTTCTTCTGAAACACCTGCTAGAGCTTGGTACTTTATAAATTACAAAAGTAAATAGTCAACCAATAAGAAAATTTTCCACTTTTCTCGACCTTTCTGACAGAAATATGTAGGTAAATCAAGAAAATAAAAAAAGAAACAAAGCTACAGAATGTCCTGGAGTTTTCATTGAATATTCTTTGTAGCTTAAAACAAGAAAACAACAAACTCTTTGGCAGTGAGACAAGTTCCTTATCTCCATCAAGCCCCAGGAATTTGATGCACATGTTCTGCAGTAAAAATAGCGGTGAACCATTGTTCCCACAGACTGGAAAAGCACACACACTTTAAAAGAAAAAACAAAAAAAGAGGAGACGAGAGAGAGAAAATGCCTCAATTCAATTTTGTTTCCTCAAGAAAACTGACAAACTATCTTCTTATAAGCTTGTTTTTTCAAAAAATCTCAGAACAGGAAAATCAACTTCTGTAAGCACAACTCCAAGTTTCAAAATTACATCAATGGCCAACCTTGGGAGAATTTTCCGAAACGGCAGCTAGTTGCCACAGGAGAGAAAAATATGTGCACTGGAGAGCTGGCAGGATAATCTGCAAATAAAAACACATGTCCTTTATTTACATGAAAAGTTCAGCAGCAAAAAGTTTAGGACTAAGCAAAGCATTCAAGCCTGACATTCTGCATGCTGCTTGTATGAACATTTCCCAGTTGTATTTAGATCTTTAAAATAAATTTAATAGGTTTACATACAAGCAAGCATTGCCCCCTGAGATACTTACCTACTAAGGTGCTGCTTCTGCAGAACTTCTCTGACATCTTGATGAGATCAAGGGAAAGCAACCCACATACCAAAAAGTGTGTTCCCAGAGGCTCACTTTAGCTTAGCTCCTCGGGATTCCTTTGCAGCCTTTGATGAAAGGCAGACTCCTCCAGAAGCCAGTTCAGAGCAGAAGCCAAACCTTGGTGCTCCAATGCTCCATCTAAAGGAATCCACCTCTACCCACCAGCTGCAGGCTCTCTCTACTCAACTAAATTTCACCCGTTCCCAAAAAACCCCCCAAGTTCTCTCCTGCAAACAGGGACTGGTTAACATTCATAATTGCTAAAGTATTTCACCTTGCAATCCTAGAATACACAACTCCATCTTGGCACAAACAGTGTTTGAGTTGAGGCAACCAGATAACCAAAAGGCTGCAGTTGAGACAACTGGTAATTATAAATCACTGCAACAAGAGTCAACATGTAAGCAACAGGTCCAAAGTATTCCAATTTCTGGCTACATGCAATCTAAAAGGGGTTCCTCACAGTCCCAACAATTTCATATGTACTGAAAGTGAGACTGTGCAGTCACTGGAAATACTGAACATGACAAAGGATCAATCCAGATGTCAGATGATTACCACAGTTCTGAAAAATCTCCAAAATTAATTAATATAAAGGCATAAATTTACAGATTCCAATAACGTTATACCAAAGACAGCCTCAGTTTCCCAGATTGAGAAGTGGACACAGTATCTTCTTGTCTCAGAGGACACTGATATATAAGATTACTTAATACTTCACATTTCTTTGTGCTTTCATCAAGAAAAACATCTTTCAATGTTAAATATTAACTACTCACCAGAACAGGCAAACTGCCATGTTCCGTTTCAAACACCAGGAACCTTAAAGTCTTGTCATACAGATTCCACTTGGTGAGATCATGGGCACTGCAGGTGAAAAAGAAATAATAATGATACACTAAGCAAGAAATTAAGACTCACCTGATCAAACAGGTTAAATGTATCCTATTTTTGCCTTCATATGATGTACAGCAATAACATTAAACAACTAAATATTAATTATAAGGGGGAAAAAACTAAGTTTTCATCATCTAACAGTGCAACCTTTAGACCACAGCTTTACAGTCTGCATTCCTGCCACAAAACTGCAGTGTTATGAGGAGAGGAAAAAGAAGCTTGAGTTCTGCATCTTTTGCCATACTTTACACATACTCTGTAAGTGCCCAAAAAGGTCTAAGGAACAATTTCCTCAGCTCACTCCATATGACTGTTTCTAATAGTCTTGAGAATTCTTAACTCAACATTAGACTTCTCTTTGCAAAACCAAAGTAGCCCCAGTGCACTTGACTGTTGGGCACGTGTTGCAATAATCCCCACTGTAACACTTGACAGGTAAAAGTACATTGAGAAGAAGGCCCAATTCCCCTAACCTCTGTACTATCTTGCATGACAATTTACCAATCTCTGGAGAATCAGGGTTTTGAGAAATCATCTTTTAACAAAAGAAGATCAGATAAACTAAAGTAAAAGCAGACTACATCCGCTGCAAAGAATGATTGCATTCACTATACCCTCTTCAGACTGACCACCAGTGTTGTCAGTAAGGCTGTGGAAAAACATCCAGCTAGGACAGAGGCTCCACAGAGGGGATCTCTGTGTCCACTCTGACATCTCAATTCTGTAGCATACACTTCTCAGCCACATTAGGGCTGATGCTCAGTAATGAGTCCAAAAATAATTCCATATCCAAGCGTACAGTTCTATTAAGAAGAAACTAAACCTTGCAGCACCTCTCATAGGTATCACTTTCATTCTCTTGTGAAAACCCCATTAAACCCAACAAGCAAGTCTCACTTTCCATGTGTACGGTTGACACTTTAAGTATATGGGAACATAAATTGTGTAAATAAACATCTCACTTATGAAAAGCTGCTATTCTTCTCAAAGTAGAATGCATCCGGGATATTTCTCCTGCATCCGTACAAAATCCTCCTTCCTAAATCACGGAAGTTTGGGAAAGAGAAAGGAATTAGCCAGTGTGGGCCAAGGCAACTACTGTGTTCTCTTCCCAACCAACCCACAAGACTGGATCACTCTCCTCCAGCCCTCCCCAGTACCTTCACTTTTAACCATATCTTAACTCATGTCTTACTCTACAGTAAAAAGAAAACAATACAACTGCAGAGAAATTTTGTATAATCCCTGTCATTAACAAACCAGTGGCAGCCTCCCTAGACTGCAACATTGCTAACACAGAGTAAATAGCAATTAGTCTAACATGGTTCTTCACACAGTTGTGATCTCTGGAAAGCTAAGTGCTCACATGGTGCTGACCTTCCTTGCTTCCAGCTGCCAGATCACATTCAAAGACAGCTAAAAATATATTAAATACTTTCCCATAGATGCAATTGCTGTAGTTTCCACAAGTATACTATGTGATTCTGGGGGACGAAATATACAACCAGGAATTAGAAGGGAGGAGTTCCAGGAGGAAAATCTCTTTATTTAGATATAGATCACACTACGGAGGAGTCAAAGAATCCCTGGTCTTGCACTTATCTTGTTTCTCATAAGTACACATTCTCCCACATTGACATAGATCTCTATTTAAGACCAATAAAATTAATCCAATCTGAGGTTAGGGGATTTTTTGGCTTGACACATTTTGCAATATCCCTGTGTCCAATATAAACCTGCCAGTGTTAACTCTCATACCATGGCATGACACCTGTTCCTGACGGCACAGTTGATCAGATCAGCTGCAGGCTTCTGTTGTTCAGCTCAGCCAGCAAGCTATTCATATCCCCACCAGCTGTTTCTGCTTTTTAGACCTAATGAAAAGCTCTGAGGGAGACTGCAGTCCTCTTTCAAGGGGAAAGTCATTATTTCAAAGACCCTCAAAGCTATACAATCTGCATTACAGACTGCTGTTTGCTATTTTTTTTCCCTACACCCAAAGTGACAGCACAAAGGGAATCCTGTGCAGAGTCAAATATGGAGAACTACAGAACTGCACCTTTTTGGGAAGAGCCTCATCACCTACAGATCAACAGCACTTACTAGCTGATCTCACACATAGTATCTTTGGCCCAGTACTGGAGTAACTACAAAGCAACTACAGAGCTTAGGTCCAGAATATCTGGTGTAGGACTTTGTTCCTCACAAGTACACATTCTCCCACACTGACACAGATCAACAAAATAATTCTAATCTGAGGTTAGGGGACCTTTTGGCTTGACACATTTTACAACCTCAGCTTCCAATAAAACCCTCCCAGAAGACATACAATGCCCTCTTGGTGGTGTGGACTACCTTGTTTATTATTTTCCCCACTCTGTTCCTGCCAAATATACTGCCAAAATACATCTGTTTCATTAAAATGTGAAGAACCATTCTTCTCAGAGGTGCAAACCCATCTTTTAGAGTTCTGCCTCCTTCAAGATGAAACAGGAGGCAAAGAATAGTTCCATATGCCCCTTAATTTTGTCTTCTTTTTTTTTCCTAGAGAAACAGTCTGCTTACCCCTCAATGAGTCACACTCACCTTTTGCCAGAAGCAATCTAGTAGCTGGTTAAGCTGATCCATTAACTCATCTATCATTTGAGTTCGAGCACAATCCACCTGGCTATAGATGGCAATTTCTTCACTGCAGAGGATATAATAAGTCCTGGAGGAAGCCTCGAGGACAGACATGTCGGAGTGTTTGGCCACAATGTCTTTAATCTCTCTCAGCAAAGCATCCAAATGCTGCAGGTGATAAAAGAGGTATTATAGGTAAATTGTACAAAAATCCTCTTATGCTTTAAATCATTTTACTAGGCCCATATATCCTTATAGGTCATATAAACAAGATGAAACAAAAACCAGTCTGAGGAGGAGAGGGGTAGGATTAGAGGACACAACTTTTTTTTCTGTGTTTGTAGCTTTTTCATTATTATGTCTCTGGATCTTCCTAAAGAATGAAGCAACTGCTTTAAGTTCTACTTTAGCAATACATGTTTAGCACTACACAGGGAATATAAGATGCCTTCCCAAAGGATAGGTGTGTCTCCAAACAATGGAAGCTGTTTCCCTCAGCAATGGAGAATGGAGAATGTTTTGGACCACATCAGTGACTGGGTCTTCGCTCTTATTGGGAGAGGTAACTTGTGCCATTCTGATGACTCGCTCTCTTCCAGTTCAAGTTTTGGGCTGGAATTAACCTCAGAGTGTGTGTCTAACACTAGCTCCCTGTAAACATCCCTTCTTAAGAATACATTAAGCTATTTCGAGGATTTCATCTATCCGTTTCTGACCATCCCTTTCCCATCAGCAGATATACTATCTCCATTCTTATCTTTCAGTTACTGTCATTCCCCAGCAGCTGGGAGTCAGCCTTCACGGAGAATGAAACCTTTTCTGTAGTAAACTCCTGGGAGACACCAACTTAGACACATGGTATAACCCACCCTCCCTCCAGCCAGGAATGAAAAAATCCAGGGCTGGGTCTACCAGACAAAACCACAAATCGTTACCCACCAAAGCCAGACACAGCATATCAGAACTGACAAGCACTAAGGCTTTTCTTTGCAGCTCCAAATCAAAAAGTAAAGCCTGAATAAGACCACTTTCCTTAAGGTATGAGACCATTTCACTGTATTTCAACAATTTCCCACTTGTTCCAAATCCCATTAAACTCCCTACACTGTCACAAAAACTTAGTACATTCCACATGAACCAATTACCCCAATTTCTATTCACCTTCTCTAGATGTCCCGTACTGTAAACATCTAAATCATAATACTGAGGAATCTGCAGAAGATTTGCCACTTTTTGTGCATCTGTTGAATACTGCAGAGAAAAAACAGGATATGAGTACATTGCAGGAATTTTAATGAAATATTTAACATGCACTCACAGAGCAGCTGTTAGTTACCTTTGCCAAGAGCTGAGGAAGCACCATAATAAAGTGTTCAGTAATTTTGGTACAATCTTCCCATTGTATTTTCTTCTCTTTCACTGACAAAATCTGCAGATAAAGCATTTGGTTTCAATTATAAAATCTCTGAGATGAGTGGAATTTTACATGTAATCCAAGCTTAACTCCCATTGCATTGTCTCAAGCATACCAAGCTAAGATAGAGATACTTTTCAATGAAGAAAACCAGATGCTTTTTTTTTGTTAACCTTAAATTAGATGCAATTTTCTGAACAGCTATATGTCATGGATAAAATGCTCATCATTTGTCAATAACATGCTTCAAGTGGCTCTTCTCTAATGCTCATCTCCTGCAACACCCACTTCTAATAAGACCTAGTGGTGAAAAGACACTGCAGCATTTCAGAAAAAAAAGGTATTTTATTTCCTAAGATACACCTGCAAACTAGGAACAAGCTATTCTGGCAAAGTACATAAGGCAAAGATAATGTGATGACAGGACAATAAATAAGACTAATATGCACTGACTTTTTTGGCTGCACCTCTGCCCACTGGAGGATGACCTTCAGCTGCTTCTCTGACTGTTGCGAGGATGATTTCGATGAGAGCACTTTCCTGGGCATCGCTCAGTGCTGGAAGAAAACCACCCTCAGCATCACACAAAAGAAAAGTGAAAATGCAGCAACAACTGATGTAAAGCCTACTCATTTACCTGAGCAACTGTGGAAGGACAGTAAAGAAAGGGAGAAGCAGTGTTGCTACATAAACAGCTGGAGAGTGCTTGACTTCGTTTGAAGAAAGTTATTTTCTACATTTACTGAGTACCATTAATCCCTTAATGGCTAAACTTCTTTGGGCAGTTGGGCTCACAAAAACACAGGAAGTTTTAATGAGGTCTCCTACTGACTAGTGTCTCATTTAGGACAAACCTTCTTCTTTGAGTAGCAAAATGTTCTAACTCACTGGGTCTACAAATTGGTTTTAATCACACAACCAACTCCAGCTCTACTACAGCAACTATTCATAGAATCATATAATGGTTTGGGTTGGAAGGGACTTTAAAGATTTATTTAAGTTCACTTCAAAATAATTCTACCACAAAAAATCCTCTAGTGTTAGATGTCATTGAACTCAATACATTACTCATTTTCTTTTGAGGCAGGAACAAAAGCCTGACAATAACTGCATTTCGACCTATTAAAACTCTTAGATTTTTAAGTTTTTGAGAAACAAAGAAAGTGAACACTACATAAGCATTACGGCTTAATTATACAAGTATTCTTGCAAAGTTTCTGAACTAACATTACAGAAATACAGAATACTGAATAAAACATGTATGTTGATATAAATATTACATTAGCAGTGCATTGAGTTGCATCTGCTTTGTGACACTTGGGGACCACAAATTGGGACCAAATGGTATTGCAATATGAAATTATCCTAAACTAGCTAAGGCAAAGTTCAAAAAATACTAAGGGGAGACTCATTCAGACAAAACTAAGTTCTTTGCTTACCCACCTTCTCCATCTTCTTCAGCATTTTTTAGTAGAAGAGTAGTCATGCACTCCCAATCTTTCAGGAATTTGCCTGCCCAATCCCACAAGCTGTCTATTAGGTATGCAACATGTTTGTGTAGCTAGGGATTAAAAACACAAGCTTATAGAAGCAAGCACATCACTAAAAGAAATACAGCTTTGTAAGTTCCTCTCCCTTTGTCCAATGATAAAGCTCTGCCATTCACACATATATTCACATGCAGTAGTCCAACATATTTAGTTCGAGGCCAATCAACATTTAAACACCATGTCTTCAATCTGATACAAAGCAGGAAAGTGGGGTGAAAAAGGATGAAAAGCAGGCAAAAAATACTTTATTTTCTTTTTAATACAAATTGTAATTTAAATTTAATTTAAATAATCTCTGAAACTAGCTTCTGTATTGCTTTATATTGCTGTCTGGAACAGCAAAAAATCCAGTCACAGGACTAGAAACAAGTTTCCTATCCAGTTCTTTGCAGAAAGATTCAAAACTGCTGTGTCTGAGACACTTTGGCCAGAGAGAGGTCTGCACCACTGCAAAAGCTAAGCATGAACTGTTTATCAGCACTTCAGCTGATAAAACTCTCAATAAAACTACAGGTTTGGGTCAGCATGGAGTCATGGTACAGCAACCCACACCTGCCGGCAGAAAGACATGGACACATTCCAAAAAAACCTCACTTGGTGGCATTAGACTTTCAGCTTACTTCCAGAAACTGCCTCAGCACTGATTCTCTGCATTAGCACACTTGCAAATTAGTTTTAATACAACAGAACAGAAATGGATTCATTAAAAACTTAACCTAGAGAGTAAAAACATTTCAAACACCAAACATTTCAGAGCTCACCAACAGAAATTGCTTTCAAAAGAAAGAAAATAATTGATTTAACATGCAGCACTGGATTTAAGAGGCTTACTAGAGGGGCTATTCTCCTCACCTCACTCTCCAGGAAAAAGTGTATTAATCTTTTCAATTGGTCAGTACTCGCCCCAAACTTTCCTCCTCCTTTGGGCTGAACTTCTTCATCTCCCTCATGACTAAGCAGCCTGCCAACAGAAAAGGAAGTCAGTCCAGTTCTGCCACATTCTCCTCATTTACCAATGAAACAGTAATTCTGTCAAGATCACAAGGACTGTATTTCTCTTAAGTGTCTACTTATTTACCCCAAATGTCATTTGACTTTTTCAGCAGATGAAAGGAAAAAAGATTAGATTGTTCTGCATTATGAGAGATATGCTGTCCCTGTGGATGCAGAGACTATTTCTGACAGTTTCACAGGTACCCTCCCAGCTTTCTGGGTAATGGATGCAGATTCCACAGAACTGACCACAGAAGGAGGCCAGCATTTGCTCATGCTTGAAAAGGGGCTTGCTCTAGGCCAAATTTAAACCTTAACACAACAGAGATATTACGACACAGCCACTGTTCACATCACAGTACATCTTGGAACTGCAGCTTCTTAAGGAAAGCACAGTATCTTGTAATTGCACGAGGAAATTAACGTCACAAATACAGTGGAAAAGCTGCTGTTCCTCTTCTATCTGAAGTATGAAGCACAGTATGACATTTCCATTTCCCCCCTTATCCAAAATGACTGTGACTACTGCCCACAAAGAGTACTAATCCCAAGATAAATACAGGAAGGCCATCCCTGCAGACTAATATACTGCCCAAACAGCTTGGATTTAAGAGCTGGACCACACTACTAAATGTCAGCAAAAATGTCAGCTTGTGCATTCAGGAAGTGCTTCTGCTAGTATAATTTATGCCAGCTAAGTAACCTAAGTTAAAACGTGCAGACATAGAGGAGATTTTGTGCAAACCAAGAAGAAGGGGCAGCAGGGCTGGAAAGCATAAGCATTAATACTAAAACTTATCAGTATGACTGGGGAAAGGAGGGTGTCACTAACATGTCTTTCACACGAGAATGAACATTCTATACTGGTAGAAGTGCTGGAGAGAAGCACTGGGCAAACAAGAACAAGGATGAGATTTACAGCATCATGGTGTCCACAGTGCACTGGCAAGCTGGGTAGAAAAAGTAAAGTTATCAGGGCAATCACTTTGATAGCAAAAAGCAGCAGAGTTCTGAGAGGAAAAACATCTAATTTATGAGTGCATATTAGGACCAACACAAAACACTAAGTCTAGCAGATGTGATAGCAGACTCATCAAAACAGAAGCTTCTCTTCATTTGTCTTTCTGTTGGACTTGGCTCCATAAATTCCAGAATGCCAACATTTCAGTTAGACAGGAAAAGACAACTAGGAGGAGATTCTGTATGTGTGGAAACACAATCATTACTTCTGAATCTTCCCCCAAAAAATCCTTGCCTAAATATTTTTATTTTCATTCCTTTTTGTAAGTCAAGATTATTTCTTTCTCAGTAGAGAAAGAATATTTGTCTCTTCCCTTTTTAGCATGACAACTCCATTCAACTTCATGCAACCATTGTTATAAGAAGCCCATTTTTAAGAGTTACTCCTGGGGAAGATAAACCCTGTTTAACCTGACAGGAAACTGGGAGGGCTTTCTAATCTGCTGCATCTCCCATTATTTAAAGCCTTTACAATGTATAAGGCAACTTCCAAAGGGAGAAGAGGAGGCCATTTTTGTGATTAATCACCAAACTATGAAAATCCAGCAGATACCAGGTGACAGATTAGCTTGTAAGAAGCAAAGCAATAGGACAAGAAAGTAGAATGAAAGAGAGCCTGTTCTCAATGTAGCATGGCACTTGTGGATCAGTCAGTAGTTTCATACCCTCTGCGCTAGTCTTCCAACTTTTCTCATGCCTATTGTTTTCAGGCTGTGCAGGAAAAGACGCAATTACCTCCAGACAGCACTTCTCCTCTGATTCACCAGAAGAAACACACTTTCAGAGGAAAAAGTAATGCTTAATGTCCCCCTTAAATAAATCCACCTTCATTCCAAAACAAATGAGAATATGCAAGAAGTAGGCAGGGATACCTTTTATAAAGGAATTCCCCAGCTGCTACTGCAAGCGGACGGTGTGTGGTATAAACAAACTGGTGCAACATTTCACAGTCCTCAGCTGATAATACATCCTCACAGTTCCTAGGCAAAAAATAACAACGGAAGTTAAAGACCAGGTTTATCTGCAAAGAACAGTATGAATGCTATGTCCAGCTTTCACTAGACTTGATTCTCCATAACCATGCTACTTGTTTACACAGCTATGTGTAAATTTTTGTAGGGCATTTCTAAAAATGCTCTCAAACAAAATTGGCAGTGTTTTTTTACTCACTGTGTAGAGAAACAGTCTGTGCAAGCCATGGTAAATCAGGCCCACTGCATAGACATGAACATTAATTTAAAGTATAATTGCGGTTGATTAGTGATCACGGTAAAAAGGGCAAGAGTAATAAAACAGGAAAATCATGCCTCTACTTCATGCTTAGATGTTCACCATAGAAGATAATAAACAATAAGAAACCTTCATTTTGTAGTACAAATTATTTTTAAGTTATTTATTCCAGTATTTTAAAACCCATATTCTATTACACTAGACTTGTACAGAGTCCCACGTAAAAAGAAATCGAAACACATTCTTGATGGCACACCTATGGCTGGGACCTCTCTGCACAAGCACATTCAAAGTCATGACTTTTTTCATTCAGCTACACATCTTGAGAATACCATATGCCAACTAGTAAACCTAGAACACTCTCTCTGAGAGGTAGAAATGGTATCCATATCAAACTTTTACAAAGAGAAACTGAAGCATCAGGGTTGAATAACCCAAAGAAGAGATACCAGAGCAGGGAAGTCCAAAGCAAGCATTACAGTTTCCAAATACCTGCTTCTTGCTGCCACAACAATGTCACTAGGCTAGGCTACTTCAGAGAATGAAATAGCAACATATGAGATCCTTACACTTACTACACCCAGGTGAGAGGAAAGGTTTTTTATTTATCACTGCATTCAATCCTTGAGGAGTAACATTTTAAAACCATCTACAAATGTGGTCCAATACCCTCTCTACAACTGAGGAGTCATGCTATTCTCTTGCTAAGAGCGATGTCTAAAAAAAATCAGCAGTCCTTCCTATGCTTGCCCATTTGTCTCCAGCCCATCACATCCTTTAGCATCCTCACAAATCAGAAAGCCCCAAAATATCCTCCAACCTGACTGAAAAAGAAGTGAGCTCACATTAGGTGAGAGTATCACTGGAGCATCCATTAAAAAGGCCTTTAAATGAGAGTGCTAATGGTATGTCTCCAAAAGTGATGACTCGGTCTCACAGGATAATGTGAAATAAAAGCTGCCTTACATACTTAAGGCAGGTTTTGGCAGACTGTTTAAACATGCAATTACCTTGAGCACACATTTGCAGTAATAGGCCATACAGGAAGTTGTCTGATAATACACATTAAGAAATCAGCATAAAGGAAAATATTTATGTCATTCATTCAACCATCTACAGAACTGGGAAAGTAGCGTAAAAATGTGTTTATCGATGTTCAACAGTAAAAAAATGAAAGAAGTAAAATGGTGCACTAGAGCATATGAATAAGCAGTGGTGTGTCCTGTAAAGCCATAAATGATCAAATTTATTAAACTTTTACAAGCTTGACAATTGAGAGTAGAACAAAGAATGACAGAAAAGAGCACTTACAGGAATAAAAAGACATGATATAACAAGTATTAAAAGACTATGGGGAATTTACACAAATAAACTAGCAGTCTGACAAGGTTCCTTCATTCTTTTTAATGTTAATCTATTATTCAGTTCTTTTAAAGCACTAGTTTCCATGAAGATGTCTTTGTCATTTTCTCTATATATATTTTTTTTTTCCAAAACACTGTTTTTTTCAAAACCAAGTGGACAGCTTGGAATATAAGAAATTTCTACACAAACATACAGTGATCTAGACTGAACCACTACAGAATCACAGAGCACTGAGGATGGTCAGCACCTCTGCAGATCATCTGATCCAACCCCCTGCTCACAAGAGGATCAGCTACAGCAGGTTGATGAAGGTTGTGTCCAATCTATGAAGTCAAAGACTCTACAACATCTCTGGCAATATGTTCCAGCACTGGATCACTCCCACAGTGAAAAACTTTTTTCTTATGCTTAAATGGAATTTCCTGCATGAACATGCCGGTCAAACATACATATTTTTTTACATTTAAAATTTTTTCTTCTTTGTATTTCAGGTTTTCTCTCTTTAGCATATTTATAGAAATTACGAATGCAATATCTAAATGTTTCTATTTTAAAAGAGCTCCTTGACTAAATTGTTCAGATAGCTTGAAGGGCTCAGCAACATCTGTCTCTCTGGATAGAAATTAAGGACTCTTCCTTTCCAGTACTAATGAAACTGCCTTTCCATAGGTATTTTCTATCCTTAGGAAAAAAACTGGGGATCCTGGTGGACACCAAGTTGAACACGAGCCACCAATGCTGAAAAGAAGGTGAATGGTATCTCAGTCTGCATTAAGTGTTACCAGCAGGTTCGAGGAGTTGATCCTTCCTCTCTACACAGCACTGGTGAAGCCACACCTGGAGTGCTGGGTCCAGGGCTGGGCTCCTCAGGACAAGAGACATACTGGGGAGAGACCAAGGAAGGGTCACAAAGATGATCTGGGGATCATCTCTCCTGGGACTGGAGCATCTCTCCTTTGAGGAAAGGTCAAGGGAGCTGGGATTGTTCAGCCTGGAAGAAAGAAGGTTCAGGGGGCTTTTAGCAAAGCTGGTGGAGGGAGTAAGAAGACAGAGACAGGCTCTGCTCAGTGGTGCCCAGGACCAGAAGCAACAGGCACAAACTGAAACACAGGAGGCTCCTCCTGAACATTGGGAAACATGTTTTTCCTGTGAGGGTGAGAGAGGACTGGCACAGGCTGCTCAGGGAGGTTGTGGAGTCTCCACTGCTGGAGATACTCAAAAGCCATTTGGGTGCAGTCCTGGGCAACGTGCTCTATGTGGCCCTTCTTGAGTAGGGGGTTGGACCAGACAACTCTTCTAACTTCAGCAATTCTGTGATTTCCAAAATCCCAACCTCCCTGTTTTTAACTGTCTTCTTGGAGCCTGGGAATTTGCCAGCTACATTAATCTAGTGCAGTGTTATTTCCTGCCTCCTCAAGACATACAAGGTCAGATGCAACAGCTCCAGCTGCAAATGAAGCACCCCCAAACAGCAGAGAAGCAAAGGAAGGGAGAAGAATCTATTTTCTTTGCAGCACAAGCTGACAGACACTCCTGACACCACCTGAGCACCTGATCTTTCAGGTTTTTTTCTTTCTTGAGTGGGAGGGAATACCTGTGTGTACTACTACTACTATTACTGTTCAAACACTACTCTCTGAGCCACAATGAGGTTTATATTCATAACTCCCACTGAAATGAGTGCTCAGGCATTTTATCTACCTCTGCAAGCAGCAGCACTTGACTACACCTGCTACAGCCAGCACTAACACTACCACAGAAAACAGGTGCCTTTCTTTCTTACATACATAAGCCAATCATCAACCACACAAAGAATAATTCAAATACAGCAATAATACTGCTGCAAATTCACAGCCCTCAGAATGCCAAGCAACAGATAAAGGTTAAGCCAGAAGTGCCTGCAAGTGTTTAGGTGCCTAAAAATAAACAGGCATGGTCTTCCACATACCAATCTCATGACATACCATTTTCTCTGCACTTCAGTGTGAACATGTCACAAAGAAGAAACTGGGACATTCTAGAGGGAGATCACAGACCCATTTTGTTCTGCATATGGCACCAGTTGAAAGATTTCATATCTTGCTTTTTGTTTCATTTTGTTGCAAGCAAGAGGCATGACTGCTGGAGTTGCTTGACTTGGTCTGTGCTGCTACTCATACCAAGGATATCCATCAAAATCACAAGAGTAAAATAAAAACACACCTGATGCACTTTACAGGGTATTATGCTAGTCTTTGTTTTTAGTGGCTGTGCATGGTAAGATCTGGTACACATTATAGTGATTGACAATCCAAGGTATAGCATCTCAGTCAAAAAAGAATCTGTTCACGTTGCATTTAAAATTGTCAAGTTAAACATCCAAATCTGCAGATGCATTGTACAAGCAGTATTTGTACACTGAGCACTATCAACCAAAAAAACATATGTTGAAAGTATTCTAATGTCTGCAATAAAAATTTTAAGTACAGAAATCATGTCCTACTAATCTGTTCTGTAATCTCCAGATTACAGCTCCCCAGCTCTCATTTGCAGGTATTTGAAGACAGACTTTGGTGATCAGCAAAATGACGACATGGTTGCCACTACAATGTAACAATAGTCCTTTCCCACGCACCTACAATAGGATTAGCATATACACTGTGATTATGCTGTGGCAGACTGATATGGTTTGTGTTTAAAACTCAGTGTAATTTCCAGTTACATTTAACTAATGTAAATCACAGTCATTTTCCCCTGTGCTATTTACATATTCAAGCTAATTGCAGATTTGTGCCCTTACCCACACCACTTGTAACCTTCCCTCATGCATCTACTGCAGTTACCCAATTACTTTTGCTGTTCTTTTCCATAATCCCTCTACTCTTTTAGGTAGTTAAGCACACAAAAATTAACAGAATTGTCTAGCAGTAGGCATGCTAAACTAATTTGCCTCCTAAAAGGCAATGTTTTCAGTAAGATACCTTGGTCTCTCATTGTCACTCATGTTTTCTCTCTCTTTATTTCCTTCCTAGTTCTATTCCCTGTCAGATCCTTTGCAACATTAATGCTAACAATTATGCATAATTCAGTACCATTAATAATTTCTATTATGCTAAGCCTCATAGGCTCATTTCAGTTTCAGGATCACATCATGCTGTGCAAAAATAGAAAACTACTAGCCCAAAGACTGGCATTCAATTGAGACAACATGCAACAAACAAGAAGGAAAAAAAATCTCAGCTCACAGAGATACACAAGAACAAAATACAAATACGGATTTGAAAAAAACTAAGTCTATGCATAGCAAGAGAATTCTGAATCAGCACTGGGATTTTTTTTTTAATAATGTAATACATATAAGTAAATTGAAAAGATCAGTGTTTTCACTGTCTCTCTAGCTATCAAGAGAGAGAATGTAAAGTCAGTGGATATTCCACAGGACTGGAATGCAGTCACGTTTAAGAGATGCTCAAACCTGTTACTAACACACATGGAGCACAGCTCTGCTGCCACTGTAAAACATCACAAAAACGGTCAATTAGCTGCTATACTCACCCAAAAGACAACTCTGGAAGTCAGTAAAAGAAAGTTACTTACATAATATATTTTTCCCAAGAAAAACTATTGGAAGAAAAAAAACTACTCCTGGCCTTGCTTCTTGATGACTCACATCATGACACAACAAAATATTTATTCCAAGATTAGAGATATGTTCTGAAGGGCAGTACCTCACCAGGTAAGATTATATTATTTTTTTTTAATAATTAATGATTCCAGATCAAATATAGGGAATTCAGATAGAGATTCTTGCCAGTAGCTTTAAAAATAGAAACTTGACCTGAAAGGTCTTTCACATCTCACTAAAAATGCAAGTTGGGGCGCTTGAATTCAGTTGCCAAATTTGCAGATGACAAAAATTCGTCATTCAAAGAGAAGCCAAGACAGCATGACAAAAGTGGCAAAAATTTTATTACACCAGTGCATACTAGTAGCCATGCCATTTATACAAGCTGTCATTTATTATTCTATTGTCCCCTTTAAGGCAGGGGAGTTGCTGTCCCCAACTCCATTTCATGCTTTACCGCACATATCAAGTAGCATCACTGCTCAATATCCAGACACTGCTTCTGAGCTATGAGACACACCTATTTGAGACACAACATCCCTGCAGGTCTTTGCTTCTGCAGTGCCAGCAGCAAGTCCTTTCTGCTACTATTGTACGTACTAAGGCATCAGCTTTTCCCCTGCTAGAAAAGGATCTTGATGCAGGCTTTTATTAAGAAACATGTACATGCGACTGTCTATATTGTCTGCATTCTCTTCACACAGAGTTATAGACTGGTCAGCACTACTCTTATCAAAGAGAAGAGCTGTTGTTGAATTTGCTTATTGAGTCCCCAACTCACACTTTCACCACTCCAATAATTAAGCCAAATCAGCAGGGCTAAGAGCAACTGGGGTGGACAGTGGAAAAAAGCAGGATGGCTATGCAACAGATGAGCAAAAAGAAAGAAAATGTATTTGCTAGGCCTCTACACAGCCTAATTAAAAACAATTTTATAAAGTATTAATTTTACTTATGAAAATTACATCTTATGATGGGAAATACCATTCAGAAAACTTTAGAAGGCATTTCTTCACAGTGGAAACCATATTTAAGCAAAATTCTGAAAAAAATTGCTTCAGGGAAAAAGAAACATTGATCAAACTTTTATAGCTGCAGCTTGCATTAATGAGAACATGATCCCTTATAATAAAGCCAGAGATGATAAACAGCTGCAGTGCCAATATAGCTCTTGTTAATTCAGATACGGAACAAGTGCAGCCATAACGGGTGTATGGAATCTTTGTACTTCAACAATGGCGAGCTGCTCCTCCTAGCACAGGGACACGTTATCCATGGACATGGCATTGTGCTTTGTTCTAACAGCTAGGCACCATGGGGAACCAAGGGATGTAGAAATGGACATTGTGAACACAGGAACAATATAACCCTGGCTACTACTAGTGAGGCCCGAACAATGGCACTACCTTCCGAAGAGGGTGCAGTGTTCACAGCATCATATGCTGTTCTGATGTGCCTATTGAAGGAGGCCTGGAAAAATGCCATTCAAACCAGTGGAATGTGAAGTGAGATAGGAGACTAGAAAGCAGCACTTCAATATACAAACATACTTGGAATTTAATGTAAATATCTACAACACCGTATTAGTTGGACCACTAAGGTCTACATGCTCCTCTAGCAATGACCAATACTTCTGGCTTAAGTAGAGAAGCAAATCCCACAAGGCTATTGGACAACGTGTCATGCTGTACATGGAAATAAGCATCGGTATCACCAAAATTCAACTTACACTCTCAGACAGAAGAGACACTGAGTCCTAACATCTCAACTGTATTACCAATGGAATGCAGTGAAGATTTTATTCCCATTTCGCTTTGAAGAAGAGGGACAGAAAATTTATTCTACACATATTTTGCAAATAAAGACATTTCTAAAATAAACATGCTGTTCAAGGATGCATCACAGTAATATTTATATACTTCTGTAATGCTAAGTCTAATTCTTCCCCACACTTCCAGCTTGCCATTATCCTACCAAATCTATGGCCAGCAAGTAAATTTCCAAAGAAAACAACTCTTCCGTTGGTTTTCTACCTCAGCAAAACAAAAGTGTCAAACACTTGCTCATTTCTTGTCAGTCAGTCTGCTATGGGCTCAAAGGCTACCAGATTCTCTGCCCTGGAGCCAAGAATCCGAAAGTCCAAATTGTAGCAACAGCCTCAAAGATCAAGGCTTCCTACATCAGGTGCAGAGACAGGGAAGATGGCAGAGTTCTCCAAGCTCCTGGTCAAGGCCTGGCAATCCTGGGACAGAAGATGGGGGTGGGGACCCCATCTTCAGTGGGAACTTCCCCCAAGGCAGTCAAATGCTCTTTTTGAGAAAAGCCAAAATTTAAAAAGGTGGAATTTCCTTTCACAGGGAAATGTAAAGATATAAAAATGTAGTTTTCAAATTGAATCTCAGCACAAGGGTTTTCTTAACATTGGCATTTCCAGCAGAAAGAAAATGCCATGTCTTGAGCAGCTTTACCTGTAACTCACATCCTGCCAGAAGCAACTGTTTCCCAACAAGTAACTGATTACAGGAAGATTCATCAGGATTGTACCTGGATCTTGTTGCCATTAAAACAATACAGTAAATTAAAAAAGAAATTATTTACTGTGACATAAGCATCAAGAGTTTCATGGCTTGAACTGCTACTTCATGGTCCTTGTCCAGAGGCATGGACACAATTCGATCCTAATGGATGTAAAATGACAATAAAAAGATGTAACATGGTTTATTCTCAATAAACATGTATTTTGCTACAGCTAGATCATCTACACTAGTACAGCAGAGATTTATTTTTATTTCAGTAGCTATTTCCTAAGAGACATAAGGCAACTTGATTACTACCAAGTAGTTCCCCAGCCCCTGAAAATTAACAGCATGTTAATTTTTAACTGAATTAATCATGCAGTAATATGATATTTTTTATAGATGTAATGTATGCGTTCACAAGAAATCAACTACACACTACAAATTAAAAGTGACTGACAACTTGTTTCTAAGATGTTACTACTGGCACTTCAGTATGTTAAATGAAGCTAAGCCTCAAATTACAAGCAATATATAATCAGTTCCTCCCATTAACAGTAAAGTGCCTGCACCTGCACATTACAGAAGTCAATGCCTTGCTGGAAAGACAGTTAGAGCTTAAGTCATAAAGATACCTCATGGCATAGCAGCAACATTGCTGACCTCCAGGATTCGCAATATCGTAACTTAGTACACAGGCAAACAGCTCAGAAAACTGGAAAACTTCCCATCCCATAGAACCAAGAACTTGCACACCTCAGTGTGGCCTATATCTTTAAGATATATTACACCTTTAGACTTGCTTGATTTGGGACTAACAGTTTCCCCATTTAACATATGAATTCTAAATCTCTATATTCATTTTCCTTTGCACCTTCCTTTTTCTCACAATCCAGCTGGAAGGTATGTAAGTCCACAAATCCTGAGTTTGAACACTCAAGGGTAACAGAGGGAGCACGAGTAACTCCCATTTGCAGGAAATGGATTGATGGTTATATGATTACATTCCCCATCACTGAGAAAGCATGATTTAAATTTTTAAACTTGTATTTCTTGTGTGGCTGTTTGGATTTCTTTTGTTTAGAGAGAAAAGAGTTGGTTTTGGGTGGAGGGTTGGACTGGGGGATGGAGTTTGCAATAATCCATTTATACTGCGTCCTCCACACAGGGAGATCACAGTACAAACAGCCTAGAGCTATTTCGTCAGTCTTTATTGAACACCAACCCTGCATTTGGTTACACAGCTTACAGGAGACAGAAAGATAAGGGACTACCACATAATCATATAAAACAGAGGTCAGTCTTAGCCAAGTTTCATTCTGAATAATTTATTACTAAGATACCAATATTAATCTATTTCTTATTCTTGGAGGATATCTGATAGGCATTTTTTACTATTAGCAACTGCTTTGATATACAAGTAAGCCCTGCACCTTTTGCAAAAAGAACACTGATCGCCACCACATGCAGGCATTGATTTGTCCTGACATTGAATCATGTCGTGATTCACAGGGACTGAGATATCAGCTGCATCATCTTGAGCTTTGTTATTCAAATACTGAGAAGGTGCAACCCTGCTAGGATAAGAGCAGTTGACAAAATCATTACCAAGGCCAGGGTTGAAAAAAGTAAAGGGCTTACTTCTTAAATGAGTCAGGATGTTGGAAAATGATAAAGGCAGAGTACAGGGTCAGTGAATCCACAAAACAAGCTCTCAAAACTACAATGCATCACCTGATTTGTTCAGAAAGGAGATAAGGGATCCTTCTTCAAGACTCATACTGACATGGTAGATCGAGAGAGAGCCATTCCCACATCAGTGTGATACATGGACAGCCAGTCCACTACCTACAAGGTTAACCCATTATCAGGGGCAGCAAAAAGGGGATCTTTAGCATATGAAATTCTTTGTCATCTGCCAAAGATCCTGTAAAAAAATCTGGGCCAATCTGGATAAATGGCAGAGACAACTGACCACAGTGCATACTAGCACCATTTTGTGTGAACTAAAGTGAAATGGAAAATTCCATAGAAACAGAAAGAAACATCTCAGCAAAACTCCTTCATCCACTCAGTCAACAAGGCTGTTTCTGCAGGAGTCTAAGTTCCTCTCAGTCAAGAGAGTGGGGAGATCAGCTCTGATCAAAACATCAGGTCCTGTGTATACACCCAACCTATACTTAAAAAAACAGCAAACAGTAATTTATTTACCTTGAATCTGTTAGTAAAGAGATCCATCCTGGAAACAAGTTCTTTTCTGCTATAAATTCCCTGCAGTCCCAGAAGACACTTCAACCGTACTTCAGCTTGCTGCAAGACAAAGAGAAATTGGCTAACAGTAAAACACACATATATATCCTTATTTTTCACTATCAGCATTTATATCATGTAAATAAGAGTTCTTTGTGGGTTCCTACAGCAGGTTATTCAAATGTTGCCCCATCTTCTTGATTAGTGACATCAGTACCATTTTGTCTGTGTGTACACTCTCTCTCTCACACACACAGAGGAAGCCTGCAACGAGCCAAACTTAAACGTAACATCAAAGTTTGTGTTAGGCTCCCTAAGAGTGAAAGAAACTCTCACAGACATCACAGTTAATAAAAGCAACAGAATGCAAAAGATACAGGGATTTGCTATTCATCTGTTAAAGATACAAAGACAGGAGTATGGATGACCTACTTAGTACAACCAGCACTCTCCCATATATCAGACTTTGCTTGCTTCTTTTCAACAGTTGACTGGGACAATTGTTAAACACAGACAAGGAGTCCAAGAAAAAGGGAAGGGGTGAGCGAAAGGCTGTGTGGTGTTTCATCTCCAGCTGGGCTTAAAACCATGACAGTATATAAAAACACTGCTGCCCCTGTGGATGCCAAAAATGCCCTGCTCTCATTTTGAAATCAGGCAATTTGACAGTGGCTGCAAAGCACAAAGCACAAAGCACAGCCAGGACTGCAGCCACCAGTAGTGGCACACTATCAGGTCTCAGCCAAATGTAGAATATGGAAGACACCTCACTTTATCTCACTCTGCTTGCATCTGCATTGCTTTCAGACAAAAAAGGCTTTCGAAAAAACAACCATTTCCAGTTTCCAGTAAATGGCTCTGGGTGAGCTGTGTGCATTAATCAGAGACACCAGCTGTTAATTTTCACTGTAGAGTACTGCGAATGAAGACACGTCATCTTCAAAAAAATGACTTTTTCTTTTGAGAATTCTCCAAACTGAACATGTACTAAAAAGATATTGTGATGAGATAAAATTTATGCAGGAAAAAGCGGCAGTTCCTGATAGATTTGTCATCCCAAAAACCCAAGTGCCACCTCTAGAGGGACGGCACAACGCCGGGAAGCAGGAGCCTCGCGCGCCCCCTCCTGGCTCCCTGGCAGGGTACAACCTGATTCACAGAACACAAACATTGCCCGGAGCTGACTCAAATTCCGGGATGTTTCGGGATGCACACGGAAGCTACAGACACCTTCAAAGGCGGCCTGCAGAAGCCTAGCGTGTCGATTTCGCTCATCAGCTATTCACGATAAATATTCCTATCCTTCTGAAGTCTCTCTCACGCATTTTCGAAGCAAGAGAAAAAGTGTATTTTCACAGAATAGCAGGATGGGTCAGGTTGGAGGGGACCACAGCGGATCATCTGGTCCAACCTCCCTGCTCAAGCAGGGTCATCCTAGCACAGGATTGTGTCCAGACAGTTCTGAACATCTCCAGCGAGGGAGACTCCACAACTTCTCTGAGCAATCTCTTCTAGTGAACAGTCACCCACACAGTAAAGTTCTTCCTCACATTCCAGGCCAACTTCCAGGGTATCAGTTTTTGCCCATTGCATCTTGTTCTATTGCTTGGTGCTTTGGACTTACTGACTTCTTTTTGGGTTTTTTGATTGTTTGTTTTGGTGGTTTTTAAATGTGCCTCTACTCAAAAGAAAAAACAAACTATAAGGAAAAGGAGAAAACCCTTTGGGAAATGGCTGGACTTTCTGTAAATATTTTCTGTATTATGTCCAACTCCAGATGAGAAATGCAATATTGAACTATTCTACTATAGGCAATATTTATTTGCTCATTTTTATAAATTTAAACAAAATTTTAAATGTCCATCAAGCTAAAAGCATAATTTCAGTCAACATTTAACACTCTCAAAGGATATAAACCATTTTACAATTCAGAAATAACTCCCAATTCAGTGACATATAAAAATAAATGCACACACCGGGATTCACACAGAACTGGAAAAAATGTTCTCTGTTCTTTAGTGTTAAAATGGCTTTAAAAATAAAACCTGAATTGGGGAAGAAAGTAAACTCTTTTTGTACCACGACAGTCCTTAATATCTACGCTGAAAATAAATGCTAGGATTCTTTAAGAAAAATTTAAAACAAAAAATCCCATGTACTGCCCCAAGTAAAAAAAAAATTTAAAACTTTACCTTATCGTACAGCATCCACCCAACATATTTTAAGTAGCTGTCATTCAAAAAAGCATCTGGGTATGTTTTAATCCAGCTGCTAATTTCTTCAATGCAAGTTGCTCTGATTTCAGGGATAACATCACTGTGAAATCATAAAATTGCAATATTAATACATTAAAAATTAATTTTAAAACTAATTGTATTATTTGCAATATTTTTATGTTCTGGAATTGCAAAAGCATGTATAATTCAAAATATTCCAAGTATCTTCATACTAATATTATAAGTTAGTCTTCAATCAATACTTAGACCAGTTTTAGCCACAAACTATTTAGCAATTCTGGATATCTTCTCATTCACAAATGTGCTGCTCTACAGCCAGCAGGAAGAACTGAAAGAACACACTCAAGAGGTTCTTTTGGAAGCCCAAATTCTTAAAAATTATTTAACTGCTACACTTTCCTTGACACCATCAGTGCCTCCAGGATGTTTAACTTGATTCTCTTATCTCTACAGTCTGAGCAAGAGTTTCTTGGGAATGCAGATACATATCACAGCTTTGTTTTTACTCTTACCGGTAACGGTTTAGAAATGTCCCTTTGAAAATAGCATTCATCATGTTCTGTATCTCTAGAAGCTTATGCTCATACTGAAATACAAAGAGAACTGAATGTTAATATTGGTTCCACAACTCACTACACACGAAAAATTTGCATTAGGGCCCTTGGAACACTACTGTGGTGCAAACTGCTGGTGTTTACACATGGTACCAACATAAAATGAGTGGGCTGTATCTGCACTAGCAACTGGCCTTTTTGTAGCCACGTCCCAAGGAATGCTTTATCAGATACCAACTGCTAGCCTGGGAAACAAGGTACTTGTTTGATACGGTGGATCTTGATCTATCAGAAATCACACAGAAATATACAGCACAACTATTAAGCAATCTTCACACATAGATCCAAACTCTCTTTCCATGTACTTGAACAGAGATGGAAGAAAGGCAGACAAAGGAATTTTCAAAATACACAATGAGCATATTAAAAAACTGAATCCTGAAAAAACTTCTGAAAATCCAAGTCACCTAATAAAAATATTCTGTCATCAACAGCATCAGGAAGGGTGACAAGTTTGGGTTTTCCCTCCAACGCACCCGTTTCCTCTGTCTTTCCCATCAGATCAGACTTATGATGATGCTAAAATATCCTGTCTCACCCAAACACTCCTTCCCACAAAAATGGTGTTGTTTCTGTAACAGAGAAGTCCACGGACATCTAAAACTCAGAACAGAGATAAGTGATTCTAAGGTCAGGAGACAAGGAGCCATACTTGATGTTCATACATCAAGTCACCTCCTCCCTCAAGCCAGAGTTATTTTTTACAGCTATAGCTCTGCCTCTGGGAGTTGAAAAGGAGCTGTCTGCTTGAGCAGGGAAGAAACAACAGAAGCTGAACAGCAAAAATGATACTGGACATCCCTGAAGTTCAATCCGTTTCTGTAATGCTTTACTTACACAGAAATGACAGTTATCATGCGTCCTTTTTGATTCATCGCTAAAATTTGGGCTTGCAATTTGTACAAACACATACAAAACTGCACTCCACAACACCAGAGCTACTGAGACAATTAAATTTCTGGGTAAATCCATATTTGTGTGAAGATCAAGGGCTAATGATGCCAATTCAGAAAAGCAATCAGTAGGACACACATCACAGGTTAACAGTACAAAAGGCAGTTACTACCTTAGTCATTTTTGTACCACTCAATCTAGCCAGTCACACCTGCTCTGCACTATGCATTAGATAAACATATAAACCTCAAAGAGCTGCAGGGACCCAAAAGCAAGCAGTCAGCAATCCTTGTTTTACATGTTCACACATCTCCCATACAAGACACCTCCCTAACCTCTTTCCTTTTTCTCTCTAGCTGATCAAGTCTGTAACTGGTCCTCTTGCCGCTTATCCTCCGCTTCTCCACCTCATACAATCTTTGAGCATTGTGTTTGTTGACATCAAGGTTCAGATGGATGCCTACAACTGCTGTCAGAAGTTTCATTGCTAGAAAAGAAACAAACCCAGCACAATTAGCTTAGCTCAGAGATATGCAGCATGAACATATTCACCACTTTACCAGAAAAAGGATATGGTTAGCCAAATCCAGTTTATATCCAAAATATGAACAAGTACTAAATTATACTAATTTGTTTTAAAACACAGTGTTTATTTTAAAGGCAGACAATGACCAAAAAGGGAAAATTAAGTTCTATTTCTGGTGATTTATAACTTTTGGTCATAGTTCTGGTCAGAGAAGTAATTTACTGGGCAACTCTCTTCCTAGTTCATGTAATTCTGACTTTTCTGCAAAAGAATCTAGAATTGTGGAACACCTGATTGTCAGTAACCAAAAAAAAAAAAAAAAAAACCACCAAAAAAAACCCCAAAACCCGTGAAGCTGGCTCAGAAATGGCTGGGAATCTTAATATACTACTGAAATTGACAAAAATTCACACCATTCCTCTAAGGACTGCTGCATTGTTTGAACAGATTACAAGTTGTTTTTTTGAGCCCTCAAAGCAAACAGCATACTTTAGAATAAATTATACTTTAAGTGCTCTTTGCATGGCAAAGAGGGTATTTACTGGCTTTAGGGAAAAAAAGTAGTAGCTTTAGTGTCATCATGGTGCATGAAGCAAAAATGTGCAACAAGCAACGTTCTTTTAGCACAGAGACCACAAGAATAGCAGCTCTCCAAAGGAAGCTTCTTTAAGTGAAACATTTACTGCAACCTCATCACATTAATTAGTAGAGGGAGAAAAATAACAAAATAGAAAACTGTGAAAATTTTACTGAAAAATATAATACTCGGAACAGCAAAATTCTGAAGTCAGTCATGACAGGCATTAAAGATTTCTTTCTAAAGAAAAAACTGGGTCAGATCTATCGTATCTAAAGCATTCAAATTCAATTCAGATACAGATGGGAACAAACAGGTTATATTATAGACATTTATACAACATACACTAGGAAGAAGGTACTCTCAGTGCATAAGAGAAGTGCTCCAGTAAACAGTTTTTCGATTTAGAGCAGTTTTTACACAACTCAGTAAAACTCAGCACCTTTACAGCAGCTCTGCAAGTAATTTTACCTGCCAAAGTGCTTGTGTGCCTGAATGCTCTGACCATGGAATCTGCTAAGCCTGTAAGCAGCGAGATGATGGTGTCCATCAAGTAGTTATCATACAGGATGCTGCACTGGCACTGCTGGACAAGCACTGCAATGAATTCACAGAAATTGGCCTTGAACTTCTTCCAGTAGGGTCCTGTTCTGATGAGTGGGTAGTCTTCATTGTCCTGCACAAGAAAGAAAAGTTGAGAGAAAACACACTAATTAGTTCTGTTTGGGCAACCACATCTCTCCCACCGAACATCAGAGAGTTTTGCTGACAGTTTCACTTCACCCCCCCCATAACTTTTTTCATGGTTAGTATTCCAAAGTAGGGACAAGCAACTAGAATACAAGCAAGCAGAGAGACAAAATAGCTTTATTAGAGCTCCACTGCCACAAAAAATTTCACATTTGAAAGCAATGTATGCGAGGTAGCTGTGAACAGACAAAGGAGGAAGAAAGTGTGTGAAGGCAGAGCAGAGTAAGTAACTTTCACTGGCATAAACCATGAGCACTCCTGGCCTCTTCTACTTCCTCACAGGTAGCAGTGCTTCCCCACTTCCCTATCCTTCCTCTTCCTGCAAAAGCATGGTAAAACCCAGTCAGAAAATTAAGTGAAAAGTGGAGACAAACAACTGTGGTGTGAACAGGATGGGACTGTTCTTCTCAGCACTGCCAGCTTGAGGAGTTTATCAGGCTAAAGCTTAATGCCAAATACTTGGTCATTCACCTTTACCACCTGCACCTGGGTCTCCAAAAATCCCCACAGAAACAATAAGTGGGCAATACCTTGGACATCATGCAAAAAGCAAGTTACAATGAAACCATAAGTGTCCACAGTATGGTTGATATTGCCAGGAGGAAAGCAGACAGAAGGAAGTTGAAATGACTTCTCACGCAAAATAGAGGAAAGCACACTAGAAAGACTTTGTAAATGGCAACCTCAGACAGTGTGAACATTTATTTCATTTACACCTCACAGATCCCAGGAATGGCTCAGAATATGAATTTGCATCTTGATAGTTTCCAGGTGTGAGTGGAGTCAAGGAACTCCAAAACTTCGCTCACTATGGAGAACTTCATCCTGAAGGCAGGCCACTGCTCAGCTAGTCCTTTACCAGCAGGCAAACACCTTCTCAGCCACATTCTAACACAGCTTCACACCCAGCATAACCTGCTGTGTTGCTGTGACCCAGCCCACTGTGGCACTGGGGCAGCGTAATGCCAATCAATCCCAGCCCATCCCCGGGACAGAGTTCCCCGAAGAGGCAGACTCAGAGGGTGGGTCTGAGGGGCAGCTCAGAAGCCTAAGCTGCACCCCCTGGGCGGTGCCCGGGTACAAGCCGCCTCCCCTATTACTCGGTTGTTCAACTGGTTCTTTGTTAGAACTCCCGCCTCTCTGTTTCCCCCAGTGGCTCTTGTTAAATTGTATCCTCCCCCTGGCTTGTAGCTCATTGGTTGTTTTCCCCTTTCCCCACAGCTTTCAAATTCCCTATAAAACCCAGGACAAGCCTCAGAGGGGATCCCATAGCATTCCATCCCTTCCAAGCTTGTTCAGGTTGGAAAACTTCTAACAATAAACCTGTTAGGAGGCAGACCAGAACAGCCTCCCTCTTCCTTTGTCTCCGAGCTAACTGAGCCGATCCCATCGGCTCCTGCCGTGTTCCCTCTGCAGAGAAGCCAGCTAGCCAGCCCAGCCAGCAGCTCCCTTCCTGATGCCGAAGTCACTTCAGCGACGCACAGAAGTAATGCAGCTGGACTCTCTCTGACCTGGGGCTCGCCAGAGCTCATGCCTCGAGCACAAGTACTGCGTTAGGTTGGCGCCCAACGTGCGTACTCCTGAGCTTACAAAGTACTCTTCATGTTCTTCTCTTGTAACTTTGTTTCCAAAGCACAGGGGATGCTGCTTTCTTTAAAGAGAAATGCAAATACAGACTGATCACATGGCTGGCTGCAACCCAAAGCACATTGGGAATTTGGAGTATGTTCCTGACCAGGCTGTAAGAGTCAGTTCAGAGCCCAAACAGTAGTAGCAAGTGCCAAAACAGAAGGGTAAGTTTCCAGGAAGCCTCAGTCAATGCTCCTTGATCATGACATGGACAGTAGAAAGACCACCTACAACTTCAGGAAATATCTTCTTTATCACCATAGCTTACTCCTCAATCTGAAAAGCAGCACAAAATACACAAAGACCTCCCTCACTTTTTAAGAGCATTTCTACTGTCCATGTTTATCACACTGGGGTACTGTTTAATGGTAATATGCATGCTGTAAATATATACCATATAGGCATATACCTAAATTTAGGCACCTAACTTGGGATTTCCTTAGATTCCTTTCACAACCACTAGAGAAGCAACTCTGCTTCCAGAAACCAGTCAGATTAGGCCCATAACGTAAGTTCTTCCAAAGAACTATTCAAATCACTCAACAGAGTGATGTGAGCTCCCGTTCTTACTCAACCTGGAAATATTTCCTTCTTTCATACAGAGTCTACAGAAAGAGAGAAAAGTCAAAATGAAGCGCCAACAAGGAGTTTAGATCAATTCCCCAGAGAAAAGGCTATACTACAGTTGTGGAGAACTACAAGAGCCCTACCATGTCCACCGGCCAAGTAACTGTCAGGATCCAAGGATAGGCCATGAATTTCTTGTACTGCAACCCAGTTTCCTGTAACACAGGAGGCAAAATTTTGAAAGCTTGTTAATGAAATGGCACAGAGAATTAATGGACAAAAGCATTACAAAACATGCAAGATATTTCGAAGGCCATTAGAACTTCAAACAGTGTGTGTTACAGGTGACCTACACAATCCAAAATATTATGCAATATCTAAATCTTTCTCATCTGGGTTTTGGTGCTTTTTATAACCAATGACAGAAGAAAAAAATACTTTTTATATAAAACCTGAGTTGTCTTGTTACAAATAGGAGATAACTTGTTTTCAGAATTTGTAAGCAAACATATACAAGGTTTCATTATTAATTCTAAGACATGGCTCCTCAGCAAGTCTAAGTATATATCCCTTTTCAACATTTGGTACCTAGATACTGTAAAATATCTAAACCCTAAAAAAAAAATTCTGAGCTTTTTCAAATTAGAGATAAATGTTTTCAGCACTAGTGTGACTTGATTCAAAGATGTTTTCTCAGCTCTGCAATTATTCCAAGACAAAAGGCATGAAATCTAGAGTTCTTCATCAGTTCAGTGAAGCTCAAGTATTTTTGTCCCCATCTAGCTGTACAATTATGCACAAAACTCTTCCCTTCCTAAATGTTTCAGCAACAAAATGGGAAAGGGAAGAAAAACTACTTAAGAACAAAGAACTGCAAGAAGTAAATGTCACAAGCAGGAACAAAAGCAGAAGAGAGAAACAGAGTACCTTAAAATAGAATAAAAACATAAAACAGTGTAAAGACAAGACTGTCTCATCACTGAGGAATACCACAGCTCACAAAGATGAAATAAATGCCTCAATGACCACATTAAAGCCATTATCTGCTTCCAGTATCAGTACAAATTTTCACAGAATTACAGAAAGACTGAAATTGAGAGGGACTCTTTGAGATCACCTAATCCAACCCCACCTGCTCAAGCAGGGTTAGCCAGAGTAGGCTGCCCAGTGCTGTGTGTGACCAGCACCTCTGCTCTCAACCCCTGGTGACGTGGTTAGCATAACTAATGCCATTTTAAGTAGCAAGCAGCCCTTCTCTGTGACCAAGCAGGTCATGTATTCATTCACTCCCTCTTCCTCATTACGAGGCCCTGAAGGTCCTGTGAACCAAGCAGACAAATCAAACAGATTAATTCCCCTCCCTCATAGTCTCATGGTTCCTGGATGCCAGGCCAATTACTCCCTGCCTTGAAGGTCCCAGGCATCCAGCCAGGGAGGTCATGGTGATGAGCCAGTCACAGAACAGGGAAGCATCATAGCACCCAGAGCACTGTCAATAAAATCAAGGTACTGCAAGGCCAAAGTGAACTTTGACCAGAACTCCTGCTGGACAGTGAGACCTGAGCTATGTTATAAATTCTATATTATGCTATTATATTGATTCTGCTTGTAGAAATCCTGTGCCATTTTAATCATAAATTCTGTGCTATACTAATCATAACACAGTGTTAAGAAATAAAGCTTTAATTGTAACTACAATTGGTGCCATCAACATTCTGTCAAAGATCCCTAAAAGTACATGTCTGTTCCCTCAGTGGCAGGTGATGCCACGTGCAGTCAAATAACATCTTCAGAGACTCCACAACCTCTCTGGGTAACCTGTTTCACTGTCTGACCATCCTCACAGTAGAAGTTTTCTTGTGTTCAGCTAAAATTCTGTACATTTCAGTTTGTGCCCATTGCCCATCTTGGCTTGCCTTTGTGCTCACTGTCTCACTGTGCACCATTGAGTGGAGTTGTGCTTCCTCTTTGTCTGACACATGAGGTATTTTAACATATGGCTGAGAATCCTGAGCCAGCTTCTTTACAGACTGAACAGGCTCAATTCTCTCAGCCTCTCCTCATATCAAAGATCATAAATCATCTTTGTGGCCCTTCACTGGACTCACTCCAGTAAACCCATCCCTCTCTTGCTCTTTAAGGTCCAGAATTTGACTCGGCACTCCAGATGTAGTCTCAGTAGTACAATCAGAGAAGAAAGATCACCCGCCATGACCTGCTGGCAATGCTCTGCCTAATGCAGCCCAGGAGGTTGTTGGCCAACTTTGCTGCAAGGGTGTGTTGCTGGCTCGTGTTCATTTTGTCACCCACACAGAGACCCTACTCTGAAGAGCTGCTTTCCAGTCAATCAGCCCCCAGTGTGTAGCAGCGCACGGGGTTATTCATCCCCAGGTTCATGGGGTTTCCCGCTGTAGAACGTCATGAGGTTCCCCTCTGCCAAACTCTCCAATCTGTTGAGGTCCCTCTGAACAGCAGAACAACTACCCGATCTAGCAGCTAATCCTCCCAGTTTTGTATCATCTGAAAACTTGCTAAGACTAAACTCTGCTCCAGCTCATTATTAAATATGTTAAACAGCACTGGCCCAAATATCAAACTGGGGTAGAGCACTAGTGACTAGCCTCCAACTGGACCTTTTGCCACTGATCATTCTCCCATAGGCCTGGTTGTTCAGCCAGTTTTCAGTCCACCTCACTGACCACTTCACTAACTCATACTTCACCACCATGCCCATGAGGACATTATGAAGGACAGAGTTTAAAGTTTTACTGAAGTCAAGAAAAACAACTTCTGCTGTTCTCTCCTCATCCACTGCTGGGGTTTTAGTTGTCCTCCTGGTTTTTTTTCTCTTAAAGGAATTTTCCCCATACATGTTGCCAGGTGTTACAGTGCGGATACTGTAACACACGTATCAAACAAGGAGGCCCATGGAAAAGAAATATATATGGACTGATTCTTGATAGATGTTTCAGAGAAATGTTTATTTCTCCAGCTACATGGCCGGGATTTGCTGAGGAGCTGAGGCAATCATGGGACCAGAGGGTCCCTGCCCACACAGGGGAACACAAAACAACCAATGGGAACGAGGCTGACCAGGGGCAGGGAAACCCCATGTCTCCCCCCCAGGGCCCCTCTTCCAGGGCCACATGGCAGGGGGGAAGGAACCCCGACAGCCAGGGGACAAATTACTGGGTGCTTAAGAAAAACAAAAGACCTAGCCACAGAGGTGGGGTGCATCTGGCTACTCTCTTTCACCTGGGTTTGTGGGCAGCCAGTTCTCGGTGTTTGGATGGAGAGAGAGGCTGCTTCTTCGGCTGCCGTCCTTCTACCGGAGAGACCCCGGGATCCCAAGCCCGCCTTCCCTGCCCCACTGGGAGCCCGGCTGCGGCCGCCTTGCCCCGCCGTTGCTTTGAGCCTTCACTACTCTGTAGCCCTGCTCACCCTGCCTGCCCAGACCTCCAGGGGTTCCCACGGCAGCTCCGCAGTTTGGATACATCTCGTCTGCCACATGGGATTTGTGGTCATCCCTGCCGTTCCAGCCTGCTGTTCCCGAGAGTCCGGGATCAGCTGCCCAGCAGTTTGTGAAGCCTTTGTTCCATCCTTCCCGGGATCCCAGGGCACCGGTGCTGCGTGCTCCCCGAGCTCGCTCCGGAGCGCCCCCTGCAGCCGCGGGGGAACCATCGCACCTGCCCTGCTCACCGGGAGCCGCCAGCGCCCCTGCCGGCTGCGAGCGGAACTGCACCCGAGGGGAAAGGGCCTGACAGCCAAGAAGGCTGGCACTGGGTTTGTGATTGTTTGCTGTTACTGCCAGAGTTGTTGTTGTTTTGTTTGACTTGTTATACACATATAGATACATAATAGTAAAGCACTGCTATTCCTGTTCCTCCTGTCTTTGCCTGAAAGCCCCTTAATTTCAAAATTATAATAATTCGGAGGGAAGGGGGTTGCATTTTTTTTCTTCCATTCCAAGGGAGACTCCTGCCTTCCTAGGCAGACACCTGTCTTTCAAACCAAGACATCCACCAAATTACTCTCTTCGTTGCAGTTTACTATCATGTTGGTTAAGCACTATTTCCCCTTTGTAAATCCACGCTGACTACTCCTGATCACCTTCTTATCCTTCATGTGTTTGGAAATTACTTCCAGAATTAGTGTTTTCTTCACCTTCCCAGGTGAGACTGATCAGTTTGAGTTTGCCAGATCCTCCTTCTTGCCCTTCTTGAAAACAGGAGTGATGTTTGCTTTCTTTAAGACTTCAGGAACGTCTCCCAGTCACCACAACCTTTCAACCAAAAGGGACCTCATGATGACTTCAGACAGGTCCCTCAGCACTCCTAGGTACATTCCATCAGAACATACAGTTTTACACAGGTTCAGTCCATTTAAGTGTTACCTAATCTGGCCCTCCTCCACAGAGGGTAAGTAAAGTACTCTTCGCTCCAGACTTTCCCTCCGGTCTTAGGGACCTGGTATTTCTGAAAGCCAGTCTTACCATTAAAGACAGAAGCAAAGAAGGCATTGAGTACCTCAGGCTCTTCTGTGTCCTTTGTCACAAGGGACCCTACCTCATTTAACTGTGGGCCCATGTTTTCCTTGGGCTTCCTTTCGCTATTGAGGTATTTGTAGGTTCTTTTCTTGTTGCCCTTCACATTTCTTGCCAAACTCAACTCCATTAACATTTCCCACCAACATTAGTGAGGATTTTAGGAGGAAGCATTGGTACAAGGATCTAGTGCTGCTATTAATTAACTGAACAGCAATGCCATGGTCGAATTACTGAAATCATCAAGAATGAACCCTCTGAATGCTAAAAACAAACAATAAAAATCCAAAGGCAAGATGGTATCAAGCAGATATCTGGCAATATTCTCCACTCTCATTACTACTTTCATTATTACTGTCATTAGTTTTCAAAAAATGTTTTTGAAATCACAGTAGTCCCATATGGCACTATTTCTCAACTAACTTAAGCCACTAACTTACATTTCCATCTTATTTATGAAAAAGATAAGAGAGAACTTACTTTCTTTACAGAACATGAAGAATACAGCTTCCAAGGCAACTGCAGAACCTGCCTTTTTGCCCACCAAGACAGGTGAAAAGGTTACAGAGCTGTAATACTTCCAGGCTGATGATAACACTAATCACATCTTTGTATCTGCCAGAGCGCCTGCACTACCATGAGTGTTATTCAGGGCTAATTTAGTTGGCAAAGAAATGCCAGATTACTAATTCATATGGCAAGACACATATCGGTTCACTTCTGTCAAAAATCAGCCCAAGTGCTACTACACTTCTAACATGAAGACAACTGTGTTGGCAAATTCATCCTCTGTGGGAATTTCTACAGCAGCTGGTCTTTGAGAAATGCTCAGTTAAAACAAGGCTGATGGCTGCTGCTTGACAAATCAATTCAGAGGTGACAAATATGGGGAAAAAATATCACAGAAGCAACTGTGAGAGCACTGCAGAAAATTTCATGTTGCCATTAGTCAAGGAGCAGTCAAGCAGTGAAACAGCAATGTAAAGCTATGCACTTTTCTTAACAATCCACAAGAAACGAGATACTATTTTCACAATTATCTAAAAATCTGAAATGCATTTTTCTTCTTCTATATGACAAAATACAGTAATAAAAAATCGTAATTGTCAGTAAAGCAGAAAGAACGTATTCAAATAAAAGTATCAGCTAAAAATATCTTTGAATTAACTTATCAGTACTCCATATTAGAATTTTTTTAAAGGACCCATCAACCAAATACCAAAGAAACCATTTACCTGTGGCAATGCTGCATTGTATTTACCTCTACAAAGTCACTATCAAAAGAATTCCTAAGAGAAAGATTCAGGAAGACTGCAGTCAGATAGCCCTAATAAAACTCTCAAAATAAAAGTCACTTAGAAAAACCCCATAACCTACTGCTGCTAAAATGGGTCCTTAAACACCAAATTTCTCTTGCAAAAAACCAGGTTTATTTTCCTACATTAATGAAGTGGTACAGAGCTCCTGATAAGCAGCAGGAATTCCATCCATGCTGGCTATTAAGGTAGAGCCTCTTGTTTATATAAAAAAGACACGCAAAATCAAAGCTGTGCCTACCTTATCAAAGGTCTCTGTCATTTTTCGCATGACATCCTTCTTGTGCAAACTTTGAAACATCTCTGCAGTTACCATGCCTAAAAAAGTAGTGTTTTAAAAAGAATTACTGACAACTCTACAACATTATTCAAGTCCAAACCACAGTAAGGACTTTATTAAATTCAGAAACACCAAAGAAAGAGGAATTCTGTTTTATATGTGTACATTGGTACGGGCAACATTATTTATAAAGAGATACACAAATTAATTGATAGGAAAAAGTACTGATGAACCAAAACTGAAATTCACATTAGAGAAGAATGCTCTGTACTGTCTGGAAAGGCTATTTTCTCTGTTCTTTTATTTACTTCAAGGACTGACTAAAATTTTGCCCACTGCTAGTCAAAAACCCCAAAGTATTTCCCATATGAGAAGGCATATTAGACAAAGACCTAGAAAAAAATTGAAGTGTAAAAGGTACATTTCTAGCTGCTTAAATACACTCAGAAGTTTCAAACTAACAGGACAGTTTTCTTCAAACTCATACTTGACATCCTGAAGCACTTCACTAGCAGACTGTCCCCAGAAGTCAGTGCCCCAATGTTTGTTATGAAACAGAAAGCTTCACAACCCCCTAGTAAAAGCAACTGCAATGGAGCAAGAGATTGCTTTTCTAGCCACCAAAGCAGGGAGCTGAATTTGCTAGCTGCTTATTCTCAAACAAAGATACAAGCAAAACAAAAGATACCAGGAAATATAAAACAAATGGCAACTGAAACACTGGATTTTAATTAGAACACTCATCAAAAGCACTGTCCCTATGTGGGGATTCTGCAAAGCAATGTGACATGCCACTTCAGAAACCTGACCTTGCAAACCTTGTTCAAATACAACTCTCAGAGCTGGAATGCTGCAAGCACAGCGTCAAAGAATTTAACCAGCAGCATTCTTCTCTATTTCGCCTGCCCATCTGGAGTTCGTCTTAACGAACAATACAGATTACAAGTACACGATTTACTGGAGAGAAAAATTCCATTTCAGAAAGCACACTTCAGACTACTCTCACACACAGACAGTGGAAAGGGCTATGGAAAGGGCAAATTACCTTGACAGCCTGAGCACTGAATGAAGAAGTTGATGAGATCCAGAAGTGCCACATTCCTGTCTTGTTTGTAAGCTTCAATCCAGTCAACTACTACAGACTAGAACAGATTAAAGAAACTCATTAGTCAGGAAGTGAACACAGTTTGCTGCACTCCACTGAGGATACCCATAATAAAGACAAAAACTAACATTGCTCCATCTCCATTAAATTACAAAAACAAGAATAAACTCCAAGCAATTCTGTCCCATATCTAGTAGTTCTAAAGACTCTTTCAAGTCTTAAACTGCTTTAGACAATGTTGCCTTTCACAGATGCTTTGCTTCCTGTTAACAGGGAAAATAACCACAGTTTTAATAAACGTAATATAAAAAAAAAAACCTGTCCTCCTGAATTCTTGCTAGCACTGAAGAATCACTTTAATCTAAAAACAAACAAACAGAACAAAAAATCCACACGCACATTTAGCCTCTGCACCATCTAATAATTAGTATTATACTAGCAATTTATCCTGGAAGTTCTCTTTTTCACTAGTACTTGATTCGTGCAGTAGGTTTGAAACAGTTCACATACTACACATAAGCCAACAACAACTCCAAATTTCATCTGTAGGGTGGTACAGCCTACAAACTGTAAGCGACATGGATCTCCTGGGACAAGCCATCCAGGCTTCAACCCACCAGTAGTTCCATACACATCGAATAAATTCCAGCAGCAACAGAACTCAAGCTCTGCTGCCTTTCCAAGACCTTCCCATGATGGCTGGCACAGTAGAAGCCAAGCTCTTCAGGCAGCTCTATTGAAGTTAACACAGCTGTAGCACAGCAAAAGCCATCCACACAAATATCTTGGAAAAATGAAGGTTTCGCATCCAAAATATGAATGTGCACACACACACACACACACACTTTGCTTACAGACACTACACACTAGAGACATATGTATAGCTCTATCAAAAAACATCTGGGTCTCCAGATTTTGATACACATATACAAAGACAATATATACGTGTGCTCACAGAATATGGGGAGGTGGGCTTCCTCACATTGAAGAAAGTTGTTAACTATATGGATGCACAGGGAACCTGGCTATTATGCAAGCTGCTGGCAAACTGCATTTGCACAAAGGTAAAAGAAAAATATCAAAAGGCAAGCACAAGGAGGGGGGGGAAGTTTAAAAAAAATAGGAAAGGCCTGATTTTCAGAATCCTGGACAACAAAAATTTGCTGCTGATGAATTTTTTCTTCATTTTTTTAAATAACTAACTATCTTTTTGTATGTTCAGGCATTGCTTTAGGAAGATCGGTTTAGGTACGATTTCCTTCCTCTTTTTAAATATCTGACAGCTACCTTTTCACTAATTTCTTGAAGTTGCAAGATGTTCTTTCCAAGAGCCATGCTCACAGCAGTTTTCCAATCAAACATGTTTCTTCCCCACCTAAGCCAAAATTTAAATGTTCCACAGTATAAATAACAGAAATGACCACTGTTTATCCATCCTCCCTCCACCAAGTGCTTTCAGAACGTAGTGCTAGGAATACCTGCATGGCCTGCTTCCCCATGCTAACCACTTCAAACAAGGTAACTGCCTCAACCACTTGGCCATTCTGCAGCTGGCTCACTCTTCTGTTACCAGTAGAATTCCTCCTTATGTTTTCACACTGTTCTCGGACCTTCCGCTTCTCTCTCTGAAACGAGACAAGTAAACAAAGCATGTGAGAAAACACAACACACAACAGATACAAGTTTATTTTGCTCTTACTGTAATCATTTCCTCAGGCTGCTCAGTTATGCCCCAGGGGCCCCAACAAATCCTTACCAAACACAACCATACTAATAGGGAATGAAAGAAAGGATCTAACAGTTTGAATTTTTTCTCTCAACAATGAGTTATAACCATAGCAAGACATAACAGAAAAGAAGCTTCTGTACAGTTGCACACTACCCAGAAGGCAATTTTCAGTGACAGCTGTCAGTTCTGAAGAATACAAAGCAAGCACAGAAGCTCTTCTACATCTTTTCACTCATAGGTTAAACTCACTACCTACAAATTAACATCAGCTGCACACAAAGCACAGCAAAGGAAAAGCACATGCTGAAATGAGCTGACGGTTCAAAAGCCAGCCTTGAGGCTCTGCTGCCAATGGAATTTGAGGGTCAAGCTGTATCCAGTAACTAGCTTTTAGATGCACTGTGACTGTGGTATGTAATACCCCATTTTGTAGCAACTGAATGAGACACAAAATAAACTCCACAATTGAAAAGAATTAAAACTTTTAAAAGCTTTAAAATTGACTTACTGGTGTTTTCAGGTTGCCATTTCTCACACAGTTGCCATTCTGCGCAGCAGACTCTGGCACAGTCTCATCATGGACAGCATTCTCTCTAAGGTGTAACAAACATGTTGAAGGGGTTAGCAGTCAGTACACAGAACTACACACTTCGGGACAAAAGCAGAAGAAAATAAAAGCAAACACGTGTATTTTAGTATTTTTAATTAATTGTTTGGAAGTGGTGACATTTTGTCACTAAAAACCAAACAGCTAACTTTCAAAGCACAACAGAAATTTGGGGCCTTTTTCAGACTATTGGCTTTCCTTTAAGATATGCAGATAATTAGAAAACTAGCAAAGCTATCAAACATATCAAGGAAGTATAAAATAAGTAAATGAAACAGAAAGCTAATGTTGACTTAATGCAGCCTTTGTTGACTTAAGAGCTTTGCACTATGAACCAATAACACAAGTATGCATTCACCCTGTGGGTGGCCCTAAGCTAAACAAGGCAGTAACATTTGATGGGCATTTGAAGGGCAACACCTAAAATGAGAGGAATAAATTGTTTTATTTTGCTTATAAAACATGCTGAAGAAAAAAAGACACATAAAAAACTTCACTTTCATGTCATTACTAACATCATGGAGGAATAATTTTATAAAAAAAGATGCACCTTCTGGGAGATCTGAAGCCATACATTTATCTGCAATGAAACCATGCCATTTTTCATCAATCCCAATGCTAACACTGTGCTTTGCCAAAGGTCATGTTTGAGTAGACGAGCTGGATCCCACTTGTGCAGCAGGTCCAGTACTGGAAGCTGGCTGCAATGGCCTCCTTTTAAGCTACAGTGGCCAGGACATGAAGCCAGTTGACTTGTACTACAAGAAGGCATAAAAAGAAAGTAAATATGAGAGTGTACAATTACTTCTATTTTCGTGATACTACTGCAACAAGAGAGTGTACTAACACAAGTGACCACTTTACAAACAAAAAAAACAGTGTATTACACTATCAGATGCAGCCTACTCTCCAATATCCAGTGCTGGCTAACACAGATGGAGAATTAACTGTTCTATGGATGCAGAGACAGCTCAACTCCACCTAGGTTTATCAATGCCAGATAAGCATCTTCTTCCCAAGATTTTGCAAAGCAAAATCTGAGACTGAATAGCATTAGCTGCAGGACCAAGATCCTGATGTTATTTTGTTGGTAAGAGCAGAGAGAAGTTTTTATTTAAACATGTCTCTGTTTACTTTTTCGATCTATTGAGGCACTTCAAGAAGTGATGTAGAATGAGGCTTCCAAAGACTCCTATAAAAATTCTATATAAATATAAAATCGCACAAAAGTATGTAAAATTTCTAAATACAATGCTTACCTTCCCTACAGAGAAAAGTCCCATGAAAGTTAAATTCCATTAATTACTTGTTGTAGAAAAGTTCAAAATGTGCCACAGTGTTTGATAGGTGGAAGCAAGGAAAATAATTCAGGATGAACCAATCCTTATACCAGCTGTCTGGACTTCTGCATGTGGAGAGTGGGATAAACTATAGCCCCCAGATGAGTCAGCATTCTATACGGAATCATTCACAAAAGTTTTCAAATGTCTTCTTTAATTTAAAATTGTGAGCCACTGAGATTAAGTATTCCAAGTACCACCAGAGACTTCCTCGCTGAAAAGAACAAACAGCAAGGGACAGCAATACGTATTGCTTTTCTGATGCCAGTTTGCTCTTCCCAGATTCTTCTACAGACCACAAAACCAAAAAGAATCCAAACATGTTTGTCAAGGAGCTGTTTCTCCTATGTGTTTAAATCCTTTCACTCTTGATTTCAAAGCAGAATGCAACACTGTGGGGCTGGACTAACAGGTACTTACTTGCACTGTTTCACTGGAACTACAACTCAGGTGCCAGCCAGCACCATAGTAACATGGGTTACCAGTTTCTGCATTGTACCTCAACATAACACTCAACACACCTTCAAAACCTTTTCCTGAATTGTTTACAAGTACTATTTAGCAACTTACTCCATCCCATAATGAAGATAAATGCATTGCATTTGATTATAGAAACTGTATTTGAGTCCAAGTTGTTTTAAAACATTTAAATAATTCAAAAATCAGAACTGCTGCAGGACAGTTCCGTCAAGGACTTGTCTGATCACGTACTGCCTTTAGTATCTCTGTCTAGAACACACTTCTTTGAAGGTTTAATTCATGCCTCTCTTTCCCAAGAACATCCTGAAGGACAGCACTCTGGACAGTATCTACTGGCCTTGTGCTATTTGCTTAGTCTCTTCTGTCAGACAAAATGTACTTGTAGCAAAAGGGGCCCAACAAAGTAAGGAAATGCCTGGCATATGGAACAGCATGTTACCAAAGCTCAGCAAAATCTGCAAGAGTGGGAAGACCACAGAACTACAGTCCCCTCATGCTGGGCTACCAACACCAAATGAAACTCATCTGGGGTGAAACCTGTTAGAGTAACTGTCACACATGACACTAAACATCCATCTTAAACTCTCAACAAATTTAACTAGGCACCAAATGCTAATATTAATTAGTTTCTGAACTGATTTGGTTACCAGTGCATTGCAGCACATAGCTATGCCCCGGGAAGCACTGGGCAACAACAGACAATTTAGACAAAAGTAGTTGTTTTTTAAAATCCAGATACTACTTATAGTCATGTTTCTCCTTTCTCTTCTTTTTTTTTTTTTTTTTTTTTTTTGGTAGCTTTTAATACTGTCATTTCCAGTAAGGCTATTCATAAGGCAGGCACAAGCACTTGCAGAAACTAGACCAGCACCTAGAAACTGAACCCCTTGAAACCACTGAGCAATTAAACAGGATATTTAATGGAACTTTTATTTGCACAACTACATTTCTGTTGAAGAAACTGTTAAAAGAATTAAGACGTCCTCTTATCTTCTTAAGCAAAATAGAAACTACTCTATCTAGTTGAGGAAGACAGAGGGATCACTTCTGCAGCAATCCCTATACATAACTCCATTTAACATCTTTTCAATTATAGGAGTGCAACGGTAGGTTTGACAAATTTTGAACTAGCTGGGGTTTTTTTCCTCCCCTTGTTATTCTACACCATGTTGAGCAGTTCTGCACTCATATATTCACTGCCTCATGCACTGGAAGAAACAGGTCTTAGCCATTTAGTTTGCTTCCATCAGCAACCAGCAAGGAAGCATAAGCAGAATGCCATTTCTACTTCCACCCTTATACCCTGTTACATATGGCTCAGATACTCATTTTTACCTTGTGTTCCTGCCACAATATGGTCCTTTCACTAGCACTTGAAGTATTACTGATAAGATAAAACACTTGAAGTACAAAGGAAGCCAAGTGCCACATCTAATCCTCAGACATGATACTACTGTGATAACTTCTGAACTCAGTTTTCTTAATAAACATTTAGAACAGATTTGGTGACTCAAACTTGAAAAGAAAACTACCTCTTTACCAAGGAGGTAATATATTCCTTCTGCTGTGGGACAGGAACAATTAATCTATGTTACTGAAAGAATCCTACCTGTACATTTTTAAAATTCTAAATTTCAAAACAACTGATTCATCTTTTAGAAGCAACATAAGAAGCTCCAGTAAGCAACTGCCATGTTCCTGCCTAACACTTCTGAAGCTAAAAGGCTGGTTTCAGATGAAACATACTGGAAAGGACATATGGGAAGCTACACATCATCATAGGCTACAACTCTCAGCTTTCATTAGAGCACAGTGAAGCAAAATATGAGAAGCAAATTGGATCAGAAGGTGACAGGATCAGCAAAGACTGGACTGCAATGAGTTCAAAGCATGCAACACTGGACATCTAAGAAGCTGCACTCTTTGAAACCAAACAAGACATACCCAAATGTTTTAACTTTACCTTTTAATCATGTATATTTATTCTAGTAGAACTTCTAATTACCATTGTCAGTGCATGACTGACAACAATATGAATACTTTAGATCATCTCAACTGATGACTGAAAAATACATTATAAAAGGAAGAAGACTTGATGCATCCCTGATAAAAAACAATATATAGAGAAGCAATGCCCCCATCAATGCCTACAGGAAGCCTACAGACTACTTAGCGCTCTTCCCCCTCAGCATCCCCAAATTCCCCACTGAATGGAGCACATGCACTCACAATTAATCAGCCTTTTTTTTTGAAGGCAGGTTCATTTCCACTGAGTGAATAAGGCACAGAAAAGCTTGTAAGACCAACGTCCCTGTCAAACAGCATTAAACACTACATTAAGAAAATGCTAAACAGTACATAAAAGGAAATAAAATGAAGATGTTAGTAAAAAAGCACAATGCACAGCAAATCCGTTTTTTCCCCTTTCCACCCAAGACGACAGACTGTAGATTGCCGCGGTATCTGCAAGGCACAAACCCAAGGGACTGCACCCTAATTTACCAATAGATTTTATAGGCAACCTGTGCCGGGTCTTACTTTTGGCTGGGAAGGTTACTGGCTGCGTTGGGCTCGGCTATCATTTCCGCTACATTATTTCAGCAGCACAAACAAGCCGACACGACCTTCTGAGGAATTTTCACCGAAATGGAGAGTGTTAAAAACTTAACAGCTCTTCGGCTTTTGCGGGCGGAACAGCGGCCGAAAACTGTCAAGAAAGGTACACAAAGAGACTAAATTCCAAGCAAACCAAAGCAGAAACAGCCCCTCTCCCTTTCCCCCGGCCGCAGGGGAGGATGAATCAGAAAGAAATTAAACCTACCGACACCGCCGCCGTCCTTCCCGGGCGCTGCCCGGCGCGGCTGGCCCGGGCCCGGCACCGGCCCGGCGTCAATCACGGCCGCGCTGGGCCCGGCAGGGGCGGGGAGCGCTGTCGCATGGGCGGGCGGCGGCGCTTCCGCAGCGGCCGGAAAGACGCGGCCGGTGACGGTCCCTCCCCGCCGCCCCGGGCCCGGCGCTGCCGATGGGGCCCGGTCGCCTCTCGTGTTCCCTGCTGTTGTGCTGCCGGCGGGCGGCGGCGGCTCTGGGCGCGCCCCGGTGCTGCTCGCTGCCCGCCCGCCCGCTCAGCGCCGCCGCTCCGCTCCGGGCCCCCGTGCGCCCGCCGGGCACGGGCGGCGGAGCGCTGTGGAACGGGGCGGCGGGAGGCGGCGGGGATGGAGAAGAAGAAGAAGAGGAGGATGAGGCTGCGCTGGAGGAGCTGCTGGGCCCGTCTCCGCTGGCCCCGCGGCCCGGCGCGCAGCGCGTTGCCATCGTGCATCCCGCGGTCAAGTGGGGCCCGCAGAAGTCGCCGCTCACCACGGGTGCGGGGCTGCGGGGGGCGGGCGGGCTCCCAGAGCGCTAGGAGTGCATCCAGGCGGTTTGGAATGGACTGCCCCGGGAGGTGGTGGAGTCACTGGCCCTGGAGGTGTTTAAGAAAAGACTGATGGTAGCAGTCAGTGCCATGGGCTATTGACATGGTGGTGTTCGGTCACGGGTTGGGCTCGATGATCTCAGAGGTCTTTTCCAACCGAATTGGTTCTGTGGCTAGGGCCGCTAGTGTGAAGTGGACCCGCTGTTAACAGCGGTGAAACCGCGAAATGCGGCTTGCAAAGTACAGGCTTGGATGGAAGGTCTCGGTCACTCTTTCCTTCTTTGACAACTTCTAAGACAAGGAGTTGTTAGTGAGTGTTGGCAGGCCTGTGCTTTGACTTGCAAATCACTCAAACTGTATTTTGGACGGCAGAACGCCTCAGTGCAGGTTGGTCAGGGAAACAGCCGGGTGTCCCCCGTATTAGCACGATGTTAATTGCCTTCAGCCATCAACCGCGCTGCCTGCCCAGGTGGGCTGGAGTCCCTTGGCCTTAGGCTTGCCCAGAAGTTGGCTGAAGAGCAGAAATACCCTTTTGTCCAGAGAAGAGAACGCAGTGAAGGTGAAGTCTTGTATAAATCCTCTCAGGGACTTAGGTACTTTAATGCAGTTACTTTGTGATGCAGTCACCAATAATTAATTCCTCTGTAAGGACATTTTTTAGGACTACTATTAGATTTCTCTCAGAAATCCTTGCAACTAGCTAATATATATGCATTAATCACACACAATTAAGATACATGAATTTGATGCTTTCTTCAAACACTTGTCTAATTATGAAGCTGTAATAGTAAGGATTAAAGCATCTTGTAAATTAGCTTTTTATGTATAGAACCAGAATGGTTTGGCTTGGAGGGAACCTTTAAAGGGTTAAAAATCTAGTCTGACCCCCCCCCACCCCCCACCGCCACCACCCAGGAATGAGCCAGTACATCTTCTGCTGGACCAGGTTGTTCAGACCCCCATCCAACCTGGCCTTGAGTGTTTACAGGACCACCACCTCTCCAGGCAACCTGTTCCAGTGTGTCACCACCCTCATTGTAAAAACCTTCTTCCGTATATCAAATCTAAATCAAATCTCTTAGTTTAAAACCACTGCAACAGGTCCTGCTAAAAAGTCTGTCTCCATCTTTCTTATAAGCCCATTCTAAGTAGTGAAAGGCTACAAAAAGGTCTTCCCAGGAGCCTTCTCCAAGCTGGACAACCCCAACTCTCCCAGCTTTTTCCCACGGGAGAGGTTGCACCTGTCTGATCATCTTTGTGGCTGGATGCAGCACTCCAGAGGGGCAGAATTTCCTCCCTCGCCCTGTTGACCACACTGCTTTTGATGCAGCCCAGGACACATTTGGCTCTCTGGGCTGCAAGCACGCAATGCTCCGTCATGTCCAGCTTCTCATCCACCAACACCCCTGAGTCCTTCTCAGCAGGGCTGCTCTCAATCTGTCCATCCCCCAGCCTGTATGAATATACTGGGGGGTTGCCCTGACCCAGATGCAGGACCTTGCACTGATTCATGTTGATCCTCACTAGTTTTCTGTGGGCCCACTTCTTGAGCCTGTTCATGTCCTTCTGGATGGCAAGAGACAGGTTATATATGATACTTACTCTTTTATTCCAATTTATTACGTGATGAACCTAAATCTTGTTTAGTTTTATTAAGCTGCTAATTATAACAAATTGTCGCATTGCAGAATGAAGTTTTTAACCTTTTCAGAATTTACCTAAGTGACAATTTTACAACTGAAAAGTAGGTAAAATATGAAGGCATCTTTCTGTCTAAACATACAGAAGAATAGCAATGGTCTTTTTCCATTTATTTAGGCCCTCCAGATGAAGAGCCTGATGTCTGAACAAATGTTTTGGAAGGATTGTTGAAACACCACAGACACTACAGGAAATCTCTGTATTTTACAAGAAACATAAACAATATGAGGAGAAAGTGGATCATAATTATCTTTAAAAATATATTACCTTTTGGACCAATGTAACCTATTTCATATATGTTATGTTTTGCTGTCTAGAGAAACTTGACACATTTGTTCTGAAGAGGAAAAGTTTGGCATATCAAGCCTAGATCTGCTGATCTGATATCCTCGTGTAGTGTTCATGATTTCACAAAGTCCTCAAAAATCATTGCTTTGCAATGTCAATGTTAAAAACTCAAAAGTAATTGATGAACCGGAATACAGGATTCAAATCTGCTGGTTTTAGCAAGTCACAAACCAGTTTAGGTCTGTTATGAATAAGTGGCTGGGAAGTTAGCAGCAGGATATCCCATAATTCCTAAATTATTGCTGCAAAACACCGAGGTGTTAATTGTGTGGCTTTGTGCTCATCTGAAATAACAGATTTTCCAGCTAGTTATTCATTTCACTTAGTGAGGAAAAAAAGCTTGGAGATTTCTTTCTTGACAGTACGATTAAAAATTCTTCTAAACCAACAACCACAGAAATAATACATACCAGCAGAAAGATGCTTTGTGTGATAAAATTGCATCAAACTGTTCAATCACTCTGATTAGAGGTAAGACACTTCGCTCCTTGTGCTAGAAGTTAAAGGAAATACCCTAGCAGAGTTTCAGTGTAGCTTAGTCTTTCCATGTTCATGCATGTATGTAGTTATTGGAGATCTGAGCGGAGTTATGACGGTACCTTGTAACCTTTATTTCTTTTTTCTATTATTGTTATGTTCCTGAAGCTGAATTACAGATTGCCGAAGCCGTTGCTCTTGTAGATACCCTTCAGAACTGGACAGTTTTAGATAAAATAATTATTCCTACAAAAAATCCCAACAAGAAGTTTGTTTTTGGCAAAGGAAACTTTCAGGTTTTGACAGGTAAGGACTGAGATCTTTCCGCACTGCATCACTCTAAATGGAAGACTTTTGCAGCCAAACTGTTCAAGGATAGGTGTGAGAGCTGAAGAGAGGGAGAATTTTGTTTATCCATCATACAGGTTTGCAGACAAACTTGAAAGAATTTTTAAGGTTGCAAAAGCAACACAGAATAGACATAACCCCTGCTCACTGAAAATGTCTGAGGCAACTCAGTCCATAAGTTTATGTGATTGACATAAGTGACACTGATGCTGTTCTTGGTACAGTACTAAATTAGCAATTACAACTGCTCTATGAACAAAGAATATGGTGCCATTTGATGTTCTATGAGCATTCTGCTCAGTGAAAAATGGTTTATAGTCTGGGCATTTTAAAAAGAGGTTGACATTTAACACTGTATTTTGCAATCATTATCCATCTTTTAGAAAAGATTAAAAAATTGCCCCATGTGACAGCTGTCTTCTTGAATGTGGAAAGAATATCTTCACTAACAAAGGTAATTAAATATAATATCAAATCATATTCTTTGCATCAGTATTGTTTGGAAGCTATTGATGTTATGAGAAGTGGTCAGTTAAGATTCTCAATTTGCAAATGTTGCAAATATGAAGCACCAGGACTGAGTTTTGTTGGAAAGAATCATAATATCTACTGCATTTGTCCAGTTTATATATATATATATGTATATGTTTCCAGCTCTTGTGCATGAAATTTTCCAGCAGCTTAGTATAATTTATTACAGACTCTGCTCCCACATTTGCCACTGGCCCTATTTAAAGTGTTGAAAAAGTTACTCAGTGGGGTTTTTTACAAAATGGTGGTGTTAACACAGCTTTTGTTAAGAAGAATGTCAACATTTTGGATTAGCTCTGTGCTCAAGTTTCTATACTTGTAATGGATAGCATAGTTTTTTTCCTATGCTGTGGATGCTGAATTGTATTTTGAATATGAGGTGTAAATTCAGAGCAAGCTTATAGTTGAATGTTTCAAATAGTTAAACTTTCATTCCTAGCCCTTAAAAAGAAACATTGAGGGGTGCAGCACACTCCAGTATTTTAACACTGGCAGTAAAACAACTGGTACATGAACCACAGATACTGTTAGACAAGCTGAAATAAAAACTTTTTTGGGTTTTTAGTATGTGCAGCATCATGCGGGGTGTAAAGTGTATGCAAACTGCAAGCAAACATTAATGCTTTGCTGGTAGTTTTGAATGCTTTCCCTAATTATAAAATGAAGAGATGACACATATCTCTAATAGATGGTTGTCTCAAGTGCTTCCATTTGTTGATGAAAGGGAAGTTTAAAAGGCTTCATTTCAATTTCCTAGTTTTTAGGAAAATTCTTTATTTTATAGTATGAATTCTTTTAGTACTAGATTTGCTAAATTTTTTTTTCTTTTGACAAATATAGATCTTAAGAGCAATTAAAGGATTGATTAAAGAAAATGTTTGAGAACATGTATACAACAATTATTCTGAATTTTAGAGATGGCATAGGGAAACTACTGCATGCATACTTTAAGTGTCTTGCTGAATTAGAGCAAGACTGAGGGGTTTGGGTTGGTTGGGGGTTTATTAAGTATTTCATTAAAAGCTTGCTATTAAATAATTTTCCTGCATTCCTCTATTTGTTTGCAAGTTTTAGTAATCTTTCTTCTTCTCCTGTGTTACCCCTATCCTTTCCCAATCCAGTATTTCATAATTATTTTTTACAAGGATTTAACCACTGACATTCTTGATTCTGAGATACACTGTTAAGACCTGTTGCAAGAATCCATAAAGGGCAATGGGAGGATTCTCGCTGAATTTGATGGGCCAAGACATAAGTTCTACTTTCTAAGCTCTCTTTAACTCCTCTCTTTGTGGTCAACCAAATTTCGACTTTGCATGCTCATAATGATTGTCCGTCCATTGCAATAGAATCCTGAGATCCCCCGAGTTCAAGTGTCCACCAGCTGACTAACTGTACTTGCTGTGTAGGAGTTGATCTAGTGATACTGTGGGGGACAGAAGACATCTCGGTTGTTTTGTCTTACATGGCTAAAGAAAGAACTGGAAGGTGCCTGGGGCGTGCAAGTCTTTGACAGATACACCGTGGTACTTCACATTTTTCGTTGTAATGCCCGGACAAAGGAAGCAAAACTGCAGGTAGCATTGGCTGAAATTCCACTTCTCAGGTACCTCAAGCTGTGCAAATCACATACTCATATCTATACATTTTAGTGACTATTTATTTACAGTAACAAAAACCAGCAATATTTACTATAAAGAAAAAATACATAGGTGTTCAGTGATTGATTAGAGCATAGAATTATTTACTATAATGTCATTATTTTAAGCTTCTGCAGTGCTGACAGGCAAAAACCAGAATATGTTCAATAATCTTACAAAATGTATTTCTCATGTAAAGGTCCCGGTCCTTTCTAAGACAGAAGATGGATTGCAAGGATCTGTAGGAATTGGATATGTGTATCCCATATATGAAATTGTTGAGTTTAATAAGGAAATCTATAAACAAGGAAGATTAATTTATATTTAAATTTTCCATATGTGGCATTGAAATGTGTACATGGCAGTGGATGTATTAGAGGTATCTTTGGCTCTCTGAAATTTCAGAATAGCAATTATAATTTACTGAGAGAGTTGTATGCTTTTTCAAGCTACAGTTGAGCCAGGAAAATCTGGATTTTTTTTCTCCAGGCTTCTTGCCATGAGCAGGTTTTATTTACAACTCAGTCATTTAGTGGTTTTATTTGTACTGTCAGAATACCACTACTCCTTCACCATTTTTAAGCATTTTAGTATAACTGGATTAAAGAAAATTGCTTCTGCTGCCAGGTCAAATCTGAAAAGTGAGGTGTCTCAGCGAGATCAGCAGAGAGGTGGTTCAAGATACATCATGGGCTCAGGTAAGGTCTAAATATTCTCATGAATTAGAGGATTTTTTTCTCCATAGCCTTTAAACAAATTCAGTTGCATCTTATTTGGAGGAGGTCAGGAGGAAAACAGTGGTTTAAGCATCTAATTAAACAAATGTACAAAAATTTATTGGAAAGTAAGTTAAATAATAAGGTTTGAGTCTGTAGTGGCTCAGTAAGTGGTCAAGGACTGACTGCTGCCACAGGGATTGTTCATAAGTGTACATGGATTTTTTAGAGTGGTTAGTGTATGTTTTATAATTACTTATTCACTTTCTTAGGCAAGAATATGTAGCTTTAGGTGCTTATTTTTAACTTCACAAACCTTAGTGCTAACTCACTTGATTTCCAAATACATCTTTACAGTTTCCCTTGTAAACTATTCTGCCAGTTCTCCATTTGTATTTTTTCAGGTGAAACATTTCTAGAAACACAGAATCGTGTATTGAAAGAAAAAGAACTTAAAATTAGGAATGCCCTGGAGAAACTAAGGAGAAAAAGGGCTTTACTTAGAACTCAGCGCAGAAAGTGTGAGTTCCCGATGGTTTCAGTAATGGGCTATACCAACTGTGGTAAGCAAAACCTCCTGAAATCATAACACAAAAGAGCTTATATTGTCTAATTTTTAATTAGAAACTCTAGCCAGAATCTCACTTGTGTGTGAATAGGCTTCGTATTTTAATTAGTTTCTTTAATTGTGTAATGAATATTTGTCAGTTAGGATATAGTTAGGAAAGCAAATTAAGCTGCTTGGTTTTTTCAGTCCGGAGAAATGCCTAGCACCTATTGTGCCAAAAAGATTTTATATACAGTGCTGAAGAGTGCACTGTTAATGCCCCTTTATATGAATCTCTACGGCTTGATCAGAATGGGTACAGAAAAGCACATGGGTATTTAGATCACCATGGAGGCTTGAGGCACAGGAAGACAATTGAAAGTTGGCTATTGATCTGAGAAACCTGCTTAAGGAGCACTGCAGCTTTTCATGGATTATGTGTAGCATTCTGAGATGTGTTCATAGGAGAATCTAAATAAAGCTAAAGGGGGTTTTTCTGCTTTTTTTGGTTTGGTTTGATTTGGTTTTTTAGCTTACACAAGTGAATTCTTACACAAGGCATAAATAGACTTTGGACTAGACACTTTTTTCAGGTTGCATTATCTTAAGACAATTTCATTTTCTTGTTCAACTCCTTTGAAAAACCTACCTTGTACTAATTTTGTAACTTGTATACTCAAAGGTTTGGATTATACTGTATGTTTTTCTTAAATGTCATACTTCCATACTTTTAAAACTGAAGATTCAAATATAAAGATTTTGTATAGACATAATTGAAATACTTAAATTAGGCTCTATACTGAGCACTTCAGTGATAAAATATGTGAAATATTCATTGAGTCAAATAAATGTCTCTAGTATTATGTTCATGAGGAAATGCCCAATAAAGGCCTCAGCCTAATAAGGTATATATTATTAGTGCTTCTGTTTATTTTTTTATTTAGCAAGTAAATTATTTTATTTGACAGCAGAAGCACTGGGGAGCGTGTAAGTGCATGCTTCCTAAATGCTGTCATGGCAGTGCTCTTGAGAGAGTCTTACAGCTGAGAGATGTGGGTAGGTCACTTTGCAGGTCAAATCAGTCTTTGATCATCTTGTGATTTCACAGCACAGCTGTAGATACCAGTAGGTGATGACATACATGATCTTAAACTGAATTCCAGGTTATAAAATGTAAGACTGTCTTTGGATTTCTTACCATCATATAAAAAACTGATCACAAGCTACAATTAAACGACTAAAATAGATGTGAAGATATATGTTACATCATACATTTCACCTGAGCCTTGCAAATTAAATTTTACTTGGAACAAGCCATTAAAATCTTGTCCTTTTTTTATTTAATTAGGGAAAACTACTTTGATCAAAGCCTTGACTGGGGAAGCAGGACTTCAACCCAGGGATCAGCTGTTTGCCACTCTGGATATTACAGCCCATGCTGGCTATCTGCCCTCACATATGGCAGTTATTTATGTTGACACCATTGGGTTTCTGACTGATCTTCCACATAATCTGGTTGAGTCCTTTTCAGCTACACTAGAAGAAGTGGCTTACTCAGTAAGTAGTCGACTATAAAAATTGAGAAATAAAATTAATTTCCTTTTAGATAATCCTCACCCCTTCAAAACAGGAGAAGTTAATTGACATGTTGTTCTTAGCAAAGTATCTGGCTGACTATAGTAATCTCCTAAGATAATGATGTAAGTATCTTAAAATAAACCAATTTTCTTATACTTTAATTATGCAGAACATACAGATATTAAGAGATTTCAGAAGGGCGTATTGGGAGTATATGTGTCCTCCTCCATGATACTTAAACCAGATAAACCAGATTTTTCTGATTAAATATCTGAACAGTGCATCCAAGTCAGTCAAAGCTAGCTTTCCTGGGAGTTAAAAATGAAATGGAGCCTCTGAAATGATCTGATTTTTACTTAAGGTTTCCTGTAGAACCACAAGTGGGTGATTGTGATGTGATGCAGGCAGCATGTAATAAATATAAAGGTACTTTTCCAATTATTTTCTCATTAAAGTTATTTTCCTGTGTTATAACGAAGTGTAAAGCTGCATAGATACACACAGATATTTAAACAAAAATCCTTTATCATAAAAGGTAATGAAATTCAGTGGTAGCTAGGTGCCAGAATGCTGCTAAAGATCAGACTTCACTATGTAATAGCAGGGCTTTCAAAAGCTGGCTGAAACCATCCTGTTTGTCACTTACTTTGAAGTGTTAAATGAAAGGCAAGAAATTTACTTCTAATTATTTTTCAAAAGTTTAAAGCAATGTCTTGAGCAAAGATGATGAAACAATTTGAATGCAAATGTTGAGTTTGGTTGCTTGGTTTTTATCATGGCAAACGTGTATACACTTGAAACTGGTAACTTTTGTATTAAGCTTTTTAAGTGAAGCACCAGTAATAGTATCCTGGGAGCTAAGCATAAGGATAATCTTCTATATTTTGAATGTAAAAACAGAATTACAAGTTACATGGGGGGTTTTCCTTTTGTTTTTGAAAGTTTAGCAGCTATTACTCTTCTGAAAGTTTTTTTTAGAGACCACTCTTTTTAATCTCCAGTGTTTTTGAAGCCTTATTGTTACAAAGCCTTGGCTTTGAAAAAAAATGGATCAATTATTTGAAATCTGATTCTGTAGCTAGCTTGATTGACAACATTTGCTTCAGGTTTGTTGGAGGCAGTTTGTGCTCACTAGCAGTGAAAGACTAAGCTGCTACAGATTTTCTTCCATCATGACCTAAGAAACAGTAGTACTGTTTTAGTAGTTAATTTTACAGTGCTAATCTGCCAGTGTATTATCCAATAGAGAGGAAAGTATTTTACATGAATTAGCAATGCAAAAATGGTATACAATCTCTACAGCCTGGTAACAGGTGTTGTATATTGATCTTTGCTAGGATCTGATCGTTCATGTGAGGGATATTACTCATCCAGAAACCATCCTCCAGAAAGCAACTGTTCTGTCAGTTCTGAGAAATCTTAATCTTCCTAGCCACTTACTGGACTCAATGGTAGAAGTTCATAACAAAGTGGATTTGATAGAAAGGTAAGCAAGAGATGCTAAGTGTACTTAAACATTTTTTATGTTCTGGAAGCTTTTTAATTCTTAGTCTAGAAAAGAGATCCCACACTTCAGAATATATTTAATAGCATTTCTCAATATTCTACATATGTAACTGTGGTCTGAAAATGAATTATCTTTTAATTACCAAAGAAATCACTTGAGTCATACAAGAAGTGGACTCTGTAGAAGGTGTCATTATAAAATAACTCAGTTAAATTGTCCATGCTTGGAATATTATCACAATCTAATCTTCATTAATAAATGTGCTAGCAATTAATTTTCTTTCAGGTATAAACCCACTGAAGAAAATGCTTTAGCTATTTCTGCTCTGCATGGGCATGGTTTAGAAGAACTGAAACAAGAAATAGAGAAAAAAATACTGACAGCAACAGGGAAGGTGATTCTAACAGTTAACATCAACTTAGAGGGACCTCAGCTAAGGTAAATAATTCTGAATTGTATTAAGGACTTGGAGAAATATTAAACACTTAATCATGCATGTCTTAAACTTTTCAATTCATATCATACTGATTTGAATCTGCACTAAGAATAACAGAGATAATTATCAATGTTTTGTGACCTGTTGACAAAAAATAGCCCTACTAGATACACTGGAGAAGTGAAGCAAAGCACTTCATCTTTTAAAATATTATCTGGATAGGAACCTTTTGACCTAGACCAAGGTTCACATTTTGTGCAGCGTGTCATACCTTTAAGATACCTTAATATGCTTTTACATTTACAGTTGGCTCTATAAAGAAGCAACAGTTCAGGAGGTGGAAGTCATGCCTGAAGATGGCACAGCCAGGGTGAAGGTGATAATCGGCAGTTCTGCTTTTGGCAGATACAAAAACCTCTTTCCCAACAGTCAGATTTTCATGTCATGAAACTGCATCCTGTTCCAGGAGAAGAAACTGATCTCCTCAAGATGATGTGAAATGAAGTGAAGGACCTGTTGGTCTCACTGCTGAACAGTTTGTTTTTCTTTCCCACTTGATGTTTTTGGCGCATTTTAGAAATGGACGCTGTTTCAGAAAATTTCCATATGGAAACAGTAAAAGTTTTGAGCTTAATTTTGTCAGCAAGTACCAGGACAGCACTCAGTTTTTTATGTTAAACCTGTTGTTGGCTATAAGCTGTGGACCTCAAACACATGGAATGGCATCTGACTTAACCTTCAAAAAAGTACCAAGTTTCTTGTATCATATAAATAAAGATTTTTACCGCCTTTTTCAGAAGAAAATAGTATTTATTATAGTTAAGGTGTTTCAGATGGTCTTTGGAAAATGAAAGTTAGTGAACAAAAGGTAGTTGGTTGTATATAAATAATGAAGGTAAGTATGTGCTCAAGCAGAATGCATGAATGTAAGTAAAATAACTGCCATGTCTTATTGCAGTGAAGAAAAAAAAAATCATAATTAAGGCATTGAATAAAGTTAGCTGTGAACATCTTTTACCCATACAGTTTTCTTGCCTACACTTAATTTATCCACAGTGCCTATTACTATGTCAGTTCTTGGAGAAAACATTTAAGGTACAGCAAACCTTTTCACAGAGGAAAAGAAAAGGAAAAAAACCCACAACCACAACAGATCCATTACTTAAGTTATGAATTACTACTGGGAACCAATAAAACAATATCACAGAAAGGAGAAACCAAACTATTTCACTCCATATTACAGAGGGAGATCAAGTTTTATTAGAGTAACAAGGGTACAAAAGAGGGCACAAAAGATAGGCAGAAAAACTTCTGCAAACATTAGCAGAGATCTGAATTTAGCTTTTGCATATAAAGTGCATCTAAAAAGTGAGGTATATGGATGACGTTGCATAGTGAACTTTACACAATAAATGGTTTTATTTTAGTCCTGATGCTTGACGTTTCTCTTGCTTTCATGATCATCTGTTATTGCACAGTTCATTTAGAAAAACAATTAGTATTGGGATGGGAAACAGCATAAACCTCTTAGTTTTGACATGTGCAAAAACTAGTTAGTGAGAGGAAAAATAATTACAGAGCTACTAAAATAGCTAAATAAAAGACCAGGTGCGAAACCCCAAATGAGCATGACAGAAGCCAAGAATCTGTATTTCTAGGGCAGTTTAAATTAAGATCAGGAATTTGTTTCCTCTGTGTTTATTTTCATTGTAAGGCATACTTTGGCAACACCTAGTAAAACTTTTCATTGCCACAGACAAACCGTGTAAGGGCCTAGTTTTGTTATCTTTATCCCTGCAGAACTTGCATGATGAAGTGTGCAATTACAATTACCTCTTACACATCCTAAATAATTTTGTGGCTACCCTGTAAGGGAGCTCACAAATGATACTCAGCACCTTGGTGTATATATAAAATAATTTCAAATTGGATTATCAGCACAGCACCTCTGATATATCAAAATATTTTTTAACTGTTCCTTTAGTTTATTTAACACAAACTATGAAAATGACAAGTCAATGTCAGACTGATATAAAAGAGTAAGAATTTGGGTTGCAAGTACTGCAGAGTATCTTCACAATTATCAGAAAGATAAAATATTACCACTAAATCATGCAGCTACTGACATATTCCTCCTTCTTAGTACCATGTAAAATAAGATTGAGTTCTTGGGACTTTCAGTATTGCCAGCTGCTACAGAATCAAAGCACCTCCAAAAAAATTGCACCTATACCATAGTTCTCTAGAGACTTCAGCAAGGTACACCTGCTCTCTTTTCTGTCCAAAGGCCTCAAAACCCTGGTGATGTTGAGAGACCTTCTCCTACTGAGCCTTGAAAGCATTCCTCGTTTAAGTTAATTGGACATTTATGGGATTCAGGATGTTTACAGCAGGGCACAATAAATGCAGCCAAAGCCTTTTCAACTTTTCATAGATTAAGCAGAGAATTAAATGCTATTTGTTCCAGTTCACTTTGACAGTGCAATGGAGGATTAATTTTTGTGTTAAGTTCTATCACATCTTTGACAAAATCATTGTTTCCTATAAAGTCTCCAGCAATGATGTTAATACTTTTTTTTTTTGGTCCTGGATACTGCTTCTTTATCCAGATTTTCAAGCATGGAAGACTCTGGAGTGTCATTTTCTTCAACGATCCAAATGGGTGTACGAGAATATACCTTAAATTTTCAGTAAGGTTAATCCCTGCTACAAAGAATTTTCCTGAAACAAAAATCAGAAAGTGACACATTAAATGTTCTTTTGAGAAGAAGAGACACATCTCAGCACTGCATTAGCTTCACATCTCATTCCAGTGGGGATCATTAAAATACTAACTTCACACTCTTTCTGTATTGTTTCATGTCCCTACAACTGTCTCCCCCTGTTGCAACTGCACGCTGTAGTAAACAATTCCTGAGCCATGCTCAGTTACTGAAACATTCCCTTTTAGCTAAATTTGTCTAGTTATTCACTTCACTCACTAAAGGTTCTCCAGTGAGTAGTCCTCCTTTGTAAATTATGTTTGTTTCTGTGAGGGTTGGTTCCAAACACTTAACCTTCCCCCACGCTGGATGGGAACACAGGGTGCACCCACACAAGCATTTGCCTTCGGTTGGGGAGCGCGCTTCTGAAGCAGCTCCCCCCGTCACCACCCTGTGCGTTCACTGCAAAAGCTGTGTCAGGGGTTCTAAACTGAACCTCTGTCAGATTATACCACCAGCATGCTTGAGTGCTGCTGTTTAATGTGCAGCTACACCCTTCTCATACTGCTCTTGTATCACACAATCACCAAGGTTGGAAAAGACCTCCAAGATCATTGAGTCCAACATTTGACCAAACACCATGACAACAAACCATGGCACTAAGTGCCACGTCCAGTTATTTCTTGAACACTTCCAGATATAATGACTCCACCACCTCCCTGGGCAGCCCATTCCAATGCTTAACCACCCCTTCAATGAAGAAATTCTTCCTGATGTCCAACCTCAACATTCCCTGGCAGAGCCTGAGGTCATTTCCTCTTTCCTTGTTGCTGGCTGCCTGGGAGAAGAGGCCAATTTCCACCTTGCTACAACCTCCTTTCAAGTAGTTGTAGACAGTGATAAGGTCTCCCCTGAGAGAGACCTTGTAGGGGCTTCCTTTCACAACAAGGCTTGTGGAATGCACTTCTCTCATCATCTGTGCTGCCTAAAGCAACAAGCACTGGATTGAGGAAGCAGCCTCCTACCCATGAGGCGGGCACAGCTGCGCCACCAACCTGGTCTGTGCTGAGGGGTCCCTTTCCGTGGGTCACATGAACAAGGTGGCTGCCACCATTTCCGCAGTCTGTGCGTGTTCACACACTGACACATATCCGCACCACCAAAGACAGCGTCGCGCTCACGCAGGGGTGGGCAGAGCACTCAGCAGCCATGGGCACACAGCACACACAGGGTGCTTACTTCCCGTAAGGCTACGACCGGCCAACTTCCTACTTGTTTTGCATTGCTCTAAGTGCGCCTTCTCTCCTCCGAGCGAACTCCCTGTGCCTACCTGGACGGCCCATCCGTTTCATGCGCTCCAAATACCGGATAAGGGCACGAGTGGACGTTTTGTTTCCCCACCAGTATGGGATGGGGGGCCACAGCTCGCAGTGCTTCTCCAGTTCCATGTCCTCTTCATACGAGACTATAACCTGATGGCTGAGGTGCCACATGGTCCGCAGTGTTGGCACCACCTAAAAGGAAGCATGCCCAGGTTGAAGTCAGCAACACAGTAGTGTTCCCAAAGTCCACATACTGATGTGTGACATCACCTTGGCACAGATTCAGTTCAAATAAAGCTTTTAAATGAGCAGCCCAGTAGGTGATGGGCTGGTTGACAAGCTGCAGGGCCATAGGACCCTGGGAGCTTCAGCAAATTCCTCCTTTCCTCAAACAATTCAACTATGATAGTGTACATAACTCAAGGTCTCACACCTGCATAATAGGAAATCATCCCTGTGTCAGCCCTCATGCACAAGCTGCTGCTGAAAATTTGTTAGGGGAGGAAGATACAGACCATCTGCTACAGGAATGCAGACACAGAGAAGCAGGAATCATTTCGGCAAATGCCTCACATTGATGCAAATTTGGCATAGTAACCATCAGAGAAAACTGAACTGCTTAAAACTTGGTAAGACTAAATGTGAATCACCAGGAGCTACATTAATTCTTATTTTTCTAAGTGGAAAGTTTCTGAAATTGGGATGCTCCAGACATTTTTAACTGAGAGAGAGGAACACCTGAGTCAGACACTTTCTCTAACAGATAGGCTAAAATTTAAGTTAAATTTAAGTGTCTCAATATGAAATTACATTTTCCAGCTCAGAAGCTACAATTGGAGAGAACTGAGGCCCTCTGACTAGTTTTATTTGCAAAACCGACATATTTAACAGGCATTGCTTTTTCTAAAAATGTTGTGGTTAAAAACTATGTTTGCTGTTTGCGAAAAGGAAATGGTGGCTTTTTGATGTTCCAATTAGCTTACTAATTAAAATAAAAGCCAAAGGCACTTGAAAATTATTAATGTAAATATTTGAAGAAGGTTGAATTAAGGGGGTCGAATGAATCCCTCTCAGTTCATCCACAAAAGAGAGAATGCAAGCCTCCATTAGGTCAGGAAATATTGCAAACTTAAGGCACGAGCTACTCAAGCTACAAAACTGTGGTTGACTGAAATCTTTGCTTTACTCCAGCTGCCTTTCTAAAGCTGGAACCTCTTAAACAAACAAAGATGTGCAATAAAAGCCAAAAAAAAAAGCTACCAGAGACGTGTATATGAACACAGGTGCTTATTTTGCAAACAATGCAGAAATGAAAGTCTAACAAGGGATTTTTAAACCCTAGTAATCCAGATCAAAGGAAGACACCTTGAATAGTTAAGACAATTAAAATTTTAAATGCAGTCTAATATTGTCACACTGTGGCCTGTGCCAGTACTACATACAGACCTCACCTTAGCAGCTGCTTCAGAAACACTTTGACACTTAACTCTGTGTGACAACAGAGATGTGGTCTTGATAGACAGCAGGTTGCGGTTTATTTTAGAGTAAGTCAGCAAGCACTTGGATATTTGATCGTAAATCTAAATCTGTGATCCTGAAAAATCCCCCAGCTGCCTAACCTGCAATGGTACCACTAGCAAAATTGATGAGATCCACTGGCTAGTCACAGATCCCATAGAAAGAAAGTTTTTGAAGTACTTGGTTTGTCTTTTCTCTAGTTCCCTTCCTACCTCTTCCTGGACACAACTCGGAAATGTTCTTTCTTCGGTGAAGTGATCTCAGACCATTCTTTCAATAGCTTCATTCAACACATTGTCATCAGCAGTTTGCCCCTTTTGCAGCTAATAACTTTTTTCTTTTTAAGAGCTGGCCATGTGTCTGAAAGCAAATTTGACCACCTTCTCCAGTATCTCTGCTCATCCACAACTTACACACTCAAGTTATTTGGGGAAACAATAAAACACTGTCACCCAGCTCTTCAGTTATTCAGCTGAGGCCTGAATATTCAGAATCCCCTAGTTTTGCTGAGAATTGTTCTATTTTAACTCTGCTTTACAAAATGCTTTGAAATGGTAATACTCACACTGTTACTGATACACCAGCTTCAAAGGCTGAATTTGAATCGCAAACAGGGTCATCATTCTCCCGTACCACTCACATCTCCAGAGAAAACCCTCTGTTCCTGTGCATCTTTGAAATGTTAATTGTTTAACCACTAAAAGCTCCCACACCTTGTAAAAAACGGAGCTAAAAGTCTCAACTTCTAAAATCTAGCAATCAAATATTTTCTGATTATTTAAAATCAATTAAGGCTTTTCTGGAGGTTTGGGTAACAAATGCTGGTTAGGAGGTGAGCTCCAGGAAAGTCAATGCCACCAGAAATGCACTGAGGGCAGAGATACTATTAAGAGGGACCTCAACAAGCTGACAGAAACCTCATGAAGCTCAACAAAAGAAAACACTACGTCCTGAACAGACTAACCCCACACACCGAGACAGACTGGTGGGAGCTGGCCAGAAAACCTGCTTTGCAGAACAGGACCTGGAGGTTCTTGTAGACATCAAGATGAACATGAGACAGTAGTGTGCCCACCTGGAAAAGGTCAGCTGTGAAGTGGGCTGTATTAGCAGAGGCACAGAGAGCAAATCAGGAAAAGGGGATCTTCCCCTCTATTAAGCAGTTGTGGGACTGCAGCTCAAGTACTGTTTCCAGTACAAAGAAGTCATTGACAAGCTGGAATGAATCCAGCAGGACACAACCAGAGCGAGCAGAGGCTGGAGCGTGACACACAAGGACAGGCTGAGGGAGCTTAGTCTGCCCAGCATGAAAAGAGAAGACTGGACAGGTCTTACTGCTGTCTGCAAATACCTAACAGGTAAATGGAGAGAAGACTCCTCAGACATGCACAGCAAAGGATGGAAAGTCAGCAGATACAAGAGAGATTCTGATCAGATAGAGAAGGAAAACACAGTTACTGTGAGAGTGGTCAAATGTTGCATAGAAAGGTTGTGGAACCTCCACCCTTGGAGATACTCAAGAATGAACAGGACGCAGCCCAACATAACTTTGAAGCTAGTCCTGGCTTTGCATGGTGGTGTTGGACCAAATGACCTCCAGAGGTCACTTCCAACCTAAACTAATTTAAATAGAAAAAAATTAATTTATAATTATTGCTGTGAAAAGGCAGAAAATGGATTATTTATATTCTATAAATATATAACACACACAACTTTTATTTTCCATTCTTTTTTTTCCCTTTCTTTTTTCTTTCATTTTCCTTTCTTTTCTCTTTTCTTTTCTCTCTTCTTTTCCTTTTCCTTTCCAAGAAAACTCAGACAGGACAATGGATGACAGTTGTCTCTACTATTGTCCCACAACTCAACAGATGTAACAATCAAATTTAATTCCCTCCTCCACACTGTGAAATGTAAGTTTGCTTTATCTGCTCAGTTCTATTACGTAATGTCCCATCTCTGATGCAGCAAATGGTACCTTTCCTAGGTTAAAAACACAGTGAAAGTAGAATATATCTAAAAATTTGGAATCAAAGATCTCACTGTGATGTATCATTCTTTAAAGAATGAGAAAAAAATGATCTCATACTTACATTTCTAGGACACAGTTTACACCGGAAAATCTCTTTTATACAGGCAACAAGATGATTATGAAGTCTCTTGGTTAATCCATCAAAATTCCTGCAGGCTATGATAACAACTTCCTGAGGATGAGTTTCTAACCACCTCAATATTTCCCACATAATATCCTGCAAGAAACAGGTATGGCAGCTTAGAAAGTTATCTGTGCTATGCAGGAGAAAGGACATACAATCAACAGAGCAGTGATTGTGGAGTAGACTCACAATCACAATAATGAAAAACAGTGTTTTCTCAAAAAAATAAGTGTTTCTGTAATTATATAGGGCTTTTCATGCCTTCTTCCCTTTAATAACTTCTCTCCTTACCAGGGAAACAGGAATGCCCTGTGTGTCATCCTGGAACAACACAAGATAAGCCCCAGAACACTGAGCATGAGGTAGGGGATAGGCAGTGGAGAACAGTCTGGTTTGAGCATGAGGAAATGACAGATGCTCCAGTAGCAAGTTCAGCTGCTGAAACTAATCTCCAGCCCTGCTGATTTTCTCTAGTTTAAAGTCCTCACAAAAGAAAAATTAATAACCTACTGAGAAGACCTTGAGCCAGCATTTTCAGATTGTGATGGCCCTTAAATGAGAGAAATGGCACTGGTTTTATAGCCATCACAAAGGTTAGGAAAATACCTGCACAGTAACAGTTGTGTAAACCATATGCACGAAGTACAAATTCATAGATGGATCATTAGCCTTGTGGGCGATCCTGAAATCCAGGTATCTAACTCCGGCCTCAAGTTGCTCCGTCACAGTCAGGACCTGAAAGGTGAAACAGAAGACAAAGGTCCTGAGAGCCTGAAAGAAATTTGTTTCTTTAGTTTAGAAAGCTAAAAAAAGGGTACAAAGTTAGCCCTATGGCATTTTTCACAGGTCTTTTGTCTTTAAAATGTCACTATATGGCACCAAGTTGCAACTTTGAAGGATTTTGCTCTCATAAATTGGAGGGATTCCAATTTACCCGCAGCATATACTGCAGGTACAGATTAGATTAGTTTCAGATCGTTGCCCTTGTTGTGTTCTGAAAGCTAAAGCTCAATTAACCTGTGCATAAATACATTATTGCTCTTCACACAGCTATTCATTTAAAAACAATTGCAGGATCAGCACCTTAGAAACGCTGTATTTATTTTATTAGATCAAAGACTTTACCATGGTTGTCTCTGCAGACCTCACACATCCTCAACAGAAGGAAAAACAAAAATAGAAAAAACTACAGGCTATTGTTCTTTTTCAAGATAAAGTTTCTTATAAAGTTTGAATTAACCTGTAGAAGCTCTACAAAACAGAGGCACTCCTCTTGTTCCACTTCCCTCAGAGCTCTTCCACTGGATTTGAGGGCTGAATCAAACAGGTGATAAAGCTGTTTCCGGGCCAAAAAGTCCCAAATTATTTATCTTTGCCTTATATCAAGACTCCCTTAGCATAAGAAAATAGAATCAATTTAATTAAATATGTTTAAATACTAATTTATCTCAGTCCAACCTGCTACGGATAAAAATTTTAAAATTTCAGAAACCATACATGGTACTGATTTAAGTCAGAAAGGATTCAGTGAAAGCTAAGTTGCTCTTGAATATCCAAATTCGTAGCTTTAGCACTGAGACAGAGCTTAAGACACACGGCAGGATGCTCACCTTGCCTGGTTTAACCCCCTAACTTCGTGCTCTTTGGACATGAATTTAGTCTCCCCAGGCTGTGCCCAAGGGGCTGGGCTGGGACAGACCAGCCCCGTGTGCCCCGGGGTCCAGACGGTGCAGTGGGTCTGGCCAACAGCTCCTTTAGCGCCTGCCTGGTGTCCACCAGGCTGAAGCAGTTGAAGGGACGATCCATACCCCTTTGCTTGGAGCATGTTGAAGATGGGAGTACACATGGCTGTAGGTCATATATAACCTTCGTGGCCAGAAAGAACACCAGATGAAATAGCTGCTCTGAACTGCCCTTTAGAGGAATTCATTTCTTTTCTGTTGACTACACGGGAAAACTAGACAAATTAGATTCTCTAATTAGTCACCTGCATTTGGATACTAAATTAGGCAGTGTGAACATTGCCCCCTAAAGGGCACCATTTAAAAGGAAGCCCTGAGGAGCAATGTTGCTCAGTGCTTCAATCTCAGACCAGGCATCCAGGGCATGACTGGAAGTTACACGGCCATTACACAGGAAGCATTTGGGCCTCTAGACTGACAGCCACAGCAGCTGGGGCTCAAGTAGGAAACTCCCAGGCACTGGCCCATCCAGGAATCTGTGGATCCTACCATCAGTAGGGCTCGCTGGTGTCTGTTCTGGATACCAATGGGTGGAGTCATCTCCCCACACAGATAGCTGGAGCGCCACAGAGCTAAGGAGGGGCAGAATTGTAGCCGTGCCTCTTCCCTATCAGCACTGGGCCACTTCCTGCTTGTCACGCTGGGTTCAGACCAGAAAATTACTATAATAATGTTAAGAGATTGTTTGTCACCAACAGGGTCACTTTGCTGGCCAGAAACCCACAAGTTAGGAGGTATCTAAATCTTTCATCAGCTGAAGTCCCCAGAAAAAAGGCAGCTCAAGATAAACAAGGATCTGTGCTAAGCAAGTGCCCTTCCACATCAGCTCATCATGGCCAGTTCGTATTTGATACCTGGTAGTGTCTAAGATTCCAGTTTGCCAGAGATCCTCAGACACAACAAAAGAAACTTTGGCATGCTTACCGCTATTTATCAATTATTCCATTTTAATTCCCTAAAAATTAACTACTCCTTCAATAAGAACAAAAACAGAAAGAATTTTAGTACCTCTGATGTCAGGAAAGTCTGTTCTTTGGAAGAATCTTCAAAAGCTGTAGCTTAAATCATGATCCCCAATTTTGTCTTCAACATAGGTTTGTAAGGAACAAAGAGATAAACTACTAGCTTAATATTTGCACATTTAAAAAAGTTAACAAAACCTTACATGATGGACCACACCTACGTTCTCTTAATCTTTATGAGAAAAAAATCCCTTCAACAAGGGATTCTTCTGTCTCTGCTGCTGGGTGAAATACCCAGTACAGATGAGGAAAACAACTGACATCTCACAAAACAGTGATAGCAAAAATTACAAGTAGTACCTTCTGAACAAAGTGCAAAAGAAAAAACCTCTGTTGATTACATTAATATTAAATGTTATTCACCACAACAATAAACATGTGAAAAAGGGTTTCTAGTAACAAGTGGCCAGCTTTAAGCAACATCTTTGTTTAAGTATCATCCCTGCCTCACCTGCATGCTTTTTCCTCAGAAAAGATGATCAGGCATGTGTGACTCCTATCTCATACTCCAAAGTGCTCGATTTAGATAAGGAAGTGTAATTTTCTTCATATTAGCTGGAACAGAACTGTGGTTTGGATTTGTGTTGGAAACAGTGTTGATTACACAGGGATGTTTTTGCTATTGCTGAGCAGTGCTTACACAGAGTCAGGGCCTTTTCTGCCTCTCACCCCACCCCACCAGTGAGGAGGCTGGGGAAGCACAAGGAGTTGGGAGGGGACACAGCCAGGACAGATGACCCCAACTGACCACAGGGATATCCCACACCATAAGGAGTCATGCTCAGCATATAAAGCTGGGGGGAGAAGAAGAGGGGGAACGTTCAGAGTGATGGTGTTTGTCGTGCTAAGACACCGTTACCCATGATGAAGCCTGGCTATCCTGGAGATGAATGAATACCTACCTGCCCATGAGGAGTGGTGAATTAATTCCTTATTTTGCTCTGCTTGCACCTGTGGCTTTTGCTTTACCTATTAAACAGTCTTCATCTCAACCCACAAGTTCTCCAGCTTTTTCCCTTCCAGCTCCCTCCCCTATCTCACCCAGGGGCAGCGAGAAGCAGCAGTGCGGGGCTGAGTTGGTGGCTGTGGTTAAACCACAACACCCGAGCACAGCATCTTATGAGAGCACAGATTTCTGGGCAGCAGGCTATTCTGTCATTGTACACTCTCAGCCCTGCAGCACAAGCTTCAGCTTTGCCAAGCCAAGAAGAGAACGCCAGATGATGGTTACCTGTGTTGTAGACCACTTCATGATAATGGGGTGCACAATGCATGGCAGGCATTTGCTTAAAAACTTCACCAGCTTGGACTCATTGCCACTAACAGCAGAGCTTTTATCCAAACAGTAGGTCATAGTGTCATGACTCCCTGTAGAACACAAAAATAAATGCACAGAAAATCTCATTTCTTAACTAGTCAAGACCACATTCCATAGCTACATTTCATGTGCACACCTGATAGGCCACCCCATTTGTGAGCCACACACCTATATTGTCTGAGAACCTCTGTAGTTATGGCAAAAAGGTGGAATTTTCTACAGAGGTTGCTCACCTAACATTAATAAACTTAGTGTGAAATCCTTGTGAAGGGAAGGCATTGAGACTTTCAATAAAGCAGCCCCCATCTAAACTCCACATTACTATTGTTTGCCGCAAACCACAACAAAATGGTCTGTTTCAAATAGCATCTTCCCTCAAAGTAATTATCTTGATGTATAAACACTTTTTTTTCAGGGAATAAATAGCTGAAGGCTAAATTTATCTAGAATTTGCCCTATTTTCAGAGTTGTCCAAATGCAGGTTTTCATTCTCCAATACCCTCATCTCTACACGGGAAAATGTGATTGAAAGCAGAAATTCATCTTCTTACACCTTTGATTGGACCAACACTTAACTTGGCACTTTAAATATTATTATCTTAAATACCTGGTAAAAACGTCCTCCTGAACTAAACCCCCCACCTCCCCTACAAAAACAACAAACAAGGTGGGTGCTTGAAGGTTTCAGAGGCAAATCCAAGTCTAAGTTTATGAGTGAAAGATGAACAAGATCCTCATTTGATGGACTTCAAAAATTACCTGACTCTTTCCAGCACAAGGAATTCCACAGGCATCAGAGCCAACAACAGCCTGCACAAATATTTTATTTCCTTGAAGTCTTAATAAATCTGACACATCTCTTGCATCATGTTTAGATGAAACTATTGCAACTCACAATTTCTTCAGGACAGGGAACTGGTGATGTTGCTAGCTTTTCTGTTCCATTATTTCTTCCAGTTTTATAAAGCATCAATAAGAAAAGCTAACAATTCAGTGAAGTGATTTGCTTGGATCTTAAGAGAGTATCTGCAAACAATCTGTTTATCATTTTGGGGTTTAAGTCTTCTGTCAAACTAATTGTTCACTGGTGCTAGGAACTGCTTTCTTGAATTGTCAGTCTTACCGGTGCTAGTGGTAATATTTCTAGTAGACAAAGTAAAAAGGATTGGTTTGGAAATAAAAATTCCTTGAAGCTGTCAATAATAGTTTGATGTCTCACTCCATTTTTTCCACCTTCTAAAAGCCATTTTTGATCTATTTTATTGCTTTAAACACCCAAACCACACTCATTGCAGATGGGAGATTGATATTGAGGACATGCAATAAAAGAAGTAGGTGTCAGAAGATATAAGAGTCAAACTATTAAATATCCATGGACCAAATCCAAGTCTGAGAGAGATGAGCAGGATTCCCTTGATGGGTGTTGCATCTACAGATGCCAACCAGCAAACGGATAGTAATCTTTTACTCACGAGTCCTCTGTGGTGTCAGTGAGGTACAGTAATGAAAGGAAGATGGGTACATCCATGACACAACACATACGATGCAAAGATATTGAGCTAGCACCAAGCCAAGTAGCTCCAGACCTTGAAGCAACACCTCCCCAGCAGCACTGTGCTGATTCTGGTGCAAGCACAACACTAATTAGTGAGATTTGCCGCTGTCTCCTCATCATGCTTTCAGAATCCACTCTGTCATGTTTCTCCCATGCCTTCTATGAGATAAACTTCCACTTCCAAACTGGGTTTCCCCCAGTCATTGCACCCTCTGGAAACCTGCCAGAGCTGTCTTGACCTGGTTGGTCGTGATCTGTTTGTGTTCTGACTTGGGCTAGATTTGTAGGTCAGGTGGACAGACATCAAAATATTCCAAGCTAATAGCCTGCAATGCTCTGTAAAACTCCTCTAATGTTTGCTGAAATGAACCTGCCTTCAACTATTCTTCATTCCTGTTCTCCCTGCATGCATGTTGTTCACAAGAACAACAAACATTTGCAAGAATAACAAGGTCACCCTTAGAGGAGAGCCAGGAAGTCAAACAAACCCATCAGCATGTTCTCCACTTTCTAGGATGGCCAAGAAACACCAAGCGAAAGTCTTATAAAAACAACATGGCTCCTTTTCCAGAGAAACAAAATCCCACTGAGTGTGCTACTGATTTTTTGAAGGATTTTTGCAATAGGAACAGAATAAAAAATAGAAACAGAGAATACTATTACCTTCTTTCTTCAGTCATAAGATAGATATATATTTTCTTTTTTCTCCTCTTGATGGTTGAATAAGAAATCTAGATATTTTTTATAGCACCTGTACTGGTCCTCTTACATAGGCTTTATCCTAAACAGAGATGTGCTTGTTTTGAAGCTAACATCAATTCAAATTACATATCTAAGAAGCCACCACAAAATAAGTTTCTGGGTTTCAATTTTAACTGGAACTTCACACTCCATTAGTTCACAACTAATGGGCAGAAAAAAGCCAAAACACTACAGTTCTTGGGTTCTGCCAGGGCTCTACCCACTGAAGACAACACTTCACACTATCTCTAAATTTATACCTTTCCTAAAATTAACCTATGATCCTGTGGCCTATATAAAACATTCATCTACACGTTGTGCTGCTTTCCACCCAAACTACCCATCACATCTACAGGTATGAGAGAAAACATGGGCTAGACTTTTCTTTAATACCATTTTTATATGGAGGCAAAGGGAACCACTCAAGAGCTGATGGTCCTCCAGTGCCTCCCCAAGGCCAGTGAAATCACATTCTATCATAAATTTTTTTGACAGAATGAGAGGGGGAAGAAAATCAAGGCAGCAGAAAGAAGCAATAATATGACCAAAGAAAGGTTAATGATACACAGGTATCATTTAAGTGTTTTTACGCATAATACAATAAATCCAGTGTTTATAAGCTGGATCATATAGAAAAGTAACAGTCTGCATTAATAGAAACATGTTAACTACAAGTCTCAATTCTCCTTTTTCTGCAACTTCACAGCTTCTTTTAGACAGGACAAAGAAACAAATAATAAGGTAAAATGTTATTTCTCCCCTTCTGGACACATTTTATTATATAGGAAGTAGCAAGAATTAATTAGGAAAATTTTATCATTGCCCAAATAAGTCAATCCTTAGATTATTAATAGTATCTGACAAGATGATGCAGAAGGACTGAAAAAAAGTGCCTCTTTCTTTTCATTTCTAAAAATCAATAAAAAATTCTTTTTTTACTCCTCCCCTCTAAGAAACCCCAAGCATTACAGACCAACATTATTCACATAACATCACACAAACCCTCCCCCACACACTGACCCAAATAATAAACTTAGCCATTCTGAAATGGGACAAACAGGATATTCCAATGCTTAAATGGCAAGCTAACAAAACAGTGGAGCAGCAAAGTTAATCTTTACCTGGAAGAGCTAAGTTATAGAGGGGAATATCCCAGAGTTTCTCTGGCAACTGTGACATCCATTGACCATTTTCATGGCACACGTGAGTGAAGGTTTGCAAAGGGCCTTCCATTGGTATGTGCTCTGGCACTTCATATGGTGTCCTGGGAGGGAAAAAGAAAAGAAAAACAATAAACCATTCCATATACTGTGGTTGAATTAATGACATTGCACCAGTGTAGGATGGATTTATAGATGTTAAAAAATGCCAACCCTTCTCTCAAGTAGTTGCAGCAAAATGTCAAGAGCTTATCAGCCACGACATATGCTGCTTTTGATAACACTGTCTCCTAGCACAACTCCAAAGGGTGGGTTCCAGGTTCAGGCTTGCAAACTGACCAAGTGAAAGAAAAAACAGAGCCAAGACAAATATACGCAGTTTCATTGGTATGGAGAAATTACTGTCTATATTGGCTATTGTGAAATCACAAGGAGTACCTCCCTCCAGTGTGAAACTGCAACCATTCCTTTACCCTTTGCAGCCCCAGGAGCATAGCAAGGGGACTGATGGCAGGGCTGGGACAGGGGCTGGGTCTGCTATCCTCAGGTCCCTGGAGAACACTTACTTTGAAGGATCCAATCAGGTGCCACAGGAGTACCTCTATGAAAAGCCTTTACAAAGATGTCAGGACACTGGATTTGCAGGTCACGCTGGTCTGGGGTCAAAAGAGGAAAACCTTCCTCTCCTTAGTCCCAGTTTGGAGAACACCAAAGGTGTTTTTATCACCCCTATGAGTCCATGATCATAAGCACTTCAGTTTGGTCTGGCCTTCCTGAAACTACTCTGGAACTGTTCTTCTCGGGGACCTTCTGCAAAATTTGCAGTGGTCATGCCAGGAGTGCCAGTGGATGAAACCCAGATGAGAAATCATGGCATCACCAGGGCCTACTAGAGTTATCCTGTTAATTTTTCATTTTATGATCTCCTGGATTATGCAGAACACAAAAATAACCTCTCTGTGTTTTGGGGATTTTTTTCCTAGGATGTTCTGAGAGCAGGTGGTAGTCTGGGGATTAGAGCCTTCCTTCTTTTCACTGCTCTCAAGGCTTTATTTTGTAAAGCAAGTGTGAGAATTTCTTTTAGATCATGGCACCATCATTAATTATCACATTAATTAATTATAATTACCATCATTAATATCACAGCTTCCTTTTAAATCCTTTTTTAAAAAGCTGTCAATATAAATGATTCCTTCTTGTCTGCCACAGCAATGGCAGTAAGATACGTATTTTTGCAGGTTTTGTACTCTGCAAACACCCTCACAGGGACTTGCAGGTCCCTGGTCCCTTTTGCCGCATCTTAGTATATTCATTCAAGATTGTTTCTCCTAGGAGGTGGTTGGTTTTTGCTTATATACTGGAAAGCCACAGTGCTCATATGAAGGACATTTCCTTAAACATGGTGTGATAGATTTTTGTTCTTTTGGTAGTCACACAGGGTCATCTGAAAGGCAACTTTAGGAATTGCATTCCTAAGTTTTATGTCCATACCACACATAAAGATACAATCTGCTTTTATACCTGCCAGTGATCATAGCATCACTTGCCTAGCCTACCTTGCTGTGCCTTCGGTGTGTCTTTGAGTTGATGTCTCTGAGTACAGCCAGGCCAGTTTAGATTAGAATGGGAGCGTGCCAGCAGAGGGAAATGCCTGGCACCCCCGGTGCAGTGACGCAGGCTGCACGTGGCTGGTGTGTAACCTGGGCCTTACTCCGGGTGAAGAGCATCTGCCTCTGAGGTTATCCATACACGCAAGGCCTTTGCGCAAGCAGAGGAAAAGGGGTTTAAACTCTCTCTTGCTCCTTTTGTCTCCTTATTTTAAAAAACAGGTATTTGATGGGCCTAGTGCAAAGTCAAGTGGAAAAATGCCCATAGATTTATTTAGGGGAAAAAGAAGTGCAGATCCTTTTTGTCCTGCATAAACAAATGGTCTCTATATGACCAATATCAGCTATTCTTATTCTTGGAAAGATGTTCAGATCTCAGGCAGATCGACTCACCTATCCTCTGGCTCTGCTCTTCAACATGATGAGCTTCTGTCCCCCACAGAACCCTGTTCAGACAACAGATGTCTGCAGCTCATTTTTTCACCTTTTGCTGTGTTTCATACTTCATCAGACTACACACCATTGCTCACCCACAGCTGCTCTGCTCTAGTCTCTGTACCAAGTAGTATCAGCGTGGACAGGGGCTGCAGGTGCTTAAAACAGCATTGCTGTTTAGTAGTTCCAAAAGACTGGATGGTCTCTCTTCTTCTCCAGCTCTGAAGCTGACAGGAGCTGTGAGATGGCAACACCCCAGCATATGGCAGCACTTATGCAGGTCCTGTATGAAGACTAGAAACCTAAGAATAAGCATTGCTTTCCCTCTTTTTTGAGGGGGGATTTGCAGTTCCCTTTCCAGAGCCTTTGGGGCTCTCCAATTCCCCAAAGCCATGCTCCCCCAGAGCCATCCATCACCCCAGCGACCCATAGCAAGACCCTTTAGCCCTGCCAGGCAGTCACACCTTGTCCTGGCACAGGCTCCTTTGCACCGACAGCACCCCCAGGATGCATCCAAGGGTGCAGGTTTGCCTGCTGCCACTTTCTCCTCCTGCCATGTGGTCTCACTGCCTTGCTTGGGCTAACACAGGCACAGCCTCAGAGCTGACAGAAAAAAGCTGGGTTTCTGCCATGCTGGTCCCTTTCTCCAGTTCACCACAGAATCAGGATAGCCCAGCACTGGCCCATGCTGAGGAAGTCCCTGCAGAGGCATCAAGCCCTGCAGTTGCATTTGCTGAGCTGTACAAGAGACCCCTTGGCATTGCCCAGCCAAAGCCCATGGGCAGCAGGTTCTCAGCTTGGCACAAGCTGCTATCAATGCCCCAGCCTCTGTGGGACCAGGACACTTCACAAGGAGTGTCCTGCTGCTGGGCCTGAGGAAAGCCATCAGAGAGCAGAAACAGCAAGACCAAGACATGAAGCGGTCCTGCAAACAGAGACACAGGAGAGATTCACATCTCATTCTCCTCTTCCTCTTCTTCTTCCACAGTACCCTGAGACTGGGGATGGCAGTCACTGGCAGTGGATGGCAGGAGATGCACCACGGCCACCTGCTGATCAAGTCCTGTACAAAAGTGACTGGACCAAAAGTTTTGTCCTGCTCCCTCATGCAATGCAAAGCCCTAGGTGTTCACACTGCCACCTCCAAACTCAGCTGCTGCCTTGTGCTAGAGGGGCCACCTTTAGGGAGAAACCAAGGCTTGCCTGGAGAAATGAAACTGCAGACATTAGCTGCTGCCTCTCATGACTAAATCCTAAACTTCACAAATGAAAACTGTGTCTTTATGCCTCTTTTCCAGACAGGTAAGTCCACCCTACACAGACTACTGTGATAAACTACTGTGTTGGGTTTGCACGACAAGATTTTGGTAGTGGGGGAGGCTACAGAGGTGATTTCTGTGAGAAGCTGCCAGAAACTTTCCCCATGTAGAACAGAGCCAATGCCAGCTGGCTCCAGAGTGGACCTGACTCTGGCCAAGGCTGAGCCCATCAACAACAGTGGTAGAGCCTCTAGGATAACAAATTTAAGAAGGGGGAAAAAATTGCTGTGCAACAGCAGCCAGGAAAAGAGGAGTAAGAATATGTGAGACAACTCTGCAGACACCAGGGCCAGTGTAGAAGGAGGGGGAGGACTTGCTCCAGGCACTGGAGCAGAGATTTGCCTGTAGCCCATCATGAAGACCATGGTGAGGCAGCTGTGCCCAGCAGCCCACGGAGATCCATTCTGGAGCAGATTCCTCCACCTGCAGCCTGTGGAAGGCCCCACACTGGAGCCACTGAATGCCCAAAGGAGGTTGTGACCCCATGGGAATCCCATGTTGGAGAAGGCTCCTGGCAGGACCCAGGGCCTCATGGAGAGAGGAGCCCATGCTGGAGCAAGTTTGCTAGCAGGACTTGTGACCCCACATTGGAGCTGATCACAAAGGACTGCAGTTCTTGGGAAGGACTGATATTGGAGAAATTTGTGGAGGACTGTCTCCCGTTGGAGGGATACCACACTGGAGCAGGAGAAGAGTGTGAGGAGTCCTCCCCCTGAGGAGAAAGAAGTAGCTGAGACAATACTTGATGAACTGACCTCAGCCCCCATTCCACATTCCCCTGCGCCACTGCAGCTAGAGGAGGTAGTCAGGAAATCAGAAGTGAAGTTCCACCCAAGAAGAATGGAGGGGCGGGGGGCAGGTGTTTTAAGATTTGCTGGTTATTTCTCATTACTTTACTCTGATTTCATTGGTAATGAACTCAATCATTTCCCGGAGTCGGGTCTGCTTTGCCTGTGATGGTACCTGGTGAGTGATCTCTCCTTATCCTAGCCTACAAGCCTTTCATTACATTTTTCTCTCCTTGCTGAGCAATGAGAGTGATAGAGTTAAATTTGCTCTCTGGTGGGCGCTTGGCTTCCAGTCAGGAACGACCCACCCCAACTTCCCTCACTCCCCTGGCTCACATCAGCTGTCTGACTCTCCTTGGGTGCTCTGCACGAAGGCAGCAATTACATTTTGAGGACTTTACCGGGACGCATGCAATAAACAAGCACTAAAACATGCAGACGTGTAAAGCCGCTAGAGACCACCATCCTCTAGCCCCAGGACACCGAGAGCATCGGGTTGATTGTCCCTCGCCCGGGCTGTGCCCCGCCGGAGTGTGCCTTGCACGGCCCAGCCCCGCCGGCCCGGAGCGCTGGGACACGGCCAAATGCCTGCCAACGCAGTTCCGGGAGGGAGCTAGGATTAAAGAACGATTCATGATGACACCCGTAAAACATATGCTGCAGCCGACCCAGAAGCTAAAAAACCCTCACGGGAATTGTAGGAAACCCGGTGAGGAGCAGTACCCGAGCAGCCCCGGCGAGGAGGGAGCCGCCAGCCCCTGATGGGTGCCAGGGCTCCGCGTCCCCTGCCGCTGCCCGACCCTCCGCGGAGCCGCATCCCTGCCTCCCTCCCTCTCCTTCGCAACTGCTTTACTCACTCCGAGGAACGATTCCGTTTCCACGTCGGCTCCTCGGGAAGCCGTGCGCACCCCAGCTCGCCCGGGGCCCCGCACCGAGGCGGGGCGGAGCTGCCCTGCCCGGCTCAAGTGGCCGCAGGTTTGAGGAAGGTGAAGAAGGGGCGGGACTGGTGAAGAAGAGGAGCAGAAGTGGCTCTGGTGAAGTGGCGCTGCCCGAAGCGCAGAGCCGCTCTCTGGATTGACGAGGCATTGATCCAGGAGGAGCCTGCGGGCAGGGACAGGCGGGGCAAGCGCAAAGCAGCAGCGTGTGCCATGCTTCTGGTGCATTTGGAATCTATTAATGCAGGAAGGCTTAAAATAAATATTCACAAACATATGTAAGCATTAAAAGTACCTTAATTTCCTGCTGTGTCTGTCCAGCAAAGCTTGTCAGGCCCTCAGCTGTGGTGAAATTCACCCACGATGGCACCTGGCACAAATCTTGGCAAGCTCTTCAAAAAGCTATTCTGTGTAAAGAGGCAGGAGATAAATAAGTGAGTGAATGGCGTGTAGAGGCAAACATGCAAATCCTCGGTGCAGTTCTGGAAGCAGGGTGTGTTCTCAGCCTTCCCAGACAGACAGAGAAAGGATCTCACCTACCTCTTAGTGTTCCAAAAGCACACTAAAACACACAGGTCCCTAAGTGGAGAATGGTGAGCTGAAACTCCAGCTGAAAGAATGGATAGAGAAGATTAGTTCCCCTTTCTCCACAGAGCAGCATTCTTAGAGGGTCACCTGCAATGGAACTGGGATCTAACTTCTCTGGGATCATACTGCAGTTGGGATTAGCAAAACTTCGGGCTGCTGCAGTGTTGTGCTTCTTAATGCAAGGATGTATTTTCCGGATAGGTCTTCTTCACTATCTCATTTTTGCATGAGGCAGAGCAGTGTATATGTACAGAGAAAACTTGCTGTGGTACCAACAGCAGCAAGATCAGGTGAACATTCAGCTAAATGAGTCATTCCCATTGGTGAATCCCTGGACAGCAGGGCTGCCTGGGCTTCAGGGTGACGCTTACATATCAGTTATGTGTATCAGTTCAGGCTCCTGTTTATATATCAACTCTTACAGACTCTCTGAGACCACAAAACTAGCTGGGGGTAGATGCAGAATATATGTGTATCAAACTGTAACACTAAGCACAAAAAGGATGAAACGCCGAAAGGAATGAACTAAAGCAGAGGAGAAGGTAGGAAAGAAAAGACACTATTTGATGGCCGTTTGGTTTTGCACCATCATGATAGAAAGTAGCTGAGAACAGTTACAGAGAAATGTTATTGTGCCCTTCGTGGAATGAAATAAATACGAAAGTGTTTCAATCAGAAAAGGCTAGAAAAAAAATCAAAGTCAACTTTAATTCTTCATTTGCTTAGAAAGTTAAGACTATGAAGGTGTGATGAAACAACGGGCAGTCTCTGGATACTACCATGATGAATACAGTACAGTCAGACATGGTTCCAGTCTTGTGAAGCAAACTTGTGTGAAGTTGCTTGGACTAATAGGCAAAACATGACTGTAGAAAGAATAAAATAAAAGCCATTTTGGAGTGGATTTGAAATGAGTAACCAAAAACTCAAAAAGAAACATGAAACTGAAATCCCACCTTTTATTCTGAGGGCCTTAACACAGAACTTTACACCCTAGTAAAGTGAAGTGTCTGCTGAGTGATGTGGAAATTATCTTGCAGGTCTCACCTCAACAGAAATACTCTATCAGGAAATCTCAAGCCGTGTCCAAACCCTTCTAATTCCCACCCTTTCAAGTCTGAGTTTTTGTCTCAGTTCTTGTTTGCACTGGAATTACTAGAGATGTCAAGAGAGTTGCTCTTGGTTTAGTTCTGAGATCACAATCTCTCAGGAGGGATTTAGCAATTCCGTAAACCAAGGAATGACAGGAAGTTAATCAGCAAATTATTAAAACCCTGAATAAGCATATCTTCTGAGAAGCAGTCAAGGCAAGGATAACTTTTAGCAGTATTTGCAAAAATAATGATCAGCCAATTTCAAGATGAGGAAACAGGGACATGAAAAAGCCCCATATTTACCCTCCTCACAAAATAAATGTCTGCATTAAAAAGACAGAACAGAGCTCAAAAGACAAAGAACTTACCCAGAAGGACCTTATCAGGTTTTGAAGCATTCAGTGCTGAAGAGGTTTGAAGCTGGTAGCATCTGAGTGAGTCAAACAGGCAGATACATGAGTGTGGGGACTGATGGGAGTGCAGGTCTGATTTATAGCTGTGGATCAGAGTGAAATTTCTGATTTGTTAGTCACAGTGACAGCAGTCATAGAGCCTTAAACTGGCCTTTATATTTAAACACTTTGGCATACCAAAATATGATGCTTTCAGTCTGAGAGAAATCAATTGATTTGTTCAGATGAATTAGAGGTTTATTACATTCTTTGAAAATGTGCAGTATGAGATGTTCCAGGAGACATTTGTCTTCCAACCCAGTTTTTTATTTTCAGATATGGCTCAGCTTTACTCTATGCTATAATGTACAGAAATACCATTAAGCATTTAAACAACCTTAACTGAATTCTTTGGATTTGGGCTGTTTGTTCTGAGGATGTTTGCAACACCCTGGGCAATGTGTGTATTTGCCCCTGTCCTGACTTACTGATAAGTCCTCTCAACCTTCACCTAATTTCTGGCTTTGGAACAAACAGGCAGCTTAATATTTCTGAGAGGAGGTTGTATATCTAGTGGCAGCAGCCACAATGTCTCCTCAGAGCAGAGAAATCATTGAGGAGGCAGCTTGCAGCACCAGGGAGGTCACTCTGGGCAATAAAAAGACCTGGGAAGAAAAATGCAGCCCAGACTTGCTGAAAGCTTGAAACTGCTTCCCTGTGTTGGCTTCTAGAGTTATGAGACCACAATGGCTGCTCAAGCTTGCAATGCTGTGAGCAGGATGTGATGAAGGTGGGAGGCAGTCTGGAGCCCTCCTTTGCACCTGGTCCCTGTGCCTGGAGCTGCCTGTCAATGAGGTGCCTCCGACAATCTGGCACCAGCTGGCAGGAAACCTCAGGCAGAAGCATTGGGGTGGGATTTAGGTTGCCCAAACACATTGCAGCGGGCCAATTCCATCATGAGGAAACAGCCCTGGCTTTATTTGCAACAGGCAAAGTCAGTGATAAAATTTGGTGGCTGGTAAAAATGCTACTAGGGTGGTCAGATATGGGGTACACTGTTGCTGAGAAGGAAAAATAGAGTTGAATTTTATTAGCACAAATTTTAATTGAAATTTTTTAAAAATAAAAACATGGGGGAAAAGATCCTCAAATTCTTCCATTTTGATCCATTCCTACCAATACAAGAGAGGCTTCAGTGGGCATGGATCAAGGTATAGGCAAAACAATCTTCCTCTCAAACAGAAGCAAGTGAGATTTTAATTTCAATTTAACTACACCATTATTGACAAGAAAGAAGGGTTAAAATATCCTAAAATACATTCGGTACAGCCAGCTTACTTCGTGTCTGGCACTAACAGTGCTTAAAAGAAGATAAGAAAAGCCCTTCCAAGATGCACAGGAGAGCTGCTCATAATGCCCTAGTAGGAAGAGAAACTTAAGGGGGAGATAAACAGACCCAGCATCTGAGAAAACATGAGCAAGAAGAGAACTGGACTTTGTTGCTAGAACCTAACAGAGAAACTGGGGAGACACAAAAAAATAAATGCATTCCTGTCCACTAGAAAGGATTTGAAGTTACAGGAAGAAGGGAAACCTCCTCATTCCTCCCTTTGCCATTAGTTTACCTAATGGTTATCTAACCATTAGTTTATCGAGCATTATCTAATTCTTCAAAATTGTGGGAACTCCCTGTTCTGCATGAATCTCTGTCTTTTTTACCTAATTGGAACAGGTCAGAAACAAAGCCCTGATGTCTCAATCCCTGGAGAAGCTGAAGCGACTATAGACCCACACTTTTCGTCCACAAAGGCAGCTTTCAGATCAGCACCAGAGGCAGCTGCCTGGGCAGGATGGAGCTGAAGCATTGCCCTGGGTAAAGCTGGACCATCAACACACCATGCCCTGTCCATGTCTTTCCTGGGTGCAGCTTCTAACTTGGTGGCAGACCATAGTGAGAGGGAGGAAGAACTCTTTTTGTGCTTAAATTCAACACTTTGATGAAGCTGAGGGAGCAAGTCTTGTGTCCTTCAGCGCCATAAATAGCATCCCACTTTCCTCCTGTGATCAGTTGTGAAAATTAGGCATCTGTGTCCTTGGGGACAAATTTCCAGTACTGGGCAAAGGTTGGAGCAAACACTGTCTGGGTCTTTAAGCCATCCAGACTTTAACTCCTGTGGTTCTCGTGTTGGTTAAGTCTTGGTGACTTTGGGTTCATAATGGATTGTTGCGAAATAACTGAATATTCTTCTAAAGCTGGTGAGTTCAGTGCATTGCTGATTTGTACTGTCACCCATAACCTGCCACGGAGCAAGACCTTTTAAAGCCATGCTTCAGCAACAAGCTGATACAGGTCAGATAAACCGGATCCTCAGTGCAGAGACAGTCCTGTTCTGTGCCCTGCAGAGCTGTATCTGTTGCAGTTTCAGACTTGGTGCTTCTTTTTGGTCTCTGCCTGCATTTCACATCTATTGGGGCACAATAGCAAAAGCAGGTGAAGATGGATGTCTTTGGCAGTGCAGGCATGATCTGCAGTGATCTGCAGTAAAAGTTCATCTTCCAGCAGAACTTCATGCTGTGAACAGCACAAGTCATCCATGGCAGAGGATTTAGGTGCAGGGCTGGTAGAAGCTGAGCTCAGGATGTCAGTCTGGGTCAAACATTGCTAATATTAGATGCTAAAATCTACAACAGAAAAAGGATATAAGTTTCCCAAGGGGACAGATAACCTAGGAAACTACTTCATCTCCTATTACATTTACTTATTTTATTGCAGGGTAACAAAGCACCATATTGACCTCCCACGCTATCACAGGGCGGTAATTAATAGCGTAGTCATTTATAAACTACTTGATACATAATACTGAGCCTTTTTTTTCTTCTATCCACATTGCCTAAATCTCATCATCCATTGGTAGATTGTTTTCTACTGGTACTTGTGTCAGGAAAGTGGAGCTGAAAAATTGCCCAGGGGCTGCAGCTACCAGGGTAGTCCCACTCTTGCACAGCCAGGATAGCAGCTTTGCTGGAAGGGTTCGTACAAACATTCCAGTTAACATTTCCCACCAACAGTTTGTGTTATGGGGGTTTTTTGCCTGAGCTAATTCATCAGTATTCAGACATACACTAAATATGCCCATCTACAAACTTTATAATAGTATACTAAGTACCCTTCAAGTTGTTACATAGCATTTTTAGTTAGGGGATGTTGCTATTACTGTGTACAACATGCAGACTGCAATGTTGTCTGGCCATAAAAGCAGATTTGTCAAGCCCCAAAATGTTTACAAACCACCTTCTACTAAAAGCAATGGTAAGAAGCCACTCCAAGGCACTGGAAGCTCAGCAGCTCTCTGCATGAATGTCACAAGCGAGACACAGAGAAGCTGCTCTAGCAGTGACCAAACCCTGCCTGACTGTAGTTGTTTTCATGTTTCATTTTCCACAGCCGTTTTCTTTCTGTTGGACTCCAGATGCAGTAAGACTCTTCAAACCACCCCATGCCTTACCAGGGAAAAAAAAATCCACTGCCTCTTACAAACGAAACAAATCCTACACAAGACTTAAGTATGAAGACTGTTTTGACAGTTGGCTTTCCCATGGATTAGGATGTTCCTGACTGACAGGTTTTTCGGTAAAAACAAAGCTGGAACTTTTTCTTTCAATTATATACCTCCATATCTATTTTACCTGAAATGATCATGGCAGGGGCAACTAATCAGTTTATAGTAATAAAGCTGAGTAACAACTCTCCCTTACAGGAGCATATAAACACATTCACAGCACATATGTTAAAAGCTACAGGAAGTGAGGACATTTGTGGCACGCTGAAATGCAAGTTTTTCCTGTTCTGTGGTTACAAGTGAAGAACATGATGTCACGCCCACTGTTCATTGTTGCATTTAGTGACTTTTTTATATGAACAGCTGTGCTAGAAAGATGAAAGAATTTCACTAAGTTCATGGGTATGATAAGAACCATCAGCTAAAGATTCAGATATTGCTGTAAATATGTTTGAAGCATTTCTGATCCTGAAATGGTCCTCAGGTCCTCTGATGAAGAAAAAATTTTGTATTGGGCTGCAGGGTTTGACCCATATTTTCAGTCTCTGCACCATATTGAAAGGAAGGTCAGGGCTCAAGTAGTTAACAGGGCTCAAGGAGGTTAACACAAATCCAAACAATTGATGGTTTACAGGAAATAGAACTTGGCAAATAGGGGGGTTATTTTTTTCTGTTTTGGTGTTTTCCTTGTTTGGTTTGGTTTTGGGGTTTTTTTAAGGGGAAGGGATTTTTTTAGGGAAATGAGATTTATGCAGCTGCCTAATCTGGTACAGTCTTTCTTCCTATTTTCTTAACCACAGCACTTTTTGAACCACAAATTGAAGTGAAGCAAAATCTTAGCAGCCATAATCTGAGGTTCTTGAAAACAGCCTCTCTTCAAAGTTTTGATAACCTTATTAACAGACCCTTGGGTTTTAGGCCAAATGCAAAGGAGTGGACCTTGCTTGTCTCTTGTGGACGTCACATAGAATCCTGAAATGATCAAGTCTGGGGAAGTGGCCTCTAAGATAATTGAGTCCAGCCTTTAACCCAGCAACACCATGTTCATCTCTAAACCATGTCCCCAGGTGCCACATCCATAGGCCGAGAGGGCAGAAGATTAAAGAAAGGGGATTTTTTTCACTCTCTTCCTACTGCCATAGCTAGAGGGGGCTGATATCCTTGCAGAGAGGTGTACACCATAGGGTGTACCTGCTGCTGGCACCCTGTCTAAGGGGGTCCTGGTGATTTACCTTTAAACATCTATAGGCCTTTACCTATAAAACCCTGCTGCACCTCCTCATGTAGTTGTGTTGCAGTACCAAGTGAACCAAACCCTGAACAGCCCACCCCATCCCATCCCAGAGCTGCCTGGCTTTGGCAGGAGGTTGAAAAGGAGACCCCTGCAAGGGCTCTTTCCACCCCAGCAGTGCTGTGAGGCTGCAGCTATGTTCCAGGCCAGGAGATGTGGCCAGAAAAACAGAATTAGAAGGAGACTAACACAGTTAGAGTCAAACAGTCCTAGCTTCATGGGACATACAGTTTGCCAGACTAACATGATTTTTAAATGGGGTTTCTTTTTAGCAGGTATGGTGTATGCAGCCACACTGTCATATACCTGCTTCTCCTCCCATCATATGTTCTCTTTCTTCCCAGTTGCTTCTGGATACAAGCTAACAACCCTCCAAAGTCAACAGAGAGGAAAGAGCACATCTAGCACGCCCATCATCTAGTCTGCTTCAGACCGGCTCAAAGAGACATACTGCTATGAAGGTTTTGTAATTGGTTTCTACCTCTTGCCTAAGGACACCACATTACTAAAGACTCACATTACAGGTGCCCTTACTTTTTCAGTGGAATGACCTCAGCTCCTCCTGTGTGGGCTTTCTTGCCAGTGTTTTAAAAGAAGAGCCGAACAACAGTGATGCAGACAGACATACAGAGCTGCTATCTTAATGTCACACTTTAGAGGAAACACTCCAACCACAAAAGTCCCCAGCTTGTGCAAGGCCTTGGCATGATAATCATGGCTAAGAGAAGTATTTGTACAATCTCCAGTTACTATTTAATCCAACACCTAGGGCAAAATGTCAGGCTATTTTCTTGCAAAAGTGCAGAGTGATGTCAAGGGCTGTAAAATTTCTTATACAAGCTTTCTCAATTCAAGCTCAGAAAAACACAAATAAAAACATGACTCATATTCTGACAGAGCAGCTAAGGCTCAGCCTCCACTTTGAGCAGTGCCTGAGCAGGCATGTCCCTTCATATTCCTCTCCCTCTCATCTTGATTAGGCAGGTCTCCTTCCAAAACAAAAGCCAACCATTTTGCTCACTGCACAAGAAACAAGGGCTGGGGAACTTGTTTCTTTCTCTACTCTACTCTACTTTAAAACTTATCTCCAAAGGTTAGCCCACAGGCAACAGGCACGGCTTCACTTTGAAATGAGTGCAGACTGACAGGAGTACAAACAAAATATGGATTCATGGATTTTCCCACAGTTATTCAGTAAGCCTAGAAGTCTCTAGGGAGTTTCTTAAACACACACAAGTTGTGTGTGCAGGTGCCCCCAGGGGGGATGGAAAGAAATACAGATACCTCCTAGACAGTAAATTCAGAGGTATTTGATCCTTATATAGGCAAACAGCAAAGGAGAGTTCCTCATACTAGGACAGCCATCATTCACATAACATCTCCCACCATCATCCTCCCTGCACACAGTCTTCACTTTCCTGAGGGTATTATGCTCCTAAACAGCATTTTAATTGCTTTACCCATCAGCTCTTTTTATTACCTGGAGTTTCATCTGAACCAAACCTAGCTTCTACCTGGAAGTTATTCCCATCAGAGAAGGATCAGAGCCACACAGCAGAGACTATGGTAGAGAGCAATTTCTAGGGTAAGTCATTCCATCCCAAACTGAAATCAGAGAGACTACAGCCTTGAAATTCCCATTTCTCTTCACCAGCTTCCTGTAATGCTTCTGGCAACCAGTGCCCTATCTCCAGGAGAGAAACAGCTCTAATGGGAGCTAATTGGTCGCAGTTGCTTCAGGGTGTTGCAAAGAAGTTCGCTGACACGGGTCAAAACTGCATGAGCAGATGTGCCTGATGGTTCGTATTGGATCAGGATGACGTGGCAGTACAAAGCAGGCTGGAGTCAGGCAGGGGCACACTGTTCACCACTAACCAGAGCATCTGACAGAGATGTTGTACACACAACAAGATGTTGTACACACACTTTTTCTTTACATCCCAGTTTTATGTAACCACAGAAAGAGACATCCAATACCTGGTCCAGCTCAGAGCCTGCTGGTACAAAAGAAATCACCCAGCTGTTACGGCATATTTAAAATACCTGATTGAGGGTTTCTTTAGGAAATCAATACCATGTGTCATTATGCCCAAGAACTGGGTTGGTTGAAGAGTCACAGTGTTAGATTTACTGTAGCATTGGAATATGGCTTCATCTTTAACTGATTCTGCCTCACGTCTTGTCTCAGGTGTATCTTCTATTTTCTGGAGTATCAAATTCAGCATTTAAAAGGAGTTTCAGTAAGAAAGGATGATGCCAGCAGAGGTCAGTACATCACCATCTGCAATCTCTTCTATCTTATCTGGAAAAAAAATAGTTCAACTTACAGATCATGGGGGTTTTTTTAAGGGGGGAAGTGATTTTAAAAATATTTGTAACGTGTTTGAAGAGGAATCATCCTAGTCACTAGCTCATTCTGAGACTTACAATGGAGGAAGAATGAACAACAGAACTCCCTACTTTTAAAGGAAAGGAAAGAACTTTTGTGAATCTAGCAGTTTTTGACATTAATTTCTCCCTCACCCCTCAACTGCACAGACATTTAAATCAGATGCTTAAAATAAATGAGAAGTTTATAGAATTACCCCATGTGATTTAATTATAAGAAAAGTCACTAACATGACAGGAGATGTCCCTTATGAACTACAGTTCACCTTAAGACATCGTCTCTGCATCAACAATCAGCTGTGCGTGGAAATGAGCAGTTGAAATTGATAAAGCCAGTTGTTAAACAGGAAGTTTGCTATCTGCCCTATGGGGAAGTCCCTAGTGACAGATGGAGGAAAATAGCAACTCCTTCTCAGTGACCTGTTTCCTATGGAAAACCAGGAGCAAACTCCTAGGATAGCCACCCTAAAACCGCCCTGGCAGCTTTGATGCCTGCATGCCAAGCAGAGATCACCTACACTGAAGAAGTGGCAAGGAGCTGACTCATGTTACTCCCACCCACTCTTGTGAAATTGGGTGCAAACAGACCTCATTGGCATTGGCAGCAAGTGGGAGAATACGGCAACAGCAGCACCAGCCAGAGGAGGAAAGATGGAGTTTGTAGGGTTTGCTATCAGCTTTCCTGGGCACTAGCCTTTGCCTCCCCTCTCTCAGTGGTTACTCCCACTAATTCCAATTACTGCAGTCCCTCTGTCACCAAAACCCACCAGGTGTTAGTGGAGTAGGAGGCAGCAGATGGGGCTCTGCTGGGGCTCTTCAGATCTGCTAAAGAGTTCTTAAACAATCTGCTTTGTGCATCACTTACCCAAGAGTGGAGATGATAGTGCTGATCTCTCTCCAGCTCTTCTAGGAAGATGGTCCTTGTGCATCTGTACAGTTTTCTCTAACAGGGTACACTCAGAGAAGTTGTGGTGATAGGACAAGGAGTAATGGGTACAAATTGAAAGAGGAGAAATTTAGGTTAGATATTAAGAAGAAATTCTTTACCATAAGGGTGGTGAGGTACTGGAACAGGTTGCCCAGGCAGGCTGTGAATGCCCCAACATTGGCAGTGCTCAAGTCCAGGTTGGATAAAGCCTTGGGCAACCTGGTCTAGTGGAAGGTGTCCCTGCCCACAACAGGAGGGAGTCAGATTAGATGATTTGTACAGCCCCTTCCAACGTTAAACATTCCATGATTCTGTGATAAATTGTGGATGCCCCATCCCTCGCAGTGTCCAAGGCCAGGGTGGATGAGGCTTGGAGTAACTTGGTGTAGTGGGAAGTGTCCCTGCCCATGGCAGGGGGGGTGGTCCCTTTCAACCCAAACCTTTCCATAATTCTGTGATCAGGTGTCCTTGGTGTCCTTTACACCCCGCTCTCATACCAGCAGTGTAATGGACATCACGAGCTGCAGAGAGGGTTATTAATTGTGAAAAAGGAAGCTCTTATCACATGAGGGGAAACAAATTGAGCAATGTCAGGCTCCAGCATCCCTTAACAGAGATGATTCCTGTCCCAAACTACATAAATTTCCTCCTGAGAACAGAGCTTGGAGAAGTCCTCCAAGCACTGGGAAGGTAGAAGTGACCGCTGCCACTACACAGCCTCACTGCCCAAAGGCACAAGTCTATGACATCACTCAGTGATCTCCCAGGTAACATTTTAACCTTTTGGCCAATGCTACATGCATTTGAGGGACAAGTCCAGGTCACCAGAACGCTGAAGTGGGATTCAGCTCAATCAGCTTCACAGATACCTGCAGTAGAGATGTCTACTGATGCACTACCCAGCTAAGCACTACGCAGCTAAGATTCCTTTTGCAATCAAAGGGAGTAATTAATTAATTAATAAGGGTGCAATTCATCAGCCTCTAAAATCAGTCTGCTGAGTTACACCCTAAAGCTGCCTGTTCCTCTTCACCACACAGTGAAGAATTTGTTAGTTTCAAAGCAATAACCTTTCACTGAAGGTTATTGAGATTTGCAATTGTGAAAAGAGCTCTGGCCCAGATTGAAGACTGGCAGAGGCAACAAGAGCACACTGCTGCAGGCAGTCGCCCCAGGAGTAGTGTCTGCAGAATATTAAGTGATCCCAGACGGGAAGACACAATTCCAGATGCCAGATTGTTCCAGACCAGCAGAAGTACAACATTCCCCAAGCCAAGATAGCACAGTCAAATGTGTCCATAGTACTCTTTTTTAAAGCCAAAGCTAGTCTGCCTGTTCCCTGCTGTGCAGTATCTGGCAAAGGTTTCAGGAGGTAGCCCAAAACCCACCCACTGCTTGCATTTACAGCTTTCATGAGTCTTGTTTTGGTGCAGGAGGAGAACACAACATCAACACCAACTGTTTCTTTGACTTTCAGGTTGTCAGTACTTCAACACACAGCACAAACAAACTCAATAAACTCGCACTTTAAGCAGCTGAAACAATCTACAATCTCAGATAAATTTAATCTACAGCTCTTTCAGATGGTACCTACTGAGGGTGAATGGTCCCTGGCAGAACAAAGAGGTAGCTGCCTTGTTGACATGACATGGCTTTGCACAGTTTTCAAATCCTGTTCTGCTGTAGGAAGAAATTACTTGGATTTGATAATTTCTTATTGGCTGCTGCTTACATCCTTGTTTTCTTTTAGTACTAACAAATAATTTGTTTTGTCAGTTTTTTAAACATTTTCTGAAAGCAGAAATTAAGCTAGTGGCTGAATCATACCCTGATATTCCTTTCTCCTTATTTAAAGACAATCACTATCTTTTTCTTCATTAACCTTTCAAGACGTTACCTGCCTGAATCACTGAATCACATGAAGACATATTCTCAGGTAAAACATTATTATTCAATATTTCATTGTGAAGTTCTTTTTCTTCACAAGGAAATTCATAATCCCTTGCTGACTTGAAAAACTCAGAATTTTTCTTTTCCCATTCAAAGTTAATATCTTTACTTATATCACTGGTATGAATTATAATATCCTTCAATTGAAGTTGATCATTCTTCTAAAGACAGAGGCAAAAGGATGTTATTACAAAATTTTACCCTCTGAGTATCATCTAGCAATATCTTCTCCTCTCTTCTGAACGGCTGATTCATCCTTTCTTTCGCCTTCCCTCTGTTACAACTGCACTTCTAAAAGTATTTATACCTCTTGGCAGATGCATCTTGTTTTGAGCTTTGACTTTTAAAAGTTTCTTCCTCTATATTCATGTTATATTTACCACTCATCCTCAGTAGTCTGACCTAGTTTCTGCTTCCAGCTTGATCCTTTCTTGTGTTTAAGGTTCATGCACAGTTCATGCTTTAATCAAGCTGATCTCTTACTGCACTTTCTCTCTTTTTTCACAGTAGGGTAGTATATGCCTGTGGATGGATATTGTGTTATTGTGTGTAATTTTTGTAAAGCACTAACCCTTCAACAGATTTTATTGAAGCCTACCTTGTATCACTCAGCTGCTATTCCTCCTCATGAAATAATCATGAATCATTTTTCTAATGGCCACTCTTCAACCGACCTTCAGCCTCAAATTCTCATCCATTCCTCACAACTGTCAATGAATATAAAAGAATCTCTCCTTTACTTGCTTACTTTATTTCTTGAATCAGAAACATTTTTCCATATGCAAGCCAAAATTTCCCAAGCAATCTTCTGTATTTCTTTCCCAGCAGGTATTCTTTATCATCCCCAGTAACCTTGTGCCAGATGTAAAGGTTCTTGCAACATATAACTACCTTTTTTTCCCCCTGCAGTTCTTTTCTGTCTATGCCACAAACCTTGGGACTAAGACGCAATTTAAAGTTCTACCTTGCATTCAAAGACCAAATTTTGCAAAATTTATGGCTAGCACATGTTTTGTTTGATAGGAACACAAAGGTCAGTTTCAGGATAGCTTCAGTCATCAACAGCACAACCCAGAGGACATGAGATCTTGCAAGTGAGGTAATTTCATGTGCTACTGATATGGCATCAGAGCGTGAATATGTCTGGATAGTCCATGTGCTTGTCTGCAGTCAATCTGGGATTTGCCTACAGGATTGGAGGGTCTGAACATTGGAAACCAGTGGATCTAGGAGTATGCCAGGCTGCTGGCTGCTCTTGTATGTCCTGTTTAAAGTCATGATAACATCACTGAATCACACGAGAGGGGGAATACTGGGGAAACCTCTTAGAGTAAAAGCACGCCTTTTTCAATGCAGCTGGACATTTCCTGGAAAACATGACGTTTCTTAATATCAAGTTCCCCAAATATGCCAGATCTAGGTAATTATGCTAGTTTGAGTGCTATGAGCAGAAAGAACATTAAATATTTATATATATACACACAGACAATGGAAAAATAAGGTAATTCTAAAACACTAAATGCGAACTCTATTTTATGGGTTTTTTTATAGTTCATAAAAATACAGCATAAGAATAAAATAGTAATGTAGTAATATTATATTTGTTATGTAACAGCACACAGGCCAAATGTCCATAGCAGAGGTAGATGTGGAATTTTTCATTTCAAGCCAAATAATTACTAGTCAAATATAATGCAAATGATAAAACGTGAAGCTTGCAAGCAGAAGTGAGATCCTAGGCAGACTTCAAGATCCTAGGTGTTCTTCAAATAGAACAAAAGGAAGAAGAGTCTTCCTTTCCCTACTATATATGTATCACAAATGGGTTTTATAGCAGAGACCAGAAGAAACCTTATCCTCTATCAGATCATACATGGGGCTTGGGATCATATCTTAGCATTCAGGCTTTCATTCTGAAGCAAAGTGTTTAGGCATGCTGAATATTTGATGTAATTTACATCTTGATTTCTGTCTGCGTCTGTAATGATCTGGATTGAAGAGATTTGAAAAGCTCAAAATCACTCATGTCGTAATAAGGTCTTCTTTTCAAGACTGGTAAATACATCATTTTGACCTTCTAAATTTTAGATAGATTAAGTGAAGAAGATTTTTAAGTTCTAGATACATTTAGGGCCATAAAACTTAAGAGCATATAGCCACCTGCACCATAAATCATGGAGGCCTCACCAGCTTACTCTTCAGGGTAAATACTTCTTGCAGGAAACAGAACAATGGGAAGGATATAAGAGATGAGCTAGTGTTTTCCAGAAACTACTTAAACCAGCTCAACAGCGAATAACAAGTATCTGCACTTGTCTTAGTGATGTAAATATGGGCTCAGTGCTAAACAGAATGCTTCAAACTAAAATTGCTCCTCCTGTACTGAACACAGAGAAACCTCTCCTTGCAAGTGCCATCAGGAATTCATGAGAACATAAGAGTGAGCTTAGACTTACCTAAGTTAGCTGAAGTTGTCTTCCATCAGTAAGAATCTCCTTCCTTTAATTGTGCTGATACCATAAGTGTTGCATTATTCTTCAGTTGCCTGCTGTATTGTGTGGCAGAGACTGTATGTACATTTTTACCTGCTGGGTCATAGACACTTGGTGTCTCTGCTGTTGATTTCTGATTCTCTAATGGTCACAGTGCAGGATTATTGCATTTATCAGAGTGACTACTGGGAAATGACAGGTTTACAGAGACTATCTTTGCTGCATTTGTGAGAGGAGTGCAGTATAAGAATGCAGGGGGACTTAATGTAGCAAGTTATATGTTACTGAGGTGAGGGTGGCTTTCCTGTCCTCGCAGAGAACCCCGTGGTCCTACTGTCAGGGGAAGTAATGCTTGTGAAACTGGTGTCTTTACATCAAACAGGTAAGGAGTCCTTCATCATGGTTTATGAGGCCTCTTCTTTATCACACAGAATAGGTGCTGATTAGACACTTTAATCTCTTTTGGAACCAATTTGACTTGTGAGCACAGAGCACTGCTTAATTTTGAGCCATTATTAAAGGGCTCCCAAAGTGCTGAATGGTGGTCTTATCACATAGTTAATGCTTTGGATGACCTGTAGCATATCGGGTTTCTTGCTCTTTTAGTAAAGCTCCCAGAATCCCACCCTAGTTCCTTAGATTAGATTCTTTCAGGTGCTGCACTGATCAGTAAGTTGCCCATCTCCATTGCCAGTCCTAAGCACCTCAGTAACCTTCCATTTTTTTTGATTTATGGCTTAAAGACAATAAGGTCTTTTAGCACAAGGAGTAGAAAGTAGAAGAGTAATATGGCTTTAAAACAGATTTAAACTGAAAGAGATTGGATATTAGGAAGAAATTCTTCACTGTGAGGGTGGTGAGGCTGTGGAAACGATTGTCCGGACAAGGTGTGGATACCCCATTCCTGGAAGTGCTCAAGGCCAGTGGATGGGCCTCTGAGCAGCCTGGGCTAGTTGAAGGTGTCCCTGCCCATAGAGGGAGAGTTGGAACTAGATGGTCTTTGATGTCCCTTCCAACCCAAACCATTCTATGTTTCTATGATTCAATATGTGACTATCTAGCCAGAGAATCAGCAAGCAGAATTGCCTTAAAAAGCCATAAGAAACTGAACAGAAGTAAGTATTCTTAGTAACAGCTGATAGATAAATCAGTTAAACACAGGAAAGGAAGCATAAGAGTGAATAGGCAGAGTATTGGAGCTTGTAGTAGCATGTCCCTTGGATAGGTCATTAAAATATCAGCAAATTTATCCTTCTCTTCCTATACTCAGAACCAGACATATTTTACAAGTAAAAAAGCATACTTGTTCTATAAGCAGGAAAGCAAACAAAGACCAGGTCTTTTAGAATTGGACAGTCTTGCCCCATCTTCTCTCCTGTCATAATAGCCCCAAAACTCCTCCACATCTCTAGTGGACCCCAGTGAAGCAAGAGGCAGCCTTGCTGTTGCTGTGCTAGACAAACACATCTGCTCAGGCACCAGCCAGATCTTTCACCTTCTCTGCAATGGGCCGTTAGCCAGGACCTCCTTTCCACCCAGGCCTCAGTATTCATTACAAGGGTGGTCTTTGGAACTCCTCCTGGTCTTCCAGTTTGGATTGAGGTGGATTGCAGTCAACAGATGGAAAACTTAGCAGAGGTGGCAGCTAGTACTCTTTTCTTTTAAAAGAGACATAGAATGTCCACTAAAGTCTTAATGCTCCCCAAGCACTTTTCTACTATCACAGATAACACAAACATTCAGTACACAGGTGGTACCCGCAGTACAGAATGAAGGAATATTTTAGCCCTGTCTAGGGATGGCTACCCTCAGGCAACGTATCACTGGAAAATCTTGCTGTCTGGCTAGTATTAGAAATTATACCAATAAATATTTTCTTCAATCCTTTCTGGCTGTTGTATGCTGATCTCAGAGTTCTATCTCTAAGGCACATGAGAAAGGTTTGAAATTATACCCTCCAACATTACTTGAATCTTCTACAACTTGAATCATTGACCTGATATGGTCTTCTTGTAGCCTAAGAAAAATGAAATTTTGCATAAACAGGAACAATTATAAGAGATCTTTGACATGCCAAGGTGATTTTGATAGAGATGATCAAAAGTATGTGACAAATACAGTTTGTCATACCACATAGAGGTGTAAAAATCAAGGAGCTATCCCACATGCAAAGAATTCTGCCTTTGTTTTATTTGGGATTTGATTAAGCATCTACCTGTTGGACCAGTCTTCCTCAAGGAAATGAGTCAGCAATAAAAGGATGAAGGTGTTTTGAAGATATGCAAAAAAAGCTCCGATTTACCAAAAGTACTTAGTTATTGACATTACAAAATTTGAAAATTCATTTTAGTTGGAGTGGATCTCCCACTGGAGGCCTTCAAAAGCATCTTACATTTCTCCTACGTCTAGGAAGGGAATTTATTTGTTTATTATTAAAATTTATTTATTTATTTATTTATATAGCAATAGTTATATGGGGAATCACCAGGCACCCAGGGTGAAGATACAAGTGCTGGAGCTATATAAACAGGTCTCCATGCACTATCCTTCCCTTGGGAAAGCAGAATTAGGGAAAGGTTTTTAAGAGAAAATGAAAACAGCAAGTTAGTACCATTGCAGAACAATATAATTTTCCATTCTTTTATTTCTAAGCTTTCTTGTCACTTATCACAGAGATATTGGTAGAAAAGCAAAAAATGAAGGTGAAATAAATGTTTCCAATGTTAAAGGCTAAAAGTTAAGTCCCTAATAAAGATTTTACATGTTCTTATTTACATATTCTTTATCTGAGGGCTTGCAAAACTTCTCATTTCTTCTCTCATCTCCATGTAAGAAAGAGAGCACCCTGAATATTTCCTAATAAGTTCCCAAAGCTTTTTGTTAATGTTATAGTACAAAAAAGAAAGACAACTAATTAGTCAGGCTAGTGTACACCAGCAAAGGAAGAGCTGACAGAAAAACACTGAGCCTTGAGGCAGTTTCTGTAGTGGAAAATAAATGTTTGGCCTGAACACAACTATACAGATGTAATGCCAAAAATGAAGTAACGCCTCTCCTCAAAGCCCCGGAGAGTCACTGGAAAGCTTCCCCAGACTTCAGATTATACTGTAATTTAATTTATTTTTCAGTGATTCTGTAGTGGATAACTGAGTTGGTTTCCTGTTCCTGACACAGATTATCTGTAAGACCCTGGATCAGTCACAGTGCAGTAACCAAGAGCAGTCCTGCCGAGAAGGACTTGGGGCTGCTGGTGGATGAGAGGCTGGACATGAGCTGGCAATGTGTTCTCGCAACCCAGAAAGCCAGTTGTGTCCTGGGCTGCATCCAAAGCAGGCTATCACAAGCTGTATAAATCAAAATTTAAATTCCAAATGCTGTACTTATTCCTATTCCACCAGTTTGCTGCATTTCAAAAACAAAATTAACCAATGGCTGGTTAATCAAAGGGAGCTCAGACCAACTTTTGCTGCAGTCAGGTAGAGAATTTTACACCACCAGTCAGTCACCAGCACATTTTTTATTTGCTTCACAAGGTGAGCACTTAACCATGGAACAGCTAACTTAGAATACGATTCGTTTAATATCATTCAGTGTGGTACAGGTTAAATATAGATAAAACATAATAAATACTCATAAAAGGCAGGATGTAGAGAGCAACCCCTTAAAAGGGAAGCCAGCTCCCATCAGTCTGTGCCATATTGTTGACTAGCTGGTTTATTTTCTGTAGGTTACCCCTGGGCAGGAGCATCCTCCCTGTTGTGCTTGTCATCATGTAGGGCTGACCCACACCAATCAAGTACGCGGCCACCCGGTAACCACCTCAGAGTGCATCCTCAGCAAGGACTATGGATATCATATTGTTCCCTATATGCACAAAAGGAATGAACCCAGTCCTGTACCCATTTCCTTCATGCCTTCATCCTTTGCCTCAAGGCAAGGGGCCTTTGCCTCACTTTGGTGAACTGTGGCTAGAGAATAGCCCCAACATGATTTCCAATTACCACATTTTTTTAGAAAGCAAAATCACAAAACAGCAACTTCTGAAATCTGAAGAGAAGCACAGTAGTGGGCCTTTGGGTAACAGAGAGAAACTCATCTTCAAGCCTTTTTTAGTTTGAGAAGCTGTGCTACAAGGAGAACGTTCCCAAAGCACTCAGACCTTGGAGTCTGAGAGCAGCATGCACCCTGTCTCCCTTTAGAAATGGAGGAAGGAGTGGCTGGAGAATTACAAACCAGCGACCTGGCTTACATGCCTGGGAAAGCCCTAGGAAAAAATATTGCAGTGGTAGTAAGTATTTCTTAAGCACAAATTGTTTGAAAATTATCTACTTTGCTTTTCTGACAGAGCAAAGGACCTAGTAGGTAGGCAATTTTGCAAATAACTGGGTATTTTTTGTTAAATAAAATATCTGCACTTGCTTCCTATATATTTTTTTAATAAAAGGTTAGAACACTCGACTTGCCTCCAAACACCTTGCCTTCACATTCCTCTCCAGATGGGGTAAACAGGAAATCTTGCATAATTGTCCATGTTCCTTATACCAGTTTGACATTGACATGGTGCCAAAGGGCATTTAGCACCTTTGCTCTTAAGAACCCCCAGCAGTTTAATTACTATTGGAATTATGACTTAGGAAGAAAAACAACAGCCTATTTGTTGAGCAAACATTACAATAAGTTGAATGTTTTATTTCTCAATCAAGTTGTCTCTGTGCAGCTCTGTGCACTCACCTCCAGGGCAAAAGATAGGAGGGATAGGCCAAGCCCCTTTACCCTGTCATACAAATTATCTGGTCAAGTAGCACAGGAGCAAAGTGCTTGCTAATGACATAAAGTAACCGTCTACAATAAATGTCTGGAAAGTACCTAATGTGGGTTTTAGAGTAGACTTCAGGTAACTGCAGTGAAATAATGCACTTTGGAAAATCCTGTTCATGGCCAAATATATTCAGTACTACTTAATGGATAAAGCTCCCTTCCTGGTCCTCTGTATCTCAGATTTCTTTCCAGACTGTGGCCCAGTTTAACTGAGGGGCCAAATATACCTCCTAACCTTCCCCTGTAACATCCACTTTGAAACGGGTAGGACATTTTCCTAGGATACGTGGTTTGACCTATCCTCTGACTGACCAGAACTCAGCACTAGACCTCCTACTTGTCAGCAGGACAGAAGGCTACCACATAAGAGAGTTTGGCAATGTGGGTATTTTTAAAGGAATAAATCAACCCAGTTTGGTTCTTTCAAAACTGCTGTGAGGGACCCCTGGCTAGGAGAGGGATGCTGGGTTTGGAGAAAACAGCTAATTCTAGAGGCAGTCTGCGTACAGCCCTGTGGAAACTGTGTTTAACATTTCTGCACAGCTAACCACAGTTCCTCTGCTCCTCCATGCATGGGTTGTTGGGGGAGGTTATCCTCCAACACTGAGGAACATTGAGGCATTGAGTACCTTCTCCCTGCTCATAGTGTCTGAGGGCTTTGAATGGCAGGGGTGAAAATGTCAAATACCTCAGAGGAAAACACTGAAACATCTGGTCTGGTAAATGATGCATATTATTGCCTTCTTTGTAACATTATGAAGTATCAGCATTAAAGATCTGAAAATGTATTATATGCTGTATATCTTTCCAGGCAGCAAAAAGACAGCAAACTCAATGCAAAGGCTAGATTTGACTGCATATCTACAGGTCTCCAGCATTCTGAAATCCTGAAAGGATCACAGCGGTTCAGTGAGTCCAGGGTAGCGCTGGGTCATTATTTAAGCAGCCTCTAAAAATACACTTTGATGTTGTGCTTTCTGGAGGAGAAGGGAGGGGAAGATCTAAAGGGAAAAAGGAGGAAAATACTTGAAACAGGAGAGGAAGAGCACCAGAAGAAAGGGGAACAAGATGGTGAGGCTGTGTGCACATTAAGAGACGTGTAAAGCAAAGGGAAGTCTGTGTGTGTGGGTGTAAATGTCGCCCCTGAGAGGACAACTCCACCGAGCATCCGTGTTTGGTAGCCCGGGCCGTCCTGGTGGTTCACAGCCTGTGTGTGCACTGACTGTGTGTGGCCAGTCAGCATTTTCATGGTAACATCTGAATGCAGAGACAAAACATCTGTAAGCATTTTTTTAAGTATAGTTGCATAGTTTATTTTCAGCAGCCTAAGTGGTGTCCTAAAGACAGGACAGCCTGGAAAAAGGCTAATGAGGATGTAAAAATGGAACCTGGATACTACAAATAGGTCTGATCATCAAAAAAAAAAAAAAAAAACAACACCTCGGGGGAGTCCCACAGCAGAGGAACAGTCCAGCTCAAGGCACCACTTTTAAAATGTTTATTAAAATCTGCTGAATCTGCTGTATCATTGCTGGTATATCACTGTAACATGAGGAGTCAGATTCTGCTTTGGGAACTGCACAGACTTGAAATTCCAGAGCTGGTCATCAGAAAGTTCAACAAAACTACACTTGAGCTCTAAGAGGTTTAGGGTAAGTCACAAAAGCTATCAAGGTGTAACACAGATTAACTTTACCTCTCTAACCTATTGCAGCAAGCCATAGGCCCACAGAAGAAGAAATATCTTCAACTCCAAACATGCACACTCACAAATGTGGGCTCAGAAATCCTCACACAAACAAATTCTGTAGTTCATTTGACTTCTCCTAGTCAGAGCTGCTGCAAGATGGAAGCATTTCTTCTTTGCTGTTTAGTGTCAAGGTTCAAGCAGCATAAAGATTCTGTGGGATCCCTTTCACACCCAGGCCTGTTATCTGTTTAAAAAAAATTAAAAATTAAAAGATAAGAGAAAGAAAACAGATAAATCTCCAACTGCATATAATGAAAACATTCAAACATTGTAGAACAAGTATCATAGCAACAGACTCCTATGTGGAGAGTCCCCTGCTTCAAGAGGAGCCCAGAAAGAGTCATTACTTGGAGTTCTTTCAAACTCATTAAAATCACTAAGATTATCTTGCACCACTAAATAATTTTGCTAATTTAAATGTTATCTGTGGCCCTTACATGTAGTCCTTATCTTCAAAATGACTCATAGTAATTTTTAACATGCTTTGTCTATGCAAGACAAATGTGAATTTGGAAAATACCAATTCCCTTGTGGGACTGGAGAACTCAAGAACAAAACCAAAACAGACAACACTCATTTAATCCTCCTGTGGGCTTCTAAACTATACTGCTTGAGCAATATATCAGGTCTCAGCCATGAGAAATCTGCTCTAAGCACAGCTTTCAACTGGAGTGTCCCAGATCCTAGAATAGATCTCCATCCCTCCTGTAACATCTTCATCCTGTTGCCAAACAGATAAAAGAGTTTGGTTTGGGTTGATGGCAATTGCTGAGTAAGAATGGCATTTTATGTGATGTGCTTTTTGCTAATGGAGTGGAAAAAAGAATGAAGAGAGAAACAAGTTTCAGATTCAATAGCCCTGGACAAAAATGTTTCTCAAAAAGTAGCAGTCATTTTTAACAGACCAAAAAAAATCCCAGAAGTTTTCAGATTGAGATGCAAAATTTTGCCCTGGTGAATTTAAGCATTTAATCTTTACAGGAGAAATATGTTCTGTAAACCTTTAGATTTCCTGGCACAATTAAAAACTGAGAAGTAAGAGAATGAAATTTCCAAAAGTGATGGAAGTATATTAAGAGATAAAAGCAATTCCTTACAGTATATTACAGAATATGCTATCCGTATGGCAGATCCATACCCACTGACTGCCTTCAGATCCTGACCAGCCAAGCTGGCCAACCCAGCTAACAACACTATTACTTGTATTTCTCCAAATCTTCCTTCCAAGTGCATGAGCAGCTCTGCAAAAACAGCTGTGCCTGGCTGGGGGACAAGCAACGCACCTGGAGCAGTTCATGAGGCGAGTGGGATGAGCAAGGGCAGCCAGGGCCACCTCACTCTCAGAACATGAGACTTGGCAGGTCTGATGTACAGAAGGAAAGAAAAAAATCTGCTCACCTTGAAAATCTCTCCTGCGTGAGGTTCCTTGGCTAAGGTGGCCTCATCCAGTCCATCATATGCAGAAGTCACATACATTTCTGAGTAGTCTTTTCCACCGAAGCAGCAAGAGGTGATCCTCGGAGTAGGCAGCCTCACAGTTTGGATTCTTTTTCCTAGGAAAAATGTGCAAGTGTTTTCTAATGTTCATTTTCTAGGAAGCATGTAATTATGAATGTACTATTAGTGCACATGGCACAGATGTGACATTTACTCAGAAGGCACCTCACCTTCAGACAGACCATATCCTGAAGGACAGTTTGTGGGGAAATCAAATTATTTCATCTAACTCATCCCTAACTATTTTTCAGCCACTCCCCTGCATCTGCAAAGCTTCATTTCCTTTTCTCCAAATGAAGCAGTACAGTGTGTGAGGCCAAGAGGGCAGGGACACCTGAACTGGGATGGATGTTTTTCCTTAAAGCATTTCCCAGTTAAACATTTCAACACTGAGAAATTTTATATGCAGTATTTTTGGTGTGGGTTTTTTGGTAGTGGTATTATTAAGAGTGTGCAGTTCATCAGCAAACAGTGGAAGCAGGGGTACCTGACACTGAGAGGCAGCCCAGGGAGCTGCACTCTTTACATGATCAGAGCCTGAACCAACGACGGTCTTGGCAACCCATGGGGCAGAAGTGGGCAACAAATTTCACCTTCTTATGTCACCTTCAAACTGTTTTTCCTGCTGCCATTCCCCTCAGGTTTGTATGCACAAACTGGTGGAGGTCTCACCTGTCTCTGGGTCTATGCGAATGACTCTGCCACCGTCAATACAGGCCACCCAGAGCTTCCCTTCCGCATCTATGCACATCCCATCTGGCATTTGCTCCTCCTTTTCCAGATGGTACAAAAGTTTGGGGCAGGCTGCAGGAAGAGTTACAAAGCTGATGTTATGTGGGCTGCTACCCATTCTGTATCAGTTCCCAGTCTAACATCTTCCATGCTCTTGCAAACATCTACATTCATTTTCTGGGAGAAAGACATGCTGCAAAATGTACATAACATACGTATTTTAAATGTGTTAAAAGCCTGATTCAGCCTGGCTGAGACAAGTCCCCAGCACTGCCATTTGTGTCTGGGATTGTACCGAATTAGTGCTCCTGTTATTCTACCAAGAGAAGAGAACAAAATGCCCCCATCTCTCTTGTTAACCCACCTGCTGCCTGCCATAACACAACTGCTGCAAGTGCAGTAACTTTTCCTGGACTTTCATTGGTCATGGCAGCCTGTATATGTCACATAAATAATCACCTGGGTTTAAACATCGGTGATAAGCAATCTCTCCCAGCTAAAGATCAAAAACTTTACTTTTTAATGGCCATCCAAGCAACCAGTTTTGATTAAGCCTGGACACCAACTGCTCATGGTCTAGGACACAGTGCAGATGTGTTGGTGGGCACGTATGGTCCATGGAGCAGGGTCCACGGGCCATGGACCACCTGCTCTGACCCACCCAGCACCTTCTGGCCATTACACTACCCAAGGAAGAGACAGTTGTGAGCATAAAGCCAAGCCTAGGAAGCTCAACCATATTACTTTTTTATATTTTCAGGGGAAAAAGTTGCATTATATCATCTTTAGAAACCTCATATGCTAAAATCTGTAGAAATAGATGTTCTCAACAAAATGAAATCTGAGTGAATGTAATTAATTTGTGCGATTTTCATCTGTGATTACCCAAAGCTTGCACTCTTTAAAGTACAAAGGCAGTTGAGCCATTTAAATTCCTGTGAAGCATATAACGCTGATACAGCATGAAAATATTTCAAAAAGTTTTGAAATGAGATTATATCCATTTTGCTTACACTTAAATTTTCTTTCTTGCAGATATAATAAAAAATGTTTATCCATAAAATGAATTTAAGTTAGATTTTAAAACATCTCAATTTCAGAAACTTGGTTGGGAAACCTACATCATAATGACAGCTTGATCCTTCAAATACCTTTCTGTGATACATACACAAGCACGTTCTCCACTTGTATTTATGGAGCTAGTACAATCAAAGTAACTCCAGTAGATGGCACTCAAGAATAAATAGCATCCTAAAAGCTCTTTCTCATTCTGCAGTGTAAATGCCTTCTTCCCTGCAACTCCTTGAATAGGTCTGAGCCATCTCTCTAGATGTAAGTAAGCTGAAAGACTGTCAAGTTTGTTCACCAAATACACCTGGTGAGTAACTAAATTGAGAAATATCACAATCAGCCTGCTGACAAGCTGTAACCAGAAAATATGAGAGCTGTCAAATAAATCACTGCATCTCACAGGCCCAGGTCCTGCTGCAGGCAGAGCAGTAGCACTACTTGTCACCGAATTTAAAAGCATGAGTACCGATCTTTCCAGTGTGCACGTCATAGCTGAAGGCATGGACAGCATATGACAGGCTGTCGATGTGAAAGAAGGTCCTGTGGTCCAGGGACCAGTCCAGACCATTGGAGATGTCCAACTGGTCTAACTGTTTTATTACTGAATGGTCAGGGAAGAGGGTATAAAGAGCTCCTTGCCGCCTCGCTCGGACCCCTGGTGCCGTCTCTTCAGCCATCGTACCTGAAATGGAAGTGGGAGCACTGGTTAGAAAGTAGAAGCTTGCTCCTCGTGTTGGATCAGAAAAACCTTCTCTAAGTGTTACCAAGAGGTCCTAAGGAGAATCACAGGATTGTGGTTTTTTTTTTTTTCTTCCTAAAAAGAAGAGATTTTTAGGAAAAATTCTTTGCTGTGAGTGTGGTGAGGCACAGGAACAGGTTGCCCAGAGAGGTTGTGGATGTCCCATGCTTGGAAGTGTTCAAGGCCAGGTTGGATGGGGCTTTGAGCAACCTGGTCCAGTGAAAGGTGTCTCTGCCCATGGCAGGGGGGTTGGAACCAGATCATATTTAAGGTCCCTTTCAACCCAAACCATTCTATGATTCTACAATTCTATGATGAAAGGGACTAATAGGTCCTGTCAGATTGATGCGAAAGAGGAAAAGGAGCAGATCAGGAGCAGCTGCCTCCCAGAGAGCTGATCCTGGCCGATGAAAGGATGTCTCTGCATTGCCACGAGGTTTAAGTCATAGACATCAAAGACCCAAAGGACCACCAGGACATGCCAGGGGGTTGAGGTTTTGTTTACAGCGAAAACCAAGATGCAGGCAGGCATCATATGCTGGTTTTGTTGTTGGTCTTTGTAGGCTACTTTCATGATTTAAATGGGCCATGGCTTTAAAATACAGGTGCACACCATGTGCCTGAGAGCGTTGTCCAAACTGTTCTTGAACTCTGTCAGGCTTGGTGCCATGACTGTTCCAGGGCCTGACTATCCTGCGGGTGAAGACCTTTTACATAATACACAACCTAAACCTCCTTCTTGCCTTCAGGAGGCTGAGGATCTCCCTTGTTTTCCACAGGCTAACCAAGAGAGGCTGCATGTAAAAGGTGCAAGCTGCAGTTCATATTCTGCTCTAGAAGCTGCATCCTTCTCTACGTCTCCAGAAAAATTCCCACCTCTATGAGCCCCTCACTGGCTTTTCATCTTCCATGGAGGCAGTTGTTTGAAAAACACCATCCACCAAGTAGGAGAGCCTTCCTGTCAGATGGCCCTTGTCAACAGCATCTGTCCTCATCTAGGTCAGAGGATGTGAAGTCTCCTGTCCTCCTCCACTGGGCAATAAGCAAGCAGAGCGTTCACAAGACAGAGAATAAAATGCCTTATATAAAATACACTGTAATTAGTTTCCCTTTGCTCCGGGGGAAATTTCTGCCAGGAACTTACCAGCAAAAAACCTCCCCTTTGGATCCACTTTCCCATCATTGAACCTGTTGTTGGGTTTATCTTGCTCGAGCTCGAGGATGGTGGTGACTGCCTGGGTGTCCCAGTCCAGGAAGGCAAACCTGGTCCCCAGGGCGATGACATAGCCCCCACACTGCCGCAGTGCCACTGAGCCGACACGGGCATCTGTGGGTGAGAGAGAGCTGAAGATGAAGGGGAGCTCTGGGGCCATCACTCAGCCCTCACAGAGGGCATCTGGGCTTGACTGGGACATCCCTGACGGGGAAAGGCTGAGCTGATGCCAAGATCCTTCTCCCCTGGGATTGTTAGCACATCTCTCTGGCTCTGTGTTCCATGGACTTTTCCATCTGCTAGAACAGCACAGCCATTAGTGCTATACCTTTTCCTCTGCAGGTCCCAAATGAAAAGTGCATTCCCATTTAGGCTTGTTGGGGCAACATGTGCATGGTCCTCTCTGCTCAGCTGGCTTAGGCCACGCTGTGCTCAGCACCACATTATGGGAAAACAAGGTGTGTGGTCCCATGGAAAGTAAGAGAGACCACCAACCTGCAGGACTCCTGCCAGGAGGGAGGGATGGGAGAGACAGAGAAGACTCCCAGGATGAAGCAGTGAGTACAGACTCTTACCCACAGACACACTCTGCACCTCATTGGTGACTGGGCTCCAGCGGCAAACTTTCTGCGAGTTGATGTCTACATAGACAAGTGCATTCTCCCTTTCTTCCCAGACTGGGCACTCTCCCATCCGGTTCTTCTCCTTCACAACAGACTCGATTTTGATGGAGGAAGACATGATCTGAGGAGAAGTTAATAATGGATGTAATTAGAAGCCATGGTGTGGATTTTTTTATGGCTACAATGTTTAAAAGCAGAGTTTGTAAATGGCAAAGCACTCCAAATCTCACATGACAGAGTAATTTAGGAAATGTCCTATGACATTTCCATGTTCTCATGGCTACAATGAGCTCAAGGCACCACAGCTTCTCCTTAGCAAAACTTTCCTAAACCACAGCTGCTGATGAGGCACCTGGTTCCAGGCACAGGAGTGCTGGGGTTACGGCCCTGAGCTGGAACCGAGCTGTTGTCTGGGGATCAGTGATCCTAAGGGTCCCCCAGACCACAGGGAGGGATCAGTAGGCAGCAGCACCAATCAGTCAGAAATCTTTTTGTGGAAAAACAAGGCTCTGACCTATCACCACAGGTGCATTGACTTCCTCTATAGGAAGATGCTTATGCACCCACAGCACCGACTACTTGCCACAGAGGCCGCTGCACAAGTTCCCACACCGAGTCAGTGAGAATATGCAAACACTGAGGAAAGCTCCTGCCTTTGAAATTCTACTGCTTTGTTTTCCCTCCAAGCATTTCCTCTTCATCAGCCCCCTCACTGCCCCAGCTTCATCTCCAAGCCCTGCTGCACACACCAAATTTTGCCCAATGCCAGGCTGTGGGATGCAATTACCCCAGTTGTTGCTTGGGGGGCCAAGTGAAGCTCCCATTCCATATGCCTGCTTCTGCCAGGAGTTGTTCATACCCTGGCTACCCCATCCCCATTGCAGCAGGGTACTCACAGGGACATCAGTCAATCAGCCACAACTGACTGACACCCACATAGGGTGCACAATCCATCAGGTTTGTGTCCAGAGCCCACTGATGTCCTCCAAAACATGGATCCTGGGCCTGCCCTGACCTTGCTGAGGGGTGGGATGTGAACAATAATCTCCGTCATTCAGCTCTTACAAAAGAAAGAGGCCCACTCACTGCCTCAGTCACCCCTAATAGAGCCGCCTCCACTGCTGCACCCACTGGCCTCAGCACATTTTTTCCACAGATTGGAAGATAATTCTTGGGAGGCAGCCAATCCCTGACATAACATCAATCCTAGGGATTACTGTCTTCAAGTGGGTATTGTTTCCTAGTAGGTGAGCTGGCGATAAGGTTTCCAGATAATTAATTAGCACTAATGCACTTCAAAGTATGTGGTAAGAGCCAGTCGATCACTGTGAGTGGAAACGCCAGGGCTGAGGGACATGGGATCTTTCCTGCAGTGAGTCATAGTGCCAAGGTAAGATTCATACAACCCAGCTATCGAATAGATCCTTCTCCCTTCCAAAAAACACTGGCCACAAGAGGATGGGCAGCAAGCTGCTCCACACAGGCAAACAGCATCAGTCTAAAGTATAAATGAGGATACACAGCAAGATGCCAAGTTTTAACCTCCAAAAACCTGTTAAACAATGCTTGAGCTGGAGGAGTGAGTTTCTCTTAGGTTAAAGCTTTGTGTCATGTGGCTGCCATATGTGGGACCCGAGGCTTGGAGACACAATGCTGACTTTATTGTATCATGGTCTGGAAAGCACAGAGCTGTTCTCATCCCTGTGGGAAAACAAGAGTTCGGCAGCAGCTCGGCAGCAGTGAGGTCCCTGCAGAGGCAGAAAGACTCCAGAGGCAGAAAGCCTCCAGATCTGCAGTAGCCAGTGCATATTTGTCTTGCCAGCTGCTTCATTGACCCAACCGAGCCTTATTAAACCTTTCTTTTCCATTTCATTTACACCCCCCTTGTCCAGCTTGGCCCACACCAAAACAGGGGCCTGGCAGATAAGCCACGGTGAAATACCGATTCACAGACACACCCCACATGCCATATGAGGAGTACACAATCACACTATTGCCAGCTGTTTTGCAAGGCACAGGCAGGGGAGAAACCATCCTGCCTGCATCAGCTGCCTGCTTCCCCTCTCCTGTCCCCCCAGGGATGCTGCAGAGACCTGCCCTGTCCCGTGGACCCTCAGTGCATATCTGCCTTCCCTGACTGCACATTCGGCCTCAGCATCCATCCCCTCTGCCAAAGAAATAACTCCTGTGTATCACTCCAGCTGTGGAAGTTTTCATACTGATGAATATTTTGGCTCAAATCATCATCACCCCTCCCTGTTTTTAAGAAGAGGGCAATTAGAAGAGAATGTCTGTGTTTTGCTAGCTGAGGTTTCACTAATCTTTACAAGCAGCTGAAAATGGAGGCTTTTAACAGGAAGAACCATCCAACCCTAAGTGGCAGCACTGCCCTCCAAAAGAGTCCACACAAGCTGGGAGGGACTCAGCCCTCGTCCTGTCCAGTCCATGTCCCCACTCTGCTCAATGAGCCACCTCCTGCCATGCCCTCCCTGCTGACACCCCGTGGAACTATGCAGCAGTAGCGTTTCACCAAATACAGTATCTCAGAGAGAAAAATGAGGAAATGACCCCAAAAAAACCTCGTTCAAAATACCCCAGCATAATCAGTCCCCAGCCATCCTGCCACCTGGAACCTTTATCTGTGGCACCTCGTACCCGGCTTGGTACAGCACTGACCCATCAGAGATGGGTGTGCAAGGAAAGACAAGAGAAATTCCAAGCAAAAATCACCAAATCCTTTTGTAGTCTCCCAAAATGAAATCCCTGGAAAAAAAACATCATCACATTCACCCTGCCTATATCCTCTTTCAAACATTTTGTTGGCTTTGCAGCCTCCTGGACTCATGCCTAAACCCCTTATGGAGACTACGGGATGGACAGGTGTCACTGAAACATTTTCCAAGTTAAACTGTTTAACTGGTAAAAGTTACCAGAATTTGGAGACCATAAGAAATAATTCCTGTTAGGAATAAAAAACTAATGTAAAAACATCCTGTCTGCCCTGGAAACTAAACCCTCTCTCTGGTAGCTGTTTGAAAACAGCCTTTGTAGACCTCAGTCCACATCCCTTTTCAAATGATCTGGACAAAAGTTGATCATTTCAGTACCCCTAAAAAGATACAGGTAAAATACAAATGAATGACTGGCCTTAAAAGTTTTTTTGCTGTTTCCCTCCCTCTCTCCCTCCCATGCAAACACACATCATTTCATTTTTGATGTCAAGCTGAACCTTTGAATAAGCAGGCAGACAGCTAAAACTTTTAATGTACAGTCAGGAAACCATCTGCATAAACCAACTTTAAGAACCCTTTTCCCCTCAGTCAAACAGCTGAATATTTTTACCAAGCTGGAGGACACCTATGCGAAACTCTGCAGTTCATCACATCAACGCACCTGCTGAGGAAAATATTGCAAGACCTGGGTTGGTGACTCTTTTCCAGCACTGGTCCTATGAAACTGGCTGCTGTTTTCAGCGACGGTTAAAAATGTGCACCAGTTGATGTTATCTGCATGGAGCAGGTAACCTTTTACATTTTGTATTCAGTCAGCAGTCACATGAATGATGAGGTAGGGACCAAAGCCTTTCTGAATAGTCTGGTTTGCAGTGCCAGCAGCAGGACATGGGATAGAGAAAAATCCTTGCTCAGTATTTTGCTCATGTCAGGAGAGAGCGAGAGGGAAACTGAGGCGTTACACCATTCGGTCGCCCCAAGGGTTAGCCCAGTCTTCCCAAATATGGGGTGTCAAAAAGGGAAGGTTAATGAAAGAGGCAGGGTAGGGTTCTGTAGTACTCTGATAAGGAAAAAAATATTGTTGTGATTAAGGCTTATTATCATCATTAAGACTTGGCTCCTACTCCCAGCTGTGCCACAACCTTCTTGTGTGTGAAGTCACAAGGCTCCTCACCTCAAGCATGCAAAGCCTGATCCCACTTTGGCAAAGAGCTCCAAGCTGCTGCCTGTAGCACACACAGGGAAGGACTTTTGCCAGGAAGTCTCAGCAATTGCCATGGATGCTGCAGGATGGCGATGTCTTGCCTGGCTTTTATTTTCTCCTTTCTTTGGCATTTGCCTTCTTTTTGTTGTCTGTGGGAGGCAAAGTGGAAGATGCCAAGTGCTTCTCCCACCCAGCCCTGCTCAGCAGAGGTAGGAGATGGCAGGGCCAGAAAGGTGGGGACAAGGCAGGCTTGCCATGGGGACAGAGTCCAAGCCAGGCAGTGAGCCAGAGCAATCACCAGAGTTTTGGTGACAGGGCCACACTCAGTGAGGGCAGAAGCCACTTGGGAGGAATCAGCCCCAATCCAGCATGCAGGAACAATGCATTTCTTTACTCATGAAAGATTTTGATGAACTTTTTAATTTGATGTTCAAATGATTCACAGGATGAACATGTTTCCCTGATAAGCAAGTAGACAGGATAGACGTATTATCCTATCATAGTCGCCATCAATCCGCATTCAGAGATTAAAAAATTACAGCCCTAAGACAGAGACAAATTCAAACATTTCTAGGGAAAAAGCCAGTAATATTTCCAAGTCAAACTCCTTCTAAAATCACTGTATTACAAGCAAAGTGATTCTGGGTGCCTTGAGGAACCTTCTCAGACTTCCTTGGCCTCCAGTGGCTCCATCCCATCTGAGCACAAACACCCAGTCTCTGCTTGCTCTCAGAGAAATTATCACATTACTCTCTGCTTTCCTTCTTTTAACCTAGATGATAACTTTGAAGGGACATTCAAGTAGAACAATATGCTTTTTTTTTTTTTTTCACAGCATTTTCAGCTGGAAGACATACTCAAAAAGAAAATTCTGGGTTATGATAATTTTCACTGAAAATTAATTTTCAATTGAAAAGAAAAATGAGTGAAATATGTAAGTTATCCTTTTTTCTGCAAAATATTTCCCAAAGCATTTTCTCTAAATGGATTTTGGAGGAGAAAACCACATTTTACAGACAGCTCTTCTCTTCTGGTGACTTGATTGACTTCCTCACCACAGGCTGCAGCAAAGTAAAACCAAGCCAGGCAGAGGGACAAAGAATTCACCTTGCCGCAACTGGAAACACCAAACATACAGCTTTCTGGGTGAGCAGCTTGGATGCTGGATCACCAGCGGCATAGGAAGGACAGCAGCTGGGAAAATTATACCAGAACACGTCTCTCTAATTTATTCAGGTGGCTGCAAATGCTCTGAGGATGCCCCTGCCACATTTGGTACCATCTCTTATTCCTACCCTGACCACTTCTAGGCTACCAACACAAGTATCACATCTTCTACCCTGCCATTTCAACATCCCCCATGTCTGCCTTTCCAGAAGTCGGTCACTTTAGGAAGAGACCGACTTTAGGAGGTTTTGTGGGTGTTGTTGAATGGTGCAACTCTGCAGTAGCAGGTGCATGTATTTGCTAGCCAGGCAGCTATTCTTTTAATTGTTTCCACAACATAAAGAGCCTGGCCTTGCCATGCACTTTGTTTGTTTCTAATGTTGCTGGGTTGCAAAGCAGAAGTTTCTGGTGAAGTTGGCCAAAGGCAGCCGCGCACCCCTGTACCTCTGGTTGACACCCAACCATCCTGTCTCCTTCTGGTGTGGCTTCCTCTCTCCTTTCCCATTGCTTTGGTATCCTCTGATGCAACTCTTACCAATTCTTTTTATAGTCCCTAGTTTTTATCAACATAGAGTAGTCAGGAGAGTATCAAGGCATTATTGCACGATATAATGTTGTATTTAAATAATTGTACTTGTCTTCTGTTCCCCACAGGCATGTGCTCAGACAATAGCTGGGAATTTGCCCCTGTGGCTTTGCAAATATTTAGTAAATCCATCGCTTCACTTTTTCCCCCACAACTCCCCAAAATGTACTTGCGTTACTTATTCCCCTTGAGGCTCCATCCCGTCATTCATTGTGCTAGAAACTCAACTTTGCCTGTTATTTGGTTGTCCTGATTTCTTCAAGTTTTTATGCACCTCTGCCACTGTCTCCGTCTTGGAGATGACAACAGGCATGGTTAGAGTTAACGAAGACACAGGTATTAAAAACCCCGGGCAGATACAGGCATAGCTACTCACCCCAGCGATATCACACTCGACAGTGTTGTCCAAAAGTGAAGCCAAAAGGCTTATCTTTTCGGGTTTCGCCCTTTTGTAGGAAGGGCCTGGTCCCTCCCCTGTGCTCGAGATGGGAAGAACTGGAGCTCCCCAAGCAGTCAGTGCCGCCTGCTTTTATTTCAGCAGAGCTATTTTGCCAGCAAAGGATTACAAGAGCTTTCTCCAGCTTGGTTTGGAATAACTACGCTTCACCTATGACTATAGATTTTGGTCATGAGGGTGAAGAAACCCTTCAGGGCACAGCAGCTGCTCCTCCTGATACAGCCTTTCCTGTCACTGGGTTCTTGCTCAACCCTAATTGAAATCAGTGCTGGTCTTTGATCAAAGAGGTGAGCGCCATTAATAAGCAAGGGATTAAACAAAAGTCAGGAAGCCTTCCTAATTGAGGGAACCGGCAACGGCTCAGCTCCAGTTTGCCAGATCCAGTGCTCTGTCATGGGACTCGAGTCAAAATATGCCGGCAGCACCAGTTTGGGCTCCTCGGGGCTGGGGCGCGGGAAGCAGCTACAGCCTCTGCACTGGAGGCTGCGCAGAGACGCGCTCCCAGGGCATTTCGGCAACATTAAAAATGCAACTCTCCTGGCAGACTTGGCTCTTCCTGCTCATGTGAAGCCCATGAAACCTGTGTAGCAAAGCCGAGCAGATGCTTTTACAGAAGGGGGAGGTGGCATTCATTTGTAAAATGTCTGCAGCAGCTTATTTTACCTGCCTCTGCTCCCACACTCACAAGCACAAAGAAATACGTTATTCAGACCTTTGCCCAGTGCCACCCATGCACAGCATGGAGGAAGAGGGGCTCCAGCAGCCATGTCCTCCCTGCGTCTCATGGGTGCCTCCTGGCCAGCTGTGATAAACTAATCTCTGACCTGATTTTTCATGCCTGTACAAGCTATTGCTCTTACTTTTCTAATGCAGCAAGATAAAAAAGATCAGTTTGGTATTTTGTGTTGTGCTGGCAATCACCCTACTGCCATTGTGGTGGTATGAGGGTGAGGACAGGTACAAAACCTCAACAGTGATGGCAGAGGGAGCTTATCTGTGTTTACGCCCACTTATTTTCTGCTGCATCTCTGGATCTCCATTAGCAATCAACCACAGCAGCCCAACAGCACGGTTCCTGAGCTGCGGGTATCACCAGATTTGTGACTTTAGTGAGATCAGAGCCCTGAACTTGCCACATTCATCATCTACCTCAACTCAAGCTTTCTCAATACTGTGTTTGAGATTGCCTTGTAGCACAAAGTAAATGAAGGATATAGACGTTCCACAAAGAACAAGGCCCAGCTTCCTTCACTGCCTCATGCTCATCCACACTGAAGTGGGGCTGCTTAAATCTCCTTTTTTTTCCAGCTGCCAAGACAGACCCCTGCATGATTAAAAGAGGGGAAACAGTAACTTGCACACAATAATCTTTGAACCCTAGGATCAAAGCAGCACCGAGGCCTCAGTGGGCAGCTGAGTCACCCACTGCGCACTCGAGTGCACGGCTGACACAAGATGATCCATCAGAAACTAACTCCACAGGCCTGCAAAGATGGCAAACCATTACGTGCTGATTCTTGGAGCTACCTGGAGAGAAAATGCACTGCCACAGGCTCGCTTGGCAGTCACTTGGTGGGTTACCCTCACACAGCAGGGTGGGAACAGACAACTGTTCCACCTGCAGATGGAGGTACACTAACATGGGAACATGTAACATTCCAAGAGCAAAAATCCGCAGTTTAAAATCCAACTGAGATACATCACAGTTGTTGCAGCACATACAGGCCTAAAGTTACCAGACCTCTCACTGGACTGCAAAATGCAATCCAGGGAGTAAGTTTTTCATTTACAACAGGTAGTGTGAAGAAACCACAATGGAACTTCCCTTTCCTCCACATTTGTAAAAGCAGTGTCTATTTGGGCATGTGGGCTGCCTTGCCTCTCTGTCCTCTGGGAGAGGTTGGTTCAGGAGAAGGTATGTGCAGGTGGTGCTTTATGTACAAATGGTCAAGAATGCCTGATGTTTTCCTGTCATCATGGATGTCCCCAGAACAGGGGATCTTCAAATGATGGAAAAAGATACAGTTCTTGATTCCAAAAATCTGTGTTTATATTCAACAAAATGAGCAACATGGTAGCATGCACAGGGGAGAGACGGTGATCAGCTCCAGCCAGAGTTAATTTAAGCACAGCCACAGCCGAGACCTGTTAGAAGGAAGCTGCAGGTGCACAGTGAGAGGTATTAATGTTTCAGTTGTTGAGAACATCATAGGACAAACGAAGTTACAGTTAAAACAGTGGTAAGACCACCAAATGGCGTTTTATGAGGAACTTCAAAAATATGTAAAAGAGACAGTAAAAGTAGTTTAATCAGTAAAACAATATAACATAAGTTGCAAATGAGACAGAAGAATACGAAATAAAAAGATATTAAAATATTATTTAATCATAAAATAGAATTACAACAGTAGCTTATTAGGATGACAATCTTTTTAGCAAACAGTAAAAGTACCATCATATATTTAAAGTAAGTTTAAAGGGGAAAAAAAGATCAGTTTTAAAATATTCCATGTATTTCAGTAGTTTTTCATCCTTTCCTGATGAAATATTATAATGGTGTCATGATTTCAAAGCAAAGATGCTGAACACCAGAATAAGACCTTCATACTTGTCTTGCTTATGTCAGCCCTCTCTAATCCCTTCTGAAGAGTGTGTATTTAACCTGCAAATGGATATGGTGGAACTCCTTTCACCCCCAGTCCTGTTATCTGTTAAAACACAGAGGGAAAAAAAAAAAAAATTAGAGCAATAATTCACCATTATCAGACATTTGCTTTCCTTACACAACTAGACATTCTTTAACTGAGAAAAAGACTGTGTCCGTCAACATAACATCCTACTATATTTTGCACCCATCAGCTTATCACAGCTAGGAATTTCAATGCATGCTCTTTTCTCTAAAGCTCAGTAATCACAGGCCAGAGTCCATTCCCCAAAAGCCTCTTCTCTTAGACACTGCTAAGCCTTAATTCTGCAGTTCATAATGTAACCTTCGGCATGCACACACAGAGAAGAGCAGAGCTTTAAAACAAATCGCAGCAGAACAAATGTTTAAAGAGATAACTTTGTGATAATTAACTAGAAAGTAAATAAAAGCAGATGCTTTTATCTGCCACTGATTAAGACATGTAAGTATTTACCCATCCTTTCCATAATAAATAGAAAATGCAAACAGTGTTGGGAGAGGGAGAAGTATAAAGAGATGATTGCATAGAAAATTTGCACTATCACTATTGTTACGAAGTTTAAACCCCAAAGTATCTTCAAATCTCTAAATGCATTTAACCTTCCACAACAGGAACAAAAAATACAAATAGCTTAACATATATGATCAGTGTCCTAACAGCTATCTTTTTCCAGCTTCCCACCACTCCCAACTGCTTTGCTACCTGAAAAAATCAAGAGTGAAAAAATGGCCTTCTAAAACGAAAGGAGAAAGTATCATTCACCTTGAAAATCCCACCAGCCTGTGGTTGCCGTGAAAGCCACTCTTTATCCATCCCATCAGTGGCAGTAGTCACATACATTTCTGAATAATCGTTTCCTCCAAAACAGCAGGAAGTTGTTTTGTCAACTGGAAGTTTCACAGTCTGGAGTCTTTTTCCTGAAGGAAAGCACACATGATGTTTCCTGTTTGTCTACTTACATCAAGAAATTTAAACAAATTATTGCAAATAACTGTTGCAGAGCCAGGTGTTCTGCAGAAGTGGGAATCAGGGCTGGGGGACGTCCCATCCTGACTGATGAGCACCAAGACAGGGAGAAACCAGACTTCTGTGAGCCCTGTTGTTGATCATGTATTGTTTGACAAGTTTCAGGTACCACAAACAAATCCCATTCCAATCCCAGTTTGTCCTCTAATTAAGCACTAACATCCACAGCACAGACACATATCTGAGCTTGTCATCTAGGCTGTCCATGCAGTCAATGGAAATGGGATAGGATTCCTCTCTAAAACAGGTCACATGAATCACACCCTAGACCTGCTGACTTTTCTACTTTTAACTACAAAGGCAGCCTGGAGTGAGCAGACCTCGTGCAGCATTACTGAGGCGAACCTCCTGCTACACCTCTACTGCCTGCAGTTAAGGAAGATTAATTCCTAGAAGTTTTTCCTGAAATTCCAATAGTCTTTCAAATCAAGCTTCCATAAAATAGGGATCATGGGACATGTCTGATGTTTACAAGAAACTAGCGCTACCATAAATAATACTACGCACTTACTATGCCAACAAACAGCTATGGTCTTAATGACGGTAGTGAACAGATCTCCAGCCCTAACCAGAAGGCTTGTTGAGACATCTTACAGCAGATTTTCCCAAAATTTCTCCTAATCCTGGGCAGTAAGAGCCTATTCCCATTATGCCTATTTGATGTACCTGTGAGTTTCTCTTTCTAGAAATATGCTAAAGCACATGAATTTCCTTACAAAATGTGTCATTTTTCTGTCCTCCCAACTGCATATGTAAAGGGCTTGGTCCCCTTACAGCAACTAACTTTAGTGATGTATTGAAATAGCAGGAAAGTAACTTTGATGTTGGGAGCCCTAGAAATTGACTGACACCAAGTCTGGGAGAAAGTGAGTGGGAAGGGCATTCAAAACAAAAAAAAAAACTGAACTGTAGGAAAAGAGGCATGAGCCCCAAAGACCAGGGGATAGACTGGTTGCAGTTGTAGAGTGCTCTCAGTGGATAACAGCCTGGAAGGTATCATTTACAAAGCTCTGAGATGAGCAATGTCTCCCTGGAGTTCCAAGAAAATCTGCACCTGGATGTTCTACAATCTATCTGAAGTATTACTCTGTGCTTGGCCTCTATAGAAGAGACAAATGTAGCAAATCTTTTTGACACTATAAAAATCAAAGGATATTAAAAACAATCATTAGGAAGAACTGTAAAATATTTAATTGAGGTTTAGACTGGGCATTAGGGAAAATTTTCTTCACTGAAAGGGTTGTCAAGGATTGGAACAGGCTGTCCAGGCAAGTGGTGGAAACATCATCCCTGAAAGTGTTTAAAAACCATGTAGATGTGGTGCTTAAAGACACGGTTTAGGGATGTACTTGGCAGTGCTGGTTGATGGTTTGACTCGATGACCTTACAGGTCTTTTCCAACCTTAATGGTTCTAGGATTCTAATTAAAAGAATAAAACTAGCAGGTCACTAAGTGATCAGAAGGTACAACAAGACTTGGTAACATGTAAGTTAGACATCCCTTTTGAGTCATTTGCAAACCCCATGGCATCAGCCATCAGCTCTTCCCTGTAGCACACCCTCAATCTAAAGGCAGCAGCCATCTCTGCTACAGAAGCCTAGACCCAAAAAGCTGTTTCATTCTGAACCTCTAAACCTTACTTAGGAAAGATGCCAAACAAACAAGTTTCCTCGTCCCATTGCCCTAAAAACAAAGTCCAGGCTTTGTTATCATTGAAACCTGAAAATCCCTCACGTGCTTTAGATGAGCTCTTTATCAGTGAATGTATCTGCAACTGGCTGACAGCCATTCAAGCCACACTTAATGGCTATTGTGCGTTAAAAGAGAGGCTTTCAGAGAATTCTCTTCAAGCCTGTCTGTGTTATCTCCCTAAATAATGACAATTCATTCAGAATTCAGCAAATTGAAGATTTTAGATATTACTTTAAAATGCTAGCATGAGAGGGCAGGTAAGCATGAGACAGTCACAAAAAAAGGTGGCTCTTTTTGACACGGACACTTATCCTGTGAAACTTCATAACACTGTTCCCTGCAAGTGCTATGGCATGGGTGATGGGGGAGACAGAACAGGTTCATGGAAGAGAAACACACTGAGAAACACACTACCAACACATCAGTATCTCATCCATCTGTGAGCATAGTTAAGGACTAGGAGTGCATTAGGGATATGTACTCTGCCATCAATATTCTTACTATCCCTGTGCATCTGCTTATGGACACTATTGCCTCTAGCTTTCCCATATGAAAACACCTCCAAAAGGGAGAAGGAAAAGGAAAACAAGTGGAAAAAGGGAGGGAAAAAAAAGGTCAGGGAGAAATAAAAAAGGCCAGGGAGGAAAAAGGTGGAAACAGTGAAACAGAGAGGAAAAATGATTGAGTCTAATACTCCAGAACGGTATTCAGAGGGCTGGTGGATGTCACCAAGGAGGGCTCTGCCCACCAAAATGAGAGGATGTGGGTCCAGAAACAAGCCAAAGCACTGCTGGCATCTCCCATCTGGAGCTTCCTTCCCCTGGAGGAGAAGGAAGCACCCTAGCACTGGGGTGCATACTCTGCAGAACAGAAGTCCCACAGGTTAGCAAGACTTTGGATGGGTACAGATTAAAAGGTGAGGGGGAAAGCACAGTCTGAGCCTCAAGTAAAGGTTTCCAGCAGAGTCAGAAGAAAGGCTGATGCACGTGTGCACACACAGCTCTGCTGCGTGCTGCAGACGAGGCACTGGCGTCCCTGAATCCACAGTCCCACAAAACCCCAAATCTTCTACTAGACTCCAGATGCATCCCAGTGCAGTTGCTCTTCTGCTGCATGATGCAAACTTGTGCTGTCTGGGATCTGACAAAATCACGCTCCCATTCTCACCCAGCGGCCCCTTCTAGCCAGTGTGGTTCAGTTTCCCTTAAGTGCTTTACATGTGTTTTTTACCCAGAGTAAATCATCCCTGGCACATCATTGGAGTCCAAATGAGACCAGCAATGAAGGACAGACTCAGACAATGGGCACACCCAAGACATTACTGCGGGAATGATAAAATGCTGTGGTATTCATTAAACATTTTTTGATCATTTCATTGCAAAATTGATCGTGTAAATAACTTTCAACAATAAAAAATATGTTGCTGGCATCAGTGTCCTGTGGGACTTGTAATAAAATCCAGTAGGCTGCCCAAAATAATACACTAAGCTGAAGAAACAAGACTCAAAAATGGCTTAAGTCATCTTTCCCATTTATCAAAGAGGTAAACATTGGTCTTAATTTTGGAGGATGCAATAGGATGCTAACTCAAACAATTCACAAGTAGAATGATGATCTCCTTAGCGACTTTATCCGTTCCAACACAACAGATGCTGGGAACAAAGGAGACTTATTAACAAAGGTAATTTTTGAGAGCAGGGACATAAAATCGTTTAAAGTAACAATAAAAAGCAAAAAAAAAACCCAAAACCCCACAGTTTTTTAAAAAAGAGCAGATATACCATTTCTGTGAAGGGAAAAAAGCCCCACCTCTCACTTGTTTTTATTTCCACCTGTTTTGTTTTGTTTAGCACAAAATTCCAGTCCATCTTTTGCAAGGACTTACCTGTCTCAGGGTCAAGGCGAATCACTCTCCCACCGTCATAACAAGCTACCCAGAGTTTTCCTTCTGTGTCAATGCTCATCCCATCAGGAATGCTCTCCTCTTTTTCCAGTTTGTATATACTCCTACGGTTGCCTGCAGGTTAGAAAAACCACAGAACTGAGTGAAACAGTTGTTAAAATTTTTATCAGTTACAGCCCAGCAGAGTTATTTGTATTATTATTTTCAAAAGCTGTGCTGAGGCCCTGAGTTCTTTTCCCATGAAAGAAGTAGATTGTGTCTGCTGGCCTGTTTGTTTCCCGAGACAGTTGTTTCTCAGCATGAAAGCCTGTGGGTCAGTTTCTATCCATTGAAAGTATAATCCTTTTTTCTGGCATTCATTTCTAGTGCACCACTCATGTTCCCTACTTGCAATATTAAATGAATAACTGAATAAATTAATGTTAGATATATTCATAAGATTAATTGCTTGTTCTAAAAGCAGTTTGAATAATTTCAGGTATGGGTTGCTCCAGCTGGAGACTTTTCAAACAGTTTGCTGGAACATGCCAATAATCACTGTTCCAACACAAAACTGACCTTCAGATCTATAAACTGAGAGCTTACATAAACACAGAGTTAGGAAACGCATCAATTTCAAAGGCATACTATCAACCTAAAAACAAACAACTCTATCTGAACTTTTACCACTGTTATTAAATAAAATTAAACCCAACGTTCCAACATTGTTTATTTCATGCTCTGACAACTTCAATGTTTCTCATATGCAGCAATATTCTTAATGAGTTTCCTTTTTGCTCCTGGGGATTTTCAGATTGCCCACAGAGAGTGAGCAAGAACGAGTGAGAGAGAGAAATACCCTATTTCCTAAGGAAAAACTCAGTTGTAAGCCATAGCAGAGAATCATTAGGACAAGGTGCTACATCCAAAATTACTTTAAATTCAGAGTTTTAAAGCTAAACATCAAATTGGCTGTGTTCTTTTAATGCAAATACCTCAGCCTGTGTACTCAAAAGCAAATTACTAGTCCAAGTCACCTGAATTTTTCTTTTGCCCAAGCTTGTAGAAACCCTTAAGGCGTTGTTTTGTTTTAAACTAATGAAGGAAGCTTTGAGTTACTGCTACTGTTGTTGCCTTGTTCTTTCTGCAGAATCTTCATTTAATAGCTTATATTTTAAAAAACAAAACAGGGTGAAGAGTGAAAAAATATCTAGAGAAGCTGGCAGAGGTTTTGCACAAGACTACAAGCTTGCTGTCACTTTGCCTGTGCTGCCAGTAACAAGAAACACGCAGCCACAGGAACAGACAGATGAGATACACTTTGTCCTTTTCACATTGGAAGATCAGATACGCCTTGTGTTTAGTAACAGTAGTACAGATTACTACTCAAACTGCCACGCAATTTAAATACTTTATAGCATTACCAAACGACCCTGACTGGTTTGAGCCAGAAGCCTACGCAGGCACAGACAGATGTTAATATGTCTTCTGTTGTTTTGCTCTAAAGAGGTTTCTGGATAAGTGCTCCCAAAGCTCTCATCATCTGTGTAATAACCAGAGCAGAAACAAATATCACAATCTTTAGGCACAAACAATTATTTTGGAATACAACCACTCATACCAATTTTTCCAGTTTGGAGGTCATAATCAAAAGCATCCACCGAGTAGGACAAGCTGTCAATGTAGAAGAAGGTTTTGTGATCCAGCGACCAGTCCAGCCCATTAGAAATGTCCACCTGGTCAAAGTGCCTCACCACTGAGAGGTCAGGGAAGAGCGTGTACAGAGAGCCTTGGTGTCTCTCCAGCACAGCGGGACGAATCTCCTCTGCCATTGTACCTGTGAAGAGCAAAAGGGGAGGAAGCAGGTTCAGAGTGAATGGACTCTCCTCCAGGTCTGGGGGCAGTCCCTCACTATGATGATGATCACACTGCCAGCATAGAAGGGAGCAGTGAAGATGGCTTCTGAAATTTAAGGAAGAAACTGAGTCAAAAGGAAAAGGTGCATTTTCAAAGTGCTTGCTCTTAGAAGAAGGTGACAAAACACAGCTTTTGTTCTTTTGTTGAACATTTTTGGGGCAGAAATGGTGTGCAGCATGATTCCTGCAAAATGTTGTATTCAGTCATTCATATATTATGACAGGTGTGGCCAGCATTTAAGTTACAATAAATCTTGATGTCTTGTAGAGCTGAGAGAGTGGAAAAAAATTACCTCCTCCCTCAGAATGAGTCTTACACTAAAGCCTCTTTTAAAGCAAATCTCATCTTTGCAGCTTGAAGTTGGCAGCCGAGACCAGCTCTGGAGAGGCTGGGTAAATGCAATTTAAGGTAAGCCTCGGGACTGAACGGCACAGCAGGAGCATAGAATGGTGTTTTAAAAAACAGGAGGACAGGATCACAGCTGAGGCTGGACAGCACCTCTGGAGATCATCCAGGATCACCCCCTGCTCAGAGCAGGGTCAGACACTGCAGATTCCTCCCATCAGTGTTGGGTGTTGAAGATCTCTACGGATGAAGACTCCACAGTCTCTCTGGACAACCACTGTTCCACTGTTTGATCATCCTCAGTAAAGGAATTTTCTTACATCCATACAGAACTGACTGAGTTTCAGTTTGTGCCCACTCCTTCTAGTCCTTCAGTGGGCATCACTGAGCAGAGTCTGGTCTCCATCTTTTTTACTCCCTCCCCAGTCAGGTACTTATACATACAGGTAAGATCCCCTGAGCTTTCTCATCTCCAGGATGAATGGTCCCTTAGTTTTTAGAAATAAAATTCTGACTTATGAAGAACAAACCACACAGTATAATAAATTTCTCACTAGAAAAGTATTTTCTGTTGGCACCCTTCCAGTATTCAAAAAACAAGTAGCTGACAGGGAAGAGGCAAGGCCAGTATCTTAAACTAGGCAGGCTCCAAATAGTCGGCCTCTTTTAAACAAAATAGTCCAGATTAGATAGTGCCCAGGTGATACAAATAGATTTGTAAATGGGATCGAACTCTGTTTGAAGACAACAAATAATCCCCACCACTTAACTGTGAAGGAAAACTTGCTATGACTGATCATTGCATGTTATCACCAAAACCCAGCAAGCACCAGAGGGAAGGGCCTGCAGCATACCTGCGAAATACCTCCCTGCAGGATCCACCTTCCCATCATTGAATCGAGTATTTGCTTTATCCTTGTCCACTTGAGTGATGGTGGTTACCAGCTCCTCTTTCCATTTCAAAGCAGCAAACCTGGTTCCTAGGGTGATGACATAATCCCCAGACTTCCGGAGAGCCACGGAGCTCACAGGAGCATCTGGAAAAAGGGTGAAATTGAAAAGTGGGATGTGCTGTGAAGAGATATTTCTCTTCTGCCCACTTTAGACATGCAACCTGAACTCAGTGAAACCACAGGCAAGAGAAACAACCTACTTTTCTACCAACAAAATTGATGTTTAAATACATAGAAACAGATTATGTCATATGAACTTGAGTATTACCACTGCTACCAGGAGCTATAATCATTACCAGCACCTAGCTGAGCTAGGAGCTGAATTTAAAAAAAAAAAAAGTATAAAAAGGGGGACAGGAACATATACTTTTTACAATAGCTTACTGTGTGGGTTCCCCCCTCTCCAAGGGAAAAATCAATTGCCACAAGAGCTCTAGAGCAACTGTGTTTATTTAGCACAGCTCCTGCATAAATGAGCCCTGCAGTGATGGAGGCAGGGTATCTCTGCACTGGGACAGGACACAGTGGGCAGGAGAGACACCCCCCCCACACCACACTCTGCTGTGCTGCACAAACCTCCAGCAGCACCAAAAACACACCAAGAGTGGCAGGACTTCCCAAGAGCTAAAACAAAACAGAAAACTAGTAAATGCTCCAGATTAGTTTACACTCACTTGAGCTATTATGCATAAAACCTCAATTGCAGGTTATTATAAAGGAATTAGTAAAAAAAAACCCCAGTGAGTGTGAAGATAACATTTCTGTAAAAGCCTAACATCAGATGCAATATAGGGAGTAATAACTTTAGGCAGGGCAACAAAATCTGGCATATTATTTTCTATACATGGGACTAATTGCTAATTTTTAAATTTAAAACTGAAACATTTATTGTATTTATGGCTTTGCAGGGGTATAATTAGGTAATAGTTTCACAAACACTTACAACCACCACCAGTCACCACTAGGTACTAAGAGGAACTGCTCCTTTCCAGCTATTTGCTCACGGGTCAGGATGCCCCTTCCCTTGGAGGCCTGGCAGCAGTACCACCATGACAGAAACCCAAATGCTATTTGCCCCCAGCACTGGAGATGCACACCTGGACTGCAAGCTCTGCCGTAGCAGCTGAGGCTGCTGATGGTCTGGGCTCATTTACACTGAGGTGCCATTCCTCCCTCCCGTGCCAGGACAGAGGGCAGCAGAGTGCCCTCAGCCGTGTGTGGCACCTGCCACACAGAGTAATTTTGCTGGTCTTTGGATTGCCAAGTAACCACACCAATAAAAGTGGTTCTCTGTCTGTATCAGTGGCAGGGACTTTCCTAGCAGAGCATGGGAGTGCAAGTCTACATTTGCTCTCCCAGGAAAAAGCCAGGGGCCATGGCTCAGAGGACTCCTTCCACCTGGGCAGCCCTCAGGGCCTTCCTCCCACCATGGGGGGAGCAGCCCCGAAGCACGGCTGTCCACTGGAGGTGTTGGACATCCAGGTGCCCCTACAGCCACAAGAACGTTCCCTTACCTTCCTGACAAAGCACCCCAGAGGAAAGGGATGCATGAGGATGCAGCCACCCTACTGCTCACTGAACAAACATAGCACAGGCAGTGTCTCAGCCCATGCATCCAGCTCAGTCTGCTGTGACCCCGGAGGGCTTTGTTAAAGCAGCACCTGCAGGAACTGATTGATTTGCAGCACCATCTTATGCCCAAGAGAAAACTGACTATAAGGTCTCCCCTCCAGGCCCAGTTATGCATTTACGATGTTTCCCCTGCGGAGTCAAAAAGGGCATTAGAAGTTTTTTCTAAGCATGGGGTCGTTGTAATTCTCTATAAGCATAATAATGAATAATTTCTCTCTTCGTTTCTACTTAGGAGACCCACTACTATAATCACATGGCATTCTTTGATTGTTTGGGGGTTGGTTTTTTTTTTTTGTCTTTTAATCATGGCATTCCCAAAGGCACAGCTATTAACCATAACTATTTTATTACTAAAGAGAGGAAACAATAAAATGTGGTGTGCTCTCCCTTCCAGATCTCCAGAGGCCGCAAGTAAAAGATTACACCTTTGAGAGCAGATCAAGTTGAGGGGAAAGGCAAGAAGAAGCACACTCCCTCAGCTAAACTAAGAGGAAGTAAGTTTGGGAAGCAACTCTTCCAAAATTAGTATCAGGCCTTCTCTCATCCTAAAATGGGAAACTACAGTAATTTGAAAGGCAGATAAGCTCAGATCAGTTTCTAGTGAATAATGAGAACAGCTTACAGGTAGGCAAAATTGATTTTCACCAACTGTTACTGAACATGAGAAAATAATAAATTGTACTGAAATCACTTAAGGAGCTGTCTCCCAACACAAATATTTACTTTATCACATCCAGCAGTAAATCTGCAATCCTTTTTTTCCTAAGAGTTAGCATATCTCTTCCTTTCTGGAATAAATACTCAAACCACTGAGACTGTAACTGGTGACACCATTACCTTAAAAAAAGTATCAACTTCTTAAATCGTTTTTGGAAATCTTTCAATAGAGAAAATATTATGAGCATTAATCATTCAAATCAGAACTACTATAAACACCAACAGAAGAGTGTTACTTCTGGGACAAAGTGGGAACAAAAGAGAGCGAGTTGTGGACAACTTACAGGAAAAAAAAATAGATCAAACATAACCCAGTAGCACAAAATCATAGGGGAAGTCTCCAGAGCTACCTCTGGTCTGTATCTAGTGTCTGTACATAGTCCCAGTGTGCTGGCAGCCTGGGAAACCCCAGCTGTAGAAAAAGGTCTCCAGCTCTGAGCACCGTGCAGCTGCCAAGGGACACAACACGCAGCTCCCGCACACAGAGGGGGTTTTCCAGCGGCTCCTTACCCACAGGAATGGCCTGCACCTGCCTGGTGACCGGGCTCCAGCGGCACACCTTCCTACCCGTGATGTCCACGTACAGGAGCGCGCCCTCCTTCTCGTCCCACACGGGCGACTCCGCGATCCTGCAGCCCTCCTTGGCCACGCACTCGATCCTGACGGACGACATGGCCTGCGGAGGGAATCGTCACCGCGTGTTACCCCCGGGCCCGCCACGGCCTGCGGGGACCAACGAACGGGAATGGGGGGGGGGGGGGAAGGAAAAAAAGGGGGCAATAATAAAAATAATAAAAAGGAGGGAAAAATTAAATCGCGGGGTGCGTGCGGGCGCAGGGAGGGAAAGGCCGCTCTGCCGGCGGGCCCGCCCCCGCACGCCCGGCTGCTGGGGCGCACGGCGTGTGCCGCCGTGTCATGTACACTCACGAGTGTGTTTGTACCGAGGTACCTGCCTGAGAACGCGGGAGAGAAGAGGAACACCAAGAAATACAGGTAACTCGTAATAACAAAGCGCGCCCCCCGCACGCCCCGGCCGTGCCCGCTCCCCGCCCCGCTCCTGCAGCGGGCTCGGACACGGCAAGCGGCCCCTGGCCAGGGGCGGGCCCCCGCGGGCCGGGCTCTCCTGCCGGGCCCTTCGGGATCCTCCTCTCCGTGCGCGGCGAGCCCCGGGAGTGAGGGGGGGCGGCTGCTCAAGCAGCAGCGGCTCGTCCTCACCCACCGCTTCCAAGAACTGCAGAGCGGAAAAAGAGGGAGAAGTTTCCCACCGCAGTGCCCAGGTTTCTCAGCCCCCAGAGAGGCTGATTCCCAAAAGGCCTGGTTTCTGCTTGCCTTCTTGCCACAGAACCTTGGCCCTGGCTTCCAGCATCAGGGAACCTTAACAGCTCCTGCAGCAGCACCTTGGTTATCCAGAAATCCTGGCCCTTCAGCATGCTGTGCCCTCTTTTACTCCCTGTGCTGTATAGTCTCAAAAACTTTCAAAGCCACGAGGCAAACAGCTGGCATCAAAATTTGCAGATACAGTTCTCTGTTGTGCCTGCTTATCTCTGTGCTATGGCCACTACGGCTCCCAGGCCTCAAGTTTCAAAGCAGTGGGTACGTCTTATATCTCAGGTCTCCTCTTCAGCATCCTATGACATATTGCCTTTTGACTTGGAGTTGGTGATTCCCATAGGGATCAGTGACATCAAGTGGCTTCAGGCTCACTGCTGCGTGTCTTGTGTGTCTCCTCCTGGAAACTCAGGAGCACAAGGCAGGCACAGGCTGGCTTGCTGCTGTGTCCCCACAAACCAGAATTAACTAAGCTGCTCCAAAACTCACTTCTCCCCCATCCAGACTTTGGTTTCCAGCTCATGTAGCAGCCCCATTATTCAAGGGGTACTGCACACCAGTGAGCACAAAGCATCCAGCATGGTCTTTTAGGAGGTAGTCCCCACAAAGCTCCTCTTACAGATTTATCTCTTTGTTATCATACACCCTCTTGGCAATTATCACCTGTTGAATATTTTTATTTGGTTGCCTTTATTCACAAAGCAGGTGCTCACAGCCCAGGCTTCACTTGGTCACAATTTTTTCTAGTAGTGGTATATTTGGAAAGTTCATGGGCTACATGACCTTACCAACATGTGTTTCATGTACGCTTCTTTTGATAGAGCACTGATGTGATATTTATTAACTTATTGTGGCCTTATCTGAGCAGTTAAGACTTCTATTTTATAGGCTTCCATGGCATTCCTTCTGTGCTTAGCACTGAATTTCTCTTTCTGTCCTACTGCTGCCTGTACAACAAATAGCAGGATTTCATCTCAGACCTGACACAAGCAAATTATTAGCAACAGCCAACACAGAAAAACATCCAGAAAAAAAGTGTCACATCTCTGTCCTTTTTTTCCATACATTTTACAACATGGAAAGAAGATGCAGACGTTTTAAAAAATGCATGCAAAGAATTCATTAACTACAAGGAAGAACAATTATTGCTTCTTACAAAGCTTAGCCACATTTACTGCTCTCCCATTGTCTTTGCACACTACAAGGCCATTTGGGATACGATGCAAGAGCTTACTGAATCCAGCAGCAATAGGAGATACACCCTCAACCCACCTCACCAATCTCTCTGCTCCTTGCTGACTTAGGCATTTGCCAGCATGGTTTGGAGGCATCAAAACAAGCTGTGTGCTGGCACATACCTTGGGAGAAAATTAACAGCCTCTGTAAGTGCTAGGTTACAACACACACTCTGTGCCTTGTATTTTGAGCTTGGGTCTCTAGTTACATAGGACAGCACCCCTGCTTTGTCTTCTCTGTAATGGCTGATCCAAGCTTGCTGAAAGGTAGAACAGGGAGGAATCCATGGTTGGGGTGCCTTCACAGAGAGCATCAGATGATGTCTTCTGCCAGTACAAGTTTACTGTGGGAGAGAAGAGCACAGAAGAGGTGGCTGCCAAAGGTTGTGCTACTTTGCGCCTTCCCCACTGGGAACTTCCCACTGTTGAAGCACAGCCACAAAGTCTACTGTGTGGCCTCCAAATCTGACTGATAGGGAGCTTACACAGCACCTCTGTGGCTTCCAAAGGGCACGCTGGTAGCTCAGCACTTATTCCACATGGTAGTGCACATCATACACTTACTCCACCTGCTTTGCAGGGAGCAGGGAAGCAGAATTCTTACTTACCTACAATCATGAAGAACACAAAGAGTAGATCTGTGATGTGGGAGGCCCTGTAGGGTGAAGTCACAGCCCTCCCCCAGCCTGCAGGTTCCCTGAGCCTGCCAGAAGCCATTACCTTTCTTGCCAGTCAGGAAATGCTCAGTAGTTCTAGAGAACAGCCCAGAGCACCACAGAGATGGAAAAATCCCCCCACCCTCAACAACTGTAGGCAAGAAGAGGTGCTGGACTATTTCAGGCACTATAGAGACTGGGTTTTACTTCTGCTCATTCCTGGAAAGTTGAAGTTGTTCTTCTCTCCTTTTATGAGCCTGATCCTGTTATTTCTTCATCTTTAGAGCAATCCTCATCTTTTTTCCTTCACCTTTCGTCTTTACTACTGTTAGTCCTCCTTCCTGCTTGAAGTTGGGAGGGCTCTAGGCCTTATCCACAGCTGGTACAAAGTGCAAATGCCACAGTCAGATGTCTGTGCCCCAAGAGCTGCCTCCGAGTATGGAGTCTGTCAGGCCTCCTCTGCAGATGGGCGAGGTGCAGCTGAGAGCGGGGACTGCGCCAAGGGCAGGGGAGCCCAAGGAGCCACTACTTCAGAGCAAACCTGTTAAATCCATTGGGGCAACCAGAGTGGACACATGGGAATTCTCCACTAGCAGGTAATACTGCATTTGGGGGTGCACAGATGGAGGGACAAGCAAAAAACATTGAGCAAGAGCAGAGGGAGAAAGACAAAATCAGTCACTGCAATCAGTTGGCTGGAAAGCAATAGTTGGCACTGCTGTGCACTTGTTTGCAGCCAAATACAGTTCTTGGAATTGGCTTGTGTGTCCAGATCAAGTTTTATTTGTTAGCAAGCAACAAGTAGGTCCAGGAGAGATCAAACTGCTGAGAAGTTTAATTGTTTACTAGCCTGGATGATCATATTTGTGTATTTAAACATAAAACATTTGCCAAAGCAGTCCATTTTCCCATTTGCAAATGTCTGCTTGGGAGAAGGTGGCACCAGCAGACCTGTGCCCATTGACTAATTTATGTGTCTAACACTTACCACTGTCACACAAGTTAATGCAGAATGGATTAAGAATCTCAAATAGGGAATCTTTTTTACAAAGGATTGCACCAAATCACCATGAAGTCATACTGAAGTATTTAGCCTTTCAAGACTAGTTTTCACAACAATGACAACTGTGCCCTGTACTTATTACAATTCATTACACAAGACTAGTTTTCACAAAAATGACAATTGTGCCCTGTACTTATTACAATTCATTACACAGACTTCTTTCAGCAAATTCCTTCTGTACTGGCCACAGGCTCATGAAAAAGCATCTCTCACTTAAGAATACAATGCTATAAGTGAACGTGTGATCCTTTCCACTGCAGCCAGCCCCCCCAGTGCTTCATCAAGACCCTCACAATGTTACAGGTGCACCTCCAACTTCTTTGTCATGGGAGCACCAACAGGTGCAAGTTTCTGCTCCCTTAAGCTGCCTCACAAAACTGGAGTTCCCGGCCTGTGCCTCTCCAGACCTCCGCTCTGCACCGGGAGCAGTTGGGCAACAGGGTGCTTCAGAAAGCGTTCTTCAGTGGAGTGCAGCCAAGACATTTTTCATTAATGCCTTACTTTTCTGCTCTCTGTACCCCATGTGACCTGGATTTGCATTTTGCTTGCCTCAGGATAAAAAAAAAAGAGCATTGATATGTGCTACAGCAGCTGCAAAATTATAGTCACAACAGAGTTCATGCAACAGAGCCAGGACTTCAGGGAAAGGCAGCATCTTTCATTCAAATAACTGATTTAGCAACAGTACTTCCAGTGTTTGCAGCTTACAGGCATGCAAATCCTTTTTCTGGCCTAATCAAAAATAAATTTCAAATTAACTGCAGATTTACGGTGACTTCTCAGAGCCTAATTTAAGATGATCAACCAGACAATTTGAGGAAAGTCTGGTTTATGTACTAGCCATTTGTAACGAGTGTAAACTACAACTTGCTTATTAGTACCTGCATCACCTGGCTCATCCAGTTTTTAGGCCTCTGTGCTTCCTTTAACAAGGAGAGATAATCTGGCTTGTTGTAGAATAATCAGGAAAAGGATAAAATAATGCCCGTACTTCATTTTAGAGGAGACAACAGAACAACAGCTGAGCTAGTTTTAAGGAGGGAAAGCACTTTGTTCAGGTTCCATTCAACCAGATGCAAATGGAGCCTAAAATGCCAGTGACAGGGGTTCCCAAACTACTCAGCACCACCCTTCTGAGATAAGGAACTACAAAGGAATGCAACCAGACACCGTGGTTTCAGGTGAAGTGGGTGGGCTAGTTGAGAGACGTTTTTCCCCCTCAGATGACTCATTCCCTCACTAGGGCCTGCAGTTCCCAGGGTATCTAACTTTTTTCTTGTTACAGGTACTACTCTTGAAGTCTGTCACAAGCTCAAGAGCTCTCAGATGACCAAGAGATTTCTTGATGGCATCTTCCTTTTACGTTGCTGTTGCGCTAAGTTTTAAATTCTTCCTCAGGACACTGGCCCACTGATTTGGTGAGCAGAACAACTCTGGAACTGTTATGGAACTGTCACAATACAACTTGTGTCTTGCTCCCCAGTGCTCTTTCCTGGGGCTAGGGTGGGTGGAGCAGCACCTGAGGAAACACAGCAGAAAACGGAAAAAATGCCTTCAGGATGTTTAAGCCAAAATAAACCATAAAGGTGTCATTATGGAGCCTACCCAGAGATTTAAAACAATGTATCAGATAAAGCAGCCAAGGCGAGGCAGATACCCAGCTCCAGGGCTGCTGAGAAAGCAATGGAAGGCAGAGAGGGTCTGCCCAGCCTGAAACAAAAGAAGAGTCCCAGAGAAAGGGCAGGGCAAAGTGGATCCAGGAGGTTGTCCCAGACAAAAGAAGCCTACTGGAAAAAGGAAGATTATCTGGAAGCTGCACACACAGAGGCAGGGAAACTAATAAGCAACTATCTGAGGCTGCTTCTCCTTCTACAACCACGTGGTCACACAAATTTATCCAAGCTCTCTGCAGAGGGGGTTAACTTGAGGAACAGAAATAGGCTTGCACATCTGCTGTTTTCAAACAACTTACCCAACTGCTATGTAACATTTTCTTTCAGAAGGCTGTGCTTGCAGTCACTTTAATCCACCTGTCACATCCCGCTAGATGTGCTGACTTAGGAGCAGAGCCTGGCAGCAGTCATCCCAGGATCATCTCTGCAAGAGGGACGTATTGCAGAGTTGCACCCCAGGAGTGGCAGAAGTCTGTTCAGCCATGAAGCTGGTGTAAAAGGAAGGTTCAGAAGCAGCAGTAGGCAGGGCATCTCTCATGAAACCAGAGCCCAGAAGTCTGTGTGTCTTCACTTCTTCCTAAGGAAGCTGCATTGAGGCACTCTATTGTTTTCCATCTCTGCCCATCCCCAGTATTTTTCCCTTGCATGCCAAGCTCCCAGGTTGTGCAAGCAGCTTTTGTTCCTTAATTCGCATCAAAAGCATGTTTTCCTAACAGATGTGTCAATTCCCTGCAGTGCTAAACCTTTACAAGTACTGGGATCGTCACAATTTCCAACGATCAAAATGAGTAGTTTCGCTGGATTATCTTCACAGCTCACAGAGGCAGGCTTTGAACACTGGGTCCCTCCCAGGTATCAGATACACATCATGCGTCTGCAGTACAGCCTCTACATCCAGGCCAGGTAGCCAGATGTACCACATTGAAATCAAGGGAATGTTTCAGGCTTACATGGAATAGCTAAACATTTGTCATTTGTCCTTCTATGGTTTCAGATTCATGGTGCAAAGGAAACATTCCACAAGTTATATACACAACTGAGAAACATTTCTTTCAGGGCAGAAACATAAATGCAGAAATGATGGTGCTCAGAGCCACTGTGCAGCCCCAGTTAGTCCTTAGCCACGTTACCATCAACAAATAACCACAGTTATATGAAAAGACTCTACAAACCAATAGTAGCTGTTTCCAAATTAATGGATACCAATCTCTTTTCCTTGGCCCTGTCTTTCCCACATCCCAGCCACAAGCAGACTGTATGTGCAGAGGGAATTAGAAGCCACCAGTCAGAAAGTCAAAACAAGGAAGTCCGTTGCTGGTATCTGTTGCAAGATGTCTTTAGGGAAGAAGAAATCTTGGTCCTGAAAAACAACTGGCAGTCCAATGCTTACTGCTTCTTCCTAGTCCTGGTTTTTCTTCCCTTCTATCTGCACCTTTATTGCCTTTCCCCCTTTTTTTACCTCCTGTTTGTTTTTCAGCTGAGGGACTTGAGCTCCATTTCACCCAAGCTTTCTCCAGCTCCAGTTCCAGCCTGCCTGGGGCCACCTGCTCAGTCACTCCAGTCCTTAAGCCAGTCCAGAAGTGTGTTGTTGGCTGCTCAGTTCTGACTCACTCTGCTGCTGCCAGACCCATTGCAGAAGCAGGAGGGTCACTGCTGCCTGCAACACCCACATTGCAAATCCCATCCTTCTTGAAGGCTGCCTGTTGCAGAGCCAGGCAGAGGAGGGATGCTATGGGATCAGTTGTGCAGCTACCCCAGCACCTTTCTCTCCACCTTCTCGTTTTGCCTTCTTCCCTGCTCTAGGCCGGGGAGCAGCTCCCCTGTGCCAGCAAGGTACCTCACAGCACCGGCCTGTGGAAGCAGGGGGAACTACAGCAAAAGGTCGGGTAAAACCCACAAGAAGCCGACACGAGCCCAGGAACCTGCTCGCCCTGCTTTGTCCTTTGCACGCAGATGGCAACAGCGGGCTGGTGAGCGTTCAGCTGCACACGTCTGCGCGGTTACAAGAGGGATCAGACAGAAGGCCTGGCTACGGCTCTTCCTCTGTAACTCACTTTGTCCAAGCAGGGAAAACCAGCCATACTACAGCATAAGCAAATACATTGAAAAGTGAGGCCAGGGCAGCAAATGGTCTGTTACATTTGCTCAGCTAGGCAGAAAGAAAAGCCAGGCTTGCACTATTTGCTTTGCACAGCAAATTAGTGCTCAGCGACTCTTTTCTGGGAGGCTGAAGGGGAAGGGTTTTCCTGGATACTTAACTTATTAAAGTATTGCCAAATCTGCAGAAATAATTTACTCCTGATGGACACAGAACTGATGAGTTTCACAGCCTGCCAGACACAGAGGGTAAAGCCCTGAATAAATCACAACAAATGAAAATATTGTTAGCAGTTTCATAATTTAATGAAAAAGTACTTGTAAAAAGGGGACATCTGAAAAAGACCGAGTCCATATTGGAAAATTGAATATATATATATTTATATATATAAAACAAAATGCAAAAACACAAAAAAAATTTGACAAATAAGGTTAAGAGGTAATACTTCAAACAGTTAGCCACCGAACGCACAATAAAAACTAGCAAATGCACTTTGGGGACAATACTTGAGAACTACATAACCAAGGGCTCCTTCATATGTCTATTAAAATAATGTAAAAATTAGCAAAACCATTGCCCAGACTGGAAACAACTGAATTGATAACCCCAGAAGAGCAGAAACGCTGAGTTTTGCTGAAGCACCATTTTCCTCTCTCTTCTGTCATATGCTTCCAGCCACAAAATAACATGAACACTTTGCTGACCTCCCAGATGAGTGTTCCCAATAAAAGCTTCGTAAAATTTCATGGCCAGTGAGAGAGGATTACTAATAAATATTGAAGGAGAACTAAGAGAATCAGAACCGGAATACAAATGAACAGACATTTGTTTACTTATTCTGAATGACCCATGGCTTAGAACACAAAGCATTTCCCATTAAAATAAAATATGTGGAAACCTAAATTGCTACTGCATATTTACACCAAAAGAAATAATTTTGGAGATACAGCTCTAGAAAGATCAATTACACAAATATACATAAAATCAAGAAGTAAAAAAAAAAAAAAAAAAAATTAAGATGCATGAAGCAAACAGAGCAGATTGGCCAAGTATACTTTTTTTTATTATTTCACTACTGAAGAGTCCTCCAGCCCCTGACCTGCTAGTCCTATTGCAACTAGGGAGATTTCAAAGTTTAAAACAAATCTGAAAATGTCGTTGCCATTTCCCAACCTAAAAGCAATAAATTAAAACCATGAAGCGAAATGAGTTGCTGTTCAGATGCTGCATAGCCATCTCCTCACTGTGGGGGGGACACCTTTTGTTTCTAGACAAAACTGAGCCCTCAACAGAGCTATATGACCTGCCCTACACTACCTATGGGCCGTTTCAGCCAGTGATGTGGGGACAGAGGATGTTGTGTGTTTATGAAATGTACAGCATTTCAGAGAAAAACAGTGCAGTTGCTTTGTTGATCAACACAACACAATCTGTAAAACAAGAAGTTAGTTTGCATTCAAACAAAAATCCCTGTCATTGAAACAAACAGAAAGGGATTCATTCCCTTCCCTTCTCGACTCCTCAGTCAGTACTGACTGAAATTTAACGATTATTTAACAACTGCTGATTTTAAAGGACACACAAAAGATGTGTTAGACTGGGAAACAGCAACTGATCCAGAGGTTGAAAAGCAGTGTAATAAAATAGTAGATTTTAAGCAATTTAAAAAAAAAAAATTAATTAAACCATCATACTCCAAATGATGACTGGCTAGAATTTTACAGACCTAGATGCCAGAAGGCTCCTATGCCTGTGTTCAGGCAACTAGGGTTGAAAATTTGCACCTGAAAAAAAAATTCAGCTAAAATTATTTCTAATTCAGCTGACTTTAAAAATACCAGGTAAAAACACCTCTGGATATGAAATCTCAGTTTCAAGAGGAACCTGGCATCACCGGTGATTGCCTAAATGTAAGAGTCAAATAGCATTTTTCTTTGAAGTAGTACATCTACTTTTGTAAACACTATCCACAAAATTAGCCATCTGTACTTGTTAGCTGGGTAAAATATTTACAAGTGCATCCCACAACAAGCATCTATGTACAGAGATTAAAAAAACTGAAGTACTAGAAGTTGTATATTTACAAAATAAGCGAATTATTGTGAAGAGAAACACAACCTTCAGCAAAAGCAGGGAATGGGGGCACATCTAGAGGTCAGCGAGTTTGGCAGCGCCAGCGACGCCCGCTTCCGCCCTCCGCAGGGAGCCCGCAAACGCCACTGCAGTTCGAAGCCTCCTGCAGAAGGGGATCGTCACTTAGTAGTCACTTTGGGCCTGATCCAGCAGAGCACATCGGCATGTGCTCGGATATCTGAGCACAAACGTTCCCGGGGGAAACCAGCAGGACTTCTCACATGCTTAACTTCCTAACACATCCGCAAGTGCATTGCTGGATCAAAGCCATACTGCAGCTGCCGTAACAACGCAGTTTCAGTGTCTCCGTTTGCAGTCTCTTGCAACATGTTAGAGCAAAGCAAGGACTTCTTTAAAACCTGTCCACCACCATGAGACTGACTCCACATGAACACGGTGCCTCGCACATTAAGCTGGCAAGGGGGAAGCGGTTTCCTGAATTTTTGCACAATTAACGCCTTGTGCTCTCCCAGATGTTACGCTCTGATAAAACACACGACTTCCACATGACTTTGTGGATAAGTGAGCTAACCTTGCAAAGACTGCAAACCAATTCACAGTTGAACAAAACTACTCTGATTTCTCTCCCCTCTCCCATCCCCTACTGCAGCTCTTCCTAACATAGGTCCTAGACTATTTTCTGGAACCTTTTGATGCTGAGCTTTGCACTGGTACGCTGGAATACATAAAGGCTGAATTACCCCGTGGGGGCTTCTAATCACCTTTGTACCGAACTGTGAGATATCATATTCTTTTTGTTTCTATTGTGACAATCTCTTCCAAAGTCCTTACTTGGGCTTTCTCTCTCTGAGCTACTTCGTCTTAACCTCACTTGCTCTTTGTTTTCATCACTTTCTGCTTCAGAGTCACTCAGCTCTAAGTCAGGACAGTACCCATCATTGTCCTGGTATGGAGCACCTTCAAGTGTCTGCTTGCTCCACAAGCGATCTTTCGTTGCAAGTCTTCTCGTTGGCTTTTCACAGCACCGGAGATCTTCCGTGGTCCTCACCAGACTGTTGGTAGCCTCTTTAAAGGACCGGCTGAAATGTTCTATGGTGGATTTTCGGAATCCACTCTGGCTGGCCAAGTGAGCCGTGAGCACGGACTCTTGTTCGTAGGACGTCTGGCTGGAGCTGTCTCTCTGGCTCACATCTCCAGCCCTGCCCATCAGACCATTGGATTTGGACACCAGCCTTGAGTTCTCCTGCTGCACCCGCCCATTCCCAATGGAAGACTGTCCATGCAAAGCAGCCTGGAGTGCTAAAGGCTTCCCGGATGGCTGGCCCCGGTGAAACTCCATCAGCTGCGTGGGGCCAGAATCCTTTGCCTCGCTCCGAGGCTTGCCAATCCCTGCCAGCAACCCGTTACTTCTGCTGTCGTGCTGATACCTGGCATAAGATTTTGCTTTAATTTCGAACGATTCCTTTGACATTGGCACACTCCGTTTGCTGTAAACAGTGCTGTTGTTGTCAGGAGAAAGCGGTCTGTTGCCAGGCTTCAGCGAGTTATTTTTGCAGTCTCCCAATGCTGATTTGGGCATTTTTAACTTGAGGGTGATCCTGGGAGGTGGGTAGAACAGTGTGTTCTCTAGTGCACTTGTCAGGGTATGGCCTACAGGAGAAAGAGACAAGAAAGCAGAAGAAAAAGAAAAAAGGTGCTTTTAAAAACAGTAATTTCTTTTGTCACCCGTAACAAGTTTTATAGGCCATTATAAGGTGATGCAACAGTAAGAAGCATTTGCAAATAATTACTGTGAAATTATTTTAGGACACTAAGGAGAAGCTGGGAAAACCAAACTGTTCCAAATTATCCACCACTTTGGAATTTAGGTAAGCATTTAAATATTTCCACTAAAAACAACAATGTGCCCTTTTTACGGGGCTTCAAGCCAGTGAATTGAACCAGTTTTGAGATGTGACTGAAGTTGTTCCAACAAAGCTGTAAAAAAAGTTCATATTCAGTTTTGGATGAAGAAAAAACAATGCTTCAAACTGAGTTTCAATTTGGACTTGGTTCAACTCTCTGCTTTGTATTATAAAATTCTCTAAGCTTTAAAAGTCTAAAATTTTTACCTCGACATATGAGTTATTTACGATAATACATGCATACAGCACCCACTGCAAGTATCAAGCTATTATAATAAGCATTAAAAAAACACTTGTATTTGTAAAGACATAGAGTAAACTTAGTAGACATTTCTAATAAAATGCATTTATGCACAAAAGCAAGGAGCTTCAGAGTGCCAGTGCTTCCACGAAGTACTAGTCTGAGCTAAAACAGTTTAAAAAAACCTACCTTATCAGTACTAATGAAACCTACCAGCATTTCAGGAGCAGAGAAAAAAAGCACAAAGACTTCACCCTAAACTGGTGAAGTATGTATCTTGAAAGACCAGAGAGATCTTAATTTCACACAGGAAAATAGCTGCCTTTCCTATTAAAAAAACCCCAGTAATTACACTGGTATGCATACTCTCTTCCTCTTTCCAAATACTGTGTTCCTTATCTTAAAAAGTTGCTGTAAATGTGAAGGGCAGAGTAGGGTTTGGCACCTCGGCATTCCTAAACAGTTACTAGTCACTATTAATAACCAGAGTACTTGAACTCTTTTTGAAGGAAGGAGAGCAACTGCAGATGGCAAGCTAAGAAACCTGCGCTGCTCATGAAGGCACAGGAGAGCAGCAGCAATTCCCATCAGTCAACTCTTTCTCTTGCCTGAAGAAACCAACTACTGACAGCAAGCAAAAAAGCTTTCTCAGCTGGAGAACCAACCAGCAGGACAGAGCTTGCTGTGGGGAACCAGTGCCACGGACCAGCAACCCAAGGGTGCACAAACCTGGAGATCACCACCAGCTCATTTCTGCTATCTGGATGCCACACTGATTGATAAGCAATAGGCAAATACCCAGAAAGAGCCATAAAATAAAGAAATATTGAAGCAAATATTTTAAGCAATTTAAGAGTTCTCTCTGTGTTGCTACTTTTATTGACTATGTACTTGAAGAAAATTCTTGAAGACATTTTTACATGTTAAAGGCACTAAGCAGGAACATAAAGAGAATACACTGTTTTAGTTTAAATACAGGCAGGATTTATACATATTTTACGTTTATATGATTACCTGCAGCCATTTCCTGATTAATGAGTTGAACTTGCAAGTTGAAGACCTGTTCATGAACTTTACTGTGGGACAACTTCAGTTTCTCTCTCCTGCTTACCATGTAGCAGAGATTTCTTACCTACAGAGGAATAACAGGAGACTTAACAAGCAATAAGAAAATAAATCCAGACAGTTTAAAAAGTGTATCATCAAGAGAATCAAAACAACATTACATGGAAGATCCCTTGGTAAAGTTCTTGTCAATAGTACTAAACATACTTAACAATGCATTAAAAAAAATCCCTTCTTTTTTTTTTTCCTGTCAATTCAACAAATGCCTTGAAAATATTTTGCAAGACAACAGAATGTATTTTCATTTTGGCTGACCCATTTATCAGTTTATTTTTTGACTCCATTGCATTGACTCATAAGGTTCAACAAGGCCAAATGCAAGATCCTGTTCCTGGGTCAGAGCAGTACCCAGGATCAACATGGGCAGGGGGATGAATGGATGGAGAACAGCACTGCAGAGACAGACATGGGAATAACTGTGGGTAAAAAATTGGACATGACCCAGCAATGCACACATACAGCTCAGAAAGCCAATTGTATGCTGGGCTGCATCAAAACCAGCATGGCCAGCAGGGCATGAAAGGTGATTCTGCCCCTCTACTCTGCTCTGGTGAGACCCCACCTGGAGTGCTGCATCCAGCTCTGGGGTTCCCAGCACAAGACAGACATGGACCTGTTTGAGCAAGTCCAGAGGAGTGCCACGAAAATGGTCAGAGGGCTGGAACTCCTCTCTGCTGAAGACTGAGAGAGTTGGGGTTGTTCAGCCTGGAGAAGAGAAGGCTCTGGAGAGAGACCTCACTGCAGTTTTTCATTATATGAAAAGGGATTATAAGAGAGAGAGAGACCAGAGCCTGTAGTAACAGAAAAAGATGTCATGTTTTCGAACTGAGGGAGGGTAAGTTTACATTGGGCATGAGGAAGAAATTGTTTACAGTGAGACACTGGAACAGGTTGCCCAGACAAGTTGTTGAAACCCCATCCCTGAAGTTCAAGGCCAGGTTGGATGGGGCTTTGAGGAAATCTCATGGAAGGAGTCCCCATCCACGGCAGGATGGCTGGAACTAGATGGTCTTTAAGGTCCCTTCCAACCCCAACCATGCTGTGATTTAGTTCCACATAATTCTATTTTTACTACTTGTCTGAGTTAATAGCAACACTTCCACCTAAGGTAATAGAATAAGAAGAGACACTGAAAGCTCTTGATAAATACCTAAGAGTTCTTTCAAAACACAGGAACAGCATAGGGGCTGGTTAAAAGGTATGTGTCAAACATACTTTTCCCAGCACCCAGTTCCATCTGTTCAGAACTGGAATCTCTTTACCCAGAAACAAAATTCCAAGATTCCCCAATTTATATTTATCCCAAGATATAACAGAGTAGAAAATCTTGTGGCACAAGAAGTCTAGAAACTTGGAGACAGGCATTTCAAATTATGAATCACCTCCACCCAAAATAAGTACCTCAATTTCAACAAAATTTGGTACAAACCAAATGTTTATCAAACAAAAAGCCTGACATGGTCTCTTGAAAAATAAAAAACAATCCACCCCCAAATACCAATCCTCCATCTGAAGCATGTTATGGGTTTGAAATTTTTTCTTAAAGTAAGCTTCCATACCAAAAGCAGTCCTGGAAAAGATCTGAGATTGATTATGACAGATTCAAGACAACTGACAGGTGCAAATCTTGGCTCCAACAATCTTCCTGTATTTTCATGTTGTTCTCTTCTCAATATTTGTTTCTCCTTTTCTTACAACACTATTACCTCTCTTCTGATTTTACTTCCCCTCTCCTCATCACATCTACTTTATTACCTTTTTTATATTCACTATCTACCTCTAAGCACTTGAAAACTGCGGGTCACCACTACCCAACAGGCCAACCTAAGGGGCAGCCTCCAAGTGGTAACAAGCCTTACTCTTACTTTTTGTTTAATAAAAGTAACATTTTTTTCTCATTTGATATGTATCACTAACTACTACTACAGTGGGTCAAATAAATTTCCTCATTTTTTAAACATTTACTCAACTGAAGCTGAAATCATACAGTCAATTACCAAATATGTCCATTGTGCATAGAAATATGCATCTTAAACCACATAAAGGAACAGCCTTCAAGCAAGTCAGGAAGCACTCCTCTCACATTGGATCTTTCACGGGACTGAGAGGGGCAGGTCCTGAAAGTCTCTGCAGCAGGCAGTGCAGCATATCAAAAGATTGGCGTTACTTTAAAAATTTTTTTAAATTATTATTTTTAAAATCATCTCCTTTTGCTTTCTCCATTCCTACTTTCATCCACAATGAAAGATCTTGCTCACCTGCAAATAGTTTTCAAAACTTTACAAGTTAAATTCTTACCCTCTCTAGGTCCTGCCTTAAATGCATGAACATCCTCATGCGAGTATGAATGCTATCTTCTTTTGGCTGCACCAAGCCATTTTCTTCATCCTCCTTGGGAGGAAACAATGGTTTGTTAAAGTTACTTTTTCGCTTTAATTTCCAGTAATTGTAGATGAAGTCTACAGCAAGTTTAGGAAGGCCCAGCTCTGCTGCAACATCCTCCACTTTTACTAGTGAGTAAAACTCTTCTTCCAGCTCTCGGAGTTTTTGGGCTCGCAGGCTCGTTTTCTCACTCTCTGTTTGCTTCTGCTCTGACACGCTCTTGGGGTGCTCCTCAACATCAGGCAGTGAATTCTGTTTGTTCTTGCTGTGCTTTAGACAATATGACTTGAACTTGACCTCATCCCCATCATCCAGGATAGTCTTCATCTCTAAGCTATGCTCAAAGGCACAGGTGACATGAAAGGCAGTGATGCAGCTTTTCACGGAGCACTGCATACAAAATAAAACAAAAAGCCTCAATTACTAACAGTAGCAGCAAACCAGAAAAAAAGGACATAACTACCTCAACTACATGAAAATCCATCCCTACCAAAACCTATTTCCTACACGTTCTTAAAAATAGTACCCTTGAAGATGGTATTACCCAATTTAGTATTTTCTTGTTTGCAAAGAGTGTTCAGTGGAAGGAATTTTCTGCCCATCTTTGATACACATAGTAGTGCCTGTTAAACATCTCAGCCTTATTCAAAAGGCAGCAATCCAGACTAATTCCTAAATCCTGTCCAGTCAACTAATTTGATAGCAAATGGCTATGAAGAAGCACACATCTATCCAACCGTCATCTCCATTGTAAAACATCTCTGAACACAGGAAGAACAAAGTGCAAAACTGAAATTGCCCTTCTGACAAATTCACCCCTGCAGAGTCACTATGGGACAAGTACGTACCTGAATGCAAGCACCAGTTTTCAGTTTGCATAAACTACACACTAGAGCCCATCGACTTGGTGGAATGTGAGACACCTTTGTGATTGGCTCCATCCTTTCTGGGCAAGCAATACTAACCTGTAAAGAAACAGAACAGAGTAGAAAACTGTTATCAAAGGGGGAAAAAAACCCCCAAGCTCTCCATTTATAACAGAAGAAGAAAGCCATTCATTTCTCTTCCTGCAAGATCTCCATGTGCTCATACTTCTTAGAAAGGGACCCCAAAAGATCCCACAAGCAGGTGATAGTGTGGAATACTATCAGTTTAACCTGGTGACTAAAAGTTGCAATTATTCAAAACATTCGAGGCACTTACAGCACTCCCTTGTTATGAATCAGTGCCCTGGTTCCAGCCAGGACAGGGTTAATTTTTGCAGTAGCCAGGAGGGAGCATGGCTTAGTCTATACCAGCTCACATTATTTTCTGAGGACAGGGGGAAGGGCTCTCTTCTGGTCAGGGTAAGTGTGGCGTGAAGCGAGTGGTCAGGTAGTGTTGGCTCCTTCGTTACTGACAGTGCAGCTCTTACTGTTTATTTTCTTATTTCACTGCTGCTTCCAGTAAATTGTTCTTATGTAGATCAGTGATCTTTAGCATTTGTGCCTCCAAATCTCCTCTCCAGCCTGCTGCAGAGGAGGGGGGAGTGGCACATGGTTTGAAGTGCTTCAGTAGGAACACTAAATTGGGGAATACCATTCCTAAACCACTACCAGTTGAGAGACTGCAGCAAGTGATACTTAAGTTTTTTCGATTCCCTTGTGGTTTTGTTTCTGTTTTTTTTCCCCAGTGCTGCTTTCACAGGTCTAACTTAAAAAGTGCCAAAATACAAGCCCCTCAGAACAAAACAGGAACGCTTTCCTGAAAAGCTCTTTCTATAAAATCCCTAGATCTGCTACAGTATCTACTCCTGTCAACTCAAGATTTGGGACAGAACCAGATCTATCAGTCAGCAGCCAGGAAAAGCCTTGCTTCCCAGCCCTGCCTCTCCACTAAGCATTCCCATTGCAAGAGGTGATCCTATACTAACTGATTTCCTAACTATGGATTGTATCAAACATAATTTGAGAAAAAACACAACAAGCTTCTCTTATTGCAAAGCAGGATATATTGTCTTGTGCTAATGTTCACGTACTTAGACTGGATGATCAATTTGTCTCTGGTAGACCAGATTAAAGATATTACTAAAAGTAAGAAAGAAAGAAAGAAAAAAACAGATACAGACAGAATAGCTTTTCCTATTCTTTGTTATATTAACTTCCACATATCCATTGTGATAGAAGTTTCTCAGTTGCCTGTTGTCTACACAGGGCAATGAGGACTGTCCTCTATGATTTGGACACCAAAACAGATATATCTGTATCTGTAGGCATCCCTGAGCCCCTCCTGACAGGATTTATCCAAGCACAGAAACAAAAACTTGGCCAGCTCTGAATGACTAACATGCAGAACTGAGCCAATATGAGAATGGCACATGGCAGAAGATTTCAGTGGGATAACTGTCCCAGGAACACCAGCCTCCAAAAGTTTGGATTTTGACACTTCTACACTTTTTGAATTTAGCAGCTGCGTGCCTTGGAGGGCTACCTGGCTGAAGCAAAACCACAATGCTGATACTAGCTAGGAAGCTGTCCCACACTTTCTAAAAGCAATTCATCTGAATAGAGCAGACCAGTATTTCCTGTGGTGGGATATGGGCTTCTTCCCAAAGGTGTCAAACCTAAGAATTCAAAGAAAGGAGGTTCCTAGGTCATGCTCTGTGGCACTGTGAGGCTAGAAGAAAGCTGATGGCTTAAAAAAGCAGGTAAGGATGAGATTTCAACAACAATTATTTTGGTTTTTTGGAAAATTTTAAGAGCATTACGCTACAGTAATTTTCATAGATTAACTTCACAATAAGAGTCACCCATGGAAATCGGGGTTGTATGAATTAGTTTAACATGTGATAATTAAACTGGTGACTTTACAAGAACCAGTAGCTGTATTTCCTAGCTTCCCTTTGGGGGTACACTATCAATCACTTGATGCACATACTCATTTTGAAACCTGTTTAATCCCTGAGGATGAAAAGCTTTGCTTCAGCAGACCTCCTCAGTGAGGTAGACTTACCCAAAGATAGCAGTGCTAAGTCATAGTTGCTATGCTCAGAATATTTTTGCTATTCTCCCCTTATCATACATTGCTTTAAGGATCATTTAAGTAGGTGGAAAAAACAGCTTTGCAAGAGATTACTCAGTTCATCATTTCCACATTAGAAAAAAAAAAAAAAAGCTGACCAGCAGTTCATGCATTAATGACATAAATTGACTCAGATATATGTTTGTCACAGTACTTCCTCCTCTGATCTGCCAAATGCAAGCCCACATCTTCTGGAATATACTGAGGTGAACTGGCTGCATGGCATTTCCAAAAGTCTTCATTAGGAAGACACTGAGATGCTTCAGAAGGTTCAAGTTTTAAAGAAGAACAGGCAGGCAATATGTAATGCCCTCATGAGATAGAGGCAACAAACAATTCAACCTCTTGTGGCCTTCCTATAAATTGGTGGAAAAGTGACAAGACTGTCCCTGGAATGCCCAAATAGTTCAACAAAAACATGGTCATCATTCTTAAATATGATCAAATGTAGCTTTTTTACTTCCAAAAGGAAAGAGCCTAACTTGACCATGCTCAAAACAGCTGGTTACAAGTTGCACATGTATTTTTGAAACAATATTGTACTAAGATTGGCTGTTACCACTACACTAAGAGACAAGACTTCCTTTAGGAATTAAGGGATTGTGTCAATGTATCAGGTTGTCTATATTCTTTTCAAAAAGAAACCAGAATCTGCCATGATTTTTTTCTGGAGACTAAGTAATACCAGCTTTCCCCTGGGCTTCCCAGCAGGAGCTGGGAATTTATGTAGACCTTTTTTCCCCTGTCCCTCTCTGCCCCCTTAAATGTTCTCCCTGCTTCTTCCCCAGAGGAGACCCATAAGGTCAGGAAACATTTATATTGGAAATACTGTTCATTCAGCTTGTAATGCTGGCTGTTGATATTACCCCACTTTGTAAAAGCACAAAGAGGCACTTACAGAGTCAGGTGCAATTTATTTATACTGGCCTCGTGCCACCTGCATGTTTCTCCAGAGAGGAGTCAAGGCAAAGTCTGTTTGAACTTTGCTGCTCACAAGGGATCCAGAGAGCAGAGGCCAACCTTTTCATCCCCCAAGAATTCCCATTCCAAGGCAGAAATGATCCATCTGCCATAACATGTAGTCATTTTCTCCATTTCTTCACCTTGCATCAGGTTAGATCTTGACTGCTATACTCTGAAGAAGTTCTAAGAGTGGGAGAGAGTGAAGACAATGGGTTGTTGAAGCCTATTATCTGCAACTGTTGTGCACATGATCAATCACCCTGCTGTCCTCTGCTTCCCTGCTAACTGTGCCACCAACAGCTGCACCAGTACACAGGGATCTCCATCAGGCTGGGAAGGGCAGCCCAGTGGCTTGAGCACAGTCACTCACAACAGCTGCTCCGGACAGTCAATTTCGTCTTTCCTCTACAGGCGGGGGGGTTAGCACCTTCTGCTTCAGCTAACACCACACTGACTGGCAGAGGACATACCTGTAATAGGTTATCTAAGGCAGAGAAAGACCTTGAATTTCAAAACACTCAATACAGGTTTTCTGGTATCTGTGTTTCCTTTTTTTTTTTTTTAATTTAGAAGAATGCCTTTAAAAAAAACATGAAACAGACCACATATTTACACTAAAGCAAAGTAAAGGCAGAAGAAAACGAGGATATAAATCAACAATGAGTACACTTTGGAAAGTAAAAACCTTTAAATGTCCCAATCAGTCAAGGGAGCATAAAGAAAGCCTTTAAACAGCATTAACTCACAAGGAAGGCAGGGAAGAAAACACATTTTAAGACAGTGCTGAATGAATTAATGCAGGAGAATACCTGGCGCAATTGACTGCAACAATGCTAGACTACACTTGGTGACTCACGAAGCCTCTTTGAACCTTTTGCCACAAGACACAGACATGTTTATAGCCCCCTCCTCCCTGCATTCTGCCTTGCTCCACTTTGTTAGGGCCACAAGAGGAAATACCAGTGACTCTATAATTAATCTGTTTCTTTCACGGAGTTCCAGCATGCTAGTACCTTGGGAAGAGAAAAAATGAGATATGAGAATACACATTCTCCCGTGAAGCATCCATACCTGGGTCTTCAAGCTCTATGTCTTTCTTGCCCCTTGCAGCACATAAGGCCACTCCAGACAGGAACTGACCTGCCATTTTAGTAGAGATTTACAAAGGTTTTTTCTGGCTTCTCTGGTAACTGAATTGTTTTACAAGTGATTACACACAAGCCCGAGAGAGAAAATGGCTCCAAGAGGCATTTCCCTGCAGGCAGGTGCCACCTCTTCACTATGCCTGACACACTTGCTATTGGTGTGGAGGGGTGGAGGTGTCCAAAGCCTGGAATCACTAAATGGGCTGTGGAAACAGCTGGATTCAAGCTCTCCCACCGTGAGTGTCCCCCAGCAGCTTCTCCTCCTCAGCCAGAGGGAGGTGGGCAGGCAGGAAGCCAGTGTGTGCTTCCTGCCCTGCCATCACCTGCTCCCAAACCTCACTGTTCCTCTTCTGCTGATGAGAACAACATGGCAAACACATGCAGAATGGACCTCTTAGAAAAAACAGTCAGCTCAGAGCCAAGGAGAGCTTCCAGTCAAGACACTTAATAAGTACAGGAGGAGAAATGATTTTTAAAAAATAAATATTTTTTGTTTTCTTCTCAGCTCCTCTCTCCTTGAAGGTCAAAGAGATGCCAGAAACTACAAGAAGGCCTGAAAGGGGAAAGTGCAACTGCAAAGATTTTCTCCTTAAGAAGCAGATATTAACACCCGAGACAACTAAGAATTACACATTGTATCTGGTTGCTAAGTTAAAAAAAACCCCCACCAAAACAAAACACCAAAATCTTAACATCTTCCTCAAAGTTGTGCACACATTAGGCCTGTCTGCAATTGGGAGCAGAAGATTCAGAAAATACTGTATCCTTGATTTCATGGTGCTGACAGACCTGGCTACTGCTTCACATTAAACCACCTGCCATAATGCATTTGTGAAACTTACCAGAAATAAAATGTAAATATTCCAAGTGCAGAATTAAACATAAACTCCATCTATACCTAAGTGAACTTTCTGTTTTACAGAACTACACTGTGATGCTAAACTTGATTCAAAATTGAGGAGAAGTGTAAAACTTCATTATGACACTCTCCATATATGTTATGTACAGATTTATCAAAAAAGCCTTTACTTATGAAGCATAACATGGAGTTAAAAATTCTCATCTCCCCACCATTCAGAAAAAACCTAATTCAAAGAAACCTTAACTACAAATTTTAGCATACATCCTATAGAAATAATACAGTGCAGGCATTCTTTAAACAAACAAACACAACTAAGAAAAAAAGTGGAGGTATTAATGCAAATTACACATGCATCTGAGCATACAAATTCATCAAAAAATAAGAGAGACAATGAAGCTGCAGTTGTAAGATACAGCATATTTCAGCAGTCCTTTCTAGCAGGTCACAGATACCATAACGACACCAAGAAGTGATTGCTGAGTAAATGGAGGTAACAAAGTGACTCATTAATAGAACATAAGCTGGACTCTATCCGACTCTTCACAGACTGAGAAGGCTTATCAGAATAAATCCCAGTATTATGTCAGACAAAGACCTTAAATCACGAGAATGTAAAAGGGCAGATGATGGAACAAGAAGGAGGACAGGACAGAAATTAGGTTTTTACCTCTGGAATCCAAAGAGCACAGCTCACATGTGCCCACTTGGTCCCTGTCCTGGTAGCTTTCATGGCACCTCCTCTTTTGGGACAGAGGAGGCACTGAGGATGTATTCCCAGGACGCAAGTGCGACACAGCCAGCTCCCTTCAGGTACTTTTAAGATACCATAGCAAGCCTTGGAGAAAAACAGATATTGGAATCATTGTGCTGAAACGATTTCACACACAAGCATTCATATTCACACAGAGGAAAGCTTGCAAAAAGTAAAGGCACAATCTGGCCTTCACTTAATCTTTCTGTGATTTCTTTACCTTAAAATGAGCCAAGTGATCCAAGAGAGAAACAGCCTCAAAAGCAATCGTTTCTACATCTGTTTATAAAACATATCCATTGTGACTGCACAACAGCACTGGTGTTATGAACCTTCACCTTTGCTTTTAGTGACTTTTAAATTTCTGAAGTGAACAACATAGACATTTCTTTAAATTAGCTTCTGTATTTAATACTTTCTAAAATCACAATTTCCTACTGCTAAGAACTTAACACTCTAACATAATTCTATTTAGATGTGAAGGGGTATGAACTACTTGACCAAAAATAATTTCCTGCAATGTTTGCATACTTTTTTCTTTGACTATTTATATAATATTGCAACAAATATTAAAGCATATACCAAAATTATAAGATGCTAGCTTTTATGCCTATTTCCCAAGTATTAACCACAGTATTAACCACAAGTATTTTATGCCTATTTCCCAAGTATTAACCACATGGAAAATGAGAGATTTCTCAAGTTTTGCTAGGTTTGAAAATTAAAATAAAAAAAGCAAAATAAATAGTTTGATTTCCAATTCAGATTCCTCGTGGTTCTTAATGGAACCAGCGATGGATCCTGCTGTACATACTCATCTCCCTTGCCCCCCCATGAAGCTGAGGATATCTGAAATCACTGGCTGCCACCAAGGTCTAATTTCACTCAACCACTCCAAATAAAATTTTTATCCAAAGGGTGGATATCACAGGAAATCTCATCATTTCTAACACTATCTCTGGTAATGATAGCATTAAAAGACTCAAAAGATTGGGATCATTATTTGTAACCATTCCCTCAGATTAAATCTAGAATAAAATTCCCATACTTGCCTTTCCAGCCTTCTGATTATAAGATCTTCGTATTTAATATTAAACAATATCATAAAACATTGCACATTTATGTTAGCCTTGCAGGGAGGGGGACTTTCCTGAATTAAATGTGTCAAGACTGTCTAACATAAATGTTTTCTTGATGTGACAACTCTGTAAAAGCTCAACAGGGGGAGCTGCAATCTAAATTTTACAAGCGTTCTTTTCCTCCTCTGTGGCACATTCCCACAAGAACTCTTTCTGTTACTAGAGCAGAAGTGACATTACCTCTAAGATCATATCTAGGGTGTTGGAAATGGACTGAAACCATTTTCTAATTTAAACTGATAAGCAAAGGATGCCTAGACTACTAAAACAGTGTTTTCACAATGTGTTTCAGCCAGCACAACAGGGTACCATGAAGGAGGAATTTTCTCACACTCCTCCTCCCCTCCACCTCCAAACTGTGTGACAAACAGACCTGAGGCTACTTGTTGAACCAAAGCTGATCCAGATTAAAAATGAAACAAGTTGTTGTTATAGTTAGGATTAGCTCTAGCCCAGACACGCTCTCCAGTTTGTTTCAGGCAGATCCAGCACAGGGAAGAGTGAGGGGCAAGGAGGCAGCAGACCATCAACTCAAGCTTAGCTGTCAGCAGACAACCATGAGCCTTTGACTGCAAATCCATCACTACTCCTTAACAGCCACAAGCAAGGACTAAAGCAGGCAGCCCAGCATCCAGCCACATTCCTGTCACTGGCCACCTTACTGCCAACTCAGGCTCACACAGCTGCTTTACACAGGGACTCAGATCAGGAAAGCAGCTGGGCTGGAAGCCAGCCTACTCTGAGCAGGGAGGTCCTTTTTCACCCAGATATGTTTTCCAAATATTACTTGCAGTCAGTACAAAAATACATTAAAAAAGAAGAACCTTCTTGGTCTCTTTTCAATTTATAGCAAAACTCCCAGAATAGGATGTATACAAATCACAGGATTCATATCCCTTTTCTGACTATAAGGATACCTCTACCTGACTGTGGTGAGCTCGGGCAGTGTAAAGTCTTGGCTACATCTGAAACACTATAAACATGAGCACCATTCAGACTGAGACCATGGTTTTTGCAGGTGCTGACGCCTTCTGAAAAAGACCACTTTGTTGAAGCGCCTACACGTGGTTTCAGATGGCTAAATTTGGCTAATTAACTAGCCAGTAAACGAAAAAAACATAGCTCTGAAACAAATGATCTTTAGATTTCTCACGAATAGGCAAGCCAGTATTTCCTGCCCCGTTTATCTTCAAAAGCAGGTTTAGTAATAGGGGGGAAAATTGTTTACAGTCACAGAGGAAATACTTGCATGTCCCAAAAACACACTTTGCATTCCTGTTAGACTGTAGCTGTCCACTTGTTAACTATGCTAGGCCACTTAATCTACTGCAATTGTTAAGAGTCCAAAAATTCACCTCAGTATCGCACCACCCTCCGTATGTAGAAAACCGCAAAGTCCTCCACTTAACATTTAATACCTGTTCAAATTCCACACTTGCCTGGGTAAACTCAGACCACAGGACAGTGTCAACATTTCTGCAGGCACTAACCTGATGGACACAAATATTACACTTGTCACAAAACACCATGTCATTCCCATCTTCACTGTCTGGGGACCGGCACACATCACAGATGACGTCCTCATCATACTCGATACCCAACCCTTCTTCAGTCTCGATGGCATGATTCATATTCTCATGACAGTGCCGCTCCAGCACTTCAATTGTCTTTTCCATCGTGTTTTCATCCAGGAGCCCACATCCTACAACATGGAAAGGGAAGGGCAATTAGAGGACAGTCAGATGCTTCTGACTGAGTCAGAGAAGCAGGAAGAGAAAAAAGACAACTTCGAGCAACTAATGGAGTAGACACAGCATCTAAAAATAAAATAAAAACAGACTTTTCACTCACAGACTAATTATAACATTGTTTTATAAATACAAGTAGAAGTCCTACTTGAGTAAAAGTTTAAGTTTTATATAAACCACAAGGTTGCACGTTGAAGAAAATACTACAGCATAAAAGACAGCAGTTGCTGTAACTGCTAGCTGCTCCCATACAACCTTTCCTGCACCTGCATCATTTTACAAAACACCAATGAAATCCAAAAATCACACACTGTGTTCTTCTGAAGACTAATGCCCTAGAAATAAAACTTATCAAGAATACTTCATATCTTATAATGATACAGAAGTTGCACCACCCAGTACCTCTATGTCCATTGTGATAGTGATCAAAGCATGATGATTATGAAAAGTGCTTTTATTTTTCTGATTTTTTTTTAAATAAAGTAGTAGATAAATACACTATTGCAATCTGTACTATCTGTTCACTCAAACACTACACATGCTATATATACTCACCACTAATCAAACTTAGCATAAGCATGACCACTTAGAAAGTATTTGCTATGAGACTAGCCTTCAGCTTGCAGCTTCAGGACATGCACTGTGTAAGAAATCCTACAATGTTCACAGCTATAAGACATCTCCAAACTGCATCTTACCAAAATCCTTGGTCAAAACTGATCATGATCTTCACAGCTTACAATTTACTCAGGCCTTCAAATGCTGGGGTATTAATGTAACATTAATCGCAGAGGCTAATATTTTAACTAAGCCTAATTGTGATTCCTTGTTACAAACAATAAACAGGGAGAGTTAAATTGTTCTCTCCCATGCCCTAATACTTTCTCATTCCCTGAATTAAAAGAATTACAGAATCAGTCAGGTGGGAAGGGTCCTACAGAGGGCTTCAGCCTCTGCCCCGGCTCCAAGCAGAGTCAACAGTAAATCAAAAAAAGGCTGTTGCTGAAGAGATATGTCTAGTCAGATCTTGAAAACCTCCATGGATGCCCCCTTGAAAAGCTAACAGCTTTTGCTAACAGCATTCCTGTATGGCTGGGAAGCTTGTCCTTGCTTCTAGTTCTTATATACATCCTTGGGCACTGGAGCTCAGTCATGAACTCCCTACTTCACCAAACCAGTCTCCCAACACATCTACTCGTTTTCCTGAATGTATAAGTGGAACTTTCTTGTGCTTGGAGGACAGTGTCCTTAAACTTCTGCTAGGTCTCTTCAGTAATTCCACTCTTCAGAGCTGCCTCCCAGATCCCACCCAGTTACTTAAGTAGAAACATGCTGTCCTGAAGTCCAGGACCAGAAAAACTACTTCTTCTCCTCACTCCCCTCCGGGTCTGTCACCACTATTTATTTCATAGCTGTTATAGGCAATGCTGCCAGTGATTATCATCACTGCTCTACAGGTCCTTCCTATTTTATTAACAGAAAATCCAGGAGATGCCAACCTGTCCTCCCTAAAGGACCTGCAATCACCCATGGAAGAATACTAGCCACACAGGCTATTCCACCACAATTCAGTTATTCCACTGATAATTCCAATATTATTTTCCATAGCTCATTCCTGCTCATAGACCTCTATACCCACAATTTGCATGGAAAAAGAAAGTTTACTTGGCTGATTTTAAATGGGCTAGCATGTGTGAAACTTAATTACTCTGTTGAGAACCCAGCATGAAAGCTCCTCAGAACTCTGAATTTGTAGATATGTTCCAAGTTTAAGAAATGGAAACATCTGCTTTCCCTACATAAAATCTTTAACTTTTGAAGTCCTAAAATTAATTCCACCTGGTGTGGGCTTTTTCTCTCTTGCCTCAGTCTGCAGAAATTGCAGACGATTTTGGTTGTGAAGAAATTTTTAGGCACAATACGAAAAATATGAAACATTAAGAGATGAAGAAAGTAATTACTTTTTTAGCTCCTGTTTATCTTAGCATTTCCATTCAACTCTAATTCAGCAATCTTTAAGAGACCTTACACAGCAGGTGACAACTCAAACAGCAGAAATTAAGTGCAGCTTTTAAAATGAGAACATGTTGTGGAATTACCCATTTCTGTAAGCTCTTCATTTAGCTCCTGGAGCCAAAAGATGTCCATGTCATCCAAGTCATAGCGACACACAGATTCTGCTAGTTCCAAAATGTTGATGTAACCTGGTTCTGTGGGTTCTTGGCTGGAACAGTGGATATATTTCCTGGGTCGTGTATACAGTACTTCTTTTACTTTTTCTGCTACAACCCTGTGAGTGAAAAGAAAAAAAATACTTACAGCTTTTTAAGACCCATCCTTGAAAGACATAAAATATTTGCTGTAAGTGCAAAGAAAGCTGGTGTTTCACACATTTTAAACTAACCAGTAGGTGTAGTCAGGCTAGGGAGATATGACATTTACAGAATCCTTTTTTTCACCCAAATTGTTCCAAGGTTTACTGCATATACAGAGTTCTTTTTAAAATGTAAGCCTGTGCATATGATTTTCAATTTAACAAATGCTGCTAGTATGACAAAGCAACTGTTTCTGAAACCCACAGAAAGTATTATGCACAAAACCAATACAATCTTTGTCCTATAATATTCCTACATGCTATAAGGTAATCTTGCCGACCGATCTCTTGAAAACACCAGCTTTTCCACGAAAGCTTAATTTATTCTACTGTAGTGTCTGTGTGCATTTGGGAAACAGTCTACCCCTATTTTATAAATGACACCTTATCCACATTACAAATACATTATTTTTGTTATGCAAGAAACATTCTGATGCCAAGCAAAAATGTAAAGGGGAAAGTCATCCAAGAAGCAAGGGAGAAAAAGATTTGTGTTCTCAACCTTTCAACTATTTTCGGAGATAAAACTCAGTGTTTGATTAGTTTGATTTTGGAATGGAAAGAACAATCTTAACTAGATAAAGTTCAACCTTTCTCTGAATTCAATGCAAAAAGCCCTAGACATGGAAGGAAGCCAGAGAGATACAGAAAGGAACAGTGCCATGCATGAGCAGCTCTACATGCTTTCTGGAACCGACCCTCCACAGGACAAGGAAAAGATAAAAACTGTGGAAAATAAGGCAGCAAAGAAGGGGCAGCTGTCAAGCTGTATCCCACGTAATTCTTACTGGACAATGTGGATTATCAATGTTAGCACTAACAATGTCCTTCTGCCAGTCTTCGTCCCCCTTCACCCTGCTCATCTTTTCCTCTAACTCCCTTGTGAGCTTTTCTTTTCTCTGGTCCAGCCAAATCTATACCAGTTTTTTCCTCTAATATAATACTGCTGGTATGAGATGTAATATATTTACTTTTAGTAACTTGGTACTGACAATAGCCTCGCTGGAAATTAAATTATGCTGGCTCAGCGCTTTCACTGGACAATTCATTTATCTTCATCTTGAAGACCACGCTGGCAATAACCTTTCTACGTTGAAACACGCTTTGTTTCCACCAGGAAGGGATGCAGGACTACAGTGCTGTGCTTCCCTAGTCTAAACACAGTGGGAGAGAACAGAAGATTCTTTATTTATCTCCAGAATCTGAGATCACTGAACTTCTATAATGTTAAGCAGCCAACTGTGGTGAGAGAAGGTAGAAAGGGTTAAAACATTGAGAATAACCAAAATTAGGTTATTTAAACAAATGAGTAATTTTACCACGTCTCAGTGATTACTGCATGCCTAGTGCTCTATATCATCACACTGTGTAGGGAAACCTTTCAAGTAATATGCATAAGATATGGGTTTATTTTTAATTTATTCAACTCCCCATACTCAAATAAAAAACAGCTTTTAATCCATAGCAGCATGTGACTGAGGAAAAAAAATCTTTTTACACTCACAACGTAGATACTGTAACAGTGTGCAGACAGAGTGAGATCTGGACTGAAATGTTTTCCAAATTGGCACTTGTGTGGTTTAAGAACATGTCTGAAGGCTGCTACACTGAAGATTTAAACATACCAACAGAGAAAAGCTGACTGCACTTAGACAGCTTGGTTTTGAGAGACCATCTCCTCTGAGTTGACATTTTGTGCACATGATCCACGTCTGATCACCAATACCTGAGAGAAGGCTGTGGAATAGTTTCTGGACTGGCTGGAACCTGAACTCCTTTCTCCCATTCTTGTTTCCACGTGTCCGCAAAGACGTAATACTCATCAGGGTTGACATGGTGAGAATCTGGTAGTTTCATGGCACTAATGAGATCCTTGCGGAACACCTGTAGGAAACATAGAGTGAAAAGATGGCTCTGAGAAAGAGCGTTGCGCTAGAGAATGTGGCAGGTATTTTTCTTAATCTACACTGAAACAATGCATATACATTGAGGATTTTTTTAGAGATTACCAACACAAGTCAATTTGAAACTACCTAGATTATTGATTTTTAGTGTATTAGGTACAGTACGGCAAGAAGTTTACACTAATTCAAAACCATGGTGCTGCCCAAAGGCTAATCAGAAGGAAAGGAGGCCTGCACCTGATTCAAGACTCCTCACCCTATTTTCAGTCAGCTTATTGCCACTCTGTAGGCTTTACCCTAACTTAGACACAAGGCAGCATATCCTTTTCTTTCACTCAGTTCACCTACTTTAAACTGTCATATTCATCAGGGGCTACAAACAGTTGCCATGGCAAAACTGATGGATAGGCAGTTGCTCATTTATTAAAACCACTTGAAGTTTTATTGGTTGGGATCTCTGAGATCAAAGACGAACAGCTGCCTTTGCTGGAACACAAGACCTGTGTTGCTCTGTGCCTAAGCAGGGATGGACAAAATTCAGCCTCAGCATCCTTCAGGAAACCTATACAATGAAACACCACCCTCATACAAAGCAAACTATCAGCAACAAATCTCCAGCCATAACACTTGGCTCAAGGGAGTTAAGTTTTTACAAGCATGTAAACATGATTATCAGCCATCTCAAAGCTTACTGAATGTCAGTATCTGTCAACTACAGGTATGTACAATTTAAATACATGGCATATGTATCCCCTGTGGGTTTTTTCCTCTACTGCTACACTGCACCAGATTAATATTCAGTAAAGCAAAACAGTGACTGTGACTTGGTTTTAGGGAGACACTGCAACTAATTAACTGTATTATTGTAATGAGAAATCAAATCCTCAAAGGGCAATAAAATGAAATGGAAAATGTCCCTGCAATAAGTTGCGACAGGTTTTACTCTCTTCTTACTAATTCCATTTTATAACCAGAAGAGTAATAAACTATCTCAGAGGCCAATATCTTTGTGTACCCTTTTCAATTTGACAGTACCAGACTGGTTATGCCTACTGCAAAAACTCTCAGCTGTTCTTGGAAATCATCAAGTAAACATTATTTTAAAAGGCTCTGTGCTAAAACAGGTATTGAAATAGCTGCTGGTGACCTGGAACATCAGCGTTACTTCATTATGTTCTACAATTGCATCTCATATGGGTGGCCAGGAGAGCAAGCTGACCAAGGGAACTCAAACTCACAGACTCAGGCTCTTGTATGTGCTATTAATGTGTTATCTGCCTTGGTTCAGAACAGACTGTTCACTGCTGCCTTCTATATAAAACTCCTCAGGTACCTAACAGGCCTGTATTAAAATCTGAATGTCAAGAGTGAAAGCATTGAGACTGAAAGCATCCATTTTTTCAAGCACTATATGTACACACCAAAAATAAAATGTAAAATTTTTTATGCCACTTAAAAGGCATTTTTAGTTTTCTGTGTTACAGGTACAGAACCAGAATTATGAGAAGCACTAATAGGGCACAATTCCAAAGAACACCAGAAGGAAGAAGTCTGATACAGGAAAAGTGCAATGACTGGTTTAATTACCAGAAAATATTTCTCAAATCTTATCTCAGGTAAGTGCTTTACAAACTACCTTTTCAGACACTGCCAGAATATAAAAGTGAAGTACTTCATATCAAACCCACTATTTTTTTAAACACTAGATGAAAAAGGCTATTAAAGGCATCAGTATTCTAACTACATTGCTTAGCAGCAAATCTTCTGATCATCCATTATGTATGTGAACTGTATCTATTTTTAGAGCACAAAATCCCTGGAGCATGAACTTCTGGGTTTCTTTTGACTGTTGTAAGTACTGACCACATTATCACTACGCCACAATATTAAGTTCTCTGCTTCAGATTTCTACAACTGACAGTACAGGTACCACTGAAGGTCAAAGATTTAACCAATAAAAAGGTAACCGTTGAAACCTTAAGGGACTCTAAAACTCGCCTAAGACTTCCTAAGAATTGCCTGTTCATACTCGTGATTAACAGTGCAATTGAGGATTTCCTGCAGACACTTGGAATCACTACAATCTTTAGCTCTCGTCATTCTTCATTTCCTCACACACGGCAAAGCAGGGTCTTCCAACAGTAAAATACTCTCAGACGGCAACGTATGAGAATATTCAGTCTGTATTTCCTTTGTTTTGGAAGTAAACCAAAATACCCAGGGGACCCAAGGAGAGTTTTCTAACAAATCGAGTAAATTCTACTTCAGCAGTCAGCCTCAAGGCTATGAACTAAGCCATCTACACAAGAGCAGCACGCACGCCCTCAGGATTTAGACAACCAGCTTCTCCTCGTGGCTGTTTCTTTTCCAACATTTATTTGAAAAACAATACTGCTCCTTTACTAACTGTGTCCACAGAACGACAGCTAGTCTTCTCCACAGTACACACTCTCCACTCTTGGCAAGGACCACCTTCATTTTCAGTTAGCCCATGAAGTGCAGTGGTCATCTTTCAACCACCCCAAAGTAGTTCTACTTCTTACCTTATGTAAAGTACAACCCTATAACTTTATTTTAACATCACCTGTAATACCATACATATTGAAAATACCTGAAAAACAAGCATGCCACAGCTAGGCTAACAAGGTATTGCCATCCAGAAACATCCCTCCTCACAACCAGACTCAGCTGGTGTCTTTAGCACACGACAGAGAAAGGCCTTGCAGAGCTCAGCTATAGCCGAGTGCAGCTCACAGAGCCGGCTGTGTACACACAGAAGTGGGAAACTCCCCACCACTCAGAGCATTCCACAGTAGTTACTCGGTGACAGTGGGATTTTTTAAAAATAATTTTTAGCAAGAGAGAGCATGAAAGTACAAATGAGTTTTAGCCTTACGATGCAAGACTGCTTGGCCTGAACTTAAAATTTCATTTTACTGCCAGGAATTTTTAGCTTCAACCAAAAACAGTGTAGCACTTTGAGTGAACGACATCAATGAAATGTGTCTGCTTATGTCATCATTGTCTCATAATCTAATCTTTACTATTTCAGTGAGAAATAGTAACTAGTCTATTACATACTTCATGCTTTAGGACTGGGGCTTAAATCTAGAACAGAAGACCTTGTTCTTTAGTCATGTTGTGGCTTTAAGTCCAGGTGGAAATGAAACACAGCTCAGCCGCTCGCTCAACCCCTCCCCTGTCCTCCCCCCCAAATCCAGTGGAATGGGTAGGAGAATCAAAGTAAAACTTGTATGTTGAGATAAGAACAGTTTAATAATCGAAAATAAAGTAAAATACAATCATAATGGTAAATAATAGTAACACATGATAATAAAAAGGAAAAACCCAAACAAGTGATGCACAATGCAGTTGCTCACCACCCACTGACCAATGCCAGACCCTGCTTCCCAAATCCAGACCAGCTCCCCTTCTGGGTAACTTCCCCAGTTCATGTAACAAGTCCATGGTGTGGATTACCCCTTTGGTCAGTTTGGGTCACCTTCCCCAGTTATGCTCCCTCCCAGTCTTTTAGGTTTTGTGGTTCGTTTGGTTTTTTTTTATTGCATACCTCCTCGCTGACAGACCATGAGACATATAAAAAACCAAGTCCATGACTTAGGATTAACATGAATTACCAAATAACCAAAACATCAGTGTGTCATCAACACCATATTAATTCCAAATCCAAAACACAGCCCTGCAACAGCTATTGAGAAGAAATTAGCTCTACCCTAGCTGAAACCAGGACAGGTCAATATTAGTGTTTTGCTCTGCAGTAAGTTTGCGTGGATTTGCTGAGGAAATGAGAACCTCCCAGCCAGCTCTGCAAACTGCCATCTATAAAGCCTTTAAAAGCTAAATTCTACAAAAATTCTTGAGAAATATGGATGCTCTGCTCTCCCAAAGCACTAACACACCACGAAACAATGGTATCAAAGATATGGTTCATATGTTTTATTTGTTTTGCAGACTTCTGAGTCCTATTTGGAACTTATGTTAGAAGAATATGTCTGAGGAAAATTAACTTAGAATTTATTTTAAAATGCTTCACCAAAAGCCATCTATGATTTGAACCCAAACTCCTTCTGGAAGCACTCTATGGAAATGCAATATATAATCTTCCTCACAGGACTCTGCTGTGCTTACTATGAATAAATCAAGGCTCTGAAACAAAGAATATGATTTTGCATGAAGTATCCTTATCCATTAAAGACATCAGGAACAATACAAGTAATGCTATAGAGAATTACAGTAAATACTAGCATTGAAAACACAGAATGGTCTTGATGATAAAATGGCCTTCTACAAACCCCACCTTTGATGAACAATTCAAACATCAGATCTGCATAGACTGTCCGGCACCTTCTGTTCATCACCACTGCAAACTTAAAACCACATTAAGAAAAAAATGAGTGAAATACCTTTTCCAATATCCCTCTGCAAGCTACTACCAAAGCTGACTGATGCTACTGCTCATTCACCATGCCTTGCCCAAATGCATGTGTGAGGAAAAATAAATGGATTGTGTCATCTCTTAAAAATGTAAAGAGAACCGATACTACTTCTTGTGACACTCTCTGCGCTTTCAGGTACTTTGATCAACCGCTTACAAACGCCTAACATGAATAAGTCACTTGTCACAGGCATCTAGGCCAGGACTGGGAAACACAGCTCCAAGGCTTAAGTAAATTTTGGGTTAACTGCTCTTGTTACAATCAAAGCCCACTTTATGTTGGATAGCATGTAACTGCTTCAGTCCTAAGGCTTCCCCTGCATCCAGCAGGAGCCAGCAACAGGCAGTTCAGCTCACGCCTGTCACTTAGGAAGTCAGAAGACTCCCTATTCAGAAACACAGTTACGATTTTTTAAAAAGCAGGAGGGAACTACTATGTCCTGTCTTCCCTGCAGAAGTATATTAAATCTTTTACAGCAAACAGCATGGAATAAAGGCCAGCAGCCTCTCTAAGCAGAGAACAGCTAGCATTTTCCTGGATTTTTGGTGTCCTTCCCAATCCATCTTGAACGCCAAGTTTGAAATTCCATCATCAAACACTTGAGTTTCCATAAATTACACGAGAGTTTTTCCATCATGTTGATGGTCAAATAATCTTTCTTTATTGTCCTTTGAAAGGATCTAGTAACTTTCATTCCCATAAGCATCCCAAACATTAAGGATTACTCTACCATTGCAGCTCTCAAGTACAGGCCCTGAGCAAAGGCAATTACAAAGCAGCAGGTTTACCCCTAAATATCACATCATAAATAATAAAATTTAAATTATAATATGACCTATTACAAGTATAATATAGCCATACAGTATCTCAGTAGTTTATCTTTGTATGGATATTTGACAGTATGTGCAAAAGACTGCCCATTTACAGGGGATGAAGCTCCAAGAACAGAATTTGGTGAGCTCATCCTGGAAAAGTAGAATTTTTCTTGTTGACACATTACAACCTGGGCATGAAGTTTCTGAACTAAGCTACCTTATAGAGAAGTGTAGAAACTTAAAGCAGGTTTGCTTTGGGTTTTGGTTGGTTGAGGGATTTTTGGCAGCAAAGTAAATAAAAGGCAACATAAATTTCAAATGGAAATGAAACTACAGTTCCAGGCACATATACCAACTGGACTGAAAAACTTAAAATGTTAAAAATGCTGTGATAGACAGGAATATGTGTAGAATTAAATGTGTAGTTCTCAAACATCCACACAATTTGGACAAGCAAGGCAATAAATCCTAATGTTAAAACCTCTACTCCCTAAAACTATTTTAACGAATTATCCAGGACTCAAGCAAATGAAATATTGTACTTTTCTTTTAAGTAGCCATGAATCTTCCTAGCCTCCTTTTACAAGCATGTATAGGAAAAGCCAGGAAATCGGATACTAAATCAACCCTACCTAACATCATGTCTCTGACAGTATCTCATGAGCCAGAAAAATGTGCAAGAACATGTCGAGTTTCCTTCTGGTTGCTAATCAGACATAAGCTTTGGATTTTGGGATTAATCCTAACAATCAATTTTTAAAGTGGTATTAATTTATACAGATACTTTAAAAAATCTGTACTTGCTATCATCTGTCCAATTCCTTTTTTTAATCTTGTTTAATTCTCAGTCTCAACAACTTCCTGTAGCAGATGAGCTTCACAACCTAATTTCATGAAAAGGATATCCTTTTAATTGCTACAGATTTTCTAACTTTTGGCCTCATTTTTCAATGCCCCCGGCTGCCTTTCCTCTCCAATTCTTCCAACACAAGGACTGGCAGGACTGAAGCACTCTAGCTCTGCTGTTTCCAAACCATTCATACTTTACTGTTATGCCTGCTCATTCACTTCAAAGGTAAAATAGCTCAGCCTTTTCACAAGCAAGATCTTCCACACCTTTCTGCATTTGGGTCACCTCTTCCTAAAGAGTTCAAATAGCCTGAGAGAGTATCTCAAAGGAAAAGAAGATCATAAAAGTAACTGATGAGTTTGCACCTCCAACCTTACATATTTCTTTAAAATCAACTAACCCAAACAGGCTAAACAGTAGCTCATGGATAATGCATGTTTGCTAGAGGTCTTGAGAAGCCTGTACACATGTCCTGGATAACTCAGGATTTTCTAAGGTAAGCATGCACATAAAACTGACAGTCTCTTATTACACATGGTACACACACAGCAATATGGTTTAACCACATTGCCCATTCATTCACAAAACAAAATCAAGCACTTTCAAACAGCAAAGAGAGTCCATTTTCTGCCAAGAGTCTAGTCTTACAGGGTGCTTCTCAGGATCAAGACCTACGATTTATGTGGCAGTTAAATGCCACTAAACAGTTTCATGTACCCAAGTAATGAATGCAGACCATTTACTTTTGGAAGACAAGCCGCATTTTACATAATAATACAGCTGTCACAATCAGCAATGAGGGATTAAAAACTACTCTTGCTGTGAAATTCAAAACCCTATTTGCAAAGAGAGGTAAAATACTGCCATGCTATATGGGAAGGGTTTTAAAAAAAAAAAGCACAATGCTAACTTAACTTCTTTGCAGTTTCAAGAGGGAGACAGGATTGAAAAAAAATATACATAAACTTGAGTGTCATGAAGATCTCTTAGGCTACTTTGTGACCCCACTAGCATAAGGGAAAAGAAATGGTCAGTCATTCAGGAAGGTCAAGCTAATGGGTTTTCACTGCAAAAATTATTCCCACTACTCTGCTATCATTTTCTGCTGCAGCTTTCATGGAGACAGGAAACTGCCAAGTACAGGCTTCATGCTGAGCCAGACATCCAAATGCCTCCTACCCTGCTGCTCCCACACAGCCTACTGCTGAGGCCTGAGAGTCTCTCCTATCTATGTTTAAATCCACTAAGGGGCAACACCACAAACGGTATGTGGCCAACATCATCATAGAAGTCTCCAAACCAGCTATGACTTTGTATTACTGGTGCGCCTCTAGCCTTAACAGAGCTAATTTATTCAAAGTAAATGCTAAAGCTAATTGAATAACAGAATTTTTAAGTCACCATTTCAGTAGTTTGTGATAGATTGTAATCCAGAAGGGGAGCAGTGAGAGACACAGCCTTGCTTTTGACATTACATACAGAAGCACCACGGTCTGAGGAAGCATCATTACAGGCTTCCCTTGTTTTCACTTTCTTCTCCAAGAGGAAACTGGAGTAAGTTGAAACCAGGTCCAACTCAGTAACATCCCTTCTGGATTGATACAGGCTCTGGAGCTGGGCTTTGACATTTGCACTGTAACACGACATCTCTTGGCCTGGCAGTAACACCAGATGACCTCACTCCACTGAGGCCATTCCCAAATCCACCTGGACTTTAAAGGATCGGGAAGGCAATTCAAGGCAGAGCAGTCCTCAGATGCAGCCACTCATCACTTTTTACAGCCAACCTCAGAGGACACTGGCACATACACTCACTACTTGCTTGTTGGAGTACCAAACCCAAGCTTTTATTTGGAGAGAACCCAGGTACTCAGGTTGGGCTGGTACTGGTAGAGGAAGGGGAAGAAAGTCTAAGTATTCACATGCAATTTATTTGAAGAAGCAAGGCTTACTGGCATGAAAGAAAAATGAACCATGAACAAAAATATTCCCAAACAGCTATTTATAGCTTTGACCTTCTAGATTTTCTGCATCACTAACTCAAGAAACAGCCTGCTGCCTGGCAAGTAGAGGTGAATGAAAGAAGAGCAATGCCAACTTGTTACAGAGAGGCCTTGCTAAAGAGATGCTGTCAGCCTGACAATTTAAATTTCTATCTAATAGATATTAGACAACTATTACTACAAAAAGCTTGTTACAACATGAGTTTCGGAAGGGTGTATAGTGGGGTCCCTTTTCAGTATTTGCTTTGCACCCTTGTCACCACTTGATGCATAAATAATCAATTTCAATGCTCTGCTGACAAAAGCATTTCATATAATACACTTGCCAGCATATGCTTTTCAAGGGGTTGGAGGGAGCACTTGCTTTTAGCAGAAGAAAAGGAAAAATGTAAGAATAGCCAGAAGTCTTATGTACAAGAGGTAGAGCTTACTACTGTCACCTTCCCTTCCATTCCCTTTCCAGGAGAACTTAATTTGTTTCAGAGATCTTTTCAATATTGTACTCAGGACACTCTTTCCAAACAGTATATATTCTAAAGTTTGCAATTTCTTTCCTTTTTTTTTTTTCCTTCTTTTTCCCCCCTGGGAGGGGGATCTTAAGTCAAATATGACAAAGAGATTCTAGTATTATTAGAAGGATTACATTATGAAATAGACTTTTTAAATTTCAAGTGTATATTCCAGATTTTGTTCTTCCAAGTTTTATGTTTTCAAGCATTAAAGGAATCAAGATTTTGCCTTGGAACTGGTGGAAAGCAGCGAAGATGATCTCAAAAGGAGGAACTGAAAACACTGCTCGTTTTAATTCCTAGAGGTTACGTAAACAACACTTGTACACTACATACCTGGACCACATCTTCATAATTATTGTTTTAACGTGCATATGCACATAGAGACAGAATGCAGCAAACTCAAAGAAGGCTGTAATAGGGCAATCCCTAAGGCGAAGACATACAACAAGGAAACTGGATGGCTGGGCAGAAAGAAGGGATTGGGAAGGGACTAGCACTGAGGTGTATGTGAAACACCAACAAGCCTGGCAATTTATGTGCTTCAGCTCCCATTAGCACAGCTTGACTGGTAACAAAGCTACTGCCTAGGCACACATGAGCAACACTTACAAGACCTCAGTAGCCACAAGCTGTCTTAAGATTAAAATTCTTACAGAACCATAATCCTCATAACATTTTAAAGGCAAAAAGCTTAGTGGGCTTTTCTTAACCTTCTTGGTGGCTGCAAATAAAACACTATGTAGCTAGTTCTAGACAATTTTATTTTTTAGAACTTTTTTAGCATTTTATTATAGAAATAAGTGAGTTTTCTTGAATTGACTTGCAGTAAGAATTAAGCTCCCAAAGAAATGACACATTCTGTATCATTTACCTTGTTCTTACCAAAACAAACCCATCTAGTTAGCAGCATTTAGAAAAGAAGCATGAAGTATGTTTGCTGAATAGCTTAAGCTATAGGAGCACAATCCACACATTTCACACAACCTTGCACAGCAGTAAGTAACCACTCAGGTAAAAAGCTGCTGGTAAAGTACACAACTTCTGGGACATAACTTTAAATTCTATAGAAATAAAGTGGGTTTTGTCAAGTCTTTTTTCAGCAGTGATACCAAAATTCTGAAGGACTCATTCAGAGGCAATGTGATAAGTAAGGGGAATTAGCTACAAAAAATATTTCTCCTATTTGCAGTTAGTATCTGACTTCAGCCCTCAAGAAAGCAAGCATAAAATCTGAAGAAGGCAGCCAACAAATATTCCACTAAGAGGGGCTACCAGTGGAGTGGTTGACAGGATGGCTTTGGGCACCGAATTGTGCATGAATGCCAATTTATTAAATGGGTCAATACAGGTCCAGTAACAGTGGTGATAGGTGTTGAGGTTCTAACAGGTGGAGACGGCAGAGTAAAACAAAAAAAGCTTTGTTGACAGTAAAAAGCCAAGAGTAACAAAGTAGCAGAGCAAACACTGCATATACATATCCTACCCACTTAATTGTCCCACTGTTTAATCCTAAAGCAGAAAGACAGTAGCCTTCCCAAACATATATGAACCACTTTTCTGTGCTATACTCTCGAATCCTAAGACCACACCAGCTTTTGCCAATTTCAAAATGATACTAAAATTTCAGGGAAAGGACAAACTACATGTTACTGTCTGCAAATGCCGTAAATCATTTTGGTACATCAAACACCAGAGTTCCTGTAATACTCACAGTGAAGAAAATGTGGATTCACAGAGAATTTAACAGGTGGCAAAAGGACTCACCAGCAACCGATTCATAGCTCCCTACTTCAAGGCTCAGAAACATGAAAACTGCATGACAGAAAACTACTAGTGACCAACCCAGTTCTTACCTCAGCAGGCTTCTTTTGTTCATTTGCTGGTGTTTTTGACTTGCTCCTGTATTTAGAACAAGAAGAAAAGGAAGTGGAAGGACCTATTAAAAAAAAAAAAAAAAAAAAAGAAATTAAAAAGGATCATTATAGCTCAGTTAAATTCATTTAATTTTTCCAGTAAAACACAAGTCGTTCCAATCTCTTGAATTACAATTTTTGACAAGATGTGGGCAAAAAAAACCTGTTAGGCAGTCTGTAGGCTTAATTTCAGCTCCTCCTGTTCCACTTGTTCTTTATAAAACCACAGCACACCAAGCTTATGGGTACATTCTGCTCTGCCCAACGCAAGCATGAGTAAACAGAAACAAGCAGACAGACTGCTTTCCTTCATTTAGTTCCCTTCTAACAAAGTGGAAGGAAGAGTAAAACAGAGTTTGAAAATGCTCAACCTCCCCCCCCCCCCCCCCCCCCCCCAAAAACAAAGCAATGATACTAAAATGTGCCGATGAGAGATGCAAAAAACCCATAGGGTGATATCTTGGAAGTTTCTGGCAAAATGTTATTTCAGCAGAGGATACATCAATGACTTGCAATGAATTATTATTATGTACAGAGCTATTAGGTAGGCATAGGTTTATAAGAAACAAACAATACCCTGCCATACAGGGTTGTTCTGTTTTGGGTTTTTTGCAGATAAAATGGGAAGATATTCAGGAAGACATCTGCCAAGGAACACTTAAAATGTAACTTTACTAAATTATTTAACAGACTGAAGTGGAGTAGATCAAGAACCAGTATGAGATAACATAACAATCAATATACTGATTATAATTCTAACACATCAATGCTCAAATAACTTGCCACCCCCAACTATTATAACATTGAAGCTCTGCACAACATGAGACAACAGGATGCTTTTTAAAAGAGTAATCACAGAATAGAACCCTGGGCAGTAAAATTTCTCTTGATTTACAAATTTTTTCTTGCCAGCTATGAATGAGAAAGATATGAGTTTCTCTGGAAATTTAAAGTATACTCAAAATTCCCCTTGTAAGATCCTTTGCCTTATTTTCCTCTGGTAACATGGTTCAGAACACTGAAGGCCACAAATGCAAAAAGCAATCAATCAAGAAACATTTTTCTTCTAAATTTTAAGAGGTGAAACAGTTTCCCCTCAAACCACACAAGGAAACCACAAGCGGGTGATAGACCAAAGGAAAACTAGCAGGTATTACTTACTCTCATTGTCTGAACTGTCACTGGTGCTTAGATGCCTGTGGCGTTTCATCCTGACGCATCCTAAAGAGAAAAAAAAAAGTTTATGGCAACCATTCTACCAGAAAATCACCAGCTGCTGGCTGATGCCAAGTTCTTCACACTAAAGGCAAAGCTCCTCTGAAGAGGTCTCAAGCATAGAAATAATCCCAGTTCAGTCACTATGTTTTATTTCTGCAGGCAACTATTATATCACAGTATTATTTGTGAAACTGAGCACCCCCAAAACCAGCATGCCTCTGCTGGGCAGAGCTTGGTTTTAATTTTGCAGAAATAAGTGCAACCCGCCAGCTGATTCCCGGCAGGGCATGAGCGGTGCACTGCTCGACTCAATGTCCCATCTGTTCAGCTGGAGGAAGAGTTGCCATGGTGGCAGTAGCTAGCTGAGAGACGGGTGGAGGCCAGGAAATAAGGTGGATGCACAGCAAGGCAAGGATTTAGAATGATAACACACCTTAAAAAACCCTAAACAAACAAACAAACAAAACAAAGCACAAAGAAACCCTAAGGCATCGATACAAAGCAAGAGGTAGATTTTAAATAGCGACAGTCATAGAAAGTAGTGACTGATCACCATTTATTTCACAAGAAATGTGGTTTCCAGAAGTTTGAGAATTGATCAAGAGTATACTTCAGTGGCACTGCACCACTTGCATTAAAAAAAGTATTGAACTTTTTGAAATTCATTTTTGACCATGTAATGCTACAGAGAGAAGGGAAAAACAAATTTCTGCACCTCTACTTAAAAGAAAAATCAAAACAGTTATCAGATACATACTCTAAACAAGTGCCAAGAAAAATCCATATACATTCTTATTAGTCCTGCCACTCTACAATATTCAATGTTACGTTTGTTAAATAAGGTTCAATAACAGTTTACAATTAATAGCAGTAAATAAAAATCACCCCTATGTTTGTAATGGAATGAATGAGAAAATCAATAGAGAAAAGAAGTAAAAAGTAATTCTGCAGGAATAGACAAGAACTCTCTTCAGGTTTTTTTGTTTGTTTTTAAGCAGAAGATCTGCACAAGTAAGCTACAGATATCTGAACCTGAAATGTCTGCAGTACTCTAAGTGCCAGCTTGCCTATACCTGAAATACAAGCAGTTTCATTGCTTAAACATAACCACACGCCATTAAAAAAGCAACACAGCTAAATATCCCATTTGATAAGCACTCCACATTAGTTACTGTACAATGGGTCTTGAGATTATCCAAATACCACGGGATAAACAAGATTTCCAGATAAAAGAAGCCTGCCCAAAGGCTTTGAAGAGATTGAAATTGAATTGTTTGCAGCACAAGTGTTTAATTTAGCAGAAAATTTCAGCAGTCTTTGTATTTAAGGGAGTGAGTTTACTGAATCTAAATGCAGTGATCACTCGAAGTTTAAATCAATCCTTTCAACCTGTTACAAAAAAAAGACATTGTCCACACTCCTGAAAGCTGACAAAGGAAGCAATGCTTCCCATTTTCAAGAAAGCAGATACAGAACTTCTGAGTCAGGTATTTAACCTGGCAGGGGAGGGGGAAGACAGAAAGACACAGGACAAAGGTAATTTGCATCATCACTTAAGCAGGGTATAAAATTCCATTACACAACAAATAATTCCACATTAATTCACCTTCTCACAGCTCAGGCAACATAGGGGAGACAAGGCAGCCATGCTGTATGTGCAGACTAGTGTACAAGAAAAGACCAACATCAAAAATTAAAATACCCAAACCACCACAGGGCTTTGCTTCCAGCAAGCAATGTAAGGTCGCTTGTACAGATGAAGAAACTTCCATTAAGCTCTTGGACAAAAGCTGTTCAACAGGTAGAAAGCACTGGGGTCAGAAGGACTTGTCTTTTTACATGTTTTGGCGATACCAGACTTGAGGTTTGCTGCAGGGTAATGAAGGCAGGTCTAGAAGACTGTTTTCATATTGCCAACTTGCAAAGTTTAAAGGCATGGATTTTAATCAAGAGCAAATAAAATTGTACTGCCTGTTTAAGAGCTTGCACTCCAGGCCAAACCCAGCCCCGTGGAGCATGCAACTCTCCCTAAAAAAAGCAGGTTCTGCTCATAACAACTTATCTGCTGGCAGGCTTCACTTCCAAACAACATGTGCTTAAAGGCCATCAGGTAGTATCTTATGAGACGTTGGGAGACAACAAAAAGAAGCACCTAGGTGAGCCAAGCAGTACTGCCCACTTCCATGTCTTAGCAAGAAATAAAAGTGCTTGCTGCTTGCTTTGGTTTTATGTTCAGGTGAATTTTTGAGAAATTGTTAAAAGGTGACAAAAGCTTATGGCAGGCAATTCCCATCTCTTAGAGTCTATATAAACATGCAGCAATAAAACCTTTTCATTCTGTACTAAGGACAGCTATCTGCAGAGCACAACATGAGCAATCAAAGTAGGGTCAAACATGAGGTTGAGAGCCAACTACAGGACAGAACACCCAGAAAGCCTGGACTTCTGCCTGGGCAACTGGGAAAGAAGAGCAGAGATGTCTACGCTTCAAAGACAGCTTACACAGAAATGGCAAGTGTAACAAAAACTTCAGAACAGAAAGCACACCTCTGCCAACAACTCCAGGAGAGTGGAAAAACAAACAAACAAACAAAAACTAAACAAAAGTAACAAGCTGCTATTTGAGAACTGGATTTGTAGCAGCTTAGGCAAGAGATTTACACCTCCATGATAGCAGAGAGAAAAAGTAGTCACTGAGGGCAAAAAGCCCTGAATAGTTAACAGTACTGGATTTCAGCAATATTTACCACATCAACAGTGAATAAAAATCCACAGTTACAAAAAATTACAGGTGTACTGTGTTTGGTAAGACAGGTTATTTAAGTGACTAACAGGCTACAAGTTCACTCTATGTCCCCATGTGAGGCAGGAGGACCCAGACCCTCAGCACCATTCAGCAGAGACTACCTCTACAGGGGATTTCACTCTTCTTTTTAACGGAGAACCCCTTTGCTGTACCTTGTGTACACTGGGACTGACACACAACTTCCAGCTCATTTCCACCCTAAAGCATGAGGGCTCATCAGAAAGGCTCACTGATAATGATGCTTCCATTCCCTAGACATTAGGGAGGGATCCCAAAGTAACATCCTTTCAGTGGGAAAGCTCCTGCATCACACCTCACCTGCCTTTGAAGAATCAGAAGCTGCTCAGTTCAGAAAAACAGGAGACACACACATATCACCCCCCCACTGTGGAAATTGATGTCAAACTTTCCCAGCTTCAGTCCTAAATCCCCAAAGCAGACTGGCATCCTTCAGTTTGTCCAGGCATTTTGCAAATGTGCATGCTGAACTTCTTGTTTGAATAGACTTAAAGTTTTTTAAGATTTAAACTTTCTAGTAGTTCCAACGTACAAGCTAAGAAAACCAGGGAGAGTAAAGCAACTCAAGACTGAAATGTTGGTGAAGGGCTAAAGAGATGTGGCTCCACCCCCCTCAAAATGCCTGGAGAAAATCCTTATTTCTCAGTCACTGGATCATGGTTCTCATTACCTTAGAAAGTAAGCAGGGGTGCTTTGGCTATGGACCTGAAGAGTACACAGGCCATATAGGCAAACACAGATTACCTCAAAAATTATCATCTTTTTCTTTTCTTTTTTTTTTTTTTTTCATCACAGAGGGACTAACAGCTTATCAATCACTTATACGACAACATATACAAATTCTAAAGAAGCCCACCTTCAGGGATCTTCTAAATAAAAACCAAAATACAGAAGCAACATTAAGAAATCATCATGTCACAAGACAAAAGATGTTCAACTCTCCAGGCAATTACTGCAATGAAACATTTGCTGGCATCATTTTTAATATGAATTACTACAGTTATTCCTAAACTTGAACCATATTCCACACCTGTTGCACTTCTGATTTGCCAAACCATGGCTGCACACTTATGCCCAATCTGCTTGAAACAGCTTAAGACCTGAACTGCAACTTTAAAAAAGAGAAATCAGCCTCATTCCCTGCTGTCACCTTAACGACTGAACACAGGTCAAGATGCCCTGAACACTTCTGTGTGTTTAAGCAGAAAACAACCCAAGGAAAACCTCAGCCACAGACAGCAACATTGCGCTTGCCAGCTTTCCCTGGCTTCCAGAAGGCTACTGTACATGTCGGGAAATCTTGTCCTGGAGACAGAACCAATGCTTGTATCCAACACATCACTGCACTTTCAAGGAAAGCCAAGAAAAAGCCACCCTGCACTCACCTGGCTGAAATTAAAACACGGATCTCAGGCCAAGAGGAATCAACACCTCAGCCAGCATGTGCAAGAATCTTAAGACGGTAACACTGGTATTTCCATAAATCTAAGGGATATGTAGGTAATGAATCATTTCTAAGTTTCATTTGATCCTTTTTGCTTATTCACAAGTATCTGCACTGATAAAGTGAACAAGAAGCAGCCATTTGCCTCTACCACCATTCTCTCCTGACCCTGAGGAAAAATCAGTGTTGCACTGACTTAAGGCACTTCCCACTTTTGAAAAGCTAGTTACCATGGATTACTCAAAAAAATCACTCAAGCAGCACATGTAAGTAGCAGACAGATAACAAAATTTCAGAGCCTTATCCAAAACAAAAACCCATTTCAAATACCTGCAGAAACAAGACAAACAAATATTTTTTCATTTTCAATTTGCATCAGAGTAAACAACTACATTTACCAAATAAACTATTACATTTAGCCTCTTTTTTTAATACATTCCTCTGGACAGTTCATTGGTAACAGCAGACACAAGGATGAGGTATCACAGAGTCTGAATCTGTACAGCAGATCAGGCAAGACATCAGTGACAAGCACACAAAATGAATCCTTAGAGCCAGCCAAGATTTCTGAACAAAACAGTATCTCCAAAGAGTAGCAGTTCTTCCTGGCTTCAGTTTGTTGCAGACAAAGGTTAAACATATCCATATGCTACTCAGTACCTGTTAGAACCTATAGAGATGGAAAAAACAGAACCAGAAAATTCAAGGAACTGCAAAGCAAATATATCCTAGACCTGCAATATTTTACTTCTTCACATCTTAAAATAGCCTGACAAAAATGGAATTGGCCACAACACTATGGAAATTTTCAAGTGGGACAAAAAGTAACCTACTTTATTTTATTAAAAAGAAAAACAGCATCTATGTATGAAAACCAAGTGACAAGCTACATGCAAATTTCAGATGAAAATTCTGTACTTACATTTTTACAATATGGCTTGTCTACAAAAAAAAAAAGGCAGAGGCAGTAGGTAGCAATTTCCAAGTCTCCAAAATGTGGTTTATGTAACTGTTAAATTTAGATTAGGAAGCAAATTATCTCGAAAGGTCTCCAGGAAATGTAGTACAGTAAAACCATTTAAATAGGTCAGATTTCATAGTCAACTGCCAGGGAAATTACGAAATATGAATAGAGTTAATACAACCTTTCAAATAACTAGAGGAAGAGAGATCACTCGTGTTTGGGTTTTTTATTATTATTTTTTAATATCCTATCCAATCTCACAAAAAGGCTATATAAACTGGAAAAAATACTCACTTAGAACCTGCTTTAGCAGTATTTGCTACACTGAAAAGGTTTGAGAAGTTAAACAATTCACAGAAGAGGATGTTCAGCAAACAAAGTAACAACATTAACAATTCTGTGATTGCTTTTTTATTTCACTCTAACTACAAAATTCTTTAAAATTCATAGTGTACTCCTAGTCTACTCAAGAAGCCCACAATAGAGTGACCATGTCTATCCCAGTCTCCCCTAACTCCCAAAATAAAATAATGTATTATTTTCTGAAGACTGTTCAGGGCCTACCAGAAAATAAAATTTTTCTTGCTACTATTTCATACTAAGTCTTGATTAACATAATGATCTGTAATTCAACAAAGGAGGAATGCACCAATTTTTAGAAGCAGCAATACCAGCAACAGACAATGCCTTTGTCATTAGGCAATAAATAATTGTAGCAAGCAAGGAAGTGCACATTACAGAAATCTGGCTAATAACATGGGTCTATATGAAATGCAGTAGCAACAAGACATAGTCTCAAGCTCTGTCTTCCTTGTATGTTACCTCTTAATAGAAAGCAATTTGGCAGCTGCCTCAAAGCTACTGTAGGTTTAAAAATGAGAAGAAAAAAATAAGTCCAAAATATCATATTCCAACATGACTTATCTCCTGAAATTGTTAAATTCTGGACTGAAGTCATCTGATAGATCATAAAACTAGGATGAAGAAACCCCAAATATAATCACCCACACACACATTCATTTGTGGATTATGGGCCAAAAGGGAACCCTGACATCATTTCATGTGCCCTTCTACCACGATGTTCCATCATTCAGTCTAGTGCAAAGTACTTAATGACCATCACTTTGCCTTCCAAGTATAAAAAGAGGGTAAGTGATGCTACTTCACATTTATAACATGCTTTGATGTCACTATAAAATACAGCACACCCCAAACACCTTTCCTACCTTGAAAACAGAAGTACAGTTTTAGTTTCTGGTACCACATCCATGCACTGACCCACTGCAAGGGTAGGGGAGCAGATTTACACCAGAGGCCTTCTAAATTGCCTCACACTAAGCAGCTTGTTAAAAATCAGCAATCCTCAGAAGAACAAGTCAACACGTGCAGTGCCACCATTACCTCTACAGAAACTCTCCAAGAGGCTACGAAGAAATTAAACTGCACTGTCTTCCCAGTGCTTTCCTGACACCCAGCAGTAACTGAGCAGCCTTATTTTCATCTTTGATGCAAGCTACACATGTTGGCCTGTACACAGAGGAGCCAAGTGGGTCAGGCTGACATGGAAATATTTCTGTCCATTAAACACGCAGTTTTAGCATTAGTATCCTGAAGACGATACTGATCTGGGCAGTCAATTAAAACAAAAATAAACAACATCAGACTGTCTTTAATTCAAGCAAATACACCACTGTGTATGAGGTTCTGAGCTACTCTCTGCTTCAGTCCTCATTATCAATTTTCTACTCCTGAACACAACACTAGTTTTATACCAGCTGTTTATCAACAGGACTATCATTTTCCTAAAACAGCAGCAGAGATTTGGACACACAAAATTATTTCCTTCAAAACACCATGTTGCACTTGAATGGAAGTCTGTGCTTTTAATACAAAATAAAAAAAGGAAGAAAAAAATCACTTCCTGCCCTAGAACCACAACCAGTCTAGTGCTGCCTGGCATTGCCACACTTACACGCCTGAAGTGTGTTCTGCCCGGCTGCACCCTGGTGAACACTCCTCACACACACCTCCCAGCTCCTCTCACCCTCCCCTGGCATCACTCCCAGGCAGAGAAAAGGCTAAAATGAGGGTACATCCCTCAGGAAAGGGAGTCATGGCCCTCAGCAGTGTACTGTGCCTGCCCACCCCAGCCAGGTTCATCCTGCTGCTGTAGGTCCCCCCTCTGGGAGAGCAACAAAGTCCCCAGCATGATGAAACGAGGAACAAGTTCCCAACAGCAAGTCACAGTGATATCGAACACACAAGCACCACCACCTGCTGAGGTGGCCAGCAGGACATTGTCAACAGAGGGAAGCCACAACAGCTCTCACTTCCTCAGGTCAGCAGCACACAAACTGTCTCTTGTCAGGCTGCTGGAAACAACACAGCAGCTAATTGATCCCTGAAGGAAGCACCCAAGAGGCAGGGCCAGTTCACATACGGCCCTCTAACCACACCTGCACTAAGTGCCATGGAAAGCAACAACCCCAGTTACTCCTGCTCAGGAAGCTCATTTGCTCAGAAGAGCCCTCAGCTGGGGAGATGCAGTTATTGATCATGTGCTGCCTGTCTTACAGGGCTTCCTTGGAAGAAAATTCATACCTGATTTAACACTAAGACATTCAAGAACCAAGGGACAAAAGAAGAAAAGAAAACCCCACAAGCCCACTTATTAAATGAAGCTAAGGACAACGTCTGCTTTGAAGAAAGACTGATACAGATGCACTGCTGCTAAAAATGGACCAGTACAGGTCATCACACCCTGTGCTAAGGCAGGCAAACAAGGGGCTGACTGCCCAGGGGGTTCGACACCTAAAGACAGCCACGTGCCTTTTATCTGCAAGGAGACTGCAGTCACGGGCACGCCAAGCACTGGCGAGAAATAGGAGCAGCACACACTTCACCGATATGACTGAGCAGAAAAACCTCTGAGCGCGTAGCTGGGCTTTCTATTTTAAGAACTGGTATGATACACGTTACCTTGGCTCTAAGTGTTTTTCAGTCTTCACTGTATCTACCCTCATGATAAGCTCATATTAAGCAAGCACTGAAAGCCCTGACATTTCAGAGCTGCAGCGCAGAGCAGCCATACATCACTCCGGGAGCCTCCAGCACCAGCAGGCAGCTGCATCCAGGTCTCTCAAGCGCATATTCTGCAACCTTGCCACTCACTGCCCTTCCTGCTGATGCACATGCGGAAACAAACAGAAGAAAAATCAGAAAAATCCCTGTGATGCACTAAGTCACTAAGTATTGTCCTGCTGTTGCACAGTGATGAAACTGCAGGGAGGGGGAAGATGAGAAGAAAAGAAAACCCCACAGAACTGTCGCTACTTACGTGAAAATTAAGCAATAACCAGTATTAGACTAGTTCAAGTGAAGCCCACTTTGCCCCATGTGCCTGATGCTGCCAGCAGTTGCCCACTTGCATCTTTCTCTGTTCTTCAGCTGTACTAATGCATGCTTTCATGACAAAATACAGGTGCAGGAACTAGTACTGCAGCTAGGATCACAAGCAGGAAATATTATCAAAGAAGAAAGGATCTAGAAATGTATGCACTATTTGGGATTATGAAAAACAACTCTTCTATTAATAGCATAGGCAAAAGTCCTCATATGCTACAAAACACTTGCTTAAAATAGTAATTTAATTTTTTGGTACTCCCTAATAAATATATTAAAGTAGGTTTCACTGTTCTTGCTTTGTTCTTTCCAAATCTCAAATAAAAGAATCAACAGCAACCTGCATTAAATATTTTATCTGTTTTGACTCATTTTTTTCTTGCTTATAATGCTTTGAAGAGGCTAACCATTTCACTGCAAAATTTTGTATCACCAACAAAACTTGAGGGATTGTAAAAGGCAGAAAACATCAATATGCATTTTTATACTCTACTCAAAGAAAGTAAGAACACAAATATTTTCCTACAGAAAACATTAAGTTGATAATTTCTTTCCTTATCTGACAAGAAATGGTTGTCATTTACAAGTTGAAATAAACAATCTGGACACTGAAGTTTTCCTCAAGTAAGAAGAGTGCACTGGGGGGACCACTGGATAGGAGAAATTAAAGGGAATGTACTGTCACAGCCAGAACTCTAAAAAGTATTTGGAATATTTCAAATCTCTGGTTGAATTCTACTACATTTTCTAGCATTTCACACAACACGTATATATGCAATTGCACTATTATTTTGGTTCTCTGTATCAAAACACCCTGACACTGAGGCCAAACCGGAACACATCACAACAGGAGAAAACATTTACTATAAAGTTCCTTAAAATACTTTTTAGTTTAAAAAACCTTTTGAGGAGACAAAATATCTGTCTTAATAACTAATGAATTAAAATTAACTTTAATGTCTGGTCAATTAAACTAATATTATGTACTACAATCCGTAATATACAACGCATCAAAGGACACAGAGGGTCTTTTAGCCAAAGAGATTTAAAATAGATTTATAAAAATAAATGCCATTCCAGGTTTCTCTATATCATCAAACTGAGGTGGGGAAAAAAACATTATGAAAGAGATAGTGTGGTCAACTGACGTTTGTCCATTTTATGTACGAAGTAGAGTCAAAGAAAAGAATTTTTCTCTGTCATAACATGAGGTGCAGCAATACTAAATAAATAACAGACTTGTCCACTGGGGCTGACGCTACCCTGAAAAGAGGAAAGGATGATTGTATTTTCCCAAGGTTTCAAAAATACCACATCTTGTTTGGGAAAGCAGTCAAGAGATGCATCCTGAAAACCACATAAGGTTCAATTTCTCATCAAATGGCCGAGTTGAAGCCAAAGTACTTTTATATTTTTTAATGAGGGACACACTTATCAGGACTGACCATTAACATTCCTCTAAATTCCTCCTTCCTCTTCTGTCCTGTGGAAATAAACAGGATTTAAATAAGTAAGACTAGACCATCATCATTCTACAGTTCCTAATAGAAAGCATGTCCTTCTCAAACTGTGCTGAAGCTGAGCTGACAGAGGTGGCATTCTTGGCCCAGGAGGAAAGGTGTCAACCCACAGGGTGGGTCACAAAGAACACTGGGACATGAACAGGTGGACACAAAGTAGAGTGTTCTCACCCTTGTTTCCATTCCCTGAGGATAAGGAACTATCACAGCTGACCTTCCAAAGCTGCCAAGGTGTGAGGTAATGAGTCTGCTTCCAAAGCAAGTCTCTTGTCCACTCTGCACTCCTGTACTCAGAAGAATGGAAATGCCTACAAGCCATGGAAGTAGAGATGTGTTTCACGACATGTTTATTCATATGGTAAGAGCTACAAGATGCTGCAGCTGCTGCAATTTAATCCCATGCTGTCAAGAGGAGTAATAAAATATCTGCTGAGAAACAGAGAGAAAAAAGAGGTTCCAACTGAAAGTTCAACTATGAAACTAAACAAAACAAACAAAACCACCTTTATAGCAGCATCACTCTTAAGACTCCATGATGCAATGCAAAACCTGCAGTTGATATGTTTTGTACATGCAACTCCACCTGGTCAGGGACTTTTTCACAGGCCTGTAAAGAAGCTGCCTTCTCTGCAGGCTCTTACCTCGCCCAGCTTCAGGACGTGGGGCAGGCTGTAGCCATACCAGTTACCAGGGGCTCTGCAAAGGAGAGAAGGCACAACCAAGCCTGCGTTTGGAGTGGGGCAGAATAAAGCCACCCCAGACTCTGGCCATCCACCTCCCCAGCTCTGCAACACCAGAAGTGACTGGCTGTTCACACAGAAGCTGCGATCTGCGAGCAGATCACAGATCAGGCATGTGCAGCTGCTCCCTCAGACATCCCTGCCAGTGAGGCAGAGTGCTGTTGCCTATCCCAATGCCAACTATGGTTTCCCGCTAGTACATACGCCGCCACAGCACCTGTGAGACACTTCTAGAAGGTCTGAAGAAGATGAAAACACACACACTAATTGAATGTCTTTAAAAATAGGGTACTTGGGCATTCCCAAATCACCTGTAGCAAACTACTGTAGGAGGAGAACAGCACAGAGAGCTGCAAGAGAGGCATCCTTCTGGGAAGGCCTAAGAGCAGCAGCAACAAGCACCGACACAAGCCTGTCTGGTTTCATTTGCTACACCCACTCAGCCACACAGAGAAAGCTTTATGGATGAACAACATTAGTGGATCCCTCTTTCAGGCTAAGTACAAGAAAGTACATAGTGGGTTGGGTTTGTAACCAGGCAGAAACACCAATTTAGTGTAGTGGTTTGGTCCAAAATACTCATTACTGTTTATCTTCTGTGAGATAAGAATTATGAGAAATGCAAAGCAGGCACCAAACTTGAAAGAATATAAAGAAGTTTATTAACAGACCTAAAAGAAGAAAAGAAATTATACCACACCTTCAGAACTCTTCTCCTCCCCCCACCTTCCTCCCTTCTCCCACTGACAGTGTAAAAAGACAACCCTTGAGATGTTCAGTCTGTTTACCACTTCCATAATAACCTTGTTTAGTCCATTTAGGGAGAGGAGTCTCTTCTTGCTCATGCTATGAATACATTATCACAACGAGACAGCCACCCACTTCCAAATAACTTTGTTCAGTCCATTCAGGAAGAGGAGTCTCTCTGCTCGCATGTGAGTCCCTTCCCCCGACTTGCAGCTTTTCCTGCAACTGCTTTCGAGGGTCCACTCTTGAAGTTTTTGGGGTACAATTTTAAGGTTGAGCCGTTCAGAAACAAAGGTTTTCTTCACCCATCTCTGGGAGCATTTCATCTCTAAGAACAGAGGCCTTCTCCTTCCCTGGGAGCAAAGGGTCTTCTTCATCTTCATCTTTAGGACTATCTCTGGGAGTATCTCTAGGAACTGAGGTTTCTCCTTTCCCATTTGGAGCAAAAGTCCTCATCGCTTCCATCTCTCCCTGTCCAAACTTCTCATGAAATTACAGCTGCGTCAGCATCTGCCTATCTCAGCGCAGGTGCTTTTGCTTACAAGTTGAACACTCCACCCCCCATATCTTCATGGAATTACAATGGGATACTCTTGATATATCATAGCTTCACAACAGAATTTCAGCTTTAAGCATCTCCTCTTTCTCCTTCCTCAGGTTTTCAGCTCTTCACAGCACTAAAAGGGTTAATGTCACCTCGGCCTTGCAGCTGGAATGTGGCTTATGGCAGTGGAGGGGGGGGGGGGGCTGGGGGGAGGGGGCTCCATGTGTGGAGCAGGTCCATCGACTCCAGGATGGCCGTGGCCCGGCCTGGCCCGAGCAGGGCCTGGGCTGGGCCCGCTGGCCCCCGCACGGGGCCCGCAGCCACCTGTGCCAGCGCCGGAAACGAGAGAGAGAAAGTCTGCCTCAGGGTTTCTATTCTTAAGTGTGGATCACAGAGGTGGTCACAACTTTAAGCGGCTTAAAGAATTGTCCATATTCAAACTGGCCACTGATAGGTTCTATCAAGTCCCAGAGGAAGCTGTAAGCAGCCCTTAGCAAGGACATCCCTTCAGGGACTACGCTTGCTAACCTATGACACAGTATCTTCTAGCTCCCCTCAACACCACTGGAGAAGTATTTGCAGAATGTGAAACCCCAACTCTAGAATAAAGTTTGCCATGGCTTTAGGGTAAGAAATGAAATAGACTGAGACTATCTGTGAAAGGAGGATGCAGAAGAGGGGAGATCTGTTTTAAGTGGCAAAGAGAAGCAACAGGATGAAGAGACTACTCACTGCTTCTCACAGCCCAGAAAGCAAGGGACACAAAAAGTTACAGAAGAAACTTCAAGGGAAAGTAATTAAGTGAAGAAAAAAAAAAGTCATTATGTACAAAATGACTTTGAGAAACTCCATGCTATAGGATATCGTAGAGGTTGAAAAGCAAAGAGATTAAAGAAAATTAGGCATAATGGATAACAAGGGCTATTAAACACAATGTCATGTCAATCTGCTGGAAGTCCCAAAACCAAAATTTTACAAGAAACAGAGTCAATAGAATTTTATAATGCTTTCTTTCCCTAGGTGTCCACTGCTGATCATTACTGGAGAAAGCAACTGGCCTAATTCAGTAAGGGAAATAATCCGAAACCAGACATACTCATAACTCATAATTCCTCTCTGTGCTATGGATTTCATTGTTTTTTAATAGATCACTTCCTAACCTGACCTCTGTGGACTACAGATCAGATGGGTGTCTGTAGGGCCATGATAAATATCGAAATGAGAATTTTTATTAGATGAGATTTTGATTATGATGAGCACAACCAGCAGAGATTCTAACACTTGACATACTGTTGCCCTTAAAGTTTGTTGATTGCTGTTCATAGAACCATTCTGGACAAAATTATTACGTAAAAAATTAGATCATTCCCAGTGTAATTGAGTTGTTGATTTTTAATTTTTTTTTTAAGGAGAAATCAAATAAACAATTGTACAAATACAGCCTAGATGCATATTAGGGCTCTATCCACTCAGGATTTTCTTTTGGGTTCTCTTCTATCCTGCAGATATTCAATCCCTTTAATAACTATCCTTCCAATTTCACGTCTGAAGTTTAAGAATCCACTACACTTTCATTTTCTTACGGCTTTCCAAATCCGGATAACTAACAGGGTTCTCGTATGATTCTTACAGGTTTATTATCTCAAACCTTTCCAAGATACACATCTGAAGTTATTCTGTCTTTCTCCTCCCTCATAGGGAAATAACCCAAAACCTCCAGCCAGCACTGTACTGCTGCACACTTGAATTCTACAAGCTAAACGCTTAAAAACTTAAACTACTTAGAAAAACGTAACCATGCTTAAACTTTTGCCTGTAAAGCCCAAACATGATAGTGATCCATCTCATCTGAGCCATTAATTTCATTGGTGAAATCTGAGGTCATCTCTTCCAACTGCAATGGCAAAGCACAATGCATCGTAGCCCTGCTAACAGTACAGAATCAAGTGGGAGGAGAGGCTGATGCTGGTTTTGTGTAGAAAAGAATTGCTACGCCCTGACCCCCTGAAGACAAAGCGATGGTGCAAGAGTAGTCAAGGCCAAAGCTCTATTTGCAGAAAATCAATGGGTTATGCACAATAGCAGCTGCAGTCAGATGTTCACAGCTCAGCTGGAGTCTGTAGATCTGGTCTCTAAATTCAGACTATTTGACGTTGAAAACTAGAAAAAAACAAAAAAAAACACCAGTCCTCCCCTCCCCCCCCCCCTTTTTTAAAAATTTAAACAGTCAAAGCAGAAGCAACCTTTGAAATAAAATTCTTGAAATTGAGATGAGTGAATCCCTTCTCTTTGGCACTCCTTATGATCTTTGGTAGCCAGCCAAATGGCTCAGCTTAGCTTCACTTTCCACATCAGTCCAAAAGTTGAATAAGTAATAAAACTTGCATGAGGAGAGGGCTTTATAATCACATTAGAGACATGCAGGGGAGACCAGCTACCTCGGTTCACCGGACAGCTTGAACAAGGCTTCATAATGAGGGACAGGTGTTGGCACCAATTAGGAACACTCAGCTCACCGCTGACATTGGCCCCTCAAAGCAATGACTGCACTTTAATCCTCTAAAGCCACATAAAAGAAAAGCAGAGAGTGGGCAGACAAAAAAAAAAAATCTATAAATGCCTCTGCAGAGGATTGAAATATTTTTGCTTACTTAAGGGAATAAAATAGAAGTGTCACAAAGCTGCAGGAAGTTCACTATGAAGTATCTTGAGTATATCAAGAATCTAAATCTTCTGCAAGCAGAGTATTTAATTTTAGGAAGGGTATCACCGTGTATAGTATGCATTCATCACAACTATCAGAATTCATATCCAGAAAAGAAGCACAGAATAAAAATGGGTTGAAGCAGCATGTGTAAATATTGAGGTAAGATAAAATTATTCCATCTATGCTTACCAGCATTTCAAGCATTATGGGATACATAAAATAGATTTTAACTGAGATTATTAAGGAGTTCTGCAGGCTGAAACGTTACTGGTAACGGCTTCTTTTATGACTTCCTCCTCTTTAAAAGACTTTATATTCCTTTAAAAATTCAGAAAGCTTTCATTTAAAAGGTGACATCTGAAAGTTGAAGGTATATAGATTCAATTTACACATTGTAAACACCAACACACACATTTATTTATTTATTTTTAAGTATCAGTTCCTCCTTCACTTACATGCCAGGTCATGAGGTAGATGTTTTCGCTTCAGCTGATGACATCACAAGCTCCTAAAAAAATGAAAGGAGTGCTATTTAGGTAGTAGGAGTGACATCAGGCATTTCATGTTTGAGCTACAATTTAATTTTTGGCAAGTAAGTGAAGGGTGTATTTTATTTTTATTGCAACTCTCCCAACCAAGGGACATATCCAGAGTATAAAGCCTTAAATTCCACAATTCTCATTTAATATCTGTAAAAATGAAATGTATCAGCTATATGTGCACATACTATGATATAAATGCAGTAAGCATTACAACTAAAAACAAATTTATAAGAATATTCTCAAAATTGATTTTGCCATCCCTCTTAACATGAATGGAAACCAACTTTACCAATACCAACAAAATGAAATTTTAATTAGTATTTTCTCTATCCTGCTTTGGGAATAAAAACACTTCAACAAACACATTCAGATAGATGCATGCTTATTCATCTGGCTTAAGGTGTTGATTTCTCTTTATACACTGATGCTTTCTTCATTCAAGAGGGTCTTCTATGAACCATGCATGCTTATAAATTCATAGGAGGGCAAACAAAATAAGCATAGAAAGAAAGCTCCATGTGGCTCCTGATTTAATTCCTCACTACATTCCTCCAGACCTCTCCTTGACAATCCCGAATAGCTTAGCTTCCCTGGCAGGCATTCTGCTTACTCGCCCTTTTTAATCTAGTCCTGAGCCTTGAGCAATATTAAGTATGGGAACAGAAGGAATTTCTCCCTGCACTAACTGCCTGCATTGCCCTCCTGCAGGATCAGGCACAGGTATGTTTGGTGCCCTATTGTAATGCACCTGGCAAAGGCATTAAAGCCATCACACCCAACAGATGAGTTGCAGCACTCCTCAGGGATGTCAGCAGCCAGACCAGGGGCTGTCCTGGCAGGCAGTCCATCCCGTGCCTCAAAGCAAAAAGTTAACAAAAACAGGACAGCTACGAGCTGTGATAGAAAGTATTAGAGAGCAAAACTGCAAGTAAACCAAGGAAGCGGTAACTGCATACCCTGCCAGAAGAACAAGAACAAAATAAGGGGATATGACAATGTTTTTCTAACTGAAATAAGGCAGTTTCTGGCCAAAGTGTCAGCACCACACTCTAACATTTGCGCTCCTCCACCCATCTGCAGTACAAGAAAAAGATACAAACACCCACCCACTGAGGAGTGGCACACATCCCATTACTTATTAAAACTATTGTTGCTCAACTTAGGCTGTGGCATCAAAGGAAAATAAAAGGAAAATACTTCCTTACAATCGCGGGGGGGCGGAGGGGGGAAGGAGAAGGGGAACACAATATATTACAGCTCCTGTACATTGACTGTGCAAAATTTTGAAGTTTTGGCTCTACTAATTTTCTTTGATTTGAAGTTTTGCCTTTGGGGGTTTTTAGTATTTGTGTATTTGGTGTATTGTTATTTTGGGGGGGGCAGCAAAAGTGCTTCGTTGGTTTGGGAGTTCTTTTTTTTAAATTTTCCTAGGTTCCTCTTCCCATGTTCCTGACACTCTGGCTATACCCCACATTAAGCAACTAACTTTGAGCAACACAAGAGGATTGTAGATCAAAGCAGTACCAGAGCCAAGGTTGTTGAAACATGAATCACACTACATGGATCGGGTTTTTAACTTGAGATAAGCAGATACCCTCTGCCACCACACACATGGCCTGAAGCAAACCACAGGGTCTGTGCAGGAGATGGTGCACTTGGCACGAGCATCAACGGGAGCCTCCCATCTCCATCCAGAGGGACCCAGCTCAGGTGCAGCAGAAACACCTGACACACAGGGAGGGGCTCGCTTTAACAGCCCACTGCTGCTCTGCCGGGTACTACCCCACCTGGTGTTTTGCCTCTACCCTCCAGCTAAGAAATGTCAAGAGCCTCACCCACAAAACACACTGCAGGAGGGCAGGCAAGTGAAGAAAATAAGTAAATAATTAAAAAATGGCTGGCTAAGTTTTCCAAACATGACTTTGACTGATTTTTTCTTATGACACATTTCATTATGGGATAATTCTTTAATGTCCCGACTGAACCCATTTAATATAAGTTTTCCATAGAAACACAAGCAAAGCCCTGGTTGTGGCAGCTCAAATGGCATCATTAAAATGCAACACAGCCTACAACTTTTAAGTGTGAACAAAACCACAGCTTTTGCCTCCCAGCTGAACCACAAAACTAATATATTTTTGAACTCTTCATTAAAAACACATTTATTTGCTCAGTTAAATGCCAAGATGAACTCTGAAATACTGGAAGGTTCAACTAATTTTTTCTTTTCTTTCTCTAATCCTTACAGTATAGAGTCATAATCTCAGTCCCAACTTTACTTATTTCACAACCATGAACAAATAAACAAAATAGGATGAAAAATACAGTTGCCCCCACAAAACACTGTTTCCCCCCCCTTTGTTTTGAAAGCTAGTCTTAACATATTGATTGAGAAACATTAAATTAAGTCACCTCAAACTAATGATCAGGGGGTGCTTCCCCAACAGATTAAAAAAAAAATAGAAGAGTGCCAACCTCCCCAAGAACAGTAAGTTCAGGAGCAGGGTGAAGAAGGCATAGAAGATGCTCCTCACCCTCCCCTCCACACAGACTGTGCCAACAGACTCCAAACTCCTAATCTCCAGGTGCATTTGAAAAATTAATGGGCAAGCAACAGAAACTATGGCATGAAGAAACAGGAAAAAAAATTATAGGAACTAAAGGACTGTGTAGACACAGAAAAACTTAGAAATGCACAGTAGCTTTTCATAAATACTGCCTGGAAACTAAGCGTCACCAGGGAAAAAAGCATCAGCAAGATTTATTTCTTAAAATACAACTTTTAACAACAGAAGGCCACTTGGAACACAGATCTATTTTTGCAGTTATCACTACTGTTATACTATCGCTCTCTCTGTAATTTACCACAGTGCTTACCAACAGCCAAGCTACCAAAACAAGAATTGTGCTGGTTGAAAACAGAGCTTCGTGCTTTTCTTGTCAACCATCCCACACACGGCACTGCCATTTGCAAAAACAGAGATGGTTGCAGAAAAAAGGGTCTGTCAGAGTCCTGAAAAAGGACAGCTAGATAGGACCAAGAACTCAGACTCTGCATAACAGAGGGAGCCCCTTCCACGCTGCGTGACCCTCAAAGTTTGTCCCAGCACTTTAAGCACACATCTTCCCCTGTGCTGCTCAAGCCTTTACCAGGTCTCTCCCTGCACTGGGCCCTGATGATATCATCCTTTTCTTTTTTACACAGTTAACCTTATGTTTGAACAATAACTGAACTCTCTTGTAAATACGTCCTTGTCTTTTCTCCAGACTAAATAAAACCCAGTTCTTTCACCCCCTGCTTAAAGGACACATTTTCTACATTTCTGATTCTTCTAGTTGCTGCTGTCCACCACCCTTTCCAGGGCTGGCACGCAAAACCAGTATGAAGTTGTGACGTCCAAATCTGGACAAAGTCTCCCAGCTGAATCCTTCCCTACACACAAAATGCTCCTCTCTTTTTACAGAAAAACATTCTTTACTGCCACATGAGTTGCAGATAATAATCCTACGTATAAACTCCAATGCCTTTGCTTTTGCAACAGCACGACTGTTGCCTCATGTCCTGGCTGTGAGCAGTTATTGCCGCTGGGCCCACTGCTCCCAGCCTGCAGGTGTGCAGCCAAACCTTCGTGCTGAAGACAGCTACCCCTTCACACAACCTGCTCAGCCCCATCCAACCCCTCCTTCCAGGCTCCTTCTCCAATCTGTTAAAGTAACTCTTAAGTTCAAAGCATCTTCTCAAGTAGACATGTAGCTCCATCCCACTTGATTCGGGTATTGAATGAACGGAGTCCTCATTCCTTCACCCACATCATTAATAGCAAATATTAATTCACCTGTCTTGTTTGAAACTAATTAGCAATTATCCTCTCAGTTTTCTCAGCAGCTACAAACATTCCTGTGAGCATTTCAGGTAATCCATGCTCCCTTAGCTTGCTTCTGGTAATACGGGTTGCCTGATAACTTGTATCATCTACTGTGCAATTCCTACCTCACAAATTACTTTCAAAAATTAATCAGAAAGTCGGTCTTGTGATGCTCCACATCTTCTTCTCCATAAATAATCCCAGGGATATAATGCTGCTTAGATGGGAAAGGTATTAGAAAATCATTTTATAATTTCCAGGTTTTTTACAGACTGTTTCAGGTATCTAGCATATACAGACAGCTCCCCATGGACTACCAGTAACATCACACAGACCTCTTACAAAAGGCAGATCAAAATTTTAATACTACCAAGACAGCATCAGAAATAAAGCTAGTAGTTTTTGAGATTATAAATATAGTATGAAGCAGGAAGGTAATGGTACTCTCTCCCTTGTAGTTCTGAAAAAATCATAATAGAACAAGTATCCAAATATCAAAACAGTATCCATTGTATTTAACTAAAGAGATATTTCCAGGCAATACTTACCCTACACGGATTAGAGGTAGAAAAGAAAAAGTCAGTAAGCTTTAAGAAAAGTCTTGTAAAATCCCTACAAAGTCTTTGTACCAAACAGTATTGGATTTTTGCTTGTAATAAACTGATTTGTTGTTTATTCTTCTTCACAAGCTTCTAAACAGTCCTAACTACAGTGTACTACAGTACTCTGCAGCTTCTCAATTTTTATCTCTCTTCCACACTGGCTTAGCCAACAAAGTAATTCAGCATAAATTCACAATTTCATTGTAAAAATCTAAACATAGTCCATCTCACCTTAAGGTAGATCAGAGACACTGAAAGCATTTAGTAAAGCCTGCAACTCTCTAGTACCTTCACTTCTTTCCACTGTCACAAAAATATTTCATGACACCTTTATGCAGCAGTGATTTAGTAATTCCCAGCAACCAATTAAAACTTGCTGGGAAAACAATTTCCCACAGCAGCTTACCCCACTTTCAGACAAACAATGCAGCAGGATGTCTAGAAGGATAGGTTTCATAAGGCAACTAACAAGTAACATCAAGACATTTTATGAAATGCTCTGAAGTCCTGGGCCCCAGGCACTCAGATGGTGACCCAACACACCAGTTATTTAGCTTGTGTGTAGTGCCAACCATTCTGCAAAACACTCAAAACATCTTACTGATTACTTGAAAATAATTGTTACACAACACAATTGACATATACATGCAAAAAACTGAGTCAGACTGAAAAAATTGCCCTTATGGAGGAAAGCTACTTACAGGATTTAACTTACAAACACCTACTTTAAGACACAAAGTTGTTTACAGTCTTCATATACAGGTAGGATATTAGAATTAGTCAAACAAAAGCCTGGGTTTGTAAGAGATTAAATGCAATGGGATAAATTTAAGAAAAAAACCAAGAAGTTTAGGTTGAGCATTAAGGAAACATCCTGAGAGTCAGAACTGCTGACCCAAATCCCCAGGGGGAAGATTGAAAGCTGCAGCTCTTGACGTTTAAACAAAGACTGGACAAGAGTCCTGGTTGCTGCGCTGCCAAAACAACATGCTCCACAGAGCTCAGCTTTTCTCAACCCAGCCGGAGGGCAAGCCAACAATAAAGGGGACTTGAGTATAAAGAGCACTGCACAAAGTGGTTTGTTGGGACTGTCTGCGCTGAGGGCTGCACCTCACCATGCAGACATGGTGCTGTGGAGCACAAGTACTGTGCAACAGCTACTCCACAGAACTCATGAGTACCGCTGCATGCTGGTGACAGCAAAGCAATCCCAGGTAACTATTCCACCATTCCATCTCTCTTCCCTACATCAGAGACTGAAGGAGATACATATAAATACATACACACACATATATATCCCTGCCGGATGCTATGGTGTACAGCTGCATGCAGGGACAGTTAGTACACAGCAGCTCAGGTCCCTCCTCCTCTTTTGCGGGACGAAATGTTAAGGAGACTTGTTACTTCAGCCTGGTGCAGGATGCATCTCTCTCCGAAGAGTGGGTATTCCCTGCAGCAGGACACACTTCAACGCAGAGGAATGTAGCAGAAAGAGAATACAAATGCATGAGGCAGAATGCTGCAGTACAAGACCTAAACTGAGATAAAAATACAGGCAGGAGGCTTCCTGATCCACAAAGCCTGGAATGGGGTACAGGCAGAAACAACAGAAGTATTTTGGCACTACCTACTATCAGGAACTTGAAAACAGGTCTTTGAGCCACAGAGTAGCAAAAACAAGCTATTTATGAGGATCTGGAGCAAAACAAAATAGATGCAGTTCTTGAGGAAGGAGAACATTACACGTTCTGCTGTTAGCCACAGCCACATGCTGGCCAGCTGGATTTTAAGTATCAAGCCACCTCATTCGAGTTGTACCTCCTGTACTAAACAGATGTGCTCGTGTGCATTTCCTGTAGCTTAGTGATGGCAGTACTGTTCCACACTATTTTCTCAAGGGAGGTTCAAACAAACATTTCAGAAGCAATAATCTAGATGACCTAGAGGCATCTTTTTCCATAGCCAAATTCTATTATTTAATGCAACTATATTTGTACACAGTTAGGGACTTTTAGTGGGGATCTTAAAATAAGAAATAAAACTATTCAAGTGTGAGAACTTCTAAAGTATGGTAAGATAACAGATGTTATGTTTCTGATGGCACAGCTATGCCACTTCCATATTCTCCACAGCAAGTCCCATGACCCCATCACACACACCAGAGAGTCACAAATGCTAAAAGCAGTGTGTGTGGATCCTCCACACAATGACAATATAAAATATGAAGGGACATATTTAAACTTTGGACCGAAGTAATACCAAACTGTGTATTTCAATGCCTTCAAGCTACAGCTCTGGCTCTGGAACAAGAAACAGCAAACCCCCCAAGATTTTAACTCCTCATGAAGCAAATGGAAAGGTCTTTACAGTGCGATTCAAAGTGCCCAGCATGTTCAGGAAACCCAGCTCACACACCAAATAAGGAATGATGCCAGAAATCTCTCCTCTCACAGATTGAACTACTGATTTGCAGTCCTGTAAATGGATATCTTCAGGAATCAGAGACATGATTGGACCTTTCTTCCTCCTCTCCCCAGATGCACTCTTCAGGCATCAATTTCAGTATCACGTTAAGGTGTCAGCAGTTGCCACATCTACAAAGGCAGTCCTTAGTTTTCATCCCATCTTCCCAGTCCTCCTCTGCTGTCCAGTCTGCCCCAGTGCTTTCTCCCTTTTCCTCAAACCCTTTCCATTGCACAACTCTGCTGCTGCCTACCTACAGCATTCAAGCATCCTATGGTCATTCCCATCACCTCACCAGAAGAGCAGTCTGCGCAAGCATTTCTTATCTATGTTGTGGTATTTTGCTTCAACCATTTATTTGCAGGATGACCAACCACCAGTTACTGGGGAGTGTCAGGAGGACCTTGTGGCTCAAACCACCACCCACTTTTACACAACAAATGAGCCTGCGGAGCCTCTGTTCCCATCCTGGTCAATGCAAGTAGGAAAAAAAGGAAACTACAAACAAAAAGATTGAGAAAAATTTATGTCTGGATTATAGGAGGAAAGTTACCTCTCAATTGGATGACAGTAGTCAAGAAAAGATTTGTCTCCTTTTCTGGATACATTAAGTTGTGATGCTCACCAGTGTACAACACAGGGATTCAGAAAGGCTACAGAGCATGCTCTTTCAAGATTCTTCAACTGCTTCAGCTACGTGGAATTTGAGTAAATGTACATATACTGAATATTCCTGGCCCTTAAGGGGGTCTCAGTGGCCACAGAAAAATAACCATCATAAACAGCTCACCTCACATAAAACCATTTAGTCAGTATTTACCGGAATGACACCTCCCAGAGGAAAAAAAAAAGTGGGGGGGGGAGGGGCAAGAAAAAAGTAATAGTGTTAACTTCACTTGATTAAGACAGTGATTTAAAGTACTTTTGACACCCTTTATCAAACTTGGGACACTGGTATTTCTGATTTTTCATAACGAAAGCCTCTCTGGTCTTTTATGGTCAGACCACACCAGCACTCAAACTGTCACCTTCCCGTGCAAAGAAACTCCATAAATAAATAAAGCACCCAAGCTTTGCACTTAGACCGCAAAAACACAAGGCTTGGAGCACAATCAAATGACGATTAATGAAGCAGCAGACACTATAACACAGTAAACAAGACTTCATCAACTTCATCCTCTGTGGCTGCAACTCCCATAGCAGCAACCAAATATGACTTCTTCCTTGAAGATGATCTTAAATGGTTGGAAAGGGCTGTGTTGGGTTTGTTTTTACTGCTATGAAGGAGAAACTTGTGTCAATCCTTTTCCAAAGTCATTCCCACTCACTTAGACAAAATGTATGACAAGCTCTGAGAAATAAGCATGGAAACTTTGGTCTTTGTGGAGTCAATGGGAATTAAAACCAGTGCCAAAACAAAGCCAGAAATTAGCAGAACATTTATCTGATGAATTTATAAGCAGAATTCCTAAATGACAAAACTGAGTTTATTTCTCCTAAAAATCTCCTGATGCAAATATGTTGGGGATAGGTGGGTGGTTGCAAGATCAAGTTGCAATGCAAGAAAACTATTCCTTTTTTAAAGCACCCACTGTCAGAAAAACTTACTGTCAAAAGGAAAAACCTTTAACAGAATTGTCTAAAATATTTAGACCTTTCTAATTTCTTGTAGTTTATTAATGTTAGACTTCCACTATGCAAAGCTGTTGCCTTTATGGAGGCAAAACTTCTGATATTGTTTAACAAGGGATAAAACTAGACTTGGATACTCTCCCACCCACGTCATTATGGATGGGCTTTCACCAGTTCCAAGGAGGACAGCAGGTAACATAGCCCTTCACAATACACTGGCATTTCAAAAAAAAAAAAAAAAAAAAAAAAAGAGAAAACTTGCCTTAATAGGTTTGCTCCCTTAGAGGGTTTGCTCCCTTAGAGTTTTACATTACTTCTGCTTACCTGAAGCACAAAAACCTCTATAATCCTGTCAGACCTGGAAAGCTCAAAAGCAGAAGTAAACAAAGGAGCTGAGCTTTTTCTCCTTTGAGAATTGCCATCATGCAGTTAAATCCACAATTCTGACTGATTAAATCCCTACGAGCCTATAAGAGACCACAAATAGGCAGAGGTGCCAGAGAGTACCCTAATGTGACATTAAAACCTGTAAAAGATAGCTCTAAAGATGCTTTGTTATGACCAAAGGAATCTGGTACAGGAGTGAAGCTGGCTCAACTTGTACAGCCCTTGTGCAAAGGCTGACACTAATACCACTTCTTCAGAATTAGGTGTACATGACCAATCAGATCAATATAACAGAGTAACACCAGAGCAACACCTTTCAAACTGTTATGAAAGCTGACTTCTTTGATAGAATGAGCTTAGTATAGATTCCCTACAATTATTTAAAGGGGGAAAGAAAAAAAAATCATTTTGACCAAAAAAATTATCATAGGGTAGCAAAGGGTTAAAAAAGGATTTGATACCTTATAAATAACCAGGATGCATTTATATGTTTTAAAAGTTACTCCACTAAACCAAAGCTTTGCCACTGTCTCACTTTTTCTAGCAGTTCCTCCCTGTATAAAATCAAGTTTGTTTTGAAACACTCTTATAATCTGTACCAAAGTAAATACAATTGCTGATGTGTGTTTGAGTCAAACACACAGATTTAACTTCCTTAACCAAGCACAATTTACCTATGTACAGGCAAAACATAGAAGGGTTTTTTGTTAAACAGTAGCTAAATAATCATCACACCAGTATCAGCATTCACCAGAAAAAAAGTTTTATATCACAAACACTTATTTTAATGAATTTTTAAAAATACAACTTGAATTTTCGGTGCACGGTGCTTTTGTACATACACATATATGTAAACCCCCACAAATGTAGCAGCCACGAAAAATAAAACCTCACATAAAAACGAAGGTGAAGGAAAAGGCCCCCTTTATCAGACTGAGCAAATTTACACAAAAAAAAACCCCAAACCAACAAGTCTGCCAAAATACTTTCAGGTTGACTGCAAACAATCTGGAAGTCCATACTGTCTGTAGTCTGGTACAGGAAAAAAATTTAATTTGACCTAGATGATTTATAGGGTCCCAAGAAGACTGTGAGACACTCACTGGAAACACTGTTTTCTCCAATAACAAGGAAAAAGTTGGAAAGTTAAGTCAAAAAGAAGAGGAGACAGCCAAAGGGAGACTACAAAGGCATCAGACATGGATGGCTGAGAGAGATAAGTAAGAACTACAAATCATATTCAAGTTCTCATCTGCAATTGAGGCTTTACTTTTTTCCTTTTTTAAGTTTCTTCAGACTTTTTTTTCCTACTCTTAACCCATTCATACTTCAAAAATGGACTGATTCAAATGTGGAATTCAAGCACACAGAAGTGAACACACAGAAAAAAAAAGTAGTTCAATAATCTTAAAAAGAGAGTGAAATGGCACCTGCAAAAGTTACTAGGTTTCAGTAACCTAAATTAATGCACATCCCTGTTTGCTGTTACGTATAGAGGCTTCTGAAAATTTAGAACAAGTACATAGAAGACGCCAAACAAAGGCTCTGAGACAGCACTTAAGCCAGGTTAATCCACGTAACTGGAGTCACGGGGCTCTGACTGATACTGAGCTGATTGGCAGGAGTGTAAGCTTTCTAATAAGTTATGTCCCACCTTCTGAAGTCTTATAGCATATACAGAGGAAGAAAAACGAAAACATCATGCATCAGATCCATATGTATTCAGTTTTAAGCAACAAAGGAGGGACTACTAAGAATACCAAGTACTGAAGCCTAAAGTAATTTTTAACCTCCTCTTTCATGGAGTTCAGGGCAGAGTCCCATTTTCTACAGTATTGTACCACAGATATTCTGTCTCTGCATAGGTCTGTACAACCAAATAAAGCAAGTCAGATCTCCATCAAAACTGCAGAAATAGATACGAATGCAACCTGCCAGTCACTGGCAAAATCTCATTCAGTTGCCATTGTAAGTAAATTTTTTGTACACTAGCTGTATAAGTAAGTATTTGGATCAAAAATATGTTTACTACTAACTTCAACAAACTTAGGTATCTGAAAAATACCTGAATAAAGAAAAACTTTTACAATTTTCATAAAATATCACTGGAAATTATAGTATGATACATTAAAAAGAACAAAACTACAAGGACCAAAATGAAACCACCTGAATTTATGGATACCAGCTGCAAAGGGCACACAAAATAATTTTGCACCATTTCTATTTGTATAAAAATATGGAATAATTTCATCCCACAGGTTTTTCATCTTTTTCTTCTTTTATCCAAAAAAAGTGAACAAGCACTAACCAAAGAAAGTTAAGAAAATCAGTATTTGTAATACAGGCATAATATTTTGAAAAAATAACTTCCATAAAAGAATCAGTACCATAAGCAGAAGTGAATTTTACTTCCTAAGTACACCAACAGCCATTACAATATTGTTCTTCATAAACATGTATCTTATATTAAGATCAACTTTTGGTTCCTCCCTCACTGTCAGCACATTCTGTTTCCGAGCTTCAAGTTCAAATTTGTCAAGCAAAAAGCTTCACTTACTTCTTAAGATTGCTCGTGTCATGCTACAATGGAAATGATTACGTTGTTAACATAAGGAAGACTGCAACTTCATTATCAGGTTTAAGTATCTCCCTCTCAGTTGCTTAAATGACAGGCAATTTGATTTTTGTAAAAGAACACAACTGCTCTTGAATTAGGCCCAAGCTGAAGAGTTGCTAGAACTCCCCCAAACAAGGTTAACGATGTCAAAGCACAGCGCCAACACTGACAACCAGTACCCTTCCTTTTTCAGAGCACTGGTCAGCAGTTCCTGAAAAAAAAACCAAAACCAACAAACAAAAAACTAACATAAAAAGCTATTATCTGTGCTTGAAATGAGCATTTTTTTTCTCCCTCCTATCAAACAACACCTAACAAGTTTACATTGCACTGCAGAGTAATCACTCGTTATCACTATTTCAGTCACTATTTTCCTTCTGGGAAAAGAGTTTATTTGTATGAAAGCAGGAAGACGAGTACCACTTTATTACTGCTCTTTCTATCCAAGTATTAATAAGAGTGGGAGAGGTATTACTCCTACCTCTCTGCTGAGGCTCCTCCTTGCCAGATAATTGCTGAGCCTAACATTTTCCTGTGTGTCTCTAACACACTCACATACTGAGCATTTCAAGCTCCAGAAGGTCTTTGGTTGGTTTGTTTTTTTCATTAAAGCCAAAATCTCCGTAGGACATGGGCACTATTTTCTATGATGAGTCCTCTACAGCCACTTTAATATCAAGGCCTGCAAACTAACACTGAGAGAATATTAATAAATACAAGCAGTTAAAAGCAGAACAAATAAAGAGAATTAAACAACACAAAGAGTTCCACTAGAGACGCTTCCTCCCTTGACAGGGTACACATTTCTCCTATACACTTTTGTATCCAGCGGTTCAAGATGTCAGGTTTTCTGCATATCAGCAGACAGAAAATACTACCATTTTATTCTGCTATACTTGATATGTAGGGGAAGATTTAAATATTTGCACACTAAAAGTAATAATTTTCTCAATACCACCATGGTTTATAGAGGAAGCATTATTTAAAAACTGTCTGGTCTGTTAAACCAATACTTGTATTTTTTAAGTGGTATGAATGAAAGCTCATAGTTCAGTTATGGTTTTCAAGCGCTTATGAACAGCCACGTTACTGTAACTTTTGTCTAACATTTGTAGTAAATCCATCGTTTATCTACATATTTAAAGAATTTCAGTCATTCAGTATTACATGATAAACTACATGGCACAATTAAAAGACAGCACCCAGGCAGAACTTCTCCTATGCAGTTCTCCTCTCACTATTCTGTCATCAACTCAACAGCATATTCTGAAACAAGAACTGCCTGAAAATTTAAACACAGCTTGGAAAACTCTCCATAACACAGTCACACAAAAGTAACTATTTCCAATAAATGTTCCTGGTCAGTTGTTTCACTTTGCAGCGCCTGGTGTGTGGGGTACCACCCCTCCCTTTGGGGCATCTCAGGCATCCCAGCCTCTACTAATCCACTGCACTGTGCTAACCCTCAGAAGCTGTTGGACTTGCTGTGCACCAAACCACTTGTGCAGGCATGAAACTGCTCTCTAGGACATGAGCAAGAGCCTGAGCCTTTCACCAGCAAAGGCTATCAACAGTCAGGAGCTTTAAGCAGATAAGACAGACCCTCAGAAAATACTCAAGCAAAAACTTTTTAGAGGAAGGTGGGAAAAAAGGAAAAAGGAAAGAAAGGCAACTGAGGGAAGCCCTGGACAGTAGATTAGCAAAATAATACATAATTCCCTCAACACTGTGTGACAAGCATATTCAGTTTAGCAACGAGTCAAGCATGTGTATAAACCTGTTTTTTAACATCTCCTAGAGCTCTAATTAAAACACAAAGAGGCATTAACGACACAATACGTTATGTCCACCATTCAATTCAATAATCAAGAAACATAGCTCTTTAATCTAATGCTGTAACAGGTGTACTTTGAAGAAAAGCACTCCAAAGTTTTCAAACAAAGTTTAACAAGCTAAGGCAAGCATCCCAGCATTTAATCCAGGAGAAAGTTATAACAAATAGCATCAGCAGTCACGAGCTTATCCTCCCACCTTCTCCTGCTTCTCCGAAGAGGGCGACTAAGCAAGTGCCAGTGGAGCCTCCGCAGTCATGCTCACAGCTCGGGGTCTCTTCCATTCCTTTAAATCCGAATAAAGCCTGCATTATAGCTCTACAAATGCAGGAGCTTTCATTAGGTCCAAGATCACACATCCCAGACTGCTCTAATCCCCAAATTCTTGGTCTCCTACACACTGAAATAAGATATTAAATGTTGGAAAAGTTCAGATGTCATCTAGACAGGGGTAACTTTGAAACAAATGAATATGAAAGAGTGAACAGCCCAGGGAAACAGGGAGGTGCTTGGTAATTATATCGGCATCTTTCCACAGAAGGCAACGCCCGGATTGTCACACTACGCTTCTGAAACTTATTTGCCAGATACCTTCTTGTAGTCAAAATAAATTGAAGTATCAATAAAAATAGTATCTATAGACACACTTTTTAGGGGTTCTGAATATCAGATGTGCAGTTGCAGCTAGAAGATAGCATAAAGAAAAGTAATTTTAAAGTGACAGGTGTAACTGATCATTTAACGTGAATAAATATAAAAGAAATCAGTTCTCACATTCTTTTTATTAGCAGCATTAGATTAAAATAAGTTATGTGCTAAAATGCAAAATTTCATATAGTTATCTCACTTTTCAGATGTGCCATAAAGCCCTACAGATCTCCAGCATCTCCCACTCCCACCTGACCCAGCCTCCGCCAGCACAAAACCTGCCAGGGCCTTGACATAACATTTTGTATATCAGCTCTTCAAGATGCAAATAGCATCTGTTGGCTTCCATTACATAAATACCCCCGATAAGAGCTATTATTAACTTGTTAGTTTCCATTTTAAGTAAAGTATGTAAAAATTGCATTTATGTGTCCAATTACATGAAGCCTCAAGCGTTATAGGCACTTAAAATCTTCAGAAAAGAGAAACACCACACCATTTCAGAGGTTCCCCTCTCCAGAGGATTGAAAAGCACCCTGAGTCCCCTTAGCTATAGCTCCCACAAAAACTGCGGGAGTGGAGAGTCTAAGCAGCACATGCAAACAGCAAGTTTTGGCTCAGTCCATTTCTGTCCATAATGAAAGAAGTCACTGAACAAGACAAAATACTACCACTGATCTAGACAAAACAGTAAACTTTAGGTTATAAAATGCATTGAGAGAATGATACCTATACTTTACAGGGTATTAACTTTTAAATTTCAGTTGAATACAACTCTTTGCAATCAAATTGCCTGGTATTTTCTGAAGAGTGGGCATCACACTGCACCATCAAACCCATTCAAGTAATAGCCCCCCAAACCACATACCGACTTCTAAAGGAGACTTCTAGGGATGAAAAGAGAAAGACAAACCACAGAAACAGACGTTTACAAGACATTTCCATCCATGGATGATAAAAGATGCACTACAGAAATGGGTGCACATTCCTTCACCAGATACATCTCGTGTCTTGCCAAGCTAACCAAAAATATGCAGACACCATGTCCCACTCCTCACCCAGTGAGGCATGATGGTCAGAAATTAATTTCAAATATTGAAATAAGCTACTTAAATACACCACAGGGAACACTGTAGGAGTGTTTCAAACTCAAGGCAGCTTGTACAAGGTGTAACTTCACCTCTCCCCACTAGGCCTAAAAAATCCAGCCACCTTCACCAAGGCCTTGGACACTTGACATCACACTAGCCAAGAGCTGAGGGCACCAGTCAAGACATCCTCCAGGCCAGCTGCAGCAAGCTCTTGGGGAAAATGCTCTACAGCATTCAGCATGCAGTAGCTACTACTACAGTGACCACACACACGTGTTTCTGCCCATGTGTATAAACATATAAAACTGTACAGGTAAAAACAATACTCAATTGTAAATAAGAAGCCTTCGTGTAAATTCTTCTCCATTAGCGAATCACCCAGGTCAATGAAAACTATGTGTATTCTAAAAATCAAAACAAAAAGTCCACAACAATCCCAGGTATCCCAATAAATCCCAAACACAAACTTCCTGATTTTCCACTGCTGAGAGGAAGTCCACAGAAATGCAGAGAAGAAAACAGCTGGGTTTACTCTACCACTACACTGAGATAGATAGATCGATCGATCGACCTATCTCAGGCTCCTACATTCACAGTGGATTTCCATGATTTTAATGAGATCCCAAATGAACATGCATCCTTGCCAATAAATGCCACTGCCCATGTTCCTACATGAGTTCTCTAGCAAACCTTTGTGGGTTATCTGCTACATGTACATAACACAAAGCAAAAAAAGACCTACAGTCAGACCCAGCTCAGAGGAATTTCTCCTGCTGGGGGAGGGAGGCTTGTTCTGTAAAAGGAACCTAGAAAGAGGAAACATCAAACGAAGGACAGGTAATAGAAACGGTTCTGCTATTTTGATTACTTTTACTGCATCTAAAGTCCAAGTTTTGCAAAGAAAGCTTTCTTCTCCTCCTCTCGCAATAAAAACAGGGCATGTCATGTCTAGTCTGAAAAGAGGTCAGAAGTTCAGTTAAAAAAAAACCAAAAGCCAACACAAACTTTAGATTCTAAAAGTACTAGCCTGCTTTTACTTTGAAAAGGTATATTCTTAACTAAAGCGACTTCAAATGGCATTCTCTCCCTTTGGTAAGTGCAGGTAAAGGCTTTTCTGATGTCTCCTTAAGGAACTCTGTAGCAAGCTTGGAAGTTATGCAAACATGCTTTCATTCAGGTCGCCCTTTCTGGCCTAAGGCTCTCACATTTTCAAGCTAGCTCTCTAACCATCACTATGATACGGTCTCACTTTGCAGAGATGAGCAGGTGTGCTCGAGATGCTCTACAGAACAGCCCACAAGCACCAACCTGACGTAAAAAGTTGGCTGCTGATTAAGCATCTTGCAAGCAAGCATCAGGACAAAATACATTTCTCTTAATCTTTCAGTTTTAGTGCAAAGGCTCTTTTACATTAACCGAGAGGTACAACAGCTTTCAAGTATCTAGTGTGTAGTAATTGAAGGCTTTCTAGTCACAACTGGATGTTGTCTTCAGCATCCCTTTTCTCCTGAACATGAAAAAAACCATAGGGCTTTGAAGGACGGTGCAAATTTACTGATATTTTAATAAAAATACGTAGCCACTCATTATAACAATTTGCAAACAATAGCTGAACTCCTCAAATAACTACAAATGCTTTTTATAAAATAACTCTAGTTAAAAGACGGAAAAAAGTGTCATTTATTTGCCTGTTAAGATGTACTTTACAGTGCCCTGTACCAAATTCTCCCTTTAATCATCCCATTATTATTTGCAAGTATTACTTTCTCTACATCCCCGGCCGCCAACCATACCGGTCGCGGTATATCCGTAGAACGAAGCCATGCCTTTGCAGAACGATGAACAGCATTAAAGCAAACACCATGCAGAAGAGGAAGGTTTGATCTGGAGAAGTGAAGTCGGGACCTTCCCGCTGCTCTCCCTACAGGCAAAGGAGGCACTGGGGCGCCATCCACCCCCGCTGCTCAGGAGAAAACTTACCTTGGCGGCGCGGCCGGGCAGGCGGGAGGGCTGCGCTAGCGCTTCATTGTCAAACTCAGTTCTAGCAAGTTCCTCGACATACCGGCGGAGCGGTGCTCGGCGGCGGACAAGCGCCCGGCTGTCTGTCTGTCTGTCTGTCTGTCTGCCCGCCCGCCCGCCAGCCACGCCCAGCCGCGCTCCGCAGGGCCCCGCCGGCTCGGGCACCGCCGGGTCGCCGCCTCTCCGGGCTGCGGCGAACAAAAGGGCGCTTGGCCAGGGGCCGCCCAGCCCTTGCCGCCCCCCGCGGGCGCAGCGCCCGCCCGGCTTCGGAGCCGCCGCAACTTTTCCCTCCGGACGCGGCCGGGGCCGCAGCGCCCACGCGGGACGGGCTGCCCGCCGCGCTGCCCGCCCGCCGCCCCCGGCGCGGCTCCGCGCGCTCCCCGCCAGCGCCCCACGTACCCGCAGCGCCCGCCGCCTGCCCGCGCTCGCCGCCGCTTCCTCCTCCTCCCTCCGGCCCGGCCTTGGCGCCAAACGCCGCCGCCGCAGGCCCGGCGCCTCCCCCGCACAGGCCCGGCGCGGCGGCCCCGGCGCCCGCCCCCCGCCCCGCCTCCATGCGGGCAGCCCGGGCCGCGCTCACCTCCCGCCGCCGGCCCGGCCCGGCGCGGCGCCGCCTGCTCCTGCCCTGCTCGCTGGCGTGGGCGGCCGCGGCCGTCAGGGCTGGCGCTCCCGCCGCGGCGGCGGCTCCTGCTGCGGGTGCTGCTGGTGCCGTCCCGCGCCGGCGCGCATCGCCCCCGCCCGCCCGCCCGGGCCCGTGGCCGGCGGCGGCTCCCGCCCTGCGTGCCGGCTGCTCGGCGCGCCCGCAGCCCGACCCGCTCCTCCTCCGGCGGCGGCGGCGGCGGCACAAGAGCCCTATTGTATTATTGACACTGCTGGGCTCCAGGCCCCGCCTCTTCCCCTTCCCTCCCTGCCCGCACCGGGCCTTCCTGCCAGCTGCGCCGGCAGAGCCGCCCCTCGCCCGGAGAGCGAGCGGGAAGCGGACGGCGGGGAAGGAAGAGGGGCAGCGTATCTGGTGAAGGTGTGGAGCGCATGTCCTATGAGGAGCGGCTGAGGGAGCTGGGGTTGTTCAGCCTGGAGAAGAGGAGGCTCAGGGGAGACCTTATCGCTCTCTACAACCACCTGAAAGGAGGCTGTAGCCAGGTGGGGGTCGGTCTCTTCTCCCAGGCGACAGGACAAGAGGGCATAGTCTGAAACTGTGACGGGAGGTTTAGGTCGGACATGAGGAAGAATTTTTCCACAGAAAGGGCGATTAGATATTGGAGTAGGCTGCCCTGGGAGATGGTGGAGTCACCGTGCCTGGAGGTGTTTAAAGGAAAGACTGGACGTGGCATTTCATGCTATGGTCTAGTTGACATGGTGGCGTTTGGTCATGGGTTAGACTCGATGCTCCCAGGGGTCTTTCCAACCTAATTGATTCTGTGAAGGGTCTGGCAGTCTCAGCCCTTCCAGTGAGTGTCAGGGGCTGAGAGGGGAGAACCATATCTGAAACCAGATGAGAGACAGGAGCTGGCTCCCACTGCTCCCGGGTGTTACTTTTCCCTTTGAGGTGCCAGTTCAGAAGATGAGCCAAGGGGCAATGCCTGGTCTGCATCCCTGAAGCCACTGGCTACTGAGACTCAACTTTGGACTGGGCAGCTGGTGGCAGGGACAGAGGTGGCCAGGCACCTCGCAACATCTCTCTTACCTTCCAGCAGCTTCTGAAGGCACAGTGCACCCATCTCAGCCCAGTCCACCATTAAATTGAGAATATATTGTCTAAGTGGCACAATTTCTAAAATAATGAGCATAAAGTTTACCTTAGGGCAGCTTTTAGCCAGCTATCAGTGTTAAATCATTCAGCCCATTACACTGAAACATTAGGTAGGAAGCACAGTAGGAAGCATCAGAATAAAGGAAACAGTAGCAAAAATTCAGCAAACCTCCTCCATTGTTACGCCCCACACCCACACTCATTTCCCATACTGCTATTACCAAGTATTGCTTGCGTCATACACTCTGGAAACCCCTTTTGCCTTCCTTACTAGTAGGACTGCTGCAAAGAGTCTTAGCTGGAGATCATCCTTCGGCTGCTGCAGCCCTATTTCTCCATGCACACAGTAACTGAAGCATGGAAGGGCTATGGAAACTTGGCAGAGAAAGAAATGGAACCTGGGGACTCAAATTTGGGGTACAGGTCTTCTCTCGAGGCCAAGCACAGAGAAGAAACACCAAGATTATAATGAGTACAAAGGAGAAAAATGAAGAGATAAGCAGCAACTACGGAAAGCATAGTTTGGCATGCCTGAGCTGCATTTCTACAAAGTTTCCTGACAGCAGCAGAAAGATGAGGAGAAACAGATCATAAGAAAGGAGGCACTGTTTCAGCCAAATGTTCCATCTAGCTCAACCTAGCCCCGCACCTGCTCTACGAAGTCACGGACACCTCGCACTGACTTCCTCTTGGCCCAAGTGGGCATCCACAGTAAGATACTTCCCCTGAGTACAAGCCTCCAAGTATTTAATCACATTTCCCAAGCAGTATGTGGAGCGTCTGTTTAGTAACCCTCAACAAATCATTTCTCCAAGTACTTGTCCCAGTCAGTTCTCAATGAATTCATGTAGGCTTATGACTGTAAATCACTGCTGGCAAGGAATTCCATGCATCTACTACCTGCTGCAAAAAGAAAAAAAAAGTCTTTTTTCTTTTGAATAACTGGTTAATATTCCTGAGTGTAATATGAGGCATAGCTTTCTAAAAATGCAGTTAGACCACAACTAAACAACACTGCTGACACGTATGACTTCCTTCACACACCAGCAATCACCTCATTTGCCTTCAGTTCATTTACCTGCCAGAAAAGCACTCTGAGCAGCTTCAGAAAACCACAATATCGAGTAAAACACCAAGAATGCTCTCCCTACCACCGCCACTTGTGGAATCCTCTATATCAAACCAGGTGGACCAGGCAGCAGGGCAGGCAATATTGAATTTTAGACAAGAGATTTGAAGTCCAAAATGAAGGGAATTCAGAGTGATAAAGCCAAGTTCATGTACTAAAGACCTGTTTTCTAGTCATAAAAGAAAGAAAGTCTGGTTGAGTTAAACTAAACAAAAACCATTTTCAAGTACCAATATCTTCATCAGGATTTCAGAACAATTTCTATTTTTTCTGTGTCCATGAAACCTGCTTAATAGAGTGTGTATATATATATACACACACATATACATCTATAGTGTTTAAAGTATCCATTATTCTGAAGGACAATAAAGAATGTATAGTCCCATCAGTGAAGGAAACATCCCTACAAGAAGTTTCCTGCCAGATTACTTTATATATGAATGACCTCATCAGAAGCAGATGCAGCCAAACCCAGGAAAGGTGTTTAGCAGCTATCTTCATTTCCATGTCTGGAATCACACACATGTCCCTACACTGGCTGTCACATGTCAGGAGAAGATGATATCCAAGCCTCTAATTCTTTAGTAAATCCACAGCTGTACATGGTGGGCTCATAGCCAAAAGATAAATGACATAGGAAAACCCTTATCAGAAAGTCTGTGGGGCTACAAATTTCAATAAATGCTTTACATTGTTCCTATAGAAATACATCATGTATTTCTACAGGAACACCAAGCAAGATGAGTATATAGGAAGCAGATTGTACTTTTTTCTTTTTTGTTCTTTTTAAAGACATAGGCAACAAAGCTTCTACGTTTGTTCTCCAAAGGATGAACTATAGATGCTCTAATGCACTTAGAGAATATAAGGAATTTACAAAGTCAGATGTTAACATGTTGATAAAATGTAGCACAAACAGGAAGTCTTCCGAAGGGCAGAATGATCTGCAAATGAGGTATGATCGGGACAAAATAATGTATGCACATATACCATACCCAAGTTGAACCAAGTCCTAATTCAGCTGTACAAAAGCTGCCTGTGGTATATTAGGATATTAAGGAAGTTACACTGAAGTAGCGTTTAACATTTGAGAAGATGGTCATGCAGAGTTTAACATGGATCTGAGCCACAAAAGAAGCACCTCTAACTGAAATACCTACAAGTAGTCCAGTGAATTTCAACAACAACAACACTAAAAAGTACTTTTTTTTATACTGCATCTGCTATCACTGATCAGATGCCAGAGAAGCAAAAGACAAGAATGTCACAGAGGAGTAGTCAGGGGAAATAAGTATTGGAAAAGCCTCGTAAGTTAATTCAAACCCTTACCTCCAAATCTTTGTAGCATTCCCAGCCTGCACATAGAAGCCTGCCATGGCCAGCGATTCTAGTTGACTCTGATAAAAGAAATACACAGATACCAAAGCCTGGTATACCACTTTTCTTTGAAATGCATAGACGCTGCATAAAACTCTATTAGCAGAGCAGATACCATTGATGAAACCTTGATACAATGTCCTTGAAACCAGAGCAAGCATTGGCAGTTACTGGCAAGAGACAGAAAAGTTTAACGCCTGTATTTTCCTTTCACAGTGAGCAAAATTATTGAACCATAAAGCACAAACACGCACCTGCAAACGAGAGCATTAATTATGACTGTGGAGAAACTTTCATTCTTGTGTGGAAAAAAATGCAAAGCAGAATCTCAAATAAGGATGGCTAGCCATCTTTAAACCCTTGTGACTAAAAATGTTTCTGATACTCAGTAGTAGATATAGAAGCAAAGAACACTCAGAGCTTCAAAAGATAGTCTTTAAACACTGAATCCAATCCTTTAGCACTTGTTGGGGCAGCTATCAAAAGATGCCCTCAGGTCATAGTACAGCCCTTCCATTTTATCTCCAGGACCCTATAAAAAAAGGCCCCTGAAGTGTTTTTTTTTTTTATGGAGGGACTTCAGAAATGGGGGGGAAGATCTCCCTCATAAAAAGATCAGCACATTCAGACAAAAAAAAAAAAAAAAAAAAACAACAAAAAAACCATGAACCATTTACTCTCTTAAGAGCAAAATGTGCCAGCTTCACTTCCCAGGATCTGACAAGTTCAAAGTTTTGTGCTTAGGGAGATCTTTGATTCATCTTTCTCCTTCTAAGACAGTAGCACAGAATGGAGAGGGCTGCCAGTAGCTTTCAAAACTGATTACTATTATAGCTCTGTACCTTAAATGCATGGAAGTAAGTACCTAACAATAAAAGAATCAAAGAATACATCTTATGCTTGTATTAGTGAGGAAATAAAGTTGCCTGAAAGACCTGGAAAGTTAGCTGCCTCTCTGGTTATGTATTTGCAGTTAGGGGGAAATCTCACCACAGCAGACAGCATCCATGTAAGTAGGGGAGAGTAGGGCTGCTGTTCCCTTCAGTGCTCAGAAATCACAGCTCTGTGGTCACTCCACCTTTCCACATCCCCCAAAAGGATTAATTTTTATTTTTATTTTTGAGACGCATGAGTTTAAAGGCTTAAACAGAAAAAAAAAAAAGACAAACCAAAATAAAAAAACAAACCCAAGCTTTCCAAGTTTTCTTCCCTATGACAAAAGGTTCCTAAAAATAAAAGTGTGGATTCCCACATGACTCTATGAACTGTGACTTCACTACCACAATACTTGTGATAAAATGAAGTTGGAAAAGCAGAGAGATACATACACAGTCATCTAAGACACAGAGTCCTTTGAGCTCCCAGTACTGCAGAGGTGCTTTGCCTTAAATTTAGCCTCATCATTTGGATAGAACCTATAATAGCAGATTGCTTTCAGCCTTTGCAGTTTGGGAACATCAGGCACTCATTTAAACACTGTTCAAGAGCCTTTTACCTCACCGTAATTTCCTATCTATCAACTTTACCTGTTGTTTGAAGGACAAACTTTCTACAGCTGTTTTAGCAAAAGGACACGAGTGAAATCCACACGTATTTGAAAGATCTCCTAGACCCTTGCAGCACTGGCACTTTTAAAGCCTTGAGCAATTGGAAAGAGGATGACTTGTACTTGACAGATGCTGGTCACATTGCTTAATATACGTTCTGGGAAAGTACTCTGATACTCTGGCCATGAAATTGTACATAGCTGGGGATTCTCACTAGATGCATTAAAAAAAAAAAAAAGAAAAAGGAATGAGCAGTTGCACATTTTTCTTTATGTACTCAGAAAAAACTTCAGAGCTTTCTTAAAAGCTCCTCTCACTTCCCCCTCCTTTTCTTTTCTCTTACTCAGAAGCAGCAATGACTACATGCGCATCAGGAAGGTTCTGTGACCACAAACATTACCAGCAACAGTCTTATGGCAACCAGGCATTCTGAAGAGATGAAAACAGTAAAAAGCATTTTTCTATCCAACTGGACACCAAGATATTAATGTCTGGACTGTTAACGCTCCATGACTCCCAAGCTTTCAGTTAATTCTCCTGCACATTCTACTTCTACCACTTTTGATGTTTGCAAAGTTTTGCCATATGTAGATGGTTGTGTTGAGAGACAGAGTTCAGACTAGATAGCTTTAAAGAAAAACCTCCAGGCTGGCAAAACAGCAAATTATTATTTTTCAGAAATTGTCCTCAGCAAATTACTATAGCTCACCCTGCAAGCTCTACAATCAGTGCCCAGGGAATGGGGTAGATTCCCAGAGCTAGCTGCCTTCCAACATACACTGCAGCAAAATGCAGTACTACAACACGCAACTTCAGGAAGTGCTACAGCCAGTTGCACCATCCCACTCAAATCCACAGATGCTAGAGACAATACTTACAATCGGCACTTATTCATAGCTTTTGAAACTGTTGGACTAGAATTTACATGTTTTAGATTAAGTTTAAACATGCCTTAGAAGAGCTGTTCCTGCAGACCTCCAAAAACCTATATCACCCTTCTGGATTCAGAAGGCTTACTCAGTAATTCAAAAAGGAAATGGCACAAAGGTCCCAATGAATCAACAAGGAACTTGATAGCAAAAGATGTAGAGTTTAGGAGCTAATCAGCTAAGCAACTGGACTACTCCTAGGTATTGAAAGATTCATTTCACTATGTCCTGCATTAAATTTTTAGGAAAATTAGCCTGTGAAATCAATATATTTTAGAAGATATTATTATGATTGCTGATTTAAATTTGTGCAGAATACTGAATTTTGTATGAATAAAGCCTAAATACTTAAAAGCCAGCATTTAAGTAAGAAAATATTCAGCTACAGAGTTCTTACTCATGCCTAAGTCAGTAAAACTTTTTCCCCCCTTATTAGTCAGAATTACTTAAGCACATATTTTGTAATAAAAGGGTAAGGCTGCTTTATGGATTGAAAAAAATCCAAGTTTTGTAAGTGCAGCCTGGTATGTGGATTAAAGTCATGCAAAAAATGCATGTATAGTAGATATGACAAAAGAAAGGGGGTGATCTTCTAGCAACTGGGGCACAGATACTTCTTCATGTTAGTATTTGAGGATGTGATTGGTAAAAATGGTGAAAATACTTAAGGGCGGCTTTGCTATGACTTAGACACTACATAAAAAAAGATTATTAGGCAACTTAAATCCAGCTGGGGTAACAAGATGGTTTTTAAACCGTATAATTGTACAATAATAGCTAAGGGTAAACCAAAAGCTTTGATACTTTAAAGCTTCACAATTTTACTCAATATATTCAAAAGACAATTATATTGATACAGTACTTTATGTTCTTTCCAAGCATTTATGCTTAGTGAGAGTTACCCTAGACCATCTCTACTTGGAAGAGTCACAATTCTGACCACTTTAAAGCCATGTTTGGAGACTTACTAAATGTTTACCTATTTTCAGGAGGTTTTTACTGGTTTTCAGATATTACATGGACCTTCTTTCTAAACTAACAATTTTACTACTATAACCACCACAATCTGATTGAGGAAAAATCCCTGCTGTCAAAAAATACCACCTTTTTCAGAGGATGAATGACTAGAGAGTTAATGCTTATTTTTGATGAGCTATGAGTATCTATTTCAAGATCTATCCCTGTTTAAACATGGAAATCAGTTTTTATACCTAATATAATGTAATTATGTTTTTCAATATACTGTAAGTTTAAAAAGTCTTCAGAATCCAGAGTTTAAATACTTCAAATGTTTATTATGAATCACATTCACAGTGTAATACAAATTACATTAAAAGCTACACAACAAATGTACAAAGAATACATGAAACACGTACCATTCTGTAATGCAAAGGATTCCTGACTCAAGCTAGAAGTGTTTTTAACACCTGTTAGCAAGAAATGGAAATCAAAAGATAAATAATTGGATTAAGAAACTCCTTCATTATTTAGGGATTTTTTATTAAAAGTTCTTGATGTCGGTAAACAGACTGTCCATGTTAAAAAAAAAAAGAAGCAACACTGCTCTTCCCAGCATGTAGAAAAGTTATTCCACTGTTTCAAGCCTAGATTAATTTTCAATTAATCATCCTGTCCTCCAGCAAAAGTAGTCACAAAAGCCCATTTAGCACTTTGTTTCCAGAGCAGGTTGATGATACAAAAAATAAGCTATAAACATACACATAATCGTGTGTCAGCAGGTAACTTTGGAAATATTGTATGTAAAAGTTTAGAGACCAAGGTGGTCCAGTATATGCACTGCTGATATAAATCACACATGGACAGCTCTGAAGTACATTATACAATTTCAATGTACTGTCCCATATCAAAATAATACATTTACTGTACATGTCTAGATTAATTCCTGTACATGTTGACTGATGAGTTGTGCTAGTACTTTGGAGAGCAAGGTAAAATTTCTAACTCTTTTCACAGCCTCACCTCACACTTATTAAAAAAAAAAAAATCCTCGCTGGCTAAGTGCAGGTAAGTGGTAATTTCTGCTAGCAGTTGGATTCTGGTGGTGGCTTGATTTTCTTTCACTTTGTCAAATAAAAACATTTCAGATTATCTTCAGATTAAGGCAATTATCTTACCTTCAGTACACCAATGGTTTATTCAGGAGATATTCTTCCTTATTTAATCTATGCATAACTGTAACAAGAGGTCCTAAGGACATATTCTCTAGTTTAAACTAATGGCAAGCATTTGCCCAGTAGCAACAAAATGACAGTTCACAACCTCTCTTGGGCATTACAGAATTATGAATTTCAGAAGAACAGATTCTTTCATGTGCTAATTCAAAAAAATTAGAGATGCGTTTTTAGCCACCCACTGTGGAGCTCCAGAGCTGTGAAACTGATGAGTCAAGACTCATTTTCAGTTAAGATTTCCCTTTTGACAGATGACCATAATGAGGAAATTGCTTTAGCACCTCAACACAGCCCCAATCCATTCAATGAATTGTAAAGGCTATGCAAACTGGCAAGCCACTGTTTTAATTACTAAATTTGGTTTTGTGTGTCTGCACGCACAGTTGGTTCAAGTATTACAGAGGGCTTGTAAACCAAGACATAAGCTTTAAGTTCATGTAGAAAAATCAGTAAGGATGTAATATGCAAAAATAAATCAAATCATGTATTTAATACCCATATAGACTGGCATTCTAATATGGACTATTTAGCAATAAGCATTATTACTGAACACCATTCAAATGCATCTCACAAAATGCTGGTAGCACTTCTTCAGCCTGTCTTTAAAATTAATACAAAATAAATCCTATGGTAGTGCATAGCACTTTCTGTACTACTTCTGAATGTAAAAGCCTTCTCCTGGGGTCTAGCAAGGAAGAAGGGGTTTTTAATGCCATCAAAGTCCTTCTCTGACTACTGGCTACTGTATGTCCCTTCTAGCAAACAACAATGTGCCAGAGGTTTATTGCTCCACGTGCAAAGAAACCTCATGTATATCCCATGTGTGAGCTGGGAATGCCAGAGGCAGCTGTATTGCCAAAGAACCTCAGCAGACCTTAGAGTAGCTTCAGCAGAGCACTCATGCTCAGGATTCACCTCAAAGCAGAAAAGCCTGGCAAGTACTCACTGACCAGAATGCTGTTGTGACAACTCTCACCATAAATGCTGCTGCAAACAACTTTATTCAAAAAACGTGCTGAAGCAGAGTAAGCCGAAGTCACAAACTGCTTTTGAAAGCATTCTACAAGGACAATTCATTTCAGACTAAGCTTTCAGAAAAAGTCAATGACTACAGCTTCCTTCCTAAACCCCCAGTGAAGACAAATTTGCATGTGGGAAAGTTTTGAAGGTCAAGTTTCACAAAAATACACTTTCTAAACAGTGTGTCTGAGTTATAGATAACAATTACTACTGCATCAAACTTGGATCAGCATTGCACTAAGATATGTATAACCATTAGATGTTGTCAAGAAACATTCAAGTGCCGATAGTTGTTTAGAAATCACTGTAAAAAAGTTAGTAGAAAAGCTGAATTGTTTTTTGAAGTTAAACTTAAGTTTCAAACACAATGGACATGGAGAGCTATGCCATTTACTCCAGTTCAGATAATATGGTATTAAAACCACCAGTGGCTTTATAAAAGGGATATATGAGAAAGACAAAACTAAATGACAAAACTACTGCAATATTCAAGCCAAGTGACATCCAAGTGCTGAGACAAACCGCACGTGAGCACCTTCACGCTAAACTTCACATTCCCATCTGCATGTCAGCGAAGTTGTAGAAATTGTCCACATCTTGAGATGCTGATGCTTTGCTTTCTGATACAAAAATCTGTTTTGTTAAACAAGAGAAGTTATGCATCAGTTAAACCAGTCTTTGCTCATTTGGAATCAGTAATGCTTATTTTCAGTTTTGCATTTCAAGAGAGACAACTCTGTTGGTTCCCACTGCATGACAGAACAAATCCTAGAATTCTCTCAGCCCTGATGCACCCACCATTTGTTATCGTCACCCATTCCTAGCACACATGGTAGCTGCATTAACCCTTGCCTTCAGGATCAGGAGTTTAGGGCTTCATTATTCAGGGGTCACAGCTTCAGTTAGTGTCTAGATGTATTTTGATTGGTAAAGTCAACTCTCTCCAGGAGAGTGGGGGAAAAATAAATACACAAAATCCTTAGACTACTACTTTCCTTTAACAGAAAGGGAGAGTTTGTAATAAAGACTTCCTTGTGCTATATTACCCTCAAAAAAACTTCGTTGCTTCTCCAGCAGATGACTATTTTTAAAAAAATAACTCTAATTACATTTGCATTTTTCAAAATTTATCAATGTATGTGAAAGTCCAAGCTCTAGGACAGTCACCTTTGAAAGCTTTCAGCAGATCAACAACAATTGTTTCAGGCAATACTCAAACAGTTGAGTGTAACAGAGAGCATTGTGGCTGTTCACCAATCTCAACATGCAAGCAATAGCCTCAATCATAAAATTAAATGCTATGACTTTTTACAAGATGACTGGTTTCCAGAAACCGGGCAGCCTAGTTCCAAGTAACTCTTTTGAAAGGAACTGGAAGACTACAAGGAGCTGTATGGATGCTATGTCTCAAAGACATTCTAGTCTTCTTTGAACAGCTGCCTGAAAGCAAAGGGTTTATCACTTTCCTGTTACCAGGAGTGCTCTGAATGTTTCCAGAAACTTTCTCAAAACCATTGCCATTCAGAGAGGGGGAGCAGCAAGGAAAGAGGAGGTGTGGTGTAAGGAAGCTAAAGCGAAACAAGCTGACAGAAGAAAAAAGAGCAGTGCCTTTGAAGGAAGGCATTCTGCGGTGTCCAACACAGCAAAAGTAAACACAGAAAAAAGTTGAAATCCCATCATATTATCTTTGTCATGGTTTAATAGACAGGACACCACAAAGCTAAGTGACTAAATCCAAGACTCAAAGTGGAACTTTTTTGTACTATATTTATAGAACTTGATTTGGCTATTACGTGAAATAACAGTTTTAAGTGGAAATCTTGTGTTCTTCAGTGGATATGGGGATTCAGAACTCTCTTTCCTAGGACAATTTTCTTGTCACTAACAAGTAATTTGGGTTTTGAAGACAAAAAACCAAAATAACAACAAAAGGATATTCCAATTTTACTACCCGTGAATCTAAAAAGATTGTGTACTACGTCAACACTATATCTTGACCATGAAATAGCTCAGACATTCTGTAGTATTTTCGGTGAATAAAGCAATACTCCAGCTTACCTTGGTCCCACTAAAAACTTCATTTATAGTGCTTCGACATTGTTCCACAGCACCATCTCCATTGAACTCCAAAGCAACCACTGGACCTGGAAAATAGTTTAATCTAAAATCAATACTACTTTTAAGCTTTGCATTGAAACAGTAGATTTCTCAATCCATAGGGAATTGTGAAGCTTGCAAGAAGTATTTTATTTTTTTGCTTGAGTAGCCCCATAACAGCAGATAAAGAATTAAAAACACTTTAATGTTAAAAAAAAAAAAAAGTACAGTGTTATCTGCAATTCCATGCTTTTTTTTTTTTTTTTTTTTTTTTTTGGCAGAGATTTGGGCAGGATTCCAGTTTTACTTCTCGAAAGGCAGCAATAGCACAAAAATGCTAAGGAGTGCAAGGCCTCATGGAAGTGAGTCAGACTATACCACTCAAATAGTGAGCCATTTCACAGACATCTGGAGTGGGACTGAGTCATTCAGGCATTTTTGCCTCAGTCCCAAGATAGCGAATTGCCTGATTTTTAGACTTGTTCTCACCCTCTATTTGCAGATCTGTTTTCTCTGGTTTCATTCTGAACATGGTATTTCTTCCCATATGACTGCAATATAGCCCAGAAACTAGACTATCATCTTGTAAGTGCAATGACTTTTGTCCTGTTCTTGCAATGAACATCACAAACCTCTCGTGTCACCATGAATAAACCTGCATGTTGCTACCAAGCTCGGGAGCGTGTAGTGATCTTTAGCATGTAACAGATAACAAGATGTCAGTACTTCTGCAAGAAGAGACAAAACCCAACTGCAGTCATATCAATAGAAAGGCTTTAGAAATACTCTGACAGTACACCAGTTATAAACAAGAATTTTAAATGCTTATCTGCTTTATGTACATCTATACCGATTTGCTTAGATATTTATACTGAAATGCTGAACAGCTCAGTGGTTGAGCAGCATTGCTGACAAGTTCGAAATAGGCTAAAAGCATGAGCTGCTTTTGACCATTCCGGGCAGGTCTGCATGTGCCACTGCTCCTGAGCTATGCAGTTGGACCACTAGAGGGGGAGCAGAGACACAAAATACATGTCAAATAACTAATTTCTGATGCCTTCAGGAATTTTGGCTGGTTTAGGGCCTCACTGAGGCTTCCAAAATTCATCTCAACAGGTTTTACAGTATGCCCTTGAAACACAAATTTCTCCTTCATTCCTCTTTCTTCTCGAGAACTCTCTAGTGACAGACTTCTATATCAAGAGAAGAAAGAAAACATAAACTCACCTTTTTCCAGCAGTGAAGTGAATTCTGATGCACTCTGCTGGAAAAGTCTGTGAGCATCCTCTGCCTTCATTATGACTTCTTTAGTCTGTACCAGCTGAAAGCCTTTACTTGTCATCTGTTAACAGAGAAAGGATTCATGTTAAAAATGCTTCTAAGGCAGAGTTCAACTTGAGTATCCAGATTACACTGTAATAGACCCATTTTTCCCCCACACATTAAGTTACAGAGCAAAGGGACCCTTTTTGCTCTTTTCAGAGACCATTTGCTTTTTCTACACTTCTGTTTATTTTCATTCCACTCATCCAGATTTTCTCCGCTGCCCTAGTGCACCTAGAGGAATAAATGTGAATATTTTTGTTTTATATATTAGGGCCCAGGGTTATGTGTTTTTCCCCACAATCCCTCACAAGCAGAAACTAATGGGAGTTAAAGGCAGTCAGCATCTGGAAACAAGCAGTCAGTTCTCTTTAGTCTGCAATAGTTCAGTCAAGCATTAGCTCAAACACTCATCTATCCACTGCTGAAGTTTTCAGTTTTGGAACAATAGTTAACAATGTTTGAAAACACATATACACATCCTAGCCCACCCCCTCATTTTTACTCCACATCTAATACGGAACTAAAAGCATGTGGGAAAGGAGCAAATACATTTTTACTTCCAAAACATCCATTAATCTACAGAGCAGTTGGATTTCTACAGAAACTCACTAACTAGTCTTTTAGCATCTTCTTAACTCTAATACCTAAATAACTACCAACAGAGGAGAACACATCTATTACCTTCTTTTCTGTAGCTATTCCTTTGCCAGAAAAAAATCCAACCCATAAGTATCATTATCTCCCTTCACTCAGTAGCTCCACAAAAGTCCAACTGGGCAGTGGGAAGGCAAGGAGACACACTACAGCTTTCTTTCCTTGCAGATAAAAACCCAAAGGAAAGAGCTCCACCAGATGTTTAGTTGATCATACAACACTGTGATCAGCAGCTTTTGCAGACACCACTGTCAGATGCTGTAGCCCATGGTTACTGGCTCTGCTCTGTGACATCCTTGGCACTTCAGGATGGTGAAAGCAGCCAGCTACTCCCAGGTTTTAGCCCCAGGAAAGTACAAACTCAGCCAAGCTTGGAAGCTGCTGCCTCACAGGAAAAAAAAAAAAAAAAGAAGAGACCAAAAAAGAAAGAAAGAAAAAACCAAGACCAATAAAAAAGCTATTTAAGTCATTGAAGACAGCTGACCAGCCGTGACAAACACTCACTGCCCCTTTCAGAAAAAAGTTACAACACTGGATGACACAGGGGATGCATTTTAACACCCTTTTTTTTTTAGACTCTGTTAGTACTGGAAAAACTTTCAGGACAGACTTTTGTTAGCTGACACTTTCAGGGCAATAAGCTAACAAGTTAATCAGCTACATCCCTTTCACAAGCACTGTCAATCACTTACTCTGTATTTGACCAAGTTCATCAAATCAACTACACATGTTCTTTAGAGCATCATTTTGCTGTGCCATGACGGAAAACTACACCAGAACTGTTAGAAGATAGATTTGCCACTCACAGCATGTCAGCTGTAGAGCAACTGACTGATCAAATGAGATTCAGTCCTTATCTTGCTTTAAGGTTTTAAACAGTGCAGTTGATCAGTATGGTCAGTAGGCAAACAGAGCCTCTATATTCCCCGTCTAGGGAGCACCAGAGGCTGTCCAGAGGAAAATTTAATTAGGAATCGAAAAACCTGAATGAAGACAAAGGTTGCTTACCTCATCAATTAACTTCCTGGCATTTGCAGTTGTGTAGTCACCAGCAAAAAACACGGCCAAACACGATTCATCGCTGCTTTTCTGTCTCTGCCCTCGAGTTATTGGTATTATGCTCTTTGTAGCATCAGTGGAAATCCTGACGGTTTTCAGCTCCTCAGAGCTGGGCAAAGGAACATAATCTTGGACTACAGCAGTTTCAGGCAAAAGGCCCCAGTTATTTTCTCCAGACCCAGGGGTAAAGTCATGGATGTTGCTCCATGTGTTATTGAAGATACTCAGACCAGCATCTTTAAATTGTAAAGCAAGCTCAGGATAATAGTACTGGAAACATCCAAATTTCATACCTGTGGAGGACTCTATAATGGGCTGGGTGGCACAGCACAAGAACACCTCCAGCTTTCTGCAGTCCCGCGTGCGGAACTGTTGGCAGGCAACCACACATTTACAATCTTTGCAGTCACGGAAAAACACACTGCCTTTTATCGGTCCTAAAAAGATTTGGCAATTTACACAGTCATCAACAGTGATTGTAGCAGAATGGTCAAATATGTAGATTTTACAGTTCTCGCAGTCCTGAATGACAAATTGTTGCCCTGCTACTTTTCCAGGCAGTCGACCCACAGTTTCATCTTTAAGTCCAGAAAAAGTGTAATCTTTGGGGTCAATCTGAAGGAGGAATAAAAAAAAATAAGAAGGTTAAAGTCTTCAAATACAGAGAATATTATAACGCTATATGCCAACTGACTTGCACTGACTGAAGTGCCACTGAATTGTACAGGATAAACTGCCACAAGGGGCTTCAGTGAGTGATGAAACATCAGAAGCAACTCTTTTAGCTAAACTACTGGAATACACAGTACTGAGGTACAACTAAGAAGTGAAACTACACTTACGAGATGCTCCAGGGGAAAAAACACAACAGCTCAGTTTGTCCTTTAATAAAGGAATGGGGCAAAGGGAGCTAGTTTTATCTGTGGACTCTAAACTGTTTCAACGAGGATGATGGTTCTGGGTATTAGAGTCGTAACTGTAATAAATAAATTGTCCAACATACTTACAGATTCATAAAGCTGGAGATACACAGTATTTCCTTTTTTAGTAGCTTTCTTGGTCATATTTCACCACACCTCAACACATTGCAAGGAAACCTTGTTGCAGTCAAGCAGTATCTTCTCTATTATGTTTGCAAACTACAGAAAGCTCATTAATCTGTGCCACAGCATTATCTTGTGCTAACAATGACAAGATTTTTGTGCTAAAAAAACATATGAGATTGTTTTAGCTATGTGAAAGAAGCAAAAACTGGCAGTGGTGGTACAAGAGGCATGTTTGCAGATCTCCTCCACACTCCAGCATCCCTCTCACTGGCACAGAACACCTGAGAGAGGCTGTGGGACTGGGACTCTCCTTTAGGGAGCAACAACTCAAAAGCCACACAGCACCTAGGATGAATACAATACAGGTGGAAAGCATGAATAATACAGCCCATGCTGTCCTAAAACCAAAAGAATCTGAGCTGGCTTATATCTAGATCTAAGTTAAGTCTCAAGTCAACTGCAATTCCTGGAGCAAATTCTACTCTGCCCTCTTGTGAAAGCTCATTAAAATAGCGCTTAGAAGTGTCCAAGTACCTGAAAGAGCCTACCACTTCACAAACCTGCTATTTGATTATCAGCCTGAAGCTCCTAAAATTTGCTGTACCATAATCAGTTTTGGTGTAGCCCAATTTGTAAGAAACTTCTCCTCCCTAGCATGTCAAACATTGACATGATATTTAGAGACCAGCAAAAGGCATAAACCAGAATGGGCTAGCACCAGATACTCAGTAAACCAGCTTTGGTAGCTTTTGACTGGAACAGCCCAAGGAAGCTAAAAATCTCTACCAACTGATAAAATGTACTTCATTCTATGCAACATATGTGACCTTCAGACAGGAAAGGAGCTTTGCAACCGATAATCTTCCAAATAAATTGCAAATTGAGACAATGAAGATGGTTTCCTAGAATTCTCTCCTCAATCATATGTAGTACCACTAGTATATATCCAGGAAAGTTAGTTGGAAGTGTTAAAAATAAAATTGTGAGACTCAAAAGATAAGGGACACTGCATGGAGACTCAGTCACACAGCATGCTTTGGATTCAAACTCTCCAAAGTCTTTAGTCTCAAGTAATGTTATATATTTGATCCATATGCAAGTTATTTACACTCATATCCCCTCTTACTTGAGAATGTAAGTATTGAAACTGCTTTTGGACATATTCCTCCCAGGCATCTCCTAGAACATTTATGTATGTGTATATTTGTATGTTGGGTGTTGTTTTTTTTAAATAACCATGGGAGACAGACTTCCTGCCTTCAAAAGAGGCACAGAGGAACAGTTACTTCTCTTAGGAATGAGAAATTCAGTGTTTCCAGAACTTACAGCTTTTTTGAAACTTGGCACCTAAGCACATCCTACTGAATTACTCTGCTCTGCAAAGCCTCTGAAGCAGCACTAGCTCATCCTACACAGCGGCCTTTGTAGGGATGTGTGAAACTTCACATTGCAATTTTATTTAGGCCTAAGTGAAAAACACTGGTTAGTCAGCAAACTCACAGCTTATAGACAGTCTCAAATGAGAGTTTTTGAGTAAGAACAGTAGTCAAGTTAAAGATAAAAATTCACCTTATTAGCAGATTCAGAAGCTCTTCTTTATTTCCCTATTTTCCAGAACTAACACTGCTGCCCTGACACAGCTTTTACTTCTCAGTTTGTTGACCATGCTATGGAGTTTGCCCATTTCCCTTAATTTTGCTTTGCAGTTATCCTTTTAAAGACCAAGAGTATTTATTGATTAACATGCAGTACAGACTGGAGGGACTGCATGAAATAGATTTAATACTCTCTCCCCACCCTGGGTTACTGCCCCTGAGAGGAGGGGTAACCTAAGAGACTATAGCAGATAGAAATATTTCACTTCTCCTGGGTAAAAGAAACCTGCCAGAGAAACACGCATGAAGGCAGAACTGTGATTTTGAGGAAGCATCCAACAGCTCCTCATATGCTCCCAGGATTATAGAATAGTTTAAATTGGAAAAGACCTCTAAGACCATCAAGCACAACCACTAACCTAACATTGCCAAGTCCACCACTAAACCATGGCCCCAACTGCCACATCTACACATCTTTTTTAAATACCTCCAGGGATGGTGACTCAACCAATTCCCTGGGATGCCTGTTCCAACTCTTTCCATGAACAAATTTTTCTTAATGTCCAATCTATGCCTCCCCTGGAGCAACTTGAGGCCTTTTCATCTTGTCCTGTCACTGGGTGCTTGAGAGAAGAGACCAACTCTGACCTCCTACAGCCTCCTTTCAGGTGCTTGTAGAGAGCACTAAGGTCTCCCCTGAGCCTCCTTTTCTTCCAACTAAACAGCCCCAGCTCCCTCAGATGCTTCTCATCAGACCTGTGCTCCAGACCCTTCACCAGCTCCACTGCCCTTCTCTGGACACACTCCAGCACTTCAGTGTCTTTCTTGAAGTGAGGAATCCAGAACTAAATACAGGATCTGAGATGCAACCTCACCAATGCCAAGTACAGGCCATGGCCCTAGTCCTGCTGGCCACACTATTTTTGACACAAGCCAGGATGCCATCGGCCTTCTTGATTTGTGTTCACCATCTCTGAAATCTTCACATATCATCAACAGGTTAATATATTAAATCACTGCAACCACCTTCCTTCCCCTGACAGTCAACACCAACTGCTTCTTAAGCTCTGTCTTGGCAACAAAGAAAAAAAAGGAGGCTAGGAAAGCCAAAAGAAACAGAAGAAAGTAACATCTGCAGCCTCATACGACCATAACCAGGGCTATGTACATTTCTCTGCCCATTCGTCTGGTGCTATAAAATCTTAAGCATGTGGCAGGTCAGCAAAACTCAATTATTTGATAACTCATATATTTGTCCTTTGTGTTTGGATAAAGTTTCAAAAAACTTCGTCCAAATCCACCCATCTCACTCAAAGAGACACTTTACTCTCCAGCCCTTAACAGATTTTTTTAAATGTCTTTTTTCCCCCAGGCTGATATAAGTTCAAAAGATGACTATTCATAGAGGTAACTTTTAATATTTTCAGCTGAATGTAAAGAGTTCTTAGAGTAGATGAGAGTCATACATTAATAGATATTGGCACAGCTCAGGATTTGAAACCTTCTAGCATAAGTGGCTATGCACAGGTTCAGGGATTACTCCACAGAATGACCTAAAATAACCAGATGTGACGATGAAAAAGTTAGCCCTGCTTACAGGGCTAATATTCTTCCTTCTCAAAACAGGCACAGAATTTTAATCTTTGGTTATCAGCAATTACAATGGTGTGAAGTCTGTTACAAAGGGCTAGAGGACAAATTGTAAGGAGCAAGTATTTTAAAGAACAAAAAGAAGGAGAGAAGTGAGGGCAAACAAGTTTTTCATGGCTGTTTACAACTCTAGGACATCCTGTTACAAGTGCAAGGTGCGTTAAGCAGCTTTCCTTCCTGCAAACACTTGTCTTGCAAGAAGGTCAGAGGCTATGTGAAAGCTGCACATGACATACATCTCTTCAGCCACCCTTATCCAGTTTACTGGCACCAAGACTGGGCAGCTCCCGTTTGGAAGAAGACTTAGAAGTACTAGGCCGTCACAGTTGTTAGTGGTTAACTGTGCCTAGAATCACAAAGGATCCCAACATCTTGAACTCTTTCTGGGATGAGTTCATGTCTTAGCAAGACTTTTTCACAGGGTCCATCAGGGAAGGAGTTTCAGTCAACAGTGATACGCCCCCACAGATATGAGAAGGTACTGCTGTTCTTAACAGGTTACAGCTCTCCCCTAGCTACCCGTGTCTAAGCTGCTGAGCAGTTTGTAAAGTATTTCTAAACCACTTACACTAAGGTCTTCTCTTTTAAATATAATTCTCAAAAAATCATCCCCTATCTTTCTAAGTCAGTACTGATGGCAGTTCGGAGATGAATTATATACAGCTGATGACATACAAAAGTTGGCTGCTGACCCAGTGACATTAAAAGCTGCACCTATAGGGTAGGCACACCAACTTAAGAAGCTTTAAGCACTATTTTTGTCAGCAGGGGAATTAACATAAGGGAAATAAGAAAGAAAAGTGCATTCCCAGGCCTAGACACTTCTGCATATTCATACTTGCAGGGGTTTGGTGCCCTTAAGTAATGAGTTGCAACATCCTCTGGAGACTGCTTGTTGAAGTTTCTCACCCACTGGCAGATTTCAAGATTCTTGCACAACAAGAAAAAGTGCAAAGAATAGTGCAGGTTTCTGTTACTAGCAAACAGTTTTTCATTTTGGAGCATCTCCTGCACACCCTGACTTTAAAAGTGGCCAATACAACAGTCTGAATGCTCATTTCCTTCCTTCTTGGTAATATTCACACTTTTCCATAATGCCCAAAACAGCATAAAACAGTAATTCACATATAACAAACCACTGCCAAATACTGCGTACAGAAAAAGTGAAAGAAGAAAGGAAGCTACTACAGGCTTTGATCTAACTGGCAATACTGCTTAATATGAACCTTCTGACTGCTTCTCAGTTGATCTCACCACATTCTGAGAAGTATAGCAGTAGTTCTGGTGCTCTGGGAAGCATAAGGGAGATACCTTGGATTTAAGGAGAAAATATTTCATTGCTTAGAGGGGAAAAAAAAAGTTATTTTATTAATATTCCAAAATAAAATACAAAATGGCTACCTAAACAAGATCTAGACAATTCAAGATACCCGAGTCAGCTCAGACCATTCACGAAGAATCCTCAAATGTAAGGTAAGTAACAAAGGACTATCTATGATTTAGGCAAAAAGTTAAACCTCTTGGTTTTTTTTAGTTGTTTAACTACAGCTACACAGCACAGTAACAATGACAGCTGCATGTTCCCTATCAACTAAACCAGTTAAATTGCAAGTCAGTTGACATAAAACAAAACTTCACTTGTTCCTTCTAAAAGTAAAAAAAACATCTGGGAAGGAAAGTTCCTCTAAGCTCTAAATGCCACTGTGATCATAATTAATCTAATCCTACTTCTTTGAGCATGAGACAACAGCAAAAAAGATGATGCAGCTATTTGTGTTTCTTCTCCTGTGGAGAAGGTCATGAGTGTATCTGCCATCACAAGACACAAACGCCCAGTTCTTGTCTGTACATACCCATATTCAGTTACTGCTGTTAGTCACACAACGGGAAAGGAGAACAACCCAGGTGGAAAGCTAGCTGAAGAAGGCTGAGAAGGGCTGAGCACCACCAAGTTCCTCTCCCACACTTGGTCAGAAGGAGACTCGCAAGACAGCCCAAAGCCATCAAGAGACATAAGTCCTCAGAATTCAATGCAGTAATAACAGACTCTGGAATAAACTGTGCACTACTTATACTTGTGGACTCAGAATCCCAGAGCACCAAGAAACTGAATACTCATCCTTGTCCCTTCTGTTTTCAAGATAATCTGATTCTTTGGCTCTTCTACTGCACTATAAGTAATCTTCATACAGTTCTCTGAACCCAAGGCTCAGTAAGCATTAGAGACTCCAGCAGATTTACAATGCTATCCAAATTTGATTAAATTTTGCATATCTTAAAACTTCTGTCCTCACTTAAAGTCACACAGAAATCTGAAAAGGCCGCTCAAATTCATATACTTTCCTTAATTTCAATTAAACTACCAGCACCTTATAGTATTTTCTATTTAGATTTTTCTACCACATGGTCCATTTTTGGGACTATTACACAAGAGTTACATGGTCAGTGGAATATCATCATATTACTCTTTGTCTAGGGCTACACTAGCAGACAGTATGAATAGTAACCATCTTTTGCCTTCAGAACATGATTAAAATAGGCTCAACTAGCAATGATGTCCTTCAGAAGCAGAAGAAATAGTTTTTTTGGAGGAAACCCCCAGGTTCAGTCACTCCTCTACACATCCCTAATCACACAAACATGCTCACAAGTGTGCCTACATTTTTTTGCCATGTCAGAATGACATTAGTTTAAAGGAAGACAGCTGGAGTGTCTGAGCAGCAAGACATACCCACCTGTAAGAACATACAGAGCATAGTTTACAAAAACTACAGATAATTTCCAAACCTGCTTCCAAAACTACACTATATAACCACAACTGCACCACTGAGTAGGAGAGCCTAAAAACAGAAACACATCCCCAAATGGTGGAAATAAACATCAAAAGACCACTTAGCACATCTGTTGACAGAGTTGAGGTTTTCAGGGTTTAGAATACAATTCAGTGCACTTGATGAACAAAAAGGAGTCTTGATGCCACAAGTTTTCCAACTGACCTCGATATAGCTTTGTGTACAAACACAAACTGTGAAATAAATAAGTATATGTGTCACATCAGAAATGAGAAAGCAACAGACAACAGGACAACATTTAAAGCTACTACATTAACACGGACATGGTATCACTTAATACAAACTGGGGTCAACAAGCTTAGTGCACCAAGTGCTCCGTACTCCTTCACCTAAGATAAGGTGACTCCAGTGCTTTCCTAGTTTAAGGTATTAATCTTAAACCCAAAAATCTCAATGAAAAATAAGGCTGCAAAGAGCAAGAGAAGTGGACTTAAACATTAAATAGCCATTCTTAGGCTGTACAGTATAAAATGAAGCAGCTAATTTGATGGCTTACACAGTTCACTAGCACAGCCCATATTCACTGATTCTTCTGGTTTCTAAGAGCCTTTTATAGAAAAAGAGGAAGTTTTACATGTAATACCTGACAGCTTTTTTTTTTACTCGACAGAGGTAGATTGTCGGTGCTGTAACAGTTTCATATGTTAGCTTGAGCCTACTTCCAGCAAGTTAACAACAATCATCTCCTTAGCAACAAGGCTGTCTATTCTCTGAATCAAGTCTTTCTATATCCTGACTTTCTTTCTTTGAGTTTTCAAAGTTAGCTGTGTCTAAGTAGATGGGGTAAAAATTCTTATACTGTCATAGATTAGCAAGCATAGTCCCGGAAGGGATGTCCTTGCTAAGGGGTGCTTACAGCTTCCTCTGGGACCTGACAGAACCTATCAGCTGGCCAGTTTGAATATGGACAATTCTTTAAGCCACTTAAAGTTGTGACCACCTCTGTGATGCACACTTAAGAATAGGCAAACTCTCCCCCAAGCTCTCTCTCGTTTCCGGTGCTGGGACAGGTGGCTGCGGGGCCCAAGCGGGGGCCAGCGGGCCAGGCCCTGCTCAGGCCAGGCCACGGCTCCAGGATGACCCCCTCAGCAGGGCTGTGGGCAGCCGGAGCGGCTCGGAACCCCCTCCCCTCCACTGCAGCCAAGATTTCAGCAAAGCGGCACCGCTGTCCGGCAGAGGCCAGGTGACCAACAGCGATAAGCAACACAGCTGCAAGGCCGAGGTGACATTAACCCTTTTAGTGCTGTGAAGAGCTGAAAACCTGAGGGAAGAGAAAGAGGAGATGCTTAAAGCTGAAAGTCTGTTGTGAAGCTATGATATATCAGAGTATCCCGTTGTAATTCCATGAAAATATGGGGGGGTGGAGTGTTCAACTCGTAAGCAAAAGCACCTGCGCTGAGATAGGCAGATGCTGACGCAGCTGTAATTTCATGAGGAGTTTGGACAGGGAGAGATGGAAGCGATGAGGACTTTTGCTCCAAATGGGAAAGGAGAAACCTCAGTTCCTAGAGATATTCCCAGAGATAGTCCTAAAGATGAAGATGAAGAAGACCCTTTGCTCCCAGGGAAGGAGAAGGCCTCTGTTCTTAGAGATGAAATGCTCCCAGAGATGGGTGAAGAAAACTTTTGTTTCTGAACGGCTCAACCTTAAAATTGTACCCCAAAAACTTCAAGAGTGGACCCTCGAAAGCAGTTGCAGGAAAAGCTGCAAGTCGGGGGAAGGGACTCACATGCGAGCAGAGAGACTCCTCTTCCTAAATGGACTGAACAATATTTGGAAGTGGGCGGCTGTCTCGTTGTGATAATGTCTTCATAGCATGAGCAAGAAGAGACTTCTCTTTCTAAATGGACTAAACAAGGTTATTATGGAAGTGGTAAACAGACTGAACATCTCAAGGGTTGTCTTTTTACACTGTCAGTGGGAGAAGGGAGGAAGGTGGGGGGGAGGAGGAGAGTTCTGAAGGTGTGGTATAATTTTTTCCCTCTTTTAGGGCTGTTAATAAACTTCTTTATATTCTTTCAAGTTTGGTGCCTGCTTTGCATTTCTCCTAATTCTTATCTCACAGAAGATAAACAGTAATGAGTATTTGGACCAAACCACTACACTAAATTGGTGTTTCTGCCCGGTTACAAACCCAACCTGCTACACGTACCTGTTGCCCTTTAGCTGGTGAATTTGCTCTAAAATTAAAAAATATTATTCCAAAGGTTGATTTAGTAATTTACTTTTAGACAGACTAAGTTTTGTTCTGACACTCTAAAATATGGCTTCAGTACAGCCCCTCCCCCAGTAAGAACAGTCTCCATACGAGTGACAGGCTGCTATCCTCCCCTTCTCTGTCTGCTCTGTAAATATCCACTATCCAGTCAAAGCAACAAGCCCAACACAGATTGCTCATCTTTATCCTCAAGGAACTGATTCCTCCAGGCCACACGCACACTCTCTAACTCATCTCCATCTAAGCTTGTCTTAATCTACTTGGAAGACTTAAGGGACACCCTAGAGCACCTGGCCAACTCTAAAAAACAAGCAAGCTAAACATTCAAATAAGTTCACACATTTTCTTTTCCATATGTGTAAAATATGGCCTAAAGGTTTGAGGATTTTGTTGAAACCGCATCAATTAAGTTTATCGCCTGCCCCAGTTTCTGCTTCCCCCACCCGAAGGCAGCTGGAGAGGAAAGGAAGGGAGGCCTAGCAGGGCTATAATGTCATGATATATTTAGGAAGTGAAACTTGAAATGAGGCTAGGAAGAAATACATTTAATCTGGCATTTAAATGCTTTCCTACTTGAGTCTTCATGACTGCCTCCAGGAGCTCTGGAAACAGCATGGGGAAGGATTTGTCTTCATCTGTCATTTTAGGGGCTGATAAGTTAGTTCTACTTCCTCTAGCTTAAAAAAAAAAAAACAAAACCAAACAAACCAATAGCGCAAACACCCTAGCAGGAGGAATCAATACAGACAGTCAGGACACACGGCACGAGTTCTGTACTTCCGCCGCAATGCCAGGCGCGGGGACTCGCCCCGGCACCAGCAGCTCCCCAGCCTTTAATCCCGGTGTGCTCGGGTGAAGCACGCACCGGGGGCACTTCGCGCTGTATGAGGAATCCCGAAGGCAGGCAGACACCCGTGGGGACTGCCAAAGCCAAGCTGCGTGCCCACAGCCCCCTGTCCCACGGGAGGCAGCGCCAGCCCCCATCCGGAGCAGCCCCGCACCGGGGACCGATGCTCGCACCGCCGGCAGCCGCGGCATCCAGCGCGCCGCCCTCTCCGCTTGCACAATTTGAGACTGCCTGGTAAAATCCTTAGGCTAAACACTTTTTAATTGTTCAAATAAACGCACTGAACTGCGCGGACCGAGCCGTAACAGCAGGACCGGGAAGGCGTGCTCCCTGCCGGAGCACACACCCCGCCGCAAACGCCGGGCGGCAGGAGAGGGCGAGGCGGTGCCCACCGAGAGAGGCGATACTCTCCGGCTCCGGCTCCGGCTCCGGCTCCGGCTCCGGCTCCAGCCCCAGCCCCAGCCCCAGCCCCAGCCCCAGCCCCAGCCCCAGCCCCAGCCCGCGGCCGGCGGCAGCAGCCGGGGCGGTACCTTGGCTCGCAGGTCCCAGCTGTACTGCGGCGCCTTCTGCTCGCCTGGCGCCGCGTCCTGCCCAGCTCCCGCTGGCTGCTTCTGCTGCTGCTGCTGCTGCTGGCCACCCAGGGCCAGCTTCCTGCGGCGGGAGAAGAAACACCCCATGGCGCTGCTGCTGCCGCCGCCGCCACCCGGCGGGGAGAGGCTGGGAGCAGGGAAGGGCTCGCCAGCGCCTCGCCGCCCCACCCCGCCGGCTTCCGGTTTTCCCCCGTCTCCCGTAGCGACCGCGACATTTCCCCCCGCCTTCCCCTTCCGCGCTCCGTCCTGCTCCAACCATCGCCGCCGGCCCGCGGAGGCGCCTGGACGGGGCGGTGACTGGCAGAGGGCGGGCTGTCGCCGGAGGCAGCGCAGCCGCGGGGCGGAGAAGGCAGGGGGCAGGCGGCCAAGTGCGGTTTGTCAGCGATCGTCATCGCTCCCTGGCCCCGGCCAGGGTTCCTCCACGCCCGTCCCGCGGGGGCGGCTCAGAGGAGGTGACGACTGCTCCTGAACCCAGCGCTCTGCCGGGGTGAAACCTGTGTCCCGCCTGGAGCCGTGTGCGGCTTCAGCTGTGGAAGTCGCAGGCAAAACGCCCGGTGCGGCGTGTAAATACAAACCGAGTAATCCTGCATCACGTCATTTTCTTATGGATACACCGGCGCGGTCCCCACGGGACCGGTGACACCGCCGTGCTCTCCCCTCTGAAAGGGCTGCCCCAGGAGACCCGGCTTGTTGCAAGTGGTTCAGAGCAGCAGAAGCAGCAAGTGGCGGCATGAGAACCCCCAGCGTTCTGCTGCGTTGTGCCTCCCTTTGCAAATAGCCGGGCTTCCTCTGTTGGGCTGTGGTTTGTGAGTTTGTTGTTTGGCTTGGTTTTCTTTTTTTCTTTGGCTGTTTTTTTTTTTTTCCCCCAGAGGAAAAGCCCACACATTTTTTTATCAGACTGACTGACCAGTCAAAGACATTTCCTCCAAGATTTTACAGATTTGATTCCTGCAGTAGAGGTGAAAGACTTCAAAATTGTCCCTGATGCTTTGTTCAGTTCCTTCAGAAAATATCCACCTGTTCTGTTGTGGGGTCCCTCATGGGCCGCACTGTGGATATTTGCATCTCTGTGGTCCTTTTTGTAGGCTTCAGGGAAATCCTTGCTCCAGCAGCTGCAGCACCTCCATCCCCTCCTTTTTTTGACCTTGCTGTTCACAGTGGTATTCCCCACATTTTTCTCTTCACTCCTCTCTCACTCACTGGTACGTAGTTGTTCTGCCCTTCCTCAAATACGTTCTCCCAGAGGTAACACTGGTGTTACCGGTGGGGCTCAGCCATTCCCCACGGTGGGGCTGTTGGAGCTGTCTGGAAGTGGCTGTGTCCGGCATGGGACAGCCCTGTTTCCTCACAGAGACCACCCCTGCTCCCAGCACCTGGCCACCTACACGCAGTCCATACCCACTAACAAAACTTCAGAGATATTTTGTGTTAAAGGATGACATTCCTGCTGGAGGAGCAGGAGAGATGAGAAACCAGGAAATGTGGCAGAGCAGTGCTCTGCCAGTTGAGCAGGCGGAAAGGCTTGTCCAGCTCAGGGCCTCGATGGCAGCAGAAAGGAGGAAGTGAAACCAATTGCTCAGAAATGGTTGCTAAGGGAGAGGGGTGACTGACACGCTTTCTGGCATCAGATGTACTGCGAAACCATATGCCTGCGCAGCAGTGAAGCCTACTCTGAGCTTTTGAAGCTACAGTTCAAGTCAACAGCTATCCTCAATACCACTAAGCACAATTTTACATCTCAGTAGAAAAGTGCATTTGCTCTATGAACCATTTTTCTGGGTTTCCTGGGCACTGGCTTGCTGATCTTCATTGAATCCTCTGTGCACCAGCTCTATCGACAGTGTGTCCAGCTAGGACTGTTTGAGACAGTTTGCAAGTTCAGGAGTCTGATACACCCTCACCTCTTCTAGCTCACCCTCTGGAAGTCCAACAGTCCTCCCAGACCCCTGTGTATTTCATACAGATTAGCAAAGTTCTGCAGTCTTTTGGCAACCAGGCTCTTCTTTCTGTGCATTCATTAAAAAAAAAAAAAAAAAAATCAATAGAAGGAATAGAAAGCAACATTTGATACATTTTTGTTAAAAGCTAAAATACCATTTAGTAAATCTAAAACTAACAAAACTTAAAACTACGTTATCAGAACATTGTTATCTCACACTAATTATTGGATTACCTGCTGTAACAGAAAATGTTATAGTCTGTGTGTGTAAAGAGACTTCTTTCCCTGCTGAGATGCACTCTGGTCTATAATGGAAATGTCTCACCACTGCTGTAGTAATGCTTCACGAAGGTATTTAAATGCAAGAAAAATGAAGTTACTTTTATATTACCAATGAGAAGATGCAAGGCAAATGCAAGTTTCTGAGTTGGGATTTTCCCATGTTGCCATGACCAATATACTTGTCCTGCAAAATTATCAGTCCCATAAAAATACAGGATTTTTGTATGACTACAGCTGATCTGGAGAGGCCATAGGTTTTATTTCTCTAACATAACACAACCTCTCAAGCTCTAGGGTGTTTTCTGACACCAAAGCCCCAGAGTACTTACTCCTGAGCAAATTAATATGACTTGTGATTCATGAGCACATAACTTATTAAGAAATCACAAATGCGTAGTTCAGTTCTTCATTCTCTATTCATCTGCCAGCCAGACCCAACCCTCTTGGCTTTGAGATTTGATACAATCATAGCCTGAAGTGTAGTAATACAAGATTGCAATAGTATCATAGTCACTACCAACCATGACTACACTTACCTTAATTTCAACAAACTGCTGTAATTAGTGATTTCCCTCTTGGAGATGTCATGAAATTTGTCTAATTACAGTCTAATACAAAGTTTTGTGATCTCCAGAAGTGGTAGCTAGGTAACTGAAAAGTAAAACATTTTCTTTGTAAAGGTTATATTCTAAAGTGTTTGGTGAAAGAGACTTGCTGTATTAATACCTTCTGGGCACATTCAGCTCGCAAGGAGCCTTTCAGATCTCTGCTGTCCGTCCCAGGGGGACAGTGATGCTGTGCTCAGGCAGATGGGCAAAGCACGTGCATGGGCTGTGTCTCTGTATGGACTGCTCTTATCTCCACATTGCTTGGTAGTGCTTGCATGCCCGCAGATAAGATCCTAATTCCTTCTCCTCCTTTTGATTGACACTCTTCTGCATTGCCCCAAAAGCACAGAGGGAGTTCTCAGTAAACATCAGGACCTGGAAACCTGCCTAGATCTTGAGCAAGTATTGTGAGGAAGCAAGAGCTCAGTGTGTGCACATCTGCACTTCTCCTATCATGGCTTAGAATCTGTCTTGGTAGGGTTGGAAACTTGACAAAATGCACAAAGCCAAAGTTTCACAGCCTTCTTAATGAGACTCATTGTATTCTCTGTGTGTCTCTTAAATCTCTTGTAATAGTACCTTTGTGACAAAATTGAAGTGTGTCTTGTTTAAAGCAGGTTTTTAATCCTGTTGGTTATAGGGAAGACCTTGAAATTATCGTTTCTAAGACATGAAAATAAAGAGAACAAAATAACTTAAATATTATTACTTTCTAAAAGCTTATTTCATGTTTTCTACCAGCAAAATAAATCCTGTGTTTGAGATCCTAGCAACTTATCTAAAATTGGTATAAAGCTTTGAAAAGAATTTCTAGTTAAGATTAGATTAACCTATACTCATACAAAATTGTGAATTATGGATGAGACAAATCCTTCCATAGTATTCAATTCCTTACATAGTATTCAACAGAAAGGAAGGGAGGGATACTTTACTGCTGGGTTCACTCTCTGAGGCTATGTTCTGATACACATTTAAGACAGAGGTGTCACAGAAAGCACCTGTTGCCTCCAGCAGCTTATTTAAATCCCCAACCACCTGTGCAGTGGGACAGCAAAAATGTTTGTGCACACTTGGTAAAAAACCGTGTTGGGAAACAGATGAATGTGTAAAACAATGATTTCAATTCGACATCTGTGCATTTCAGTCTCATACACTTTTTTATCTTTTTTTTCCTTTTTCAAAAGCAGATGATGAATATACAGACTAGGATTTTCACACAGAGTCATTGCATACTGCGAGATCATATTGGCCTTTTTTGGTCTCTTTAGCAGATCTACTGCTGGAGATTCTTGCCAGACTAAACACCAAGAGAAGCTGGTCTGCAACTTGAGATTGAGTAGAAAAATAATATGGCTAATTTTGTGAAAAGATGTACTAGAATCTATTTTGCATTGCTAATGGTGATTTTGGACTAATGTCCTCCCCATTTTCAAGCAATATGTGGCTTTTCAGCATCTCCTTGCATACAGAAATTAGCCCTGGTCACCAGTAACTATGCTGAATCACATCACTGCTGGTCAACAAGGAAATGCACTTTTTCTGGTAGCTTTTTGGGTAGCTGTCCCTAGCATAGAATCTGTGATTCACAGCTTTAGTGCTGGGGTTAAGTGGGAACAATGGATAGGCGTGCCTGTGTCCCAGGTTACTGAGAACTTACCTGATAGGACAAGGAAAAGCACAAATATCCAAACTGAGTAGTTCATGTTTGCTAAGTTGTTTGTTCAAAAATTACCTTTCACATACTTCCAACAAACATTACCTTCCCTGTAAGAGATTACATCTTGTCTACAGATCTTTTCCTGTTACTGGTGTTTGGGACGAAAGTGAGCAGTGTTCTATGGAGTACATGAGATGTAGACAGACAGCATACTATTTAAAATCATTCTTTAAAGGCACTACATAGAACTACAGGTCATTTTAGAAGTGTTTTTTACTGAAGATCCAAACAGTCAATAATTTTTGAAAGGAATAAATTAAATATTGTTGGCTGAAGGAATGAAAGACTATATCCTAATATTAGCATAAAGGAGCACGATGCGTGATACAAACTCCACACTAATTCTGAACACTGCCTCAAGCCATCTCTGAGACAAATTCTGCAGCTGGAAAGGTCACAATTGGCTTAAGGGCTGCTAATGTAGTCAGTGCAGTTATTCAAACAGAGCATATTTAAGTTTTCAGCTATAAAGCATATTCTTATGCAGCACTTACAGGTCGATAGATCTCACACAAGAGTCTATATCCAAGATCCTGTTTTGTGATATGAAGAGAGCTGCCATAACCAGGGTATTGCCCAACATTCAGGTTGCCAGAAACCCTTGTGTTCCATCTGAGCCTCTAGCTGAAGCAGACAGACCCTGCAGTTTAGTGTTAAATGAAAATGCAATGTAGTGACATTACAATTTATGAAGTGTACCTCTTCAGCTCATATTTAATAGGGCAATAATTCAGATAATAAGGTGCAGTGCTGATTCAGCAAGGCATGTATGCACATGCTAAAACCTACAGGTTCCAGTGGGATTTGAGGGAGTGCAAAGAGTTAGGCACATAGTTAAAACTAAGATGAGTTTTAACAGCTTGTTGCATCATAGCCCAGCAGCCCTTACATTTTTCCCAAGCTTATAGTTCTTTTTTTCTGTAGTAAAAGTGAGAGGTGTTCTAATTCCCCATATATCCAAGTTAAAATTGACAAGATCATCTATTACCTCATCCTGCAGCCATATGGAGGAGGAGAGATATCCAGCAGGCAGGAATTGTGGTGCAAGATTGATTTATTTAATTATTTTACAAACTCTTTTATAGACTTTTTTCTTCATAGTCTAATTGGACAAAAGATCAGCCACCCCTTGGGGGTGATTGGCTAAAATCCTAAAACATCCATTGTCAAAATATTTTCCTACTGTACTACAAACAAAGCTCGGCAAGGTCGCAGGTGTTCATGGTTTATAAACTCTGCTACTATCTTCTGTGAGACAGAAAAGTATCCCACAGACTTAGAAAGTAGCAAGAAAAATTCTTGCTAGCAGCATTTTTGTATCCACAATCATCTGCCAGCATCTGTCTCCAGTTACATCTCTTTACCCTTTATCGAGGTCTCTAGCATCTAACGTTGGGGTGCTCAGTGGAGCAGTTGCAAAGGTCAGCTCATAGAAAGTTTCCCTCTACCACAGTCCTAATGTGGAGAAGTCAAGAAAACACTTGGTAAAGTGGCTTGCTCTTATCACTTGGCATTTTAGAGCATTTTTAACTGTACATTCTATTTCTTTGGGTTTTGGTGGTTTTTGGGGGGGGGGGTTTGTTGGGTTTTTTTTTTGGTTTTTTTTTTTTTCTTAATGTGTGACTTAATACCAATCTTCTTTCACTATTGGTTTCAGCTGCTGCAGTGGCACAGAAAAAGGATTGCTGAGACCTGGGGTAGGGACTGTCCTCCTAATTCTGGTGCAGCAGACCATGACAAATGGGTAATTGGAGATGGCAACATGTTAATTTGCTATTGCACAATTCATCATAATTTGTCTATCTGGAGTTTCATTTTACATTGTTGCACAGTTTATTGATGCTCTTCCAATCTGAAGCTCTTAACATTAATTTTGTGGGATGGCTTTATCTGTGGTGCCAAACTGCCATGCATTGTTCTTGTGGGTGTGAACAGTGGCTGCCTGATGCTCCCAGTGAGACTGGCAAAAAGTGAGAAAAGTGGGTTCCTCAACAAAAATGTAGAAGGCACCACTGATCTGGATCTTGGAACCCTGCCAAAATATACTGAAGGGCTGCAGCAAGGCAGTACTCTGGCTACATTAACTTTAGGGGATAACACAGGAATCTATGAGCCTGAACAACTCTCGCGCAGGTCAAGATTTTATAAAATTTCATCAGCATATTTAATGAGCCAGTGAATCAGATCTAAACTGCACATTTAAATATTCAGTGTTAATTGTAAGAAAATCCTGCTGTTAGAGTAAACAAACACAGGACTCTATTTGTTTTGCCTTTTCTTCCCTTTCTGTCTTTCAGAAGAATGTGCAATAAACATTCTAGACTGTTTTTGGAAATAGTGCTATGTCACTGTAAGACTCTGAGGAATAAATTAGTTAAACTGTTAATAATACAAAATAGCAAGGAATACTGCAGAGACAGCAGATGGAAAGAAAATACTGAAGTAATTATTACTGGGAAGAGATTAAACTCTAGAGCTTACTTGGTTGTTAGGAAGACTCACACTAAGGCTGGTTTTCAAATAATGTCATTTGCACTGAAGGAGCACAAAAAAGGAGTATAGAAATTGGTAAATAAAATGCTCAGACACAGAGGAACTGGAGTTGAATGAAAGATATGTTCTCTTGCAAAATAGACCCATTCACTAGAGAGAAGTATGAACTAGTAAAATCTGACATGTGGAAGGACCTTCCTTTCAAGTCATACAGATTCTAATATTGTAAGGTGAAATCCCAGAGGAATCCTGTGATCATAAACAGGGGTAAGTACACTCCACATAACCTCCATGTAGTTAGGCAAATTGATCCACAGTTAAAAGTCAAAAGAGGGGAAGCACAGCCAAGTCATGAGAAACTGGTGCAGAGCTGGCCACTGAGCAATGTGAAAATGGGGAATATTTTTGATATAAGGCAAATTAAGTCTTTTCTCATTCAACCTGCTGCTGTTTTGATGATTTTCAATCCTTCTCCTTCTAGGAGCTCAGGGGTTATTCAAACTGCAGTAACCTCTCTAAACATTTTAATCCAGAGAGGCATCAGGAAAAGGCCAAGTAAAAAAAAGAACTAAAATTCAATAATGATAGCTGAGTTTGGGACTCACGCTTTACTCTGTTTCAGACCTATTGAGCAGGATGTAGGTACCCAGAAAAAGTCTAGTAGTTGTCTCTGGTTTTAATCATATAAGGAAAAAACCTGTCTCTCCTGTACTTCTGTTAGTGGCTGAACGTCTTCAGTTCAGGCAAGTTATCAAGAAGTGCCTTTTTTTCTTTTTCAGTTCACAATACTCGCTGGAATCCATTGTTGCCAAACAAACTAGAGTCCGGGGTAGACTTCCCTAGCCATAGTATGGTAGGTCTATTAGTTAGAAATAGAACTCTGAGTTTGTCACTCAAAGCAATCTTTTTGTAGGCCATGGAAAAAAATGTGGGGATGGCAATTCATCTCAGATAAGCACTTTTGGATGGTAGCTAATCAGACCTATCTCAACTTCCAATTTTTCTTTCTTAGTAAAGTAAACAGTGATCAACACAGACGTAGACACCAAAACTTTCCGCAAGGCTGTTTTAGGTTAATTACACTTCTTATGTTCAATTGTTTGTCATTGATTATTTCCAGGAGTTCTGTCCAAGTTATAGGTGCTATACGTAAATGAAACCTCAGTCCATGCCAGAAATGGCTTACATCTGAAAAGCAGCTAAGCCAAATCAGCTCACACACACAATAGAAGGTCAAATCAATTCACAAATACGTTAAAGAGGTGCTTGCTATAACAACTCAGCTTCAAACAACTGGTTAAATTATATTCACTTGTTATTTATGAAGGTGACATATCTATTTAGATAAATACAGAGGGCAAATAACCCTGGATCATACCCTGAAACAAATGCATTTAAAATCTTATTCGGGCATACAAAAAAAGATATTAGAATTTAAATGCTATTTAAAGATACGGTAAACACAATATTAGTTTTCTGGATTAAACCGGTTTGTGGTCTGTTTTTACATTGCCTATTTAAAATTATTTCCTTTTAAAATAATTTGCTTTGAAGTTCCTCTCTCTATTTTGTAGCTATTTACGTACCAAAGGACTAAAGCATAAATAATGGAAAACAACAAGAAAATAATTAGAAGACATCAAAATAGCCTGGTGCCATGAATGCCAAAGAAACACACTAGAGAAAACCCCAAACACCAGACTATGAGTGAAACTGCACTTAAGAGCAAGTAAAACAAAATATGTCTTCCATAATGAGCAATTGCACTTTATCAAAATGTGAGTGCATCTCTCTCAGTTGTGGCAGAGCACTGAAATACTTTCCATGGATGGGGTGTTGGGGACTGACTCATTGCACACTTAGCATGTCTCAGAGGCCACAGAATATGATGTTTGAGAAAGGAAACAGTGGGAACAAGCTCCATGGCTTTAAAGAACCTAGCTTCTCTGTCTCAAGGTGTCTGGCAACCTACTGTTCTGCCCAGAGGCTGCACCAGCAACTCATGTGAGAAGGCTTCTCTGACCAGTCCTGTGGGAAAGCCTGGCTTCCTAATCACACAGTTGATGAGGTGCTCAGTGTTCAGTGTCTTCTGTTGCCACACTTGTTGCCAGTTCCACCTCATCTTCGTGGCAGTAGTTTCTTTCTGGCAGACCTGGTCTTGTCTTTCCCTGCTGCCAAAGTCAATATCCCAGGCAGTGGATCACTTGTAGCTTCTTTTTCAAGCTGTGGGGATTCCAGACCCTCTGAGAGGATGTCAGCAATGATGGCTGCACTTCTTCAAGGAAATAGAACCCACAAAAACAGGGAATCAGAACATTATCTTTGACTTTTTGAGTCACTACAGAGAAAGCATTGACAATTTTACCTCCTGGTTCTCACTGTCATTCCTTCTTGCACTGGTGATTCCATGTGGATACAAAAATGCTGCTAGCCAGAATTTTCTTGCTATTTTCTAAGTCCATGAGAGACTTTTCTCTCACAGAAGATAGTAGCAGAGTTCTATAAACGATGAAACATCTGCAGCCTTGAAAAGTCTTGTTTATAGTACAGTAGGAAAATGTTTTGACAATGGATGTTTTATTTAGGATTTTAGCCAATCACCCCAAGGGGTGGGTGATCCTTTGTCCAATTAGACTATGAAGAAAAAAGTCTATAAAAGAGTTTGTAAAATAATTCAATCAATCAATCTTGCAGCACAATTCCTGCCTGCTGGATCTTCTCTCCTCCTCCCTACAGCTGCGGGACACGGTAATATACCCTAGGGCATTTTAATAATTCCAGGTTCCTTATTTCTCTACATGAAGACCATAGTAGGTGTGCTGGTTTTGGCCAGGATAATTTTCTTCATAGTTGCTCATGTGGGGCTGTGTTTTGGATTTGTGCAGGAAACAGTGTTGGTAGCACAGGGATATTTTCCTTATTGCTCAGCAGTTCTTGCAGAGTCAAGGCCTTTTCTGCTCCTCACCGTACCAGGGAGGAGGCTTGCGGTGCACAAGGAGTGTGGTGGGGTCACAGCTGGGACAGCTGAGCCCAGCTGGCCACAGGGATATGCCACACCATACGGTTTCGTGCTTGGCATATAAATCTGGGGGGAACTAAAAAAAGAAGGGGGACATTCAGAGTGGTGGTATTTGTCTTCCCAAGTCACTGTTACATGTGATGGAGCCCAACTTTCCTGGAGATGACTGAATACCTGTCTTCTCCATGGGAAGCAGTGAATTAGCTCCTCGTTTTGTTTTGCATGGCCTTTGCTTTCCCTATTAAACCATCTTTGCCCCAACCAAAGAGTTTTCTCGCTTTCACCCTTTTGATTTTCTTCTCCATCCCACTGTGGAGGAAGTGAGCAAGTGGCTGGCTGGAGTTATACTGTGACACCAGGAAAGATTAATGACAATGTGTTATTAGTTGACAATGAAAACATTGCTGCAAAACATTCGCTCTGCTGAGCGTTTGGAATTTTTGCTGAATTAAAAAACTTTTCTCAGTCTTACCCTGGCAACAGGACAAAATAGGGGCTGGCATAAATCTGGCAGTAAGGTGGGGTACAGCAGCACAGAACTATCACATATGTGATAGTTCCTCTGTGACCTTGGCATTTCCCCAGCAGCACAAAACTGCTATGAGTGACTTTGACAGTGCCTTGGGCTTAATACCACTAGAGGTCATGCGATGTACTTATTATCTAAGCTGCTTTTGAAAAGTGCTCTAATACCCACATCTAGTAGATGTATTTGTACTGACGGGATCTGCAGACACTGCTCTGGCCTCTAGATGTCTCAGCTTTTTATGCAAGTAGTGACTACGCCACAATAAATCACCCCATCTGTTCTACTGCCCAAACCTGGAATTTATCTCAACTAGCACACAACAGGGGAAGCATGAGGAACTGGGAATATGCAAATAATATTAACATGGAAAACCTTCTTTATAGAATGAAGTACTCTATTTACTAAAATAAGGAATAAACAGGTAAAGACAGTGCAGTATAACATCAAATCCTTCCTTACAATACTGTAGGTGGTATCTGTCTTACAATACCAATAGTCTGATCTGACTATATTGATGCTGATTCGAGTAACATATCTGTCTTGGATATTTCCTATAATGAGGTTACAGCCTGCAATTATATTGATTGCACCTTGAAGCAGCTGACAACTACTCTCTGTCTTTTGATTTCAGTCTTTCGTAACTTTTTTTTTCCTCCTCTCTGCCTTTGGCCAGCAGCCTAGCAGTCAACCAAATAACAAACACCCCTATCTGCATCATCCTCATGAAAGCTGCATGTCCAATAGGCATATTTTAGGGAGCTATCAGACTTCTCATTCTGTCACAACGTGGCCCAGACCTACTATCATAATTTTTCCAATAGATGCAGATCTGTTTTGAGGGGGTTCAACTGTTGAAGCCAGTGTGTTTCCCATTAGATCTTGCCATTGGTATTAGCCAGGGTCTCCCAGAAGCTAAAACTTGCCCAGCAGCACTGTCTTCACCAGCCCAAGTCTGCTTATTCTTGGACAAGAACAACCATCTCCCAGTACTGGCATCACCTGGTCTTGTTCTGAACTTATGCCTGACCCTCATCTTTCAACTTGGCAGCCCCTTCTGCCTCCCTGACTCAGGGTTCTCCCAAATTGTGTGGAACTGGCTGCCCGTGTAGCCTTTCGAAAAATATGTCTCCAAATTTCCTACATGATTTTTCAGACTCTCAAAATGAGCAGTATTAGTTAATCAGTTCTTTAGTTTCCACAGTAATAAAGATTTACAATTAAATTTCATTTTGAAACACCACTCTCAGACTTTTGCCAGTATGAAAAGCTCTGGAGATAAATGTTGTTGCTAAATTAGATATTCACAATCTCATAGTTGATAATCTAATCTCATTTTATCATATATTGATAATCTCATCAATGTCTATAAATATCTGAAGGGAAGGTGTAAACAAGATGGAGCCAGGCTGTGCTCAGTGGCAGGACCAGAGGAAATGGACACAAACTGAGACACAGAATGTTCCCTCTGACCATCAGAACACAGTTTTTGCTCTGAAGATGACTGAACACTGGCATAGGTTGCCCAGAGAGGTTGTGGAATCTCCATCTTTGGAATTGTTTAAAGGCTGTATGGACATGGTCCTGGGTAACTAGCTCTAAGTGTCTCTGCTTAAGTAGGAGTGTTGGGAAAGATGGATCCCGTCCAACCTCAGCCATCCTATGCTTTCTGGCCAGTTAACTGACGTTCTGTCTCTCTCTTAGTAAGTTACTTCTAATTTGTGCAGAAAACTGTTTAGATTATACAAATTGACTGTATTAGTATACTGTTAATAATTCAGCTCTTTCAGCAGAAATAGAGCTTGTGGCAGCCAAGTTATACCTTCTTACCTCCAGTTATACCTCAAACCTCTTTCAAAACAGCAGAGCATGTTGTTCAGTATGATGGGAGTAATTTATCGCTAAAACCCTCTTCTCCATGGATGTTTTAAGATCTCATATTTTCTAGGAAAACTTGTTTTCCTGTAGGAGAAACTAGAAGTTTCCTGTTTGATCACTTCTTTTCAGAACAAGTGCAAAAATAAGCACCTTCAGACGTAACTTCCTAAGACAGATCTAACCTTTTTCTGTCCGATGTCTAGCCATGCCTCCGGGCTGCCTAATTCAGATGAAGCGAAGATGCTTAGCATAACTTTACTTACTAAGACTCATTTTCTAGCCTATGCAATGCCTACAGGCATACATATCGAGCATAGTTAAGATTTAATGAAGCATAATTTTGACTGTTTCTCTATCAAGAAGAGAACAGCGGCTTTCTTTTGCCAAAAGGTTTGGTAAAATTGTGTAAATATGGAATAGAAATATTTTACAACAAATCTGAATGCCACAACACTGTACCCACATTTTTCCTGATCTTTTCTCCTTTACGCTTCAGAACTGCATGCAGGGAAACCTTTTGCAGACACTGTTTCTGGTAGTGGCCAACTGACAGCTGTCACCAGTAGAGCATCTCTGTACATGCTTGCGGTTTCAAGTGATGTTTGCATAGCGCCTTCTTCTGTGCATGAGGTTAAATCATAAATCACAAGCCTCAACTGAGGCTCACTTTCTCTTTTCCAGAATGTTTTTCAGACTCTTCTGGCACAGGTTGAATTCTGGCACTTGTTGAGTTGTGGTACTCACTTGTTTTAATATTTATGGGGAATATGGTGGGAAGTGAAGAGTGATGAGAAGAATGATTTCTTAGCTTCTTCTTCGAGTGATTACAACTTTGAAAGTCATAACCATGATGTGCACCTGCCAAGGGTAATGAACTGCCTTCTTCTGAGGAATAAGAGACAACCTGCTTTGTCCCCAAAAGAATGGCACTTGCTGATACCATATACAGCTAGAAGGGGAAATAAATCTGCTTGGGTACACAGGAGATGACAGAGCACTCTTATAGAGATAAAATTTCTAGTCATATGCCTCTCAGACAATTTGAACATTTACCATGACATAAAAGCTCTGAGATGTGGCTGCACAATGTGTGACTCTTGTACCTTGCAAACAGCACAGAGCAGCTTTTACCCTAGCTAGACTTTTGTCTATTGGAAAGGCTAATTATGATTTCTGCACTTGCATTGATGGAAAATGGCAGTTCTGACATTTTCTCAGCTATATGACACCTCTGCAGAACTGGTACAAGCAGAAAAATGTGTCACAATTGTTAGCACTTCTAACCAGCTGGAGATTTGAAAAAAAAATGGTTTTCAGTAAAAATATGACATGTTCTTCACAATTCAGCTTCAGAACACTTAGTTGTGTTTAACCTCACATCTCAATAGGGTGTGTTTTATGGGGTCCTGAGGTATGTGGATATCTTACACAGACACAGGCAAGTAGCCCACAAGACAACACCACTGGTGCCAGAAGCTGGGTATAGGTTCAAAATGAGTTGCCATTTTAAAGCACAGTGAGGGGAGGGTTTGGCTTAAAAGGAAGAAAGGAGTGTGGCTGACATGGCAGCTGCTCTACAAGGCTGACCTGCCTGCTAATCAAATTCCTACTGCATTCTGGATTAACGTGCTAGAAGATATGAGCATGCAAAGGCAGTTGCATAAACATGACGCACATTAAGATAAGGATTTGTTTTGATTTTCCATTTTTTTATAAGCCCAAGCAACAGTGAGACTTTTCTCCATCAGAATCAGTCCTACAACAGCATGTTAGATCAGTGAAAATCTCAAAACTGCTGCTTTCAGCAGCACAAAGGGCCAGTCTCAACAGACTTGCATAATACAGAAAAGGTCTCAATAGAGCACCAGTTCTCCAGTGTGATTGACAAGGAGTGGATGATGTTACCACCAACAGTTGGAGAGAGAGAGAGCTTGAAAATAGGACCTTGCATTTGCCTTACATGACAGTATTCAACTCTGGGAACAAGAATAAATCCGAAGTGTGTATCAATTCATGTGATAACAATGACTTTCTTGACACAGGAAGTTATAACAGTGCTGAATGGACTCTTTGATGGTGCTTCTGGCAGAATGAACATTTTAATAAGACAAGACTGGTAGACAAAGGGTAAGCTGAACCATATCTCACTCTGCGGTGTTTTGGCCAGACTCATATGACTCAATCCTGCAAGTCAATTACCAACTATGTGCAAATGTAAATATGTGTTAGCATTTAATACAAAAATCCTCCTGCATCCCTCCAAGTATGGCTGAACTCTGTTGAATGGCTATATTTTGTCCTTTGACCTATTTCACTGCCATCTTATAGCTTTAGTTTGAAGCTTTTGATACCTCTGTTGTTATCCGCTTGGCCTTCCATGTCCCAAAGGACACCTTATTGTTTCTGCCTTAAGAAGGGCCTCTAAAACAGCAAGCAGATCAAAGACCTCTGCCTGGGCCCAGATCAAAATTAACAAACGGAAAGAAAGCAGAATAGAATCAAATGACAGTTTTGCTAAGCAGGCAGGCTGAGTTCTGCAACATATGTGGTGGCTGTTGGGCAGAGGTCCCACCTGTAGAGAACATGAAGTTTTAGTGCAGAACAGCTTGGGAAGGCAGGTGGAGGCCTGCCAAAAAAAGTCTGGAGCACAAACTGTAACTGCAGGGTTATTATGGTGTTGGAATTACCCCTTGAGGTGAGATTACTGATGGCCCTAATGGACTGAAGATGGCATGGAGACTGGGAGCTACACTGCTGCGAGGAACTGAGCTATGCCAACACGGCTCTCTTACAAGGATGCAGCCTGGTTTACAGAGATGTATAAAGAAGCTGAACTTGATACCTTTTTTCCTTAGTTGATAGCATACACTCTAGATGATGCTGTTTAAATCAGTTTAAGTATTTATGCGCCATGATACCAATCCATGAGTGTAAGAGACAGCAAGTTTTGGCCTGTCTGAACCAAATATGCTCTGCATATCAAGTTCCCTGGCAACAACTTATTACACAGAACATTGAGCTGAAGAGAAGTGAATTACATCACTATTAAACTTTGGTCTACACTGGCAGAAACAATCATGCTCCCATCACCATTTTCATCACAACAGTGGTGAACATTATATTTTTAGTTTGGTAAAAATAATTGGGGAAAGATTCCTAGGATAAGGTGATACCTGTCCAAGGCTACAGGGGCAGGACAGCAGTGAAAAAGCCTGGGAAATGGGAATGTGAGTGTTCAAGGCTTGATGGTAGCACTGACACGCCAAACCATGGATGAATGCTTTCCTCCATAAACAACAGAGTTCAGCTGAAAAAAAAAAAAAAAAAGGAAAATTTGTCTATTATCATTAAGTATTAAAATAATTGCCTGGATATTTCTCATTGTTGCCTGGAGAGCAAGAGGCATAGTATGCAGAGAACTGTTGAAGAATAAAACACAGGTTACTGGTGGAAGGCTTTGCAGAAAGTAATTTAAGACCCTGACTGCAGCTCAGCTGAGAGGTGGATAAAATTACAATATACATGGAAACTGTCTCCTTAAAAAGAGGCATCACTTAGTGACAGACTTTGCCCAGCACTATGCAGCACATAAAAACCAGACCCAGAGGAGAGCCTGTTATTGCTACTCAGTTTTTAATTTTACAACTTTATTAGCATTACACATACTTAGCACGGTAGTGCAAAACTCTAGTCTGCTGTGAGGCCTGTAGGTTGTTATATCCTAAAGGTATATGTTACATTGTATGTAGATTGTATATCCTAAAGATACACAGTAAATATTTAGTGGCATAATGCTCTTATTGTACCAGAAATGTTAATTTTGAATGTGAGATTTAACATAAGTCAGTCTTGAGGCAGTAATTTTTAATGGTTCTCATAGGTTTAAGGTCTTCAAGGGAAATTACTGCTTTTCATCTCTAAGAGGTTTACAAATGATGGCACTATCAAAGTAAACTTTCAGCCCTGCACAATCAAATATTAAATATAATTGCACCTAATTACACTGGATTTTTAAGGTTTTTAAGAAGAGTTTGCGTAAATACCATATTTAAAAGGACTACATATAAATAGAAGTGTAGATTTACATAGCTGTCATCTTGAAATATATATAAAAGGGAATTCCTAAACAATAGCATATGACACAAAGACAATTTCAGATTCATTAGCAGGAGAAAAAAGTTTCTTGTAACTAGAGCACCCTAATAAACAACTACAGAAACATGGCAACGATGTTAAGAAAGAGCGCATCACTAAAGGAGATAAGACCTAGCATGTAACTAATTAAACACGTGGCCAAAGTAGTTGTGCTTTCTTTTTATGCAAAATAATGGATAAATACACGTTAGATGTTGTGACTGAAAGTAACAACTCTGGGAGAAACGCCCCAGGAGCAGAAATATCAGCATTGCTTACACCACCACTGGAAGCTGGGGGGTGTTCCTCTGGTAGCCAAAGGCAAAGCACCCTCCTGCCGAAGGTGATAAAACAAAAAACCAAAACCAACCAACCAACCCCCAAAACAAAAACAAACCCAGTTTTACAGCTGTTTGTATTTCTTTAAACCCAAACAATTTCATTACTCAGTATTTCATCTTTTAAAGGTGTTGCGATTCATTTAAGGAAAAAAAAAAAACTAAAGGAGAAAGTGTTGATTTGGGGTTGCTTGCAAAAAGTGACTTTTCTTTCCTTCCCTTAAATTGAGATTATTTTTAAAACAGTAAACATATGTTGTTTTTTACTGAAAAGAAAAAGATTTCAAGTGAAAATTGCTGACTAGCTCTCTATTCATTTCCTACAATTGTCTTGCCTTCTAAAAGCAAATGTCCAGTAGGATGTACCTGGATGAAAACCTTCAAGTTGGCAAGGTGGTCTCTGGGGTGATGATTTCCAACACCGCCCCGGTGTCAGAGCCGCTCACAGGTTCTACTTTCACCGCGGGGAGGGAGAGCGGCACCGGCACCGCAGCTCTGCCCGCGCCGCCGAGGCGGCACCTGGAGCTCCCGGAGCAAAACCAGCCCCGCGGGGGCGGGGGGGGAAATCCCACCCACCCCTTCACCTCCGCCGGGCGGGGCAGGCCGGGCCGGGAACTGGAGAAGCAGCGACACTGCGTCCTCACGGCGAACCAGCATTCGCTGCCCGGCCGAGGCGAGCGCCGGCGGGGCTGCGCCTTTAAGGGGCTGGGGGAGGCGGCGGCGGCGGCGGGCGGGCTCCTGCGCGCCGGGGTCGCCCCTCTCGCCGTCCTTCTTTCCTTCCCCCGCCAGCCAGGCGGGCGGTGGGCAGTGCCCGCGGGCCGCCGCCGGAGTGAGACGGGGCACCGCGACATCCCGGCTCCCGCAGCCATGGCCGAGTCCCTGCGCCGCCGGCTCCCGCTGCTCCTGCTGCTCCTGCTGGCGGCCGGGGGGCTGCGAGCGGCGGAGCGGAGCGGCGGCAGCAGCAGCAGCAGCGCCATGGAGGAGCTCGCCACCGAGAAGGAGGCGGAGGAGAGCCACCGGCAGGACAGCGTGAGCCTGCTCACCTTCATCCTGCTCCTCACCCTCACCATCCTCACCATCTGGCTCTTCAAGCACCGCCGCGTCCGCTTCCTCCACGAGACCGGCCTGGCCATGATCTACGGTGAGTCCCGCCGGGGCCGCGGCACCGCCCGCGCCTCAGCCCCAGGTCTCAGCCCCGGCAGGTGCCGGGAGGGGCCGGGGGTGGCGGCGGGCCCGGTACCGGCCGTGCCCCTCCGTGCCGCCGGAGGAGCACCGAGCCGCTGCGGCTGGCGGGCGGCAGCGCCCGGGTAGGCCAAGCCCCGGGCAGGGGGAGCCCCTCGCCGCAGAGCTCGACAGTCTCCGCCGGTGCTCCTGGGTCCCCTCCCCTCGCCGGTGCTTTTCCTGGGGCTGGGGACAGAAGGACACTGAGGGGGAACACGCGGTCCGCAGCCTCCCGTGCGGCAGCGGAGCGCTGTCCTGCGGGAAGGTGCGCCCCACCGCCGTGGCCGTGCTGCCGGGGACAGCACTCCAGTGACCCTTCCCGCTGCAGAAAGGCAGCTGGCCGGCAGTACACTTCAGCAGCATGGAGTGCGGAGCCGTGCAAGTCATCGCGGCGATGACTTTGGAAAGCGCCATCGCGCTGTCCTCGCCGTGCTGTGGCCGCACAGCGCGGAAAGGAGCGTGTTTAGCCTCCGGGTTTGGTCCCTGGCTGTCGGCGCCCTGCTGTCACTGGCGGCCCGCGTTTGCGGATCCTGGCTGACCGCAGTGCCACCAGACACCCCGACACTGTTCGCGGCTCATCCCGAGCCCTCCTCGTGGAACGAGGGCTGTACTGAGTTGAGTTCGCCCACTCCAGGCCCCTCTCCTCGGTGGATATGAGTAAAGGGACAGTAAATCCTTCAGGAGAAGTTGTCTGTCTCCCCTGCGATGTGGGGCTGATGGTCCAGAGGAGCCGGGTTCTGCTGGAAAATGTTAATGGTGCTGGTCTGCTCTCCCTGGTGCTGTGAATGCCTGGCGCAGAGGGCGGCAGGTGAGCCTGAACTGGGGACGCAGAGCCACGGTTGTATTCGCTGCGCAGTTTGCTACGCAGAGCGTAGTGGGTTGCGCTGAAGAGCAGCCATCCATTTGAAAAATTATTTGTCTGCTGGTGATTGGCTACTGCCACAAGTGCCGAGGGCACTTCTTCTCCTGCGCCAGCAGAATCTGTTCCTGCTGAATCATGTGAAACACCTGCCCGATGTTGATCGGGATAAGCATATTGAGTGTAAACATACATGAGAAATTCAGCACTCGAGGGGAGGGGGAAAGTGAAGCGTTTCCTCCGCGATGACTACTACTGCTCTTGAGAGCTATGTGACTGCTTGCAAAGCAGTGGAATTTTCCTCTGCTGATGCTTCTCTTAAACCATCCCAATTTGCTCTTAGTCACTGATCTCCTTGCTGCATTGCTGTGTACTTTACATATGCTCATTGCTGAAAACCAACAAATTAACAACTGGCATGTAAGTAAGTTATGCGTTGGCATGATAATGCTTAGCAGCTGAAGAGTGCCCAGGAGACAGTAGATTAACTGTCTGTATTGATTGGAAAAGAGACAGGGTAAGGTGGTATTGAAGGTGTTTAGGTATTACCCTAGTGTTGTCACCTTTGGAAACTTCATTTATGATGTTTTACGATCATTTCAGTGGCTTAGTTTATGCTGAAAATCTTGTGTATGTGGGTGTGCTAATGCATGCAATACAAGTGTCAGGGCATCAAGGGCATTTGGGTTTGTGTTTTGATGAGCTGCATGGGAAATGAGAAATTGTTCAACTGGAGGCATTCTGCCTCTTATTAAACTCAAATTAGTTTGCTTTAACACACAGTTCCTGATCTGTGAAAGGGGTGTTAGGTTCCCAGTTTGATGTACAAGTGCTGAAATTTTGTCTTAGGAAAGGCACTATGCTATGTCTTTTCAGCCCCACTGGCAGCATCCAAAAAAGAGTAATTGGCTCAAACTATTGCATTTTCTAGGTGTGCCCTCACTTAAATAATTTTGCTTTCATAGATCATTCCTCAATAATTTTGCTTTCATAGATCATTCCTCAATACACTTGCCTTCTAAATGAGTCCCCTTATTATATCAAAATACATGGTGTTCTGCCCCCAAACAAACTGACTCTTGCCTTGTCATGGCAAATATCCCAGGAAATGTATTTAGCGAGTTCAGTTCCTACCTAACATGATTCGCCTCCATTCTGGTAAAGCTCTGCTGAGACCTGGCTTCACTTAAGCATTTCGCAGACTTTCTCTAGAGGGAAAAGAATAACACAGCAAGTGCCATAGTAACTTTCTGTTATAGTTCTGATAACTGGGTTTAAGTCTCCTCTTCCTTCCTTGTTGCTTAAAAGACAGCAGTTAAACTGATAGATGGGTTTCTATTTTGCTGATAACTTGCTATCTAAGAAATGCACTTTTAAAAAAACTATATATGTATTTAAAGTGCATATGTTTGATTGGTCTGCCTTAAACACAAAATGATAAGGCAATATGCCAGTTTGTAGTCCTAAAAGCACAAGTATCTATTTAGCTTATAAAGTGCAAAATACAATTAAATTCTAGTGTTGAAACTACAACAAAGGTGCTGCTCTGTGGAAGTTAAATACTAGCAAATATCAGCTGCTCCAGCAACAGTATTGCTAATATTGCTAATGCAAGTTATTATGGAGCAATTAAAAAATCCAATACAATGCGAGCAAACACCAATCCACAAAAGAGAAATTAAGGAATTGAAACTTTGTTGACACATGTATTTCAACTTGTGATAATGACTGTGATGCTTGCTTTTCTTAGCATTGGTCTGAGTTGGAGGATGAAGTGTTCCGAGACATGTTTGTCCTGAAGAGGTTCACTGGCGACTTAGTTTTGCAGGCTTCTTGGTTCTCTGCTGAGAAGCATCACCGTGTGGTAGGAGCAACAGGACGTGATGGGCCGTGCACCTGGACAGCTCAGGGTGGACTTAAGGGTGGGAAGTGGTGGTGGCCCCTGGTACTCTGCTCCTTAGGAGGCAGCTGTCTGGATATGTAGATGTTTCCCAGCAGATCCAGTGGTATCACTGCCAGTAGGCAATTACTTTGTCCCTTTTCATAAGTGATAATTCAGGCAACTGGACACCCATGAATCAGCATAGGTGTCAGTCCCATCAGGTACCTGCTTGTCCGTGGGGTTGTTCTGGAATGTCGGGGGGCCACATGTGCTAGTGCTGCAGAGAAAAGTAAAAGCAAACTGAACCTGGGTACAGTGAAAGAAAAAGAATCTATGAAGAGGAATAGATTACCTTTTGTGGAACACAAATGAGAGAAAAGCTGTAACATTGTATCTGTTCTGGAATACTCTGTATCAGACTAAGTTTCTGTATCCACAGAGTAATATACAGAAAAGGTCTATTTTTAGTTCATCTGGCTGCAGTGCTCTCTGTTAGAATTCTAGTATCTATCTACTCATGCTAGAGATGACCTAACTCATCTCCACTGCCAGCAAAATAATGTTAGTCTTGGTTTTTAATAAGCCCCTTTGGCATAAGCCTCCTAATACTAGGTTTAGGATCATAACTGAGCACCCAGTTTTGAGAACATTATCCTTTCTCTGGCAACCTGCTTGTTCTTCCCGAATATTATTTTAAATCACTTTGTTACAGGCTTTTAAGGTAAGTATTGCTCAATTTTTTTGGCTGCTCAGTATGTTTTAATTGTAATACAAATCTTTTCTATGAGCTTGCTTTATGGCCCGTGACTGGGTGGAAAAACTATAAATTCTTCTTGTGAGAGAAATTTAGAAGAAATGCTATATAGCTTTTATTAACCTACATGTATTTCAAGTTTGCTCTTCAGGCAGGGGTAGTTGGATAGCTTATAAATTGCTGGTGTTTCTGAAATATCTTTGGAGTACAATTCATCTGTAGTCCTCATGACCGTGCATTTGGGTTGCTTTGTTTGTGTAGGTTAGGGTTTTGTTGTTGTTACTGTGGGTTTGGGGGTTTTGTTAATTTGTTTTTATAAGGGCAGTGTATTTAATTAAGATAAATTAGTTCATTTTTATGTTTGTTAACTTCATCTTCATGAGAAGTTCTATCAAACCAACACCAGAATACCATCTGATCATGGCATAAGCCAGAGAAGAGAGAAATGGCAACTTGGATTTCTTTTGTGTGAGGAAGCCTTTGGTGACATACCTGGCTGTTAAAGTTGGTACTGCTCTGAAGCACCGTGTAATTGTAGGAACCACACGGAGGCTGAAGGGGAAAGGTGTTCCTCTGCATGTACTGTAATTCTCATCTGAATTAGAAAGTTATCACAAACAGATGGCAGATCTGTAATACCACAGAGCTCACACGCCTGCCTGCCTTCTGCTCCTGCGTGAGTGCTCTGGTTGGGTTGGTTGGAGTGTGCTGAGCTGAGAGGAGGTAACCCATATGTGGTACACAAGCTTGTAGTCAGAGTGAGGTGGTTCCATGACAGGTTAGTGTTGCACTTATCTGGCCCTGTAGGAGCTTGAGGTTTTCCTTCTTCCCCTTCAAAATATTTCTCTTGGAACCACTTCCAGTTTTTCTTTGCTATTTTGCAATAGAAATATGTCTCTGTACAGGTCCTCCAATGATTCTCCCTGAAAGAACACAAGGACTGATCTGATCTGTAGATGCAGAGCATCTGCAGCTACTCTAGTAATTTCTGCTCTTGGCGCAAATGAGGAAATGGAAAAGGAGATGGTGAGGGAGTATACAAAAGCTATCAAGTCTAACAGGATGCCCAAAATTACTTCTCAGGTGCTGATGGTGTCCCCATCTTGGTGCTTCTTTACTTAGTCTTTGGCGTCTATGTTTTTGGGAAGAGGTTAATGGGAGAGATCAGGTCTGGATTTTCACCTGCCTCCTTTTTGTTTGGTAAAGTAGGGCTTTGTTTTAAAGATGGCCAGAGAAAAGTGACAGGGAAAGTTTCCTTGGCTGTGTTAAGAAAAATCTGTGTGGCAACTGGTGCGTAATCTTATCTCTGGATTTCACAATACTGCACTGTAAATTTTCTGTAATGAACTGTAATTGGTCATTCAAACAGCTTGAACAGTTCAGATACTGTTCTTTTAGATATTTAATTTAAAAGTATTGTGCTGAACAGAAGTGGTTATAGCTGTGTATTCCTTTGTAGTGTATCTTTAATAGTTCTTTCTCACTTCCTGTGCCATAGAAACATTAGAACACCTGAACGCTGAAATTGCCTTCACCCAAAGCAATTATCCACACAGCAGGAAGTTGCTTCTGGGTCACCTGTACCACCAGCTCTGGGCAGCATTTAGGTGTATCTGTGCAACCTTTCTTAAGTACTGTGTGTCCTGGGCTCACTAACAGAGTGACTAGAGAGAACTCTAGACTTCTGCTGTGTGTGCTCCTGACACAACTGGAAACAGATGTAAGCCTTGCCCCTGACTTACTCAAACTCTCCCTTCTCAGGGGATTGGCCTTTGACTGCAAGCCGGGATGGTTTCCTGCAGCGCACAAAGATAGCTCTGGGCTTGATTCCCTGTGACTGAAAATTGTCATGGTTCAGCTAGCTATGATCCTCTTGTGTCCTCAGTCCCCACAAATCTCACTTTGTTGTTGCATAGCAGCCCTTTCCCCACTCCTTCCTTCTGAAAGTTGGCCTCCCATACCAATTGGCTCTGCAGAGTAGTTCAAAATATCTTAGAGAGTTGGGTGAAACCTTTTCCTTGCTTCTGGTAGGGAGCTATTTCCACCCCCATCTGCTGCTATCTGTACAACCATTCTCTCCATTGGGTAGAGGTGGCAGCTTCACCCTCGACTGATTTAGAAACCAGATATGTGAAGCAGGAACCTCAGCTCCACCATTATTAGAAAAGAAAGAGGATGCAATTTGCAGTCCAGAACTATGTATCTCAGCCTATTAGGGGCCAAAAGTAAAATATTTTGCAGTTCCTATCTAGGTCTTTAACAGGTGTTGTGTACCACAGATGCTCTCTCCTTGCTTACGTGCTAAAATGCTCTGAGTCCAGCACAGGGCTGCTGAGCTGCCCCTGTGTGTTCAAGAGACAACCTCAGTATGTAACTCAAGTCTGTTGTTTCCATGCTGACAGCCATAAATACCAGCTTGTAGACTTACTTTTTTTTTTTTCCCCAGCACAGAGTACTTATTTGTGACTCAGGATTAAAGCTTTATCCCCATTAAATACTGAATATAGCCTTTCTCGCCCTGCTTTAGACTAAGTGGTGTCTACATTGAAATAATGTGATACAAGCAATTTTTTTAGAACAGTATTTATGTCGAAGGGTTTTTTACTAGTGTTGTAAAGAATACATAGTCATTCTCAGCAGTTCAGATCTTTTCTGTCTACCAGAGAGAGGTAATTTAGCTAAAATGCACTGCTTTTTTCTCCCCTGTTAAAAAGCACTTCAGCCTGCAATTAACTGTGTGAAGGGAGAAAAGCAAAATTGTAGGAAACAGTTGGTTTGTGGGTTTTTTTTACCATGTCCTGAAATCATACAATTCACTTTACTTTAGAAGTACCTTAAGGCCCTTGGGAGTTATAGTGGAAGAAACTGTTGCGGTTTTTTTTTCTTTTATTGGGGAGAAGGAGTTGAAGGCTCCCTCTAAATTAAAGTTGAGGAGATGAACTGTGTTCTTAGCCAGAGGAGATATGTGGTTTCTTGTGCTTTTTTCATGGCTTTGGTATTCCATGTTCATTTTCAAAGGCTGGGTGTAAGCTCTTCATTTCTCTTGATGCAGATGTGTGTGTGTGATACATGGAGAAAGATCACACCCCTCTCCTGGCAGAGCTCTTGTGGATGCAGTGCTGCTGCCAGGAGTGTCCGTGGGCTTGGCTACACTGCTACCCCTGATGGCTCAGCAATGGGGTAGATCTGCTGCCACAGGAGGGTCCTGGCCCTAATGCCACACTGGTGGGACTTGCAGGTCTGCTGTAGTCCGGGCTACTTTTCCACAGCTGCCACTTTCTCTGTTTGTAGCTTTTTTCAAAATGCCTCTTCCTTGTTGAAATAGGTCTGTAGTAGATGGCTTTAAAGGCAGCTGAAGGCACTCAGATACCTGTTGCATATTGTAAGTGCACACTATGAGCATATTACTGATTCCTCCTCTGTTACCTTGCAAGCTCCTTGAGGGGGGAGCTTGAACAGCAAAGCTGTGGGTCTTGGTGGGGTGGCTTTGTGGAAATATTTAAATAAAGTGGTCTGCTTAATCAGAATGCCATGTCTTTCCATAGCTGTCTTCACTTCTCCTTTAGACTTAAAAAAATAAGTTAGGATTGAGGAGATTTTTTAAAAAGTAAGTTTGACATGTTCACCTGCTCTTTTACTATGAAGTTGGGGGACTATTCTTAAAAAAAGGGGTGGAAACAAAGGAGCATGGTACAAATGTATTCTAAAATGCAATTAACTTGTCTATGCATAAGATGACAGTCTTCAATGTGCTGGCTGATTTTGGAAGCGTGGTGTGTGCACCTGCATGTCTTCCCATCAGTAGCTATCTGAAGAGAAAGCTGCTTGTGTGGCTTGGTGTCACCTTCGTGTGAGAGCCTTCCCTGTGTCAGCTCTGCAGCAGGACACGCCGTGTCCATGAGCAGTGCCAACACACTGTGAATGTAGTTATTGCTTCTGAGGCTTGGAGGCTGTTCCATTAATTCAAGAATTGGATTAAATATGAAAACTGCTGTTAACCTTTGCCATTGCTTTGAATATGAGATACTAACAGAAAGATGTTATAACTGATGATAGTTTAAAAATAGCAAGTGTCCCACATGGATATGACTAGCTTTTGGTTTTCACTCAGAATCCATTAGAATGAATGCTATCTGCTTCCACACCAATTCTAAGAAATTATTTCCCCCACACATACACTTCTTAGCACTTGATATCAAGTCCTTCAGTAGTGAAAGGGGGACCTGCATTTTAAATGCCATATGCCTCTCTGCTGTTGTTTTACTGCTGCACAATCCTTCCTATTTCTCATTCCTTTGTGTCAGTCTTCTTTGTACTTACTTATTGTGTAATGGCCTTACTCTGAAAAGATTTTCCTTATCCATGAGACAACTTGACTCTTCTTAAAATGCCTTCTTAGTGAGTGAATTGTTAATGTTTAGCCACAGAATCCACCCTCTGCTGCAGTTAGAGAACTTGCTTTACAGTCTTTGCTGAAGAAAACCTCACACTTGTCCCTTCCAAAACTCTGCTGAGTATGGAGATCATGTATTTACATTCCTTGTATACCCAGCACTGTTACTTGCAGTCTCAGGATCTGGCTGATTAAGTAGGTGAACTACAAACTCTACTTTTATCTAGTGTGAAGTATTAAAAATTACATTTGGAGAAGTAGAGGCTTCATATGGGCATCTTTGAAAGTGATCTGGATTGGCTTTTCCATGTAATGGCAATTCACCAAAGACTTACTTAGGTTCTGGCTTGCTGATACTGTGTTTGCTTCTCTGTGTAGGAGCAATGAAGCTGATAGCTTAAAGTGGTTGAGAGAGAATACAGTTCATGCTGTATTTGTGTTTGCTACTAGATGCTATATTTAAACTGGTTATTCATGGCTTGAAATACCAACTTATTTTAATTGGCTTTTAGCTTTGCTGTGTAATTGATGCTTTCAAAGTATCCTTTAGAAGTTAGGCTCCCTAGAGGAGTTCAAAGTAGCAAACACAGAGGGCTCCCTGGCTAGCTGGGAGGAAAGGGTATTCACAGGCGTGGAGTTGGCATCACGGGCTACACCGCAGTTTTGCACTGTCTGGAAAATACAAGAATAACACGGAAGAAGAAAACTGGTGTAAAGGTTTATTTCTGTTGGGGAAGTGCCACCTGATTGTTTCTCCTGGGTTATCTTTGGTATTTTAATTTATTATTATGTAATGTTACATATTAAGAGAAGAGGAGGCTGACTGTAAGTGACCTTCCACAAGACATGCCTGGCAGGGCTGGCTGTAGCATCCTCTCCTGGCTCACAAAATTCAAGCAGGCACTTCTGCTTGTTCAGTTTGTCTTGAAGACTTATACTTTGACAGTCACCTTTATACTGCTGCACAGCATAAAAGGTGTGGCTTTGTCATTCCTGTCTGCAATACTGGTGTCTTACAGGGAACGTATCCCCACCAGACACGGGTTACAATGAATCATTCTTGGAAGAAGATGGGTATTTTGAAGATGTGTTTTGTGTGAAATAATGTTAAATCTGGAATAGACTTTTATATAGGTAACTGAGTGCCAGGACACTGTTTCAGGTTAAGCTTTATTGCTTTTGGTCTCTGCACAGTAGTATGTCTGACTTGGCAAAAATTTGTTTATGAATTTCATTTTTATATCTGGAGACTTTTGACCTTCTTTCAACCATGTTCACTTGTGTTAAAGCAATGTGTATACACACACACAATCTCTTTCTGATTATCTTTTACAGAGATACGTAGATATAAAATTAATCTTTTCCTCAGCACTGCATGACTGAAGAGTTAGTGAGTGATTTCCTAATGATGATCTGCTTGTTAAGCTGCAGTAACAAAATATAATTGCAGCATACTCTGATTATACATGTGCCTGCACGAAACAGAAAATGTCAACATAGATATCTTGGTGATACTTAGTACTTGATTATGTCCCCCATTTCCTCAGGGAGCCATAAAAAGGGTTTATTGCTTTTGCTGGCAAATGCTTGAGTATACTTATTTCAGCATTTTCATTTTTTGATCCTAATGGCTTTGGGATCTCTTCCAAAGTACAAAAGATGGGACAGTGACATCTTTCTGTTCTCTGTACTTCAAACACAAATATCTAATCTCGTTGCATCAGGTGCTTATGATGTTAGATAGTGTTTTGTCAAACCTAATTATGGACAGGGGAAACTTTGCGTTAATTGTTGTTCATATAGATGACATAGCCCCTCTCCTAAAGACTGAAATTTGGGGCAGGAGGTATAAGCACAATCTGCTTTGCATTTATGATCACTTTATTCTTAGCCTGTGGAAGCTAAGGCCCCCTATCAGGCTCTCAACCTTCTAGGAACTGCTTAAACTTAGAGTTATATTCTTAAAACAAAAAACAGACAAACCTAAAATCTGTCTCTGAAGCATTAGGTTTGCTAAGCTCACTAGCCAAAGTCAGAGGTGGTCTTTACTTCTCTGTTAGCAGGCCACAAGTTGTTTTTCTGCATTAGGTACCTAATTAGGTAACTCTGCCTCAATTCTAAGAGGCAGTTGAGATTCCCACAACTTTTGGAGCATGGTGTCTATACAAATTTTGTTAGCCTCCTTTTGCTCTTCTTTCTTCATTCTCATGATGCTGGCACGTTAAGTCTTGCTCTCCAGTGGTTCCTGTGGGTATTACTATTGTCGTGTATTTTAGCTCTCCTAGAAATTGTATTATGCTGACTGCCTGCTTTTTTGTGGGAATCTCCTAACACTCTTTCCTTGTTACTTCACTTCTCCCCACAGTGCATCCAATAGCTTATTTTAAAGCTGACAGCCTGGATTCCTCTCCATACATCAGACCTACTTTTTTTTTTTTTTCTCCCAATCTAAACTAAAAAGCTTTGCTCACTTCCCTGCCTCATGGAAATGTGAGGATTGGCTCAAGATCAGAATGGCTGAAATAGCTTATCATTTCTATCTTCCTCCTGCAACCACATGAAGACATCACTGTGACTGATTCCCCCGACCACAGATGAAACTGTCTGTGCCTTGTCTTCGCCTATAAGCTGTGTAGGTCGAGGTAACATATGAGTAAAGTAGTGTCTCTCTACACATCTACAGTCCAGGCTTTCATTTCAACATTGGCTCCTTTGATGTTCTGGTTCTCAAGGCACAGGAGAATTTTGTTCAGATTAAACTTTTGCTGTTTGTGTTATAAGAAACTTTTTTCCTTAGCCTTCTCATGCTTTGTTGCTGTGTTCTCAGCTGTCCTCAGTAAAGTGAAAGATAAAGATGCCTCTCTCTCTGTGACCATTTAATCATAACAAGAATCAAACTAACATTTTTCAATTTGCTAATAGACTGTGTCCGGACCAAGACCTAGTTTTTAGTTCTTATACTTTAAAAAAATGCTTAAAGTTTGACTCATGAGCAACATATGGATGTCCCAGCTATGAGAAGAAAACTTGGACCATTGAGACTATTTACCACCAGGGTTATATTATAGAATTTTCCTTGACAGTCAGCAAGGAAATTTGAGGTAATTTGTAATGTTTATATTAAGTAACAAATTTGTAACAAGTTTGTAAAAAACCCCATCTCTCAGTGATCTAAAGCTTCCAAGCTCTTCAGAACCCTTAATTGTAGAAAAGGACAATGCATAAGAAAAATAATTTGAGCTTTTATAATTATGTCAAAGTGCCAGAATCCAAATGATGCAATACGTGCATGGCATTTTTGATCCTTGAACAGATCACATTTGACCCATGTGTGTGCACCCACACACAGCATGCACAGCTCAGAGTTGAATTGCTCACTTTCCAGAATAGCCTGTTCTTGTCTAATACTCTATCTGAGCACAGAGACAGATTTCTGATGCTTCACTTGATTGGAAACAGTGTTTTCTTGCATTTGATTTAGTATAGAGAATACACCATTTTACATGTGGATATGGTATTTTTTTAATGGCACCAGAAAAACTTGTCAGCTAAAACTCAGGTTCTTCTTTCTGTTGTCCTGATACATAAACTGAGTGTATGTTGTGTGGAGAATATAAAAAGTCTGTGAATCATATACTGAGATAAATATATGACTGATGGAAAGCTGATACACCTGAAGTTAATAGTTAGGTGTACTCCTAAATTTAACTGTTTTCATTGTAGGTTGTTTGCCTGTTACATTGTATTTGCCTTACTGGTTGAGAGACTTGAAACAGCAGCTTGTTGACAAATGCAGATTTATGGGAAGTTCCTGCTCAAACAGGGCAGCGGTTCCGAGGCGGTGGACTGGTGCAACAAGGAGGGTGTTCTAGAGCTGTTAAAAAGGTTTGGGAAGACATTATTTATTTCTGTTATCAGCCGTTTGCCAGAGGTCCATTCCATAATGCTGGGCTTCAAAGTTAAGGAAAATTAATTTGAAAACAATGCCCTATTTTTAAAATGTCTGAGATGTCTGGAACAAAGCTCATTTTCATACTGTAACTTGAACTGACCAAGTTCCTTGGAGTAGGAGTTACTACTGGGATGTCACATTTGCAGGACATGTTCTGTTAGACAAGTAGTTGTATTGGCCAGGAAAATTTATCTATGACTTAGGGTTTCATGGGCTTGAGGATGAAGCAGTCTTGTTGTAAGTTGCAGTGAGCAGGAGGTCAGCCAGTACCGAAGAAGTCACCTAACCTGGCCAGAAGTTGCAGAACATATTCCTGCAGCAACAGGTACCCCAAGGAGAAATGCTTGGCTGAACTGTGTCTGCAGAAGGAGATGTAGCCAAGGTGAAGGCAGAGGACTCAGTCAGGCTTATTGAAATGGACTGAGATGCTGGCTATGGGAAGACAGAAATATTTGGGGGGGGATATGGATTTTTTTTTAGGGGTGGAAAATCAATGGCTGAAAAACTAGAAGCATCTCTGCAAAGAACAAAATATTCTGATTTACTAGACTAGTTTTCCTTGCTATATTTCTGTGCTATTTGTTTGACCTTTATATTTGGTCTGTGGGTCACAGTCCAGTAACCTCAAACCTTTGAGGTAATAAATAGGAAATCCTGAAAAAGAACACTTTCTCTTAGGAATTTAACTGAGGAGGGGGCTCCTGGCTGTGAATGGGTTTAGGCTGTTGAGATATATAATGACAAAGGTCTTCAGAAGCCAATGTCAGTTGCACCATCTCTGAACCACCACAAGTAAATTGTTCAGCCCTCAAAAATATTTTTAGTCACCTGTTTATGCTGCTGCTTTTTTTCTTTGTACTTCTGCTTGCTTGGTACACCTACAGGAACAGCGTGATAGCAGGGAGTAGGGGAATAGTTGGGCTACTGATGTTCATCAGCCTGAAGTTAGAACCCAGTTTTTATAAAAAATTTTTATAAACTGCATGTTTATATGGGATGGAAAAACAGTTCCTGTGTGTATTTACAGCTCCATGAAATACGAAGTATCCAAGCATTGTAAAACCTTTTGATTTTAATTTTTGCCTTTCAAAGATGGAAAATTATACTAGATCTGAAGTGCAACAGGAAAGGTTTGCACAAGATCGCTTGGGAAACTCACAGCTGATTCAGATCGTGAGCTGTGATTCTGTCTTTACTCAGTGATTTCCATCAGCGTTGTCTTTACAGTTCCAGGAAAAGCGGAACCTCTACTCTGAAGCAGTCAATGCTGTGCATGCTCTTTGCTCTTAAGGATCACACAGGGCCCCAGCTAAACACGATCTGACTTTGCAGATCTACCTGTGCCTGCAACACGCCCATACTCTTTTCTTTATCGTCGCGATGCAAAGCGGGTAGGCTGCCATCTCTCTTCGGGGACAAGTGTGAATTAGAGAGCATGGGGCTGCTGGAGTGCCCTTCTCTGTGGCTGGGTCTTAACCTGGCACAGAGGAGAGGAGTGACTTCTTGTGGCCTTTTTTTCTAGTCAACAGTTATAAAAAGAGCTGACTAATTTTTTTTCTTTTCAAGGGTGTCTGAGTATTGGTAAAACAATTAATGGGGGGTTTCCTGGGTGCTGTGTGGGGTTTTTGGTGTTTGCCACAAGTGTCTTAATATTGGGCATTGTGTGCATTACTCGTGTTGCAAGATTCTCTCAGTCCTTTATTTCCATTTGATTTGGTGCAAATTTTTAGTTACTGTTATGGCAGAAAAATTGTGGTCCACCTTGTTAACTTTCAGTTGAATTTAATGGTGAATTTTCCACTTAGACTGCTGGAAAATATGATCTTTTACTCAGGGAGTAATCAAAACTGAATCCAGTCCTCAAAGGAAATATTTTAGTACTGACCAGTCATTATGCAGGATAATGAATATGTGGATTTTATATATGTAGTGATATTGTCTGCCATTTTTTTTTAATTGTTATGTTTGTGGTCTAAAACTTGGCAGCCTGACACTCTGAGTGTTTTCCCAAGGATCTGGCAGTTCAGTCTGTCAGTATTTAGCATGAGCAGTTGGGCGCACCTTTTGTCAATGCTTTGCTATTATAACAAATGTGACACTTTCTCCTGCACCCATCTGGATCTCATAGCCTAAAACGTTATGGTCGCAATGATAATGCTGTGCTCATCCCCAAAGTTCTATTGTTCCTTTTGAAATATTACAGCCATTTATTCCAGAAGAATATGGGAGGCTGAAGAGTCTATTTGCTTTCTCAGGATAATTATCTCCAATCCCAAAACTGGTTCTCTATACTTTCGTCTAATAGCTAGGTAACACTTCGCTGTAAGGAGCAGTTATCCAATTTGATCTCCCATTTATTGTTGCTTAACCTGCTCATATTTCATAACAATTCCTCTTGCTTAAATTGATACAGCTTGTTAAAAGCTTTGCAAAAAAAATATGTCTTTTTACTGGGTTGCATTTGCAATTGTGTAATATATTTTTAGAATTTGGGAGAAATTTTTTTGTTTGTGTTGGGTTCTAGCAAAAGCACGGTGAAGCTGGTTTTGCCTGCTGCTGAGGAAAGGCTCACTGAAGCAGTAATTCTCTTGAGGTCCTTGGCATGAATAGGCATTGCAGTAATAATTTTTCTTTTCTAAAGAACTATTTTAATTGCTGCAGCTTCAGAACACATCATTGTCAGGACCTGACATGAACATACTTTTGTACAGAAGCAACAGAAATCTCTGCAATACCTGCACCAATGTTTCAGCGTATCTGTAACCTCTTCTATATTTTTGTCATTCCTTCTTTCTGTGAGTTACTGATGCCTAAATAAAAAGGAGTGGGGAAAGGTAGCTTTTCTCTGTATTTGGGAGGGAAGGTACTGTGAAACAACTTTATTCATACAGAAGCACATGTGGTTTTTTAAATACAGCATTTAAATGCTGCAGTGCTTCATAAACCATTTTGACTCAATTTCCACCATTTTCCTGTTTTGTTTGTAATATGTATGTTTTCTAGCCGACAATTGTACAGATCAGCAAATCTTCAGTGCGTGCTCTGAAAGCTTGGATTTCCTTTGGATGGATTCTCATTATGGCCCTATTGCCATTCTTTACAATCTGAAGAAAGCCTGCATTCATAAGGATTACTGCATCTGCAAAGGATGAAGAATAAGTAGGAATGATGAACTCCAGCGGTCATGAATGGGCAGATTGTCCCAGGCATTTATTCAGTTGTCAGTATATCGTGGAGTATTTGGGCTGAAAAAAATGTTAGCATTGGGTGACATACTCATTTTATTAAAAGCATAGTAGAGTACTCAGAGAAGGTGTATAATCCAAGACACACTAGTACAGCACATGCTGTCTCTCTTCCTAAGTGTGATTGATTTGTTTATTTCTCACTGAAAGCTTGTAATTTTAGATTTTAATTCTACTTTCCATTGCTAGCTGTGCTTGTCTTATCAGACAAGTCTTATCAAAAAGGTGCTTGTAATTCTGAGTGGGATGCTGCACTGTGTTATGCCAGGAGCACTGAACAAGAAACACTTTGCTGTGCTGGCTGAAGATCAGAGTTGATTCTGGAGTCTGAAATGTTCCCTGTGTTTCTCAAATATAAATAGTACTGTGACCAAGAGCTGTGTGCCTTCAGATTCCAATTTGCCCTTGATGTTGTAGGTGTTGGTAAATGCAGATTTTTTTCCATCATGTTTGGATAAAGAACTTTAGCAATTTTATCCTCAGTAATAAAAGTCTCTTCTGCATAAGATATTAATCAGGAGTAAACGGTCACTGGGCAGTTGCTGTACTCTTACGTGGCATGCAGCACTTCCCAGTGCTCCGTTACCGGAGCAAGTCAAGGAATATCTCATGTTAACAGTCTGGTTCAACTACAACCAGCACTTCAAATAAATAAAACATAGGAAGATACTTAAAATAGAGAATTAAAGTGAAATTGTTTGGTAAATGTTTTGGAGACTATGTGTGAGTAGTGTGTCTGGCACAGGCATGTCTTGACTGCCTGGGGCTTCTGATTTCATTGGCAGTAGCTGGTTTAGCAACTGCACAAACCAAATATAACACCTGTTAATGCTGTAGAAAAATACAGCATTTCAGTGAGTGTCATTTATTACATACAGTATTAATATTCTGGTCTGAAAAAGGTTTCCTTGCCTTTGAGATTTCACTGTGGAATCTCGTCCGGTTGAGTCAACAAGTAAATATAGGGACTTTGATACAGCTACTGAAGTTGTCAACGTTAGTGGTGCTTTTTGAAGACAATCTTCTCTGAACAGTATTTTGCTACTGGTAGTTTGTTACTGACAACTCTTGCATGAAGGCCTTTGAATAGCAAACTAAGAACTTGAAAACAGCAGCTGTTTCAGAGAGAGGGAGAGAGAGGAAAGGAAGCAAGCCCTTTTCCCTTGATGAAGACACAGTACTAGATGAGACACCTAGGTGCATATTTTGAATACAGTTTTCTTCAGATTTTCAGTGAAATTATTTTGTATGCACTTGCCATTTTTAGGATCTTTGCTAGTACTAGACTTGAGCACACAGTGGTGTGCTTTTTTGCAGTTCTCTGCTAATGTACGTGTGTTCCCTGGTTTGACAGGAATTGGTGTGACTGCATTTCCTGATATCAGGACATCTGTGATTATTGCTCATAGATGTTGTTAATTGAATATTTGCACTTCTGTAGACATCAGTTGCCCAGCTGTTACCTGTCAGGCTGGATTTGTATTACCATAGCCATGTCACAGATAACATTTTTTTCATGTTCCTACTTGATGATTTTGACAGGTCACACTGAAGGACTGGACTGTATAGTATGTGTGTATCAACCAGCTTCCATGCTACTTCTGTCACAGAAAACTGAATAACAATGTCCAATATTACTATATCCCATGTTCATGTGGACTCCTAGGATATTTCACCAGGTCTTGGAATACTGTAAAAATAATGACTGTCCTACTCACACTCTGAAAGTGTACCAGATCAACCTGCGCACTGCTTCTGTCCATTCTGAGAAAATGCATCATTGTGTTCGTGCCACTGTGCCTCAACCATGTTTCAGCTGTACTAGTCTAACTTGTGCTTTATCTTGGACTCAAGGGTGTTGTGTTTCTAGCAGCAGTGAGGATCAGCTCCTAGATACTGTTGGAGATAGTGTATCCAAAATAGCAAATTACCTTGAAATTAGCAGCTGACTTGAAAGGTCTGCTTTACTCCTGGTGGTGTCTGTCAGCTTCTGGAAGAGAGTTTGAATGTGGTGTATATCAAGCTGTAACCATGTAACATGTGTCTCTGAAGGAGAAGTTTTCTTCCTTCCTTCTCCTATTCTTTGGGAATGTGATGGCTACTCCCGAGGTACCCATGAACATTAAACCCTGCAGTGTGTTTCCAGGGCAGTGCTATGACCTCACCTTGCAGGTGAGGTGTTGTGGCAAGGAACAAGATCTAAAGCATTCGCTGCATCTTTCAGTTGTTCCTTTCTGATGCCTGCAATTGGGATTTTCTTTTCTTATGCTCCCACATATGCTCTCATGTATCAGTGAAACTTGGAAAGCCCACTGCTCCTCTAAACCAAACCCCTAAATATTTATTTGTTCACGAATGCCAAGTCATGTCCCCTGGTGAAAAGGCGCTTGTGGTTGTTGGCCTTACCTGGTGGCTCCTATGGGTTCAAGATAGGAATCTAACTCTGCAGAGAGCATGGTTTTGCTTTAAGGCTTCGTCACTCTTGGAAGAGACCCACCTTGCTGATATCCTTAACAATTTTTAACAAACTGCACTAGGATCAAACAAATGATCCTAGTGCACAGAATCTTCTGTGAGGTGTAGCAAGGCTAATCTTAGAGCAAATCCAAGGCATGCATTGGAATGAGGCTGGGTTTTATGTTTGAGCTGTCTGACCCAGTGCAATGTTCTCATGTTCTGCCTGCTGATTCTGGGAGTGGAGACCAATTTTCTAAAACAAACTGAAATGAAGTTTATTGTGCTGTTTGTGCAGAGTGGAACACTTCAGTTTGCTTTAGAAAATTTCGTTCTGTGCAGAAACACACCACTAGAGTTAAAATAAAGCAATGGTACCAGTGATGGAGGGAAAAGAAAAGCCAGGGAATGTGGTTTTGGTTACAGCTTCTTTGCACTTTGCTTCTTGGGAAGCGTTTTTGTCTTTGTTTTGTTGTCAGTCAGCTTGCCATCACCCCCTTTTCCTCCCTCTCTGAGCTAGATCACAGTGCCATCCCTGCTCCAGCATCCATGTGTTTCCTGGTGTCCCTTGAGTCAGTGCTGTAGTTTTGATCAAGGTAAATGTGGAAGCCTAAATATACAGAGCTGTTTCTATTCTTTCATAACCAATGGCAGAATTGTGATGGAAGCCTCTTTGGAAATACTCATAATTTTGTTTGGATTTTTCTTCCTAGCATAGTAAGTGATTCTTTTAACAGCTAAAATACCTGCTCTCACTATTGCCACTTTCTGGTTTGTTTTTTAAAGAAGTCTTGACTTTCTTTTTTAAATCTCCTTTTAAAAATCTTTTATGGAGCTCTCTAGTTAAACTTTTACAGTTAATTTACTTTAAATCACAGGCATCAATGAGGCAGGACTAGAAGATATAAAATATAAATTTTATTTGACAGAACTTGCCCTGCTTTTATGAGACATTTCCTCAGAAACTGGAACTGTGAAATGTTGTTCTGACAGAAATATTTTTTACTCCTTGTCTAAAAAAAAAAAATCAAGTTACTTTTTGTGCAGTCATGCCTTTTGCAAAATCTACAGCAATATTAGATGAAGATACCACAGTGACTGCTCAGCCTGTCAGTATTGGATTGCAAAGTCTTGAGTCTTGTTGACATCTTTGCAATTTGTCTGGCCTTAATATTTAATAAGCCCCATACTCTGCAACCTCAGTGAAGGCAGTTCTTTTAAAAACCACCTTTTGCTTTTGCCAGAGTTCTCACCAGACTCTAAAGTTAGAGGTGTGCTTGCAACACCATGTCTGATGGGTAGAGCAGTAATCAATTTAATGGCTCCATGCTCCTGTTTTATTAAACCTTCAAGGAGTTTGCAGAATGAATACTTTGTATAGCACATCAAGACCTTGGGTTTGCTCCTGATCACTGGGGGCTGTGGCAAGGCTCAGGCTGCCATTTTAGGAGGATGAATATTAGGAGTGTTCAGGTAGTGCTGCAGCCTGTGTGTTCTGGTTGTCCTCTTGTTGCTGAGTGGCTCACTGGGACCTAGACTTTTCCAGAGGGAACACAGGAGATGAACGAGAGGGGCAACCCGTATCTGTCAGTGAAATGGCAACAGTGAAAGCAGCAGATAAAGGTCTGCTAATGCACTAGGAAAATGCAGCTGAGCCTGCTCCATAAAGACAAATTTTTGTATTTGTCTCCAGTAAAAAGCCATGGGGAATCTTGGAGAAATACAGTCTGAGTAAACTTGTTTAGGCAGCATCTGTGAACATAGGGGTTCTTTCATTCCAAACTTCTGATTTGAGCTCTGTTTTTGTCTTTGTATACACCGGAGTCAATTTTTAGGACTGCTAATCATCAGCAGGTTCCCACCAGTTGGACTTACTTGTCATAGTGGAAAGTGTTCATCCTTTGCATTATGAATGTAAATTTGCTAGCTTGACTTGGAGGCTGTTGTTGAAACTGTTGCCTCTTCTGGTTTTTGGGCAGTCTAAGTAAAGAATCTGACATCCTTCGTTCCGCAAACCCTTAGCCAGTAGGAAGTAATGCACAAATTAGAAGTATTTGTCATTACATTGGCATATTTCACCAAGGAAATCTGTGCTATAGTTGATAACATTTTGAATTACTTTTGTGTAAGAAGCTGGGTAGCTGAAATGGAAAAGCTCTTTATGTGGTTTGGGAGTTTTCTAAACTCTTCCAAAACATTTCAGTCTTTAAACCCATGGAAGTGGCTTCTTTTAGGTCTCAAAAGGTTTTTTAGGTTTTAGCAAGTGACATTCAGCGGACATCTAAAGTACAAAAAAAAGTAATTTATCCTTTTTTTTTCTTTTTTCCTGGAGTCTTGAGTAAATTTTTGGTCATTTCTTTTCCTCTGAAGTTATAACAGTTGCAAGTTGCAGATGCTTTGTCCTAATAGGTCTTTAAATTTTGTATCTGAGCTTGAACTTTTAGATTTGTTTGTCAGACTTAAGTCGGTACTAACTCTTCAAGACTGTAATTTGTTTTGTTTGCAGCTGCATACTCTTCTTTTTCCCCCCACCCAGCATGATGAACAGCCTGAAAGAGAAATGTGTGGGAGCTCTCACAAACTGCTAATGGCTTTTAAAAGGCAAATCGTTAAATCAGAACTCTCTTCAAGTGCACCAGGGATTTTGTGTCTGAAAAAAATGAACTTCATTTATTGCACATCTGTGGCTTTTTTAACACGAATTCCACAAAAGAGATTCAGTGTCTGCCTATGAGGTGTATGTGAACTCAACTGTAATACTTTGAGACATATTAAAACATATCTTCTGAGGTGTAAAAAGTATCATGTGCTGAAAATGCTCTGTTGAACTGGAAGCCTCAAGCAGAGGGCTGAAAGGAAAAGTTATTGCTCTTTTGACTTGGTGCTTTGAACGCCAATGGGAGAAATGGGAAATCCGAGGCTGACTTATCTTTGTTTTAACACTTGGCTGCTTGGAAGAGGAAGAGATGACAGCTGTTACCTGCTGGCTCTGGGCAAGAGCCATTCACCACTTCTAGTGGCTTCCCTAAATGTCAAGGTATACGGGGTGCTGGTACCAAAACTAAGCTTGGTGGAGGCAAAATAGAAGCTTGCAATGAGTTGCCCTAGATACTTTACCTCCACTGAAGTAAATCTGGGGTCTTTATGTGCTAGCTACTGGTCCAGCTTTTGTGCTGTGAGGATATTAATAAGTGCACACACACTGCCATTTAATTGCAAATTCACAAGGTAAAAAAATCTTGTAGTAAGTACTTTTTAAAGTTTTAAGAGGAGTTTCTCCAAGTATCTAATTAGTCATCTATCTCTTAACCATGTTTTCCAGCAGCAGTAGTACTAGCACGTAATTTTTAAAAACAAAAATCCAGTTGCATGTTCTCTGAGGTAGCTAGCTCTCTCCATGAGCAGTGTTGATGGATGTAGAAGGTCTCAGCACTTAGGGGAGGGTGGAGTAACCTTTTATCTATACATACCATTGTTTTGTGGTTTTTTTTTTTCTTCTGTCAGTTTCAACTACTTATCTGATACCAGGGCCCTAACAGGCACGTTGCTATTAAACGAGGTACTTTTTCTGTGGTTTGGGATGGCCGTTGCAGGCTGGGTAAAATGCATTATAAGGTATTACACGTTGCTGTCCCTGGCTCTTGTATTATTCTGTGATGCATTTTCTTAGTCTAAGAAAAGAGTATCTTTAGAGAAGTGAAATTGAATAGAAGCCAGAATTAGCTGATACTGTATTTTACTTGAAAAATCTAAATGGAAAAGTGAAAAGAAAAGGCTGTGAAGGTTACATCTGAGCAGTGATGTGGCACGTTACTTAAACTCATGGATACAAAAAAGGTGAAGGATGTGCATGGTGGGCAGCCGTGCTTGGTTTCCTGGCCTGCTACTCTCTGTGCTACCTCTTGAGTGTGGGTGCAAGTCCATCCCCTGTCCTCTAGTTTTATGTCAGGTGGGAGTTGTTCATACTTCTAGTGGCAAATGTATAAATTCACAGGCTTTTGTAATTATCATGTGCAGTTAATTATCTAAAGAGAAAGTTGACTGAAGCAATTTTCTAATTGAACTGGTTAAACATAGTTTTATTGATGAAAATGGATATTTTTGAATTCATATAAATCATGTCACAAGAAAAAACTTAGGGAAGTTTGGAGGGTATTTTGGTGATGCGTATCTGAAACAGCCCCGAAAGTGCTATGATATGAAAAAAGTGAAATGAATATCCTTCTTCTGGCTTGGTATCTTCCTGACAGGGCACTCATCTACCTTGGGATGCAAGAATTGCTTTATAGTGATTATTTTGCACATGTCCAAACCCAAAATTTTAGTGTAGGGCTGAGAGCTGTTGTGTTGAAACTGTGTGAGAAAACCTGCTGTCTCAACATGAGAACTTCTTATGTTTGATCTTGAGGTTCTTGATCTTGTTCAAGAGAATATGCAGGGGAGAGGAATGAATAGCCAAAAGGCAGCATAGATAAAAAAAATATGCTTTATGCACTTGAAATGGCTTGTTTAAGAGGAAGCTCGTGGGATCAGTCTTTGGAATGGAGTTTTACTACCTACCTTTTTCTGTCCTGCTGAGGGGTCTTGCACCAAATCCCTGTGGTGTCAGTGGCTGCCCTGGATGTCTGTGGATTACATTATTCTATGTAGCAGCAATTGGCTGCTCTTCACTTCTAGTAACTCTGATTTTATTAGCACTCATCTGACACCTTTGGCCTGGAGGAGACGTGAAATCATAGGTTCCCATCCTCTTCTGTGCCACTGGTGAGTCATGCTGGAGTTAGAGTTGAGGTGGAGTGCAGAGAAGAGATGAAATGGATGTGATTGCTTGGGCACCATGTTAGCACCACTGGTGATAAAAAAGGTGTAAGGCATAGCAGAAATGTCAGGCTGCAGCAGCACCTGGGATCTGTTTGGAGCAGGCAAGGAGGCATCGGTGTGCAGTGGGAACAGAAGAAGTTAGTGGCTAGGAACTGTAGGGTGAGCTCAGATGGAAAAAGGTAAAGCTTGTGCCAATTTAGGAGGAAAGAAGGAAGGTGGTAACAGGCTGTGAAGGGGGTTGGGAATTGCAGCTGTGGGACCTCTGGACAATTGTAAGCAGGCTGAGCTTTTTTGTTACAGCTCAAAGTGCATTTTCTTCTTCTCCAACTCATGTGAATCAGTCAGGAAGACAGAAGTGTCATGAAACTGCTCATGCACTGCAGGCCATGGCAGAAGTCATTTGCTGGCTTCTGCAGTTAGTACTAAAACAACTGCTTAAATTTCAAACTACAGAGGAAAACAAGTAATAGTAGATTTCTTTGCTCCTCTGGACAGCTGTCCATAAGGTTCTAGAGGAGCATTTGCCAGCTTTTTTTTTGGTTCAAAGCACATATAGTGGGATGGATGTTAGAGCAGCTGTACAGTGGGATTGAGAATTGTGGTGTGGTTGTGGGAAGGCCGTGGTCAATGAAGTGCCTGTGCTCAGAGCAGTCACCCAGAAAGGAGAAATAGGGGGAACATGTGGCTTATTGGCTCTGCTTTGGGAGATGTCTGTAAGGGGCAGGTTGCTCCTATGTGACAGGATAGATCTTCTGTTGGATTGTATATGTTTGGATGTTGTAATAACAAGGCTTCTATGGTCAGACATAATGATCACAGAAAGCCAGAGTCATCATCTTGCTGCTATTTCTGTCTTTTGGGTCAGTGCATTTCTCTGTAAGCCACAAACCATTTTATCTATAAGTGCTGGTTGGTTTTCTGCCCACAGTTACGGAACATGGAGCTTACCTCAGCAAAAAATTATTTTCCTTGAAAATTCAGTTAGCTTGAAACCTTTGTCTCTTCTACATGTAGAAGGTTATGTAACTAGAAAGGGCTTGGTGCAAAAAGATCTTTGGGAAGAGAGAAGTACTGGAATGTTTTCAGTTGTCTCAAGGAGAACTTTCCTGATACAAGTTTTATTTTGTTCACCTTGTTCAAATTTCTTTTTGTTCTTTTCTTCCTAAGACTTTGTTTTGGCCCCTGTCTTAATCAGAAGTTGCCAGAAATGGTTTTTAGGATGAAGGCCTCCCTACATATCTATTACTTTCTTCAAATGAGTGAGGGCCTGAGGCTGGGATGTCAAAATACTCCTAGTGAGAAAACAGAGTTAGCTGCACTCCTTGTAGCTATTGTGGGATCTCTGAACCCAAACCTGTACCAAGATGGATGTATTTCCTGCCCCTTCCCCCTTCCTCCTCTCCTTAAGTCAAACTTTCAAAATTAAATGACAGCATCAGCACAGAGATTGTTGCTGCTTAATGAGTTTCAATTGGGTTACAGATTGAAGCCTGACTCCTTGCAATGACAGATTAATAACTCCTTCTGCTGAAGCTTTAGGAGGGGGGATAATTATTTTCTGGGCTCTTTTTTTTTTTTTTTTTTTAGACTGGAAAGCTCATTTCTTGTTAGTGCCTGAGCCAGGTGCTATTACTCTAAATCTTTTTGTAACAAAAGGTTTGACAGTAATATTTTTCAGACTCTGAGGAACTTGTGGCCTCCTGTTTGAGATCTGCTGAGTGTTCTAGCATGCAAATGGGAGAAAAAACAGTAACAGAACACAAGGATTAAGCAGAAAGCTTTCTGTTATACACCATAAAACTCCTGCTGGTCCTGCTATTAGTTCTTCTTGGTGCCTGCCAGCATGGTCACTGATGAGCCCGGGGGAAAGAATCTCAGTGTTTGGGGTTTTACTCATCTGGCTTAGAAGTCTGTATTGAAAGAAATGCTTCAGCTCTGCTGCTGCTGCAGGGGATTGGGACCAGTTGCAGTTGGCACTCTGTTAGGGAGTCACTCCTGTGTGAGGGAAGGAAAGGGAGCCACAGTGGGGCAGAGGTTGGTGTCTTTGTGATGGCCCATTGCTGCTCATGCCTCTAGGAACCTATGTGGTATTAGTACGTGTATGGCTTTCACTACTTGTGTTTTATAAATAAGGAAGGAAACTTATATTTTTAAAAGTATAAAGGAGCTTTAAAAATTTCATTTATGAAGTATTTAACAGCAAATGCTTTGTTAAATCTGTGTTGCATGAAACAATGTTTATGTGGTAACTAAACTTGCCAACACCTGAGTTTAGTTGCAGACTCTGTAATCTCTGACAAATACCTGTGCCCTTTATAACTGTGATATTTTATTTCTAAGTTGAGACTGTCTCTTTAAATTGTCTTCTCTGGCCTGTCCAAGGTCTTTCACTGAGTCATTACTGAGGCTGGGATTTGGCTCAGAAGACTTGACTCATAGTCCCGTGCTTGGACCAGAGGCCACATGTGATTACCACAGGACAGCAGCTTCTTCTGGGGCCGACTGTCAGTTCAGGCTGTTTGACAGATTGTTGTTGGGTTGGGGTGTGTGTGTTTTGTGGGTTTAGGGGTTTTTTAATGCTTTTAAACTTTTTTTTTTGGTTTTTTTCTGGAATTTAGGTTCTAGGGGAGAATACAAGGAGCAATTTTTCCTACTAGCTATCATTTTGCCACATATTTGTGGTCATATTTCTGTGGTTGCTCTATTGCTAATATGGTCTACTTGTCCCTCCAAATTATTTGGAAAAAAAAATTCTGGGGTTATAGCTCTCCTGTGCAAATGTAAAGCTGTATGTGAAACTTAATAGTTCTTCAGAAACTAACTTTTGAAAAGCCAAAGCAATCTTCTGTTTAAATCTCTTGATAGTTGTATTTTTAAGTCACTCTTTTTCTTCCTTGAACCTGTTCTTTAACCCCATCATCAGTAAGAATGTGCATTACAGAATAAAGCATACCTGCCTGCCCCTGTAGTTCATAGGTTTTTTTACCATTTTGCTATACATGTAAGTATGTAAATCACACTAACATGACACAACATAAAAAAGAGCTAGATCCCTACACTCCTGCTAGTTCTTTGGAACCAAAAGCTTGCGATGAGGCATGAGTGCACAGTGCACACATGTCTGGCAGCACAGAGCCAGCAAGTTAATTTGACATTTGGTTCTGCACAGTGTGCCAATAACCTTTTTGTATAATCTGCTTATTTAAATTCAAAACTATGCTTAGTTTGGCTCATTTTAAAAGTGAATAAAATGCTTACTACAAAGATGCCCTTGATAGCATACTGCTATGTCTGCCTACAATGAGGAAGAACTACCCGCTTGTTTACTGTCTTTTAACTTCCCTATCTAAAATAGCCCTAAGGCAATGACAAAGCCTGACCTTGAATCTGTTATTCAGAATTTTAGGGTTTGGATAGCCTCAAAATTTCTTCCAGACTTCAATAATCGGCATCCTCTGCTTTCCTTCCCTGTTGAAAAATGCTGGGTTTAATTTTTTTTTTTTTTTTCTGAAACGTACTGAGAATTTGTCATGTGCTTACACTGCTGAACATAAACTGCTTCCCATTTTTCAAAGTTTGCATCTTCTGCAGTGATGTGACAAGCTGGTGAATGTCACACTGGCAACACTGCACCATTGAGAAAGTAGATAATAGATTGGCCATGCTGAGTGCAAGACAGAATCACAGAATCACAATTAGGTTGGAAAAGACCTCTGAGATTGAATCCAATTCAGGACCAAACACCACAGTGTCAAGAGACCATAGCACTGAGTGGCAGTTTTTTCTTAAACACCTCCAGGGATGGTGACTCCAGCACCTCCCTGGGAAGTCTGTTCCAATGTCTAATCAACCTTTCTGTGAACAAATTCCTCCTAATGTCCACTTTGAACCTTCCTTGGCACAACTTGAGGCCATTGCCTCTTGTCCTGCTGCTTGCCTGGGAGAAGAGGCCAACCCCCACCAGCTGTAGCCTCCTTTCAGGTGGTTGTAGAGAACGATAAGGTCTCCCCTGAGCCTCCTCTTCTCCAGGCTGAACAACCCCAGCTCCTTCAGCTGCTCCTCACAGAATGTGTGTTCCAGACCCTTCACCAGCTCCACTGCCCTCCTCTGGACTTGCTCCAGCACCTCAATAGTCTTCTTGAACTGAGGTGCCCAGAACTGGACACAGTACTCGAGGTGTGGCCTCACTGAGGCTGAGTACAGGGGAAGTGCAGATGCTATCAGAGGCCTGGAGTTCTGCAGAAACTTTCTTAACCCTTCCTCAAGGGGTTGTACAGTGGTGTTCTTCTGCCCTCCTGTACAGGGTAGTACATTGAATGGCAAGCAAATGGTAGAGAGAGTGAGTTGCTAGTGCTTCTGGAGATGGTATGTAACATGTGATCTCTTTTCTTTTTTAATATGCAACATTATTGGCTCAGTTCTGGATCAGAAAAAAATGCTTGAATTATTTTGTACAAGTGTTGAAACTTCCTCATAAATCACTGTGAAATTTAAAGGTGTGGACTGTGAGGTTCAAAGGCTGACGCTGTAATAGGAAAAATACTTTATCTGTTGGTGTTCAGGCTATTTAAAGTAAAGCTTCCCAAGTGTGGTATCTTGATGCACACAAACATCCAGTAGAAAAGTGATCTATGTGATAAACACTGTGTATCATTATTAGTCTTTCACCTTGAAAATACATACAGGGCTTTCTTTCATCCTTCTTGCCAAGTTTTTTTTTTCAGCTTTGTTTCTTTGTCCTCAAGCTGGTAAAAAGTTCAGTTCGGAAGTAGGGAAGAAAAATCTAGACTTTTAAATATAAGAAATCCTCTTTTTCATATTCTTTGTGTGTATTTTCAAAAGCAAACAGTATTTTACTCTCTATCACCAAAGAAGCTAGTGTTCAGGTACCTAAAATGTGCTATTCTGCCTCTGTGTGGGCTGCACTAAGGGAAGACAAACCTCTGCCAAGCGAAGACTGGCTTTCACCACTGAGAGTGTTGCCCAGCTTCACAAACCTGTCAGCGGTTTGCTGTAGTGTCCCTTCCAAAATATACTATTATTGCACTAAAAAAAAGAGAGAAGTATTAGTAACAAGTGCTTTATGTGATGTATCACAATAGCTGCTTTCCTGTACTTATGTGGAATTAGCTGAATATCTCCTGGTCACCCCTTTTGCCTGCTTTTGATAGGGTCAGTTGAAGCCCAAGGCAGGTGGCAAGTCAGGGTGGACTGAGGAAGTAAAAGCAGCCCCTTCCTAGTCTGCTGTATATTTTTGGCTTTTATGATAAGACTCATTGCTATTTCTTCTGCTCTGACTTAATGAGTTAGGAGTGTAGTCTGTCATTTAAACAAAATAAAAACTCAGCTCCAAAGCAACAGAAAACCCCAAGACCTGATCCAGAAATCAATTAAGTTGATTTTAAAGAAACTTTTGCAGTATAAAGTATCTGTCTGAGGGGTCCAAATGTTCATGGGAAAGATCTCGGGAGGTAGTCTTGTCCAGCCCTTTGCTCACACCGGGCTCCCACAGCTTGGGTTGTTCATGGCCGTACTCAAGGGAGTTTTGGCTATATGCAAGGAAGGAGATTATGCAGCCTTTGTGACAGCCTGTTCTGGTGCTTGGCCACTTCACTGTTTTAAAAAACCAACCTTGCCTAATTTTTTTCGCCTGTGCTGCAACAAGTTTGTTGCCTTCAGTCCTAATCACTGTGCACTTTCCAGAAGATTCTGTCTCTCTCTTCTCTGCCTCCCCAGAGAGTAGCTGCAAACAGCAGTAAAATCTCTACCGCGTCTCCTTCAGCTTGAAGATTGAAAAGGGAGGACCCTCAATATTCAGTGCCTGGCCCTTTACCAGAAGTGTACGAAAGAAACTGTATCTAAACAGGTTTGAGCTCACAGATTGATCCAGTCCACTGATTTACAGATCAAGTTGAATTCACTGATCAAACTGTGTGATGTGAAGGGTGAATGCCTCTGGTTCCTGCAGCCAGCTGCCAGCTGGCGCTCCCTGAAACCTCAGGGCTACTTCCGCAGAGAACTGGGCTGGAAATCACACAGACCACAGCTCTCACCAGAAAAAGGTACTCATGGTTGTTGTGTGTCTTTCTAAACTCATGTTCTCACTTCAGTGACTTCTGTACTCAAACAAAACCAAAAGTAAAGATGACATTTTAAATGGTGTATTGTTAGATTGGTGTTGCCCAATCCAGTTGCATCAAAGGAGGTTTGGATTGGATATTAGGATTGTTTTATTCACTGAAAGGGTGGTCAAGCATTGGAATTGCCCAGGAAGGTGGATGAGTAACTATCCCTGGAGGTGTTTATAAGATATGTAGGTGTGGCACTTAGGGACATGGTTTAGTGGTAGACTTGGCAGTGCCAGATTAGCAGCTGGACTCAGTGATCTTAGGTATTTTCCAACCTAAATGATTCTATGACTATGTCTGAAATCTAATATTTTTCATTATCAATAGTGATTTGTTTCAGAAGGGACAAAATATTCCCAGGTTTTAATGCTTCATTTCTAGTAAGATATTCTTTGTGTGCAACCTGCATGACCAGCATTGTACAGGCAAGCTGCTGGCATAAATATTCTCTCTGTTAAAAGTGAGAAAGCAAGTCATGCATACAGGGTATTAAGAATTAGTTTTTGAGCAATGATGTAAACTTGCCCTTGCAATAGTTACCATAACCCAAAATGTTGAAAGTAAGGCGCTTCTCAAATTTTGAAGTATTTGTATCCATTTATAGTTTTTCCTCCCTTGTGACAGTCTTCCAATAAAAGGCAGTGCTGGATTTATTTGGCCTAGAGGTTTTCTTTTTGAAGAGGTAGAGTGCTCTGAAGCAGTCAGAAAAATATTTGCGTTCTTGATCTAGGTTCTCCATAAACTCTTCAGCAGTGACCCCTCAGGCAGGAGTAATACAGAGTTTATGCACTGATTCTTCTATATCCGTTCCTAGATTCCAGCAACCGTTCCTTGCTTCCAAATAAACAACAGAGCTATATTGAATTTATGCTTATGTTAACAGCCTAGAAGTAAGTCTTAGTCTAGGCTTGTTCACTGAAAAATTCCGGGTATCTCTCTTTCTATTCTGTTTTTTTCCTCTTACCTGCAACTCTGATGTTTCAGAAATGGTTGAAATCAAGTATCCAGAGAGAATTACAGAGGATGCCCTGGCCCTAGAAGGACTTTCTGAGGCTATAAATCAGGCAGTTTGTTCTGCCTGAAAAGCATTTGGGGTTTTAGTTTTTTGTGATCTTGGAGGGCTGACCGAGCTGTCTGAGCTTCGTTAATGTTGTTTTATCAAGTGAGATGGGATGTAGAAAATCACATAACAAGTCCACTAAATTTTTATCATGTAAAAGTTGTGCTGTTCATTGGAAAACTGAAAATTCTTCCATATACTTTTCCACAAAGACTTCAAATTTATTTTTAGAAAAGCACTAATAACTTCTGCCAAACATGTGCTTTAATGTTTCTATTTAATGTTTAAAACCTGTTGGTTTGGAACTATATGATATATATATATATATATATATATATATATATATATATATATTTAGCGGTATGCCTATACCTTTGTAAAGTCAGGGAGATTTCCATTCTTCTAATTCATCTTTTGAACTAACAAATGTCCAATATTTTGCTAATGAAGTTGGCCATGGAATTTGTGTGTCTTCCTTGGGCCCCTTTTATTTACATACTTATTTCCTTTAATGACTGAGCTGTGGGTGGCTTTACCCACTTGACTGCTTCTGACAGCCTTTTGCCTCAACAAAGGCACCTGCTCCAGGTGCACCTGCTGCAAGACAGCACCCTGACTCCAGGGCCCACATGTTCCTAAACTGCATGGTGCTCAGTGCAAAAAACTAATCAATTTTGGTGTTTTATCAATAGGAGGTATATGAAAATTCCCTGTACCTGTGTTACTGGCCATAGGATAGTGAGGATATGGGGTAGAATGTTTTACTTCAAATGCTAAGTACTAGTTATAAATATAATTGGTATGTTTTATTATGGAGGAAAATGTATAAGTGGATTATATCCAGTTACACAGTGCAAACCCCTCCGGCTCTCAGGTTTCTCTTCGTAATGCTATAGTAATTGGGTTTCCCATCTGCTTTTGCAATGCATTCACTAAGGACAGTCTCTGACCCTAAGAATCTATTACATCTACCAGTGTCCCCCTCTCTATTCTCAGATGAGTAGCAATATAGAATTGGCTTTGTGCCACAGCTGTGTATAAGCTCATCTGTACAGTTTTCTTTCTGCATTCTGGTTTACTACAGAATTTCTGGCTGATGCTGGTTAGATCAGCTTTTACCACAATCAGTCTTCCTGATGTATTTTGTGACCATAGCTCTTCCTAGCTGTGAGCAGTGTGAGAGCAGCAGAAAGCTTAGGCTTCTTGCTGGGTTGGTGAAGGTGTCTGTAGCCGTAACTGGTAGTGCAAGTGGCTTGAAGGTGACTGGCTGTAACCTGTCACTTTGTGCAGAGCTGTGTTTCTGCCTCATCCATCATATGTAGCTGTAAAATGCTCCAGTGGTGCTAGGAGATGCTTCTATAAATCTGTGTTTTTAAATCATCAGCATTTGAAATTTCAGTAGATTTGTCTTGCTTAAGACATTTCTTCCCCTGTGTTCTGAGTATGTGCTTCCCTTTTCTAAATAAAACGTATCTTAATATTCCGATTATTTTGGAATGATCTTGTTGCTGCTCTCTTCTCTTGATATTAGAGAAGGAAGGCTGGAAATGAGCCTCCCACTAGTGCCACAGCTGCTACCTGCTGTGGCAGGTACCTTGCACTAAAACAGTTTTGTCACTATGGACTTGAAGAGAATGGGTTATGTTCCTTGGATTGGCTTTTTGGGGGCACAGTTTGCTTACTCTTTGCACTATGTCATAACAAAAAGTCTATTTGGCTTCTTTGTTGTGTGGGGTAGATTTTTGTTTTGTTTTGTTTTGTTTTACCTCATTCATTTTCTGGTTATTACCTGTCAGCTTCATTTACTATCTGGGGAAACTATGGGTGCAGAGGTGGGGTTTACAGGGAGCAAAAACAACGTTGACTACTGACTTGTCAACAAAAGCATCAAATATTCATCTTGCAGTTGTCCGGAGCAAGGATTAAATTGCCCATCATCCTAGGGCAACAGGGGAGCCTTTAGTAAGTGGGTATCAATTTGTTTACTTGCCAGACCAAAACCCATTTTGGCTGTTCTTATATATTCTCTCTGCAGAAGTTCTTTTCTTAGTACATTGTGACAGGAATGGTTCTCAATTAAAACTTTGTGCTCCTCCAGCCCCCTGGCATTAAGTTACAAATTATTTTTGTCACTGTCTCTGATGCATTTGTTATGGATAGTATCTTCTGGTTGGATTCTCTCTGCTGGCTAAGTATTATGTTCCTGAATCCTGGATCTCTTAGGATTGCTCATTTATACCTTATTGTATTTTTTAATGTGAAATGTGGAAAATGCTTGCAAATGACACGTAGTGGCTTCTTTGTGCATGTCATCTGACTTTTAGTTTTAAAGGTTGTGGAGTACACAGAAGATTGTGCAACAGGCATTTTTTACTTACCTAGAATTGTGAGACTAAAAACTGCATCCTTGCTGCACGCATAAAATAATATGGCAAACGTTACCATTCCAGATCAGTTACGGTCACATGTTTCCAGCAGTCATTGTTTTCTGGCAATAGTGTGTTTGCTCAGTTCTTTCCTAAGGCAAGTGAAACATATTTGATGTGTCCTAATGTTTGGCCTCTCATGTGACTGGGGGTTTACACTTTTGAGATGTGAATGAGGGTGAGGAAGACAAAAACTGAAATGGAACCTTTTGTTTGTCACTTCAGTCAGGTAGCAGATTCTTCAAATTCATTGGTGGTTTTGATGTGCTCAGGGCCTCTCTTTCTCTGCAGAAAACTGATAGTAACAATTCACTTCAACGTGTTTATGATGAACATATGCTTGTAAAGTCCATCCATGATCCCTTGGATGTTGTTTGAAAATTGTAAAGGTGCAGGAGTAGCAAATCAGCCTCCTGGATTTTTACCTCTCTTCCAGGACTCATAGTTGGGGTGATCTTGAGATACGGGACTCCCTCCACAAGTGGCCATGACAAACCATTCAGCTGCTCGCAGGAGGACAGGCCCTTCACCACCCTGCTGGTCAATGTCAGCGGCAAGTTCTTCGAGTATACGCTCAAAGGGGAAATAAGCCCTGGGAAGATCCACAACGTGGAGCAAAATGACATGTTGAGGAAGGTGAGGCTACACCATTTTTTGTGCTTGGCTGAGTGTTTCTCCTTCATCTCTGCTTCCCTCCCTCCTCCCTTCTCTATCCCGTTTGAACATTAGGTAGTGTCAAGTGTCAGTATTCGTGATAGTAACAGCACTTCAATGCTGAATTCAAAAGCACCTTATGAACTATATCACTGCTGGAGAAACTCTGCTCTGTTACATGTATGTAGTGCTTCCCTAAAGGCCTTGGTTTGAAGACTTAATGTATGTTTCTAACATCTGTAGAATTCACAGAGACCAGCTGAATTGAAAAAAAAGCCTAGCACTGTCTTGTATAAATGCAATATAAGGAAAAGTATAATTTCTTAGTGAAAAGTGATTGCTCCTTGTTGGTTTGGGTTTTTTTTCCGCTAAGGTTTTAAAATCTGTTTGTTGCCAGGAAATAGTTACTACTTCCACCCTCTAAACTACCAAATCAGACAGTCTGGTATTGGAAGTGAAATTCACCCATCAGCAGCTATTCAGATGTGTTATTTGCCTTTTTATTCAGTGTCAGGAATAAATCACCTTTTGTGTGTATCAAAGATAGGCTTTGAAGTATAGGATTGTGATCTAAAAATACTTCTTTCTGCAGACTATGAAGACAGCTTAGCTGTCTATGTGTATCTGTCTGCTGTAGGTATCTCAAGTTAGCTGAAATGAGCCCTACTCTAGGAGGGCACAGTTGTAGTGTTTGTCTTCTAACCTGTGCTTAGGCAGAGAGTGAAGAGAGCCTCGTTAGTCTCACACGTGTGAAGGTCTTCTGTTTGCATTTTAACTGTTGTTTTTTGTTCTTTAGTGCAGTGTAGTCCTTGGATATCTGGAACTCCTACTGAAATACATGGAAGAGGTGTATGATGCAAATTTCTGAAAAAGTCTTGTATCTGACTTGATTGTCTCACAATAACTATTCAGTGGCTAAACTTGCATAAAAAAGTAAACTAAAACAGCAGCTGTACCAATATCAGGTATCACAATAGGAGAGATCTTCTCCAGTATAATTTCTACCAGAAATTTGTAATTTAAAATAGAGGACTGTGTTTGGGACTGCTGCCAGATTATCACAGGTAATGGATATAATGCCTGTTCTTTCTAGATATTACTTACCAACAAGAACTGCAACTTTTTGCTGCTCTGTACAAATGGAGCTGGCCAATGTTTTAGAGGGTCAACTTATCTATATCAACAGCCAAAAATAGGGGTTGTCAGAAAATGAGCAAGGAAAAAGACCTAACAATTTGTGTATGTCTGTTTCTAATTGAAATTTCATATTTTATTTTTTAGGTAACATTTGACCCAGAAGTTTTTTTCAACATTCTATTGCCTCCTATAATTTTTCATGCTGGTTATAGCCTGAAGAAAGTAAGTGCAATAACTTCTGAGGAGAATAGGTCCTTTATTTTTCATGTGAGATTGCTGATTTGTTCAGGACTGTAGTCTCCTTTCAGACATTTGCTTACAGTAAGAAAAATCTTATTTCCTCCAGAGATGGTTAGGTCATATTGTTTTAAGAGAAAATACATATATTTTTGAGTATAAATGTATTAAACTCTAGTTAATTTTGCTGATTTGTTTTCCTTTGAACCTAGCCAGACATTAATGTCAGTTTCATTTAAAGTAAAAGATGTTTTATTACGAATTGTTTTGGTCCTTCTCAAATGTCCAAAATGCAGTAAATTATGCTGAGAAGCAGACCTAACCCTGAATCCCAGTGGAGCTGTGTCGGACCCTTAATGGCAGAAGGGCCCAGATTCTGATCTTGCTTGAAGACACCATGAATCAGTGCTGCTTTCTGTCAAAAAGCTTTCTGTCAATAAGTTACATGTAGGATCTAATGCATGGCACAGATCTGGTTTATTCAATTTCTTGAAGTTGGATTGAATTTACATAGCAGTAATTGAAATGTTTCTCTGGAATGGAGGTATGTTTCTGTGTATTGATGCAGGTGAAGTAGTGTGCTATATGGTTCTGAATGGGTGACATAAATTTTCTGAAAAAAGTATATAAACCTCTTTTTCCTACACAGAGACACTTCTTCAGGAATTTGGGGTCCATTTTGGCTTACGCCTTTTTAGGAACAGCAGTCTCTTGTTTTATTATTGGGTAAGTGAACTCTGATATCAGTTCCTCTCGACAGTAAAAGTTTAAGTTGATCAAGCATGCTCTCTCTTTGCCTGTATGTATATATTTTATGTATATATATACACACACAATTAGTTCCAGATAGCTGGTCATGTTGGTTTGCTTGCCTACAATCTCTTATGCTGCTCATATTACTGTGTCTTTTATACGAATATTCTGAGTAACAGAAATCCTGAATTGCATTGGTGACCTTGGCTTGTCTCTCAAAGAATTTCACTAGAGAAATAATCTGAAGACTATTCTTACCTCAGAGCTTTTGGCCTGTGTATTGTGTTGGGTGAAATAATACTGAGGGGAATTTTGAGCAGGGAAAATTTGGTGGAAAATGGAAGAAACATGTAGACTCTGTGCTAATTGTGTGAAGATTTCAGAATTTGCTTACTGGTTTTACATGATGTCTTCTGAATCACATATTGCTTTCCCTTGGCCTGTCTGAAATGCACCAGCTTGTTTGACTTGGAATGTTTTATCTTCTTTCTCTTCAGGAATCTCATGTATGGGGTTGTGAAACTAATGAAGTTGGTGGGTCAGCTGTCTGATAAATTCTATTACACAGACTGCCTCCTCTTTGGAGCCATAATATCTGCCACTGATCCAGGTAGCTTGATGAACATTTTTTAATAACCTTCTAAAATAACCCTATTGTTAGCATTTTCGGTTGCATATTAACAGGACTCTATTTTCAGTTATGCTTTATTAGTATATCTGAGCCTCTTCTGTGAAATGCATGCAAATTCTGAGTATTTTGAAAGCTGTTCTCTGCTGATTCGTGGCTGAACTGGTATGACATCATGGTATATTTGGAGAAAAGTGTAACTCTTCTGCTCAGATACTTAAATATGTTTTTGCCCAGTGGTTTCTTGTTAAGTGTGCATCAAGTTTAAGACTGCAAATAGATGAAATGATTACATTTTCTGGATAGCAGGACTTCCTTCTTCAGCTACATTGCTTGGGGCTGGGTAATTTAAGAGCAATATTTGAGGCTTTTAGGCTCTTTAGGTGGGGGATTTTTTTTTTTCCTCTTTGAAACGAACTTCATGTTTTACAAGTTTAAGCAGAAGAATGCTTTTCTGGCCAAGTAATTTCAGCTTTGCCCAAATAATGTCGCCTTCCTCCAGAGTCAAGCAGGCTCACATTGATATCTCCTCTTGATCAGTTTGTAGGGCTGTCAAAGGTCAGGGACCAGGGTAGGGAGTGCTGAAGTATGAAGCTTGACATTTAAAGCAGTTTATTTGAGATGCTTAGTGGTGCTTAGTGTGAAAATGGGAAGTAGCTCCTGTGATTGAGATGAGCTCTGAGCAGCTGGTGGTTGCATACAATTTATGCAAAAAATCACCATGTGATTTCTGAAGTATTTCTATGGGAACATCTTCAAGATCATGGTCTTTCATCTCAGACTGAATTTTCTCGAAAGAATGGTTAAAAATATTTAGCACTCTTGCCCTTTTTAAATTACGTGGAAATTCACACCCGTGGCATAGTGTATACTTTGGGGAACACTTAGGATTATTTGTACTGTTTTACAATGGCTGAAATAATCAAACTGTGTCAACAGACCATACAGCTTTTAAAAGCAGGAAGAGCTGCACAATGTTTTTTTGATTGTCTTACATGGAACATGTTCTGAAATATTATCAGGGCTTTGGTAGAAGGGCTTTGTCTGTCCCATGCCCCTTGATCATGGGGGCCTTGCTGTGAGCACTGTGCAGATCGGAGGACAACAGACCCACCTCCTAATGGAGCTGCCCTAAAACTGATGGAGGAATTTCTTACCTGTAGGTAAACATGACTACTTTTTCCCATTTTAGTTCTGATTCTGTATTTCAGTTCCTGGGTTTTGTTGCTTTAGCCAAACTGGAAAGTCTGTTCCACAGCTCATGCAGTCATTCCAGTGTTGTTTTTCTCTTTTCTTGCTGTAGTTACCGTGCTAGCAATATTTAATGAGCTGCATGCTGATGTTGATCTCTATGCCCTTCTGTTTGGAGAGAGCGTGTTGAATGATGCTGTTGCCATTGTATTATCCTCGTAAGTAACTATGTGAATTTCTACTCTGAAATGACTAAATTACTTTTGGCATTTGTCTAAAATAAATGGTTTTTTCTGAGAAACATTCTTTTGAGTTTAAATGGATTGCCTTTAACTGAATTGATAACCATTTGCCAAGACCCCTAATGCATACATAGGCCAGAATGACATATATGCCTTCAGTATGGGATAGTCTCCCTGTAGCTCAGGTAGTGTTGTTACAGAAAAAATCTTTTCTGATGCCACTTCTCATTGTGTTCTCTCTTTCTAGATCTATAGTTGCCTACCAGCCAACAGGTGAAAATACCCATGCTTTTGATGCTGCAGCATTTTTCAAGTCTGTTGGTGTTTTCCTGGGAATATTCAGTGGTTCTTTCATGATGGGAGCAGTGACAGGGGTTGTGACAGCTCTGATATCCTTTTTCATGTTTAGTTATTCCATCTGAGATGGCACATGTGGGTATTATCAGAGCTTTCCTGTTTCCAGTTATAGCAAAATTGACTCTAGCTATTTTAATTCTGAGTGTGAAGATTCATGTGATATTTTTTGAAGTATTCATGTGACATTTTTTCTATAGAAAGACATTATAGGTACCCACAAAAATCAGCTCTTGCCAATAAAATTGAGGCCATACCAGAAGTTTTACTGATGTTGCTGCAACAAGCCAAGGGAGGGCCTTAAACAGGCATGTCCTAATAATATTTCGTTTCTTTTTATGAAATTAGAAAACCTAGGTTTTATTATTAGTCTTGAAAGACATCTCCTATGATAATTGGCATTTGATTCTGTCTTCAGTAAAAGCTCTCAGTCGTTTCTGACCCCCACAGCACTCTTTGAGTCCTGCATTTAAACTTTTTGCCAGAAATCTGATGTCATACGTCTGGGATAAGATTGTATCTCTGTGAGACTTTACTTAATAACATTATGTGCCTTGCATGATCTATTCTGTTCTCTTGATGTTTTTTCCTGGTATTTGGTTAGATCTCTGAGGTGCTCAGCAAGCAGCTTGTGTGGGTTTTGTTTTAGACTCAGGCAGGAGACCTTCACCCTGAGCTGCTCCAGAACTCATGATGCTTCTTCAGGAAAAAAATTAGGTCTTTGCTTTCCGACTTGCTAGAATAACCATATCTGTACATAGCCCAGGCCGCTTTGATCTGCCTAGACTTCTGACTGCTGACCTGAAAGGGGTAAAAGGTGATGTTTTATACAATGATCAGGAACCTGTGACTCTTAAGCAGTAATGTCTCAACTGTATCTTATATACACACTGTGCAGATTTTCCTGATGTCTGCATAATGGAAACCTTTAAGTATAACGGGGAAGATGTGCTGTTGATGCTTTAATGTTCAGTCTCAGGTCCACTGATCTGCAATTGATGTGACCCAGAACCACGATTCTTACTCTGGCTTTTAGGCTACAAGCCATCCACAGCTCTCACTGCTTAAATGCAGTTGCTGTGGGTTTTGGCTTGCTGGTTGGCTACTAATTATGGCTGAAACACATTCAGATCCACTTTGTAAAATTATGCTTCTGAAGCAGCAACTGGTGCTTGCTTTTTCTAATGGTTGTGCTCAGGAAGGTGATGTGAGGCTGTTCAGAACAAAGCCTCTGTGGTGGCATTTTGTGCATGTGGTGGGTTTTTTTTCGTTTTGTTCTGTTTTGGTTTTAGTTTTTGGTGTTGTTCTTTTTCTTTGGTTGTTTAATTATACAACTATTTTCTTTTGGAAACATCCCTAATGTCATGCAATGTTGTAGAGGTAAACTAAATTTGCATTTTACTCTTCATAGCTGATTAGAGCCTGTAAGTTATGGATTAAGTTAATAGATTGTTGTTCCTATAGTGTGAAGTACCTATACCTGTACCTCTCTGAGTAAGAGGTTTCATGCAGTCAGGCATTTCATGCAGTCTCATTCCTTTGAGAATAGATAGAATACTTGGTTCCAAATGATGCAGATAATATCCAAGGACTTATTCTGGCTTTCAGCAAGCTGTCTGTGTTTTTTTAAAAACAGCTAAGGTATAATACCACATTGTATATTCTTTCTAAATTGCAGAATCTGACTGGTTGAAAAGATGTGAAACACAAGGTGATGTCTAAAAATAAAGAAGAGAGTTAAGAAAAAAGAAAAAATTTAGTTTCAGTTAACATTTCAATTTGATCGATTATATGGAATAATAAAATGTTTTTCTTTTCTTGTCTTTCTCTCACCTTCATCTTCCTCCAAAATGATGAGCACAGGTTTTAATTTCAGATTTAATGAAATATTTTGGTATGGTTACTTACAATAACAGCAAGGGGAATAAACAGTTTGATTCACAAAACTGCCAGAAAAGACCAGAAATAAGGAATTGGTTCTGACAAGAGCCCTTGCCTAACTTCAGGGGAACAAGGTTCAGCCTCTTCCTCTCCCATGGAGTGACTGTGGCTATCCAGTTTTCTTAGGCATCCATGAACATCCCTTGAGCCAGGCACTGGGATTATCTGAGTACTCTGTGGAGAAATGGGTTCCAGTTTTTGTAATGGTGGATGATGCTGCTTCAGAAGCATGATCTTAGAAAATAGATCTGTTTGGGCAAAGTGGTGGGAATGAATTCAGCTGAGCTCAAAGGTTTTTAGAGGTGGTTTCTGTGCAGAATTAACAGCTGCTTAAAAAGTATGTTGCGTTTTATATTTGGTGTAATGCCAACATGGAGTTTTTTGGTTGTTTTTTTTTTTTTTAATGATGCTCTGGGCTTTGTTTTGAGAGCAACCTTCTGAAAAAGTAAGGTCATGGCTGAAGGTGTGTCTGGAGTATATGCTTCCCCTGTCCAAGTCAGCAGAAAATGCCAGCAAGAAGTAGGCGTGAGTGGGGGATTGGTACTGATTGCATTCAAATGAACTGTGCGTAGCTGTTTGCACCTCAGATACAGTGTGCTGCTCAGTGTTCACCTGCTGCCAGAGTAGGGCTTAGGAAAAAAACACCAAAAGAATTCTATAAATATGTGAACAACGTTTTTTTGTAGTGTGCGAAGAGCTAAATTTAACACTACTGATATCCATTCCACTTCCTCAGTAGCTGTATGAATTGTTAATTCAGTGTGTGCTTTGATGTTCCTCAGGTTTTGCTCTCCTCTGCAAGATGAACTTGCTTTTTCTTTCCATTGAAAGACTGAGTTGCTCTGAGTTGGCTTTTTCTCTAAAACACATCAGCACAAGGAGAGGAAATACATTTTGTAGGCAGCAATTGTTTTGCCTTACAAGTACTGAAGTAGCCATGCTTGCTGGAAAAGACTTATTAACAAAGCTGAGCAGAAAAATTATTGTAAATATTACTGATCTTACGGGTTGCTGTATTCAAGAACAGCCCTGTGAATTAAATGCTTCTGAATGCATTTTATGCTTTATTTGAAGGTGGGAGTAGGAGTTGTAATTGAGGTGGCAGGGGGAACAAAACATCATTCCCCCACCAATCCCCTGAAAAACCAAGGCACATACAGTCTAAAAGGAACACCGGGTATATACCCCTTCCTTGCTAGCACTTCAAAGGGAAACATAGAATAAAATATTAAGAGATGGAGCCACACTTATGCCATGGATATGCAACAAAAATATCCAAAACTGATTGTTGCAAGTTAATTCTGAAGTTTGCATTTGTGTGTTGGAATTCGCATTTTTCAGCATCAGAAGTGTTTTGCTTTCCAACAAGCACTGGCTGTTAGTACATGAAAGTGTTTTTCGTAAACACTGGGAACAGAGAAGCCGAAGGATTTCTTTTTGATGCCTTAACAAGTGACTTAACGTGACAAAGTTTACCAAGTTGCACTGCTTCCCCCTGCTGGAAACGGCTCTCTTCTTCTTGATGTCCTGGAGCACTTTCTTGCTTGCAGAAGCTTGTGGATTTACTGGTGAGTTGTTGGGATTCAAGCACATAGAAGTCCTGTCCATCTCAGCAGCCATTTTTCCACTTTTTCACTAAAGCTTTTCAATGAGAAACACGTTTGTGCTTAAAATTGGGGTTTTTGTTTTGTGTCCTGTTCAGCACCGAAGCTGCAGCTCACTGTGTAACAAAGGCTTTTGAGAGCAGTGGTTTGGTTCAGACACAATCTCCCTAACCTGGTATCTCGCTCACTTGAATGGAAGGTTCATAAAATCCCAAGGTTAAGAAAGATGTATAAGTTTAAGGGAGCTTGTGAAGGGAAAGTGTGGTGAGCTGGCAGTAAACAGGCTGACTTTTACGTGTGGCTCTGTTCACAGGTGTGGTGGCTGTCCTCTTCTGTGGAATTACCCAGGCACATTATACATACAATAACTTGTCAGTTGAATCAAGAAGTCGCACTAAGCAGGCAAGGATGTCTTTTACATTTTTTATAATGCATTGCTGTAGTAGTCCATGTACTTTTGTTTTTACAGCATCTTTTTTACTTGGCCTTTAACATGTGATGGTTTTCTCCCTAGCTCTTTGAGGTATTGCACTTCCTGGCTGAGAACTTCATATTTTCTTACATGGGCTTGGCACTGTTTACTTTCCAGAAGCACATATTCAGCCCAGTTTTCATTATTGGAGCTTTTGTATCCTTTTTCACATCATGTGAGGTTTCTCTGTTGTCTTATGTGCCCGAAAACTTGTGATGTCTTTTGGCTTTACCAAACAGAGAATGGTGACTGGCCTAAGTTTCCCTAATGTCTTGCAGGCACAATAATTTTGAGAACAAGATTTGGCTACACCTTACATCAAAGCTAAAAGGCCTCTGTGCCACACAGTTGTTGGGTCTGTACCTCAATGTTAGAAGTCATATAATTTCACTAGATAAATAAATGAATACGCTTTACTGTGTGTTTTGGCCATGGACAGTCCACACCGTTTGTGTTGTTCTTGTATTTGAACTTTGGAGACCTAGAAAAGGATCCATTTTTCTCTTCACTTCCAGTGGCCCCTTGAGAAAGTAAGGGGCAAACTTAAAATACATAAAAAGGAATGTGGGGGAATAGATCACCTTTGAACAATGGCCCAGAGGTCAGCATCCTGGGTGATGGGAGGAGAAAGGAATTGAGCTGGGGTGCAGACCATGACATGAAGGGTACACAGTTAAAGGGTCTGCCATTGTCCCTGGTTGACTACTTTGTAGTAGTCACACTCATGTAAGCTCTGCATCCTGCTGCTGTTGCAATGAATTGTGATCTCTTCACTATATTCCTGGATGCTTGAAAATTCAGCACAATTGAAAGTGTGCATGAAGAAACTTGAGCTAATCTTCCTGTCTTGATTTCCCTCATCCTGCTGTATGAGTAGAGCTACTGGCAGTGGAGGCAAAACCCGGTAAAAGGGCATATAAAGATGGCTTTGTATGAGATGTACTTATTTTCTCTTCTTTCTACTTTTTTCTGTACTACTTCTCAGGATTTATCACACTTGTCTTTATTTTCCTTCAGCCATTTACTTTTTCCGAAATAGTAATACATTTTCTCCTGTGTCACCTCACATCCACTTTTCTGACCTAAGAAATGCTCCAGAGCCCTGTGGACATTGGATAAAGACATGAACAGAATAGTTGCAGCTGATATACTAAGCAATGCAATTTTTCATGCTTGGTGTGGCCTTCCATCTCCTCCCAAGTTGTGCTGTCTGCCCTGGGTTTGTTTTCAGCAGTTGTTTCTCTTCCTACTTGTCTTTTAATACATTTTCCACTTTTTTTCTACCACTGCACTTAACCTCTGTTGCCTCTTGAGTATTTTTCTACCTTTGTGAGGAGGGCAACTAGTACTAGCACCCATGTTCTCCCTCAACACCTATGGTTCCCATTGAGTTAGCAACTTGCAGGGGTGAAATGTAGAGGCATCACCAGTTGTTGAAAGTGAAAGGCTGGACTGCAAAGGCAGAGCTAGAGCCTCAGCATTCTTGGAAAAATCTTAGCTATTACTCCTACATACATTAGTCTTGATGGCTTCTGATGTCTGATTTCTGCAGCCCTCAAAAAGACTGGTTTTAAAGTTGCTTGGAATAGTTACTCGAGGGTTATTGTACAAAGTACTAATCAAAATCTGATTTTCCTAGAAACATTCCCTGCTGACAGAATTGCTTTACTTTAGCTATGGCAACAACCCAGTGCTGTCTAGAGCTCTTATATGGTTTTATTTCTTTTTCTTGGGAGATGCATTATTCTTCTAATGTTCCCATCCCAGCAGCAAATGATCAGTGTTTGTTGGGCTTCTGGCTGTGCTGGTGTTTTACAGGATTTCAGCCCACCACTCTAGTTTTTCCTGAAGTGTTCCTTATGCAGTGGAGAGTGTTTTCAGCTTTCTGCTTCTTCACAGGAACCACGGGATGTTTTGCACCACAGTAAGGGTGCTTACCACCTACTGTCATAAATTTCTGCAATACCCTTTCACTATTCTTTTTTGACTTAATTCTAGTGCTGAAAAATGGCTTTTGGATTTATATCCTTAGTAACTCTGTACTGTTAAGTGTTTGCTAGCCAACAGGAGATGTTTGCCTCTGCAGGAGCCATAATGGGGTGGCCACTTGCTGGTGTTAAGTTGCTTTCCCCTCTGTATACAGCACTGCGTTTCTGTTGTTCCAAAACCTCAAAGTGGAATGGTGGTTGCCATAATTGTTTAAAGCGTTAATTTTCGAAGAGAAGTCCTCATTTGTACAATTGGTCATTTTAATACTATGTATAATTTCACTGTGCATTTAAAAAGTTACTTGTATTACTAAAAATTTGCATTTTGTGCAATGACTTCTCTATGCACAAGTTGCATAAAATTGGGGGAAGTCTGCTTTAGATACACAGATATAGGAAGAACACTTGATATCATGATGTAAACCTCTCACTAAAACAAAAGCTTCATGTTAAAGCCAGGTACCCAAGACTGCACACCTCAGGAAAAAGAAATCCTTAACCCTCAGCTGTAAACAGGTTGCAATCTTTTTGGGCAGAGCTGCACACATCTACCCCCTCTCCTTCTTGTTGAATTTGGGCAGAAGGCATAAGATCAGCTGGAGCTTTCAGCACATGATGATGTTTTCAGGTAAGAGCAAAAATGCTGGGCAATGCAAAATGTCTTAATTTTAACTCATAAGCAATCGACAGTGCTTCCTCCTGCTTTTATGATCCGCATTCATGCATACATAAAGGCTTATTGATAATTGCAGTATGCCATCATGTATCTTTCAGCCTTTACAGAAGGTGCCTGGAATGAGTGAGATCTTGAAATGCTACCTGCTCGCAGCAGGCAGCACCTCATGTTGGGAATAGAGCATTTTCATTTGAAGTGCTTGTGAAGGGCATGGGAGATTTGGGGTGTACCTCTTCCAAAAGGTTATTTCTAGCTGAGATGAGGCTCATGTTGTGCAGAAACAGACACCTGCTGAGAAAATCGAGGTGTATTTATGGGTGCCTTTTCCAATTTAGTTGGGCAAAGGTATTTGACTTATCATTTCTGTCACACTGTTTAAGTTTGTCATTTAAGGCAAATTATGTATTGTGTGTCTAAACATGTGCATCCTCAAGAAGTTCCAGGGAACCCTCTGTACACAAGAGGATGTAAAGAGGATGGAGCCAGGCTATTTTCAGTGGTGCCCTGTGCCAGGCCCAGAGTTAATAGGCACAAACTGGAACATGTAAGGTTTTCTGTTTGAATATTGAAACCTTTTTTATTATGTCCAAGCATTGTCCAAGTTGTCCGGAGGGGTTGTGGCATCTCCATCCATGGAGATACTCAAAAGCCATCTGGATGTGGTCCTGTGCAACCTACTGCAGGTTGAGCAGGGGTTGTTCAAACAGGGGATTTGGACCAGATGAACTCCAGGGGTTCCTTAAAACCTTAACCATCCTGTGATTCCTCTACATAAGAAGTCTGCAGATGACCCCATGCCATGGCTCGTTCTTGCTAGTGAAGTCTCATAACTGGGAGCAAGGGAGAGGGGGAAATACATAGTTTGCCTGTGATCATGTTATTAACTAGAATATTTTTATAACTGATAAAAGTGTCATATCAAGAACTCACATTTCAATTATGGATTCAACTGGAAAAGTGAATTTTCATCTGTTTTGCTGTTGTCCACTACTTGTTTGTTTCTGTCTTCCTTTTCTGTTAGTTTCTGGAAGCATTTAACACCTTTTCATAGCACTTGTGGATTCTATAAGTTGCAGAAAACCAGGGGGGCACATTCTGTTGTAAATCATCCCAGGGCATAATTTATCAGGGTATCTAAGGAATTTAAAACTTGCTGGAGCCCAGTGCTTTCTGCCTGACACTTTGTGGCAGGGAGGGAGCAAGGAAAGATGCTGTGCTATCGACTGTCACAGCTGCACTTCTGAAGCTCTGTTATTTCATTCTTTTTGATAGGTCTCAGGGGAGCCATGGCATTTGCTCTGGCTATACGAGATACTGCTACCTACTCACACCAAATGATGTTCTCAACAACTCTGCTCATCGTGTTTTTCACTGTGTGGATTGTTGGTGGAGGTACAACCCCCATGCTGTCATGGCTGAACATCAGGTTGGTATGCAGCTGTGTGCTGGGGAAACTTTACTTTTCAAGAGGCAGCTGTGCTAATTTGGTGTAGTTCTACAAAATTTGTTTGATGCTTGCTAGAAGCATTTAGAACATGATATTTTATAAAGGAAGATGCTAGTGCTGTCTGGTGAAGAAAATGTACTGATGCTGCTGGGATTCAGCCTAAAGGTGCTCTGGTGCTCTGCAAGTAGGTATCTAGGTCCTTGTCAGTCCAGTAGGATATGGAATAGTGTTGCCTGATAAAGCAGCTCTATATTGAAAAGAAAGAATTAATCTAGTCCCCTATAAATTTCATATTATATTAAGACCATTCCCTGTCCTTTGGCTCTTTGTAATGGGCCTGTTAAGGTTTTTAACTTCAGTGGATTCTTTAATGGGTGATGCTAAGCCAAATACTTTAAACAAAATCTGATGCTATCTAAGCAACTGGGGTAAATGGGGTCCTGCTGGTCTTCTGGATGTGTTTCCTCCTGTTTTGAGGAGATCTGTGAAAATGGTAAGTTGAATGATTATAGATGTTTGACTATAAATCTTGCCTAATACTTAGTACTTTTTACTGCATGTACTTTCATACTTGAGCATACGTATCAAGAGATGTGCTAGAGAATCACAAATCAATCATTGTTGAAGATGATATGTATTAAAATTCTGGAAGTTTTGGCAGTTTGGGAGACAAACATAAATAGAGGGGAATTAAAACAATACATGTTGCACAAGCCCTTTAGTGCAATTTTTATGTGTAAACTATTCGTGCTCTTTGGCACTTGAAAATTTTCTTATTTTCTAATTGTGTTAATCAGAATGTGAAGCCCACTCTTGTGATAGGATAGGAAAAAACCATCCTAGGTAAAACTGGTTTCAGTCTTTAGAACTGATCATTCTCAGGGGCTGGTAACTGCTTTTGGAAAACTTCAGTGAGCTGCTTGTTGCAATAGGTAGCAGGTGCTTTCCAGTTTGGCAAATAAAAAGGGTAGGATTCCCATAAATTCTTATGAACTCTTCTCATGGAAGATAGCATACTTCCAGCAGAACATGGATGTTTCAGTATCTTGTCTCTGACTAACAGCAAACGTTGGGAAATTGGGTTTTTCACCAGAAAGAAGCAACACTTCATGCAGTCAGGCTCTCTGCAGGTCATAACATTAATGATAGGTAATGCAACATCTGGTGTGAAGTCAGAAATAAAGCCAGTGTCAGCATAGTTGTGTCATTAAAGGTTGTGAGATACCACACCCTGATGATGTGATAGTTCTAACAGCTAGCATCCTTCAAGCTTTTTGTCCTGTTGCCTGTACCTCTTTTGTTGAGGAAGCATGGCTGGGTATTTCCTTCAAACCTTGTCACCCAGCAAGGGACAGGTGTGCTGCTGATCAGCTAAGTGAAGAGGAATTGTGTTCAGTGTGCCTGTATCAGAAGGCAGCTTCTGGGTGCAATCAACCATTACCTCTGCCACAGGGCTCTTTCAGTCCTCAGCAGTAGGACAGGACTGAATTCTTCCATATGGCCCAGCTGTTGGCCAACTGCAAAATGGTTCTGAGGTTGCAACCTTTTTTCCTCCTATCCTCCTCCATCAAAACCACGAAGCATCCAGGATTATGCACTTACTCCTTTAGCTAATCTAGTTCAGTAGTGAGGCTCCATAAGCCTGGCTGATGAGCTGGTCCTGCAGGCAGAGAGGACTAACACCATATCTATTCTAGGCTTATCCCTCAAGGTGGCTAGACTTGCAAAAGTCATTAGTGTGACCAACAAGGCAGAACATCTGTAAAGGCTATTGATTCGTTAAATCCCAATATCCACGGGCAAAAGACCCTCTAACTAATTAAAGTTAGAAAGCGGTAGGTTTATTCAGGCACAGGCAGGCAGCATGGGAGTAGCCTCCTAAAGACATGCCAGCAAAGTGCAAGGTTCTTCATTCTCTATTTATTACACAAAGTTTTACATCTTCTACATATGTATGACCCCAGCACCCCCCATCCTCCGCTTCGTATTAAAATGAGATCATTGGTCTTTCATGCGTGCGCAGCTTCTCTCTTGAATTGGGTCGGTGGTCTTGAATTGGGTCAGTGGTCCTGAAAGATGAAGTCAGGAATGTCTTCCTCGTTCCTTCCTTTTTACCTTCTTGCTGTTGGCAGGCCTTCATGACCTCTTGGCACAGATCTCCTAGCACCAAGATCTCCTACTTTTGATTAATTATTATGAAACCCAGGTGTTGTTCTTAGTTCTATTGGTTTCAATTAGTTTCAATTTATTTTGATGACAGTTCATTTATTCTGTTTCCTTCTACAAACAAAACTTAAAACAAAATATAATGGCAAATAATACATCACTTAACTCTAGCTTAAGCATCTACTAATCATTAACTTATCTTTTGTTTCTTTACTCTGTATCTTAATTAATACAAATTTCTTCTAACTCTTAGCTAAAATTTTAACCTTTTAGAGCCTTGACTCATTTCCCCACTTCTTCTTTAGGATAAGTAAATTCTTTTACTTATGTATAGATTCTTCTTCTTCTATCCAGGTTGTACGGTAGGTGTCTTTTAAAATCATACCATCTGCCTTTGATGCTGAAGTCAAGGTTGCTATTTGTCATAGCACTCTCCAATTCCAAACAAATATTACAACAGACAAAATTAAACTTACACTAACTAAAGTAAGTAAAACAATAATTGGGTGAACCAAGGCATTAAGTAAACTTGTTGCTGTTGGTGACCATCCAAAAAGCACATCCCACCATTGATGAGATGAGTCTTTTTCTAATCTTTTAAGTACTCTCTGTATGGTCTCTGTGTCATGGTGTATTGTAATTAGAGTTTTCTTTCCTGCATTTTTAACTTCTTCAAGAATTTCTTTTAATTCATTATGTTTCAATAATTGTGTGACTAAAGTTAAGTTCATTCCTATAGGCACGGGCAATATTTCTTGCACAGCAATCAAATTTGCTTTTATCTGTTGGTGCAATATAACAGATGCTTGGTAGGAAAAGTCACAACCCTCAATTTTAATAAAATTACAAATGCACAGGTTAAACTGAGTTTCATTCACAGTGATTTCATTCACCATTAGAGTAGGACATGCTGTTCTAAGGCATACACAACCTTGCCCTGCATATACAAGCAGGGTTGTTTGGTTAACAGAATGCATTTCAAAGTGACAAATGCTCTGCTCTGTACCTAAACAAATATCTTTGTCATAATTTAAACTTCTTTCACATAGAAATCCTAATTTTTCTTTTGCGGAACAGGATTCTAAGTTAATAGTTTTCCACTTTCCGTCAACTTCTTGTGCCCACATCCTCTGTTCAGAAGGATATAATACGGTCCCCTCATGATTTAACCCTAGAGCAACAATTGGATGTATCAAGCTTACTGATGCATTGTGTATAGTCAAAACAAAAGCTGTTACCATGCTTGTCACAGGGTTATAGGTAAAATTGACTAAAACCAACCAGGATTGGAGTTCCTTTTCTAAATCTGAGGCGTTATCCCAAACAATTTTATGAATTTCGGCAGGGAATGTGCTTTCTCCTCCTTCTCAAATGACTGAAGCAGCTACTGATTGCATCCACAACTGTGCTATTGTGCATCTAAGGGCTAAGGAAATGTTTTCACTAGCTGTGCCTAGGGCATTAATGATTAATTTGTGGTCATGCTCTTCTATGTCCTCCCACTCTGGCAATATTTTGGACAATTTCCATTGGCTAGTGCCCAGTGCTAATAAGGAGGATTGTAAAGGTTGTTGTAATTTAACCATATTGCTCCCAATTGCTGTCAATTTGTTCATTAATATTTCTGAATCTATTGTGTTTAAAACTCCCAGTCCTGTCCCCAGTAATCCAGTAAAATCTCTCTTTTTTCTATACATGTGGGGCATATATTTTTGCAGCCAGGTGGTCCAATCCATAAAAGAGGTTTTAAGAAATGGGGTACACTCTGGTCGAATGGTGGAGGCGTTTACTTGCATTGCTACCTCTACCCGCTTCAACGACCATTCTGGATTAACTAACAACTTTTGAATCCCTGTCTTTTTAACAGCATAAGGCCCAATATTGGTAATTATGGGAACTATGGGTCCTAAAGCAATTTGAACTGAGGCAGTTGTGGTTTCTCTTAATTTGGTGGTGCTGGTTTATTTGCTTAATCTTCAGCCTTTTGAGAAGCAGTGCAAACTTGGGTTATGTTAAAGTCAATTTTAAAATCTTTAACTGCACATCCCTCTATTTTAAGTCTGAACTCAGAACAGCTAGTTAAACATTTGTCACAGCATTCTGGGCCAATTTGGATAAATTTCATGGGTTCTTGGTGAGCTTCATGGAATCCGTCTTGAACGAATGCATATTCACATCCCCAAACATTATTTCCTTCCCAAACAGTTGCATTTGTAACTCTTAACATCTGACTCAGAGACTGACGGGAGTGAGGGTCATAAGCTTTCCCTTGGCACTTATACACACCAGTCACCTTATATGTACGTGGTATTGCACTACCTACAACAGTGGTTATAGCAATAGTCAGAAAAAATATGACCCCCCAAATTGTACCTACTTGATTATTCATTTTAAAATGGTAAGCTATTCTAACACTTTACCCACACACACTATTTACTTTCCCAAGTAAGTTTTAATTTCAGTTCGTTGTCACCAGGGTTGACTTTCCAGAATTCTTCAGGAGCTTTCTTTACTTGGGTGTGATGAATCCAGGCACTCTCTTCCTTGATCTGGATTGAAGTGAAGGTGGTGAGGAGCACCTGGAATGGTCCTTCCCACTGCGGTTCCAGAGTTTTTTCTGCAAAAGACTTGACATACACATAATCCCCAGGTTGTATATCATGTACTGGCCCATCCAATTCTCTGCTTCGAGCCCCAGCCACATGTTTCTCAATTTCTCTAGGTTGTGTGTTTAAGGCCACCGTATATCTGTGTAGGGTTTCTTCTCCTACTTGAGTGGGAGTTGTCCCCTCTTGGACCCCGTATGGTCTTCCATACAATATTTCAAAAGAACTTAGTTTTACTTTTGTTCTTGATTTGATCTGAATTCGTAATAATGCTAATGGAAGAGCCTGAGGCCAAGGTAATTTTGCCTCTTGTCCTAATCTAATAATTTGTTGTTTAATCAAATGATTCATTTTCCCCACCTGGCCACTAGACTGAGGATGATATGGAGTGTGAAGTTCTCAGTCTATGCCTAGGTGACAGCTAATTTGCTGCACAATTCTCAAAATAGAGTGTGGCCCTCTATCTGAGGACATTGTGGCTGGGACCCCAAAACACGGTGTTATTTCCTGTAACAATACTTTTGTTACTTCTTGTGCTCTGGCAGTTCTGGTAGGGAAAGCTTCTGGCCATCCTGAAAAAGTATCTATTAACATCAATAGGTATCGATACTCTTCTTTCCTGGGCAGCTCTGAGAAATCAATTTGCTATGGCTGCCCAGGCCCATAGCCTTTCCCAATCTGTCCAAACTTTGGTTTAGGAATACTCTTGGGGTTAGTTTGGAGGCAAAGACTACATTGACAGGTTACTTGAATTACTGTAGCTTGCAAATTTCTGGCTACAATTCTGTCTTTAAGTAGTTATACAAAGCGTCTATTCCCCAATGCGTTTTCTCATGTTCTTCTTTCACTAATGACCATAACACGTAAGAGGGGATTACAAGCCTTCCTTTCTCTTCATCTGTGATAGCCCACCCTTCCTGGTTATAACTTCCATTTTCCTGTGCAATAAGTTTTTTATCTTTTTTATTATACCTCGCCTTACCTTCAATGGAAGTTTGTCCATCTGGGATTAAGGCTGCTTCTCCTGCCTCAATAGTTACCTCACTTTTAGCTGCTTCTTTTGCCTTCCTGTCCGCCAGCTCATTTCCTTCTTCCAATTCAGAGCTTGCTTTCTGGTGTGCTTTGATGTGCATGATGGCCACTTTTTCAGGTAGTTGAACTGCCTCCAATAATTTTATTATTTCTTGTGCATGTTTAATGCTTTTCCCTTGTGAGTTTAGCAGTCTTCTTTCTTTTCAAATGGCCCCATGTGCACTAACCACCCCAAATGCATACCTTGAGTCTGTATAAATATTGATTTTCTTTCCTTTTGCTAGTTCTAAAGCTTGGGTTAAGGCAATTACTTCAGCTTTCTGTGCAGAGGTGTTGGTTGATAATGGTCCAGAGTGGTAACTGCATACCCAGGATGTCTTTTCCTACTGATAACATAACTGCTTCCATCAGTGAACCAGGTCTCAGTGTCCTCGAGAGGAGTGTCCTTCAGATCCAGGCGGCTGGAGTAGGTGGCTTTGATGGTCTCCAGGCAATCATGGATCACTGGTTCTCCCAGACTACCACTGAGGAAAGAAGCTGGGTTCACAATATTAGTTACCAAAATTTCTACATCATCTTGTTCTACCATTATGGCCTGGTACTTAAGGAATCTCTGTGGGGAAAGCCAGTGTCTGCCTTTCGCCTCCAGGACTGCTGACACTGTGTGGGACACTAGCACAGTCATCTTCTGGCCCGGGGTGAATTTGCATGCCTCCTGGATGTTCACTGCCACTGCCACAACAGCTCTGAGGCACCCTGGCCATCCCTTGGCTGCTGCATCCAGCTGTTTAGAAAGGTAGGCTACTGCCCTGTGATACGGGCCCAGGTCTTGTGCTAGTATTCCCAATGCAATCCCCTGCTTTTTGTGGGGAAACAAAAAGAATGGCTTACTCACATCTGGAAGTCCCAGGGCTGGAGCTCACATGAGGGCCTTCTTTAGTTGGTCGAAGGCTCGTGTAGCTTCTTTTGTCCATTGTAGGTCTCTGTTTCCTTCCGCAACCAAGCATGTAAGGGTTTAACCAACAACCCATAATTATAAATCCACAGTCTACACCACCCTGTCATGCCCAGAAAAGTTCTCAGTTCCTTTATTGTTTGGGGTTTTGGGGTCCTTGCAATCCTTGCTTCCTAGCGATCCTGTCCAAAGGTTCTTTGTCCAGCACTTGTCATAGCCCAAGTACACAACTGTTTGCCTCACCATCTGGGCTTTCTTCCGGAATACTCGATATCCCTATAGACCCAAAAAGTTTAAGAGGCTTACCATCCACTCCGCACAAGTCTCTTGAGTTTTAGTAGCTATCAGGAGGTCGTCCACATATTGTAACAGCTGTCCTTCTCCCAATGGGGTTTCCCAGCATCCCAGATCTCTTGCAAGTTGCTCCCCAAGTATTGTGGGGGAGTTTTTAAATCCTTGGGGTAGCACAGACCATGTGAGCTGAGCTTTGCATCCAGTCTCGGGATTTTCCCATTCAAATGTAAAGATTTTCTGGCTAGCCTCATGGAGAGGAAGGCAAAAGAAAGCATCCTTCAAATCTAAAGTGCTAAACCAGGTTAGTTCAGGTGTTAAACAGGTTAATAAAGTATAGGGGTTGGCAACCACTGGGTATAAGTCCTCGGTTATTTTATTAACACCTCTTAAATCTTGTACTATTCAGTATGATCCATCAGGCTTTTTGACAGGTAAAATGGGAGTATTGAATTCAGATTTGCACTCTTTTGAAAGTCTTCTCTGCAAAAAGTTTTCAATTATTTTAATTGAATAATTAAATATTTAAAATAATTATTTTAATAGAAGTTTTCAGGCTAATTCCTTCCCTGTCTTCCTTTTTCAAAGGATATTGTTTAATTCTAACTGATTGTTTTCCTTCTTTAAGCTTAACTTGTACAGGGAGTGCATTCTTTGCTCTCCCTGGTATGTTAGAAGCCCATACCCCAGGGAATACTTGATCTATTATTTTCTTGTTAGTCTCTTCTTCATTTTCAATTTTGGTTTCATTTGCTATCAACATCAAACTTAACAATTTTATGTATGGTTGATCTTTAACCTCCAAAGTAACTTCCCCATTTTTAAATACTATTTTTGCCTCTAGTTGCTCCAGTAAATTTTTTTCCAAAAGTGCTGATGGAGCATTAGGCATGTATAAAAACTTATGAATTCCCCATTGTCTCCCGAGTTTATATTTCAATGGTTTGCAAGAGTATGCTCTTTCAGATTGACCAGTTGCTCCCCTCACTACAACATAATCATCTGTTATTGGCATTAAAGCTTTATTTAGCACTGAGTATATTGCCCCTGTGTCTATTAAAAATTCAATTTCTTTTTCTTGGTTCCCTAGTTTAATTATAAGCAGAGGGTGCCCTAGGGTGGGAACCTCCAGTCCCCTTCAGTCTTCTTTAGCACGAGCAGCCACCCCCTCCCTCTTTTGGTCTTCTCTTCTTTGATTATTGCCTTTTCTTCATTCTGGGCATTAGTTCTTCCAAGTTCCAATTTTCCTGCAAAAAGTGGGCTGATTTCTCCCTAACCGGGGTGGTCCTTGCCCATGTCCCCCTCCTTCTTTTTCTTTTACTGTTGCTATTAATTTCCTCATCCTTTCCCTTATGTCCTTCTTCTTTATAGCTAAAAACTTTCCATGCTTCTTCTAGCAAAGTCTCTAAATCTCATGCTGTTGGGCCCCGTATTTTCTGAAGTTTGTGTCGAACGTCCCCTGCAGATTGTCCTAAAAATAAGCTCACCAGGTGCTGCGTCCCTTCCTCAGATTCGGGGTCTCATGTTGTATGATGACGCATTGCATCTCGGAAATGTTCTGAAAACTCAGAGGGTGTTTCAGAGGGACCTTGCTTAATTGCATATAGGGCTGACCAGTTTATGGTTTTAGGAATTGCCCTCTCCGTCCCTTTGCTATGAAATCTTGGTAATCCTCTAATCTTTCCATGTCACTGTCATCATTAGGATCCCAATGCAGATATTGGAGAGGAAAAATATCCTTAACTCTCACTTGTGTCATTTTGCAAGCGTCCTCTGCTAAGCCCTCTGCTGCTTTCAAAACTAATCATCCTTCTGTCTCTGTAAGGGCATCTAACAACAGCTGAAGATCTAACCAGTCAGGTCTATGTTGCTTAACAATAAATCTAAATTTCTTTGCAACACCTATTGGGTTGCTTTGATAATGTTTAGCAATCTTTTTCCCAAGCCTCCAGATCTACTGTCGAAAAAGGGATTTTCACTAACATTGTTTTTCCCTCAGAACTTACTGCCTCTCTCAAAGGTGCTTGTATGATTTCTTTAGCTTGTTTCTGGGTCCGGGACACTACAGGGCCCTCTGGGGAAAGCAGCTCTTCCCCGTCACTGTCACTGCTGGGCAATAGTAAAGCTTTAGGGGTCTTTTTCCAAGAGGGTATGGGTGAAGTGGAAAATGAAGCAGAAGCTGAAGTTGGGACTGGAGTTGATTCAGCTGGAGCTGGAGGTGAAATGGTAATAGCTTTAATTGGAGTAGGGGATGGAACATAAGCTGGAGTTGGGATCGAGATCAAAGTGGGGGGTGAGATAGGAGCTGGGATAGGAGTTGGTCCCCTGGGAAATGAGGTGGGGGGTGATGTAGGAGTCAATTCCTCTCTTTTAGGAGGTGGTTTAAACAAATCCCCCAGCTCTTGCTCCAGTGAGTCAGCTGGATACACTTTATCAGGGTGTGTGCAGCATTGGTTCATTGAACAGGTACTGCAACACTGTTTAGGCTTCCTCTCATTAATTTCATTATCCTTTTCTAGGGCCAATACTAAGGGATTGGAAGGGGGCTTAATTCCACGGTCCCTCTGCCACTTGGGGTGGTTTCAGAGGGAGAAAAATAAATCAGTGTAGGTTGCCTCTTCCCATCTCTGCTCTTGTTTCAAAAAAAGCATAAACTGTAATAGGGTCTCATAATCTACATTTCCAGCTGGTGGCCATCTAACACCTTCTTCGAGCTTATAAAGTGGCCACCATTGTGTGCAAAACTTGATAAGAGTCTTTCTGTTTTCTGTACCACCACAACCCACTAATTCTTTCCAGTGTGTCAGAATACATCCTAAAGGACTAGTTTGAGGGATCTCTTTACTCTGGCTAGTTCCCATTACTTTCTCTTACAGCCCTTTCTGCATGGTCCACAGCTCAGGTTAAAATCAACTTAAAGGGCTGTCAATACTGGCTACACTTTCTGCACTGGGTTACAAAACAATAACAACGTCTGGTACAAAACTCACACTGCCATAATGTCCACACACAATGCTGGCTTCTAAATGTACTAAAAATTACAGAAATTTCTACAAACACAAGCTATTCCACTCACTTTTCAAATTCCTGTATTTTGCTACCAGTTGCTCCCAATCCAAAGCTACCGAGTTACCTCTCGGGGTTTGATATAGCTTTTAAATAAAATTTTCCATTCTCGAATTCTTAGGAGTCTAATTCAAACCGATTAGGTAAATGAATTTTTATTTATCTAGTCAGCCTAAAATGTATTTAAACTTACTTTTGCTTAGGCTGCAATTATAACTTTTGACATAGGATGGCGGTATTATCTTTAAAATACACCTCAGACAGCAAATGCTGTCTATTGCTTCTTAGGGTCCGAGCCCTTTTAGCGTGAACACCGGGTGTTACAGCCACTACCGTCGCCTCGTAACCAAATATACACCCCACAATTACAATAAAAATAAAATAAAACCACAGCACACAGCGTTTGCTTTCAAACATTCACCATACACTCTTTGTCTTTCTCCAGCCGCCTCCCTGCCTCGCCGCCGTGCCTCGCTGTGGCCTTTCGTGACCACGTGTACGCCATACAGGTCACTGTTCCACTGCTCCAGTATTTCCTTTAAACATACCGTGTTGTCTGGAGTTTTAGTAGTCCGGAGTCCTTCTCTGTTGCTGGATGAACAATCCAGGCAGCAGAGCCTTCTCTCCAGGAATATTCCGGGGGTGCCCCGAGTGGTCCACCAGACCGGGCTGGTCTCACAGCCCAGCAGAACTTCCTCCGGCCTGGCTCACCAGAATGATTCGTTAAATCCCAGTATCCACGGGCAAAAGACCCTCTAACTAATTAAAGTTAGAAAGCGGTAGGTTTATTCAGGCACAGGCAGGCAGCATGGGAGTAGCCTCCTAAAGACATGCCAGCAAAGTGCGAGGTTCTTCGTTCTCTATTTATTACACAAAGTTTTACATCTTCTACATATGTATGACCCCAGCACCCCCCATCCTCCGCTTCGTATTAAAATGAGATCATTGGTCTTTCACGCGTGCGCAGCTTCTCTCTTGAATTGGGTCGGTGGTCTTGAATTGGGTCAGTGGTCTTGAAAGATGAAGTCAGGAATGTCTTCCTCACGGTAACCTGTTTACCTTCTTGCTGTTGGCAGGCCTTCATGACCTCTTGGCACAGCCCAAGATCTCCTACTTTTGATTAATTACTACGAAACCCAGGTGTTGTTCTTAGTTCTATTGGTTTCAATTTATTTTGATGACAGTTCATTTATTCTGTTTCCTTCTACAAACAAGACTTAAACTAAAATATAATGGCAAATAATACATCACTTAACTCTAGCTTAAGCATCTACTAATCATTAACTTATCTTTTGTTTCTTTACTCTGTATCTTAATTAATACAAATTTCTTCTAACTCTTAGCTAAAATTTTAACCTTTTAGAGCCTTGACTCACTATGGTACCATTCATAGAGAAGTAACTGCCCAAAGGCAACTACTGAAGCAGTTTTGAGTGTTTAGCTGTAGTTTTGGGGGGAGATTTACCCACCCTTATGAGTAAGCAGTAATTTTAACTGTCACTTGTTTGGCATGGTTAACAGACAATTAAGGGGTAAATTTCCTGTTAAGGGAAGGATAACGAATATAATAAGGGAGCTCTACATAGGAAGCATTTTAGAGAACTGCGTGGGTCTGCCTACACCTGCCTGCACTGACTTGCCAGAGATGGAGTCTCCACTTTCTGGGACTACGTGAAATCAGATTTGTGCCAGGAGGTGGCGGCCGTGTGCAACTGTAGAGAATTAGAAACTCAGTGCTGGTGAGGTACCCTCAGTGGTTCGAACGTTTTCTACTGCAAAGAAAAGTCCTGATTTTACAGGTATTTTTTTGGTTTTTTTTTTAAGGGAAAAATTGTTTCCAGATGAATTTCAAAGTTATGCCAATTATCTGTTTTCCATCCCCTTCTACCCAGCGGAAGAGGTGAACAGGAGGAGATGAAGATGAGATAATGTCCCAGTGCCTCGCTCAGCAGCAGAGTGTATAGTGCTGATGCAGCCCTGAGGCTGTGCAGTAGGTAACTTGTCCCTAGGATGCCTTCTGAGCCTTGGCACTTGCCCATTAAGTTCCATTGCCAGAGGCTGGAAATAAGTAGTGGTCGCATACAGGATTATTTAGCAGAAAAGAGATTATAAGATAAAAGGTGGTTTGCTTCCTAGATAAAGCGAAGGGGTGTAGAAAATTAGTGCCATGTGTATGTTGGACTTAAATGTCAGGATTTGTGGGCACTCCTAAGAGTCCAGTTCTGATGTGAAGGTCATACCAGTTGTATCCTGGTTAATGGAAGGAAGGAAGGAAGGAAGCAAGGCAGGCAGGCAGGCTGACTAGTCAGCCATTACCAAGTCCTCATGAGGTAGTTGGCTTTTTTTCACTGGATGTAAATAGAAGGCCCATGTCTGGGTAAGTCAGAGGAGCCAAGACAGACATCAAACCCAAAGGGGCTTATTTAAGGTGGTACCTGCATGATTTAAGTAGAACTGTACCAGGGAGCTGACTCCAGCCAGGACTGTCAGCCTGGCCTGATACCACTGAGTTCATGGGGAAGCAGCTGTGTGCATGCAAGGGGCAACGCCTTGTAAGAGACGGTCCGAAGATCCCTCATCTGCCTCATGATCATTGCCAAGGACAGAGACTGAACACAGGAGTCCTGGCCTGGCTGAGGTGGGATGTCTGCCAAGTGTTGCCTACAGGTGTGCCTGCTGGGAGCTGGTACACATTCCTGAGGAAAATTAGTGCAGGTCGCAATGGACTGCGCCGTTCTTGCTGCCCAGGCGGGAAGGACTGCGCTGAAGCGGAAAGGAATGACCTGTCTCGTATGACCTGTCCTGTACCCATTTCCCAAAGCAATGGGCCTCATAACAACGGTTGTAGATTTCCCCACCTCTTGGCCAGTTGCCCCTCGCTGTTGAAAAGGACTATAAAGGGACTTTCTAAAATAACTGAGACGAGATCTCCCCACGGAAAGAAGACTAATCTTTTGGCAGAAGACCATGAGGACTTTGTCTCATCCATTGGTAGCTATTCCCCCCTTTTCTTCCTCTTTACCCTTTTACTTTGTTTTCTTTATCTGTCTCTTTTTCTCTCCTCTATTGCATTACCATGTTGTGGGCACTTAATAAAGGTGCACTGTTCTGATTAAAACTGAAATCCCCTGTGTCCTTTTGCACTCTGAGATCTATAAACGAACCATCACGACCCTCGCTTGTATTAGCGGATTGTGACAGGCCTGCACAAGGATCCAGAGTTGCTTTGCTGTGGCTTAGAGGAAGAGGCACATGCCTTCTGGCCACACTGTTAATTGTGTAGAATTTGGGATGTATGCTTTCTTACTGTAGGTCCCTTCCCTCCCATGATATGGAATATTAAAAGTAGGTAAAGGGTGGAGAGGCTAATATGAAAATTAAGTTTTGGTAAAGTAAAAAGCAGTATAAGGAAGGAAATGGGCAAAAATACTCTTTTCTTCCTCCTGCTGTTCTAAAAATCTCAGATATTCGGATGAGCAGGTATCTTTGCAGATAGGGTAGGTTACCAGGGACCACTGACCAGGCTTTCAGGTACATCTTAGCAAAGGACCTGTGGTTTGTAGCAGAGGCTTGACTTCAGTTTACTGCTCAACTGGTTGGAAAAGTGAGGTCACAACTTCAAAATCTGAGTAAAAAAATAACGGGATCTTTAGATGCTTTTGATTTCTGCCACTTCACGCTGGGAAAATTAAAAATTAACCGCAGAAACTGGAGTTAAAGCCATGATATAATGTGTTAGAGTTCCTTGGCTGACTATCAGTGCGGCGCTTACAAGCATTTGGGTGGTAAACAGCCATATTTTCTTAGTAGCAGATTTTTTTTCCTTAGAAACTAAAACATGACTTGGATATTAAAAATAAAGTCTCATCCTTTAAGACCTAAACAAAGAAACAATTTCCTGGCTGAAACTTTAACAGTCTCAGCAAACTTGAGAGCCATGTAAATCAAAACCACTGGCAAAATTCCTCTTTTCAAAAAAATAGCTGACTTCTTGTTTCATTTATCTGTCACAGGAAAAAAAGGAACTCCTAGCATTTGTATTGCAAAACAATGTGTTTTCCATTTTTCATTAGAGGTTAGTGACCTGGTTCTTTTCATGTTGAATGAAGCAACACATAGATTAATGCCTTCCTCTTCTCCATAACCTGCAGCAAATGCAGAAGTTATTGCTTATTTTAAGGAAGTAATTTTAGTTATACTTGGCAACCTTTTTATAAATCTCAAAGCATTATACCTTACACTTTAAAATACTTTAGGTTTCTTTTTACCATAAAGCTAAAGGTTGCACAGATAATGTCAGCTTAGATATTTAGTGCCTTATGTCTGATTTGCATACACAATCTTTCAAAGATCTTTCTATTTAGTGATTTTTTTTCTGTAAAACAGAAAATTGTAAAAGAAATCTGGAGACATTAGCTCTTAGCCAGTTGCTATGTGAACTACCTATCTGGGATGGTGGTGAAACTGTTGGTGTGGTGGCAGGCTCAGGTTATACTCCATTCTCTTACCCAGGGTGGGCCAGTGATAAAATGTGCATTTCTTACATAGCACGCCTTGGTGTGCTGGGTTGGCAGGAGGCGAGTGTTGACGCTGGGATCCAGCCTCATGCTGTGTTCCAGACTGGTGTGGGAGATGTCTGATAGGAGGTTATATTCTCCTGTTTTGCAGCCTGTTTCCATTATTGTATTACTTAGATCCTTCACTGCCTTTAGCCACTCTCTGCTGCCCTTGAAGGCAGATGCACAGACACAGGGGCTGTCCCTTGCCCTCTGTTCTGAGCTTTTTCCTTGCCCATCTCTTTCTGTACTGCTTCTTCCAGTTGTCTTTCCCTATCTAGTTTTTCTATTCTTCCTCCTTTCCCAGCCTCTAGTTTTTCATCAGTCTTGAATCTCTCTTAAGAGTGGCACAGTGCAGCCTCTGAGACCCAGCCTCACCCCTGTGGGCCTTTCCCTTAGTAGGAAAGAGATTACCTCTTCATCTGGAAGTCTGGTAATAAGCATGGGAGATATTTCCTGTTCTCTGTTCTTGTTCTCTGAAACACAGCAATTCACACTAGAGAGAAAAAGTGTGGGGAAGACACTGTAAGGAGTTGGGTTGAGACACATCTAGAGCACATGGATGATATGAGTTGAACTGCCAAGCTCTGGCAAGCCTCAGCCAGCAGTTTCAGAAGTCATTGTCTTGGTTAGGTGAAGTAAACAAATACCCAAAGACATCCTAAAAACAACCTGAGACAACTTTTTCTGATTCCAAGGGTTTTTAGTGATTGGGTTTTTATTTTTTAAAAACACGGTGGTGGGAGTTCTCTTCTTTCTCAGTCATCTTCTGAGAAAAAACGGAACTCTTCCAAAATAGCTAAAATTTTCCAAAAATGCTGCACTCATTACAGACATCTGGGAAAACTTTAGTATATGAACTTGGCAAAGATACAGCAAAGAGAAAGGAGTCATAGAAGGGAAGTTATTGGGTAGTTCTTAGTTTTAGATTTTGCTGCACATGCAGAACCATCTCAGTGATGGCCTTGGGGACCAGAGTACTCTGACCTGGAGTGTATGTTGGCATGGGAAAAGAACTATTGAACCTGGAATCCAAAACAAAGCTATCTAAAGTCTGCTATTTGCCTTGACATTCAAGGATTAGATGAGTACATGCTCTTCATATCACAAGATATGGCCTTAAATATTTGGTTAGTCAAGATGACAGCTTTCAACCAGGGTGTGTACACCTGCTTTTTCTAAAGTGAGACCTCTGTGGATTTCTGATCATCTGGGCTTTTATTTCACATAAGCAATATATAGTTCTTGACACATGTCTTTGTGGAAAAATATTGGGGAAAAAACCCCACTGGCTGCTAAGGAATGTATGTGAAAAATACTGGAAGCCAAAATGCTTTCATTTGTACCTAAAACCCCTCCACAAACACAAATGAAAAAGAAAAAGCAAGGAATAAAAACTGCTGTGACTGGAGATTAAATCAAATATTGATAGTCAATTGTGAGTTAAACCAGTGGAGTGATTTAGTTCTTGTTACCAGCTGGTTTGGAGTGCTCTGAAACCCGGCAGTACTGGTGACCCCTCTCATACCTTTATCCTTCCCATGGCTACTTCCTCGGATGACTCTTTCTCTTTCAGACCACGTGCAGGTCTGAAGTGGTAGGAATTGTCTTAGATTGGCTCTGTCTGTGTGCAGCACCAAAGAGAGCTACTGAATGGGGTTTTCTGGGGGATGTAGTCTGTCATTAATACAGATGCTTTGCCAGTTGGGATCTGAATGAATGAAGAATATTGCTGGATATGATTATGCCAATCATAAATTGCTGCTGTTGCTAATTTTGTTTTTTTTGGTCACTTTGTCATTGCTCTGCCATTGTTGTTCATGTATCTTTTGTCTTTTTTTGATTGGGTGGGAGGTTTTTTTGTTGGTTTGCTTTGTTTTGCTGAAGAGCTCTGCAGAGCCCCTATCCCATGAGCATTTTGTTACTCACATTGCATTCTTGTACTGTACCAGAGTTGGTGACCATGTTCCATCGGTGGAAGAGATGAGTGAAAGCCACTGGCTGTATTTCAGGTGACACTGTGCTTTCCTTGATGCCACGTTAACCTGGTGCTTGGCTTTTTTTCATCTTTGTAACACTGAGTGTGTGCTCTTTTTCTATACTGTGGCATGGTGCTGCTGCTTCTTTGCTGAGAGTGCTGTACATGTTCCTCAACTCTGAGTCTATTCACTTATTCTGAGCTGTGGACATCACATCTTTAGTCTAAAAAAACCGAAACTATAAACCACCACGTTCTTTAACTCTGTCTGTAGATATTTAATAAAGCAAAACTAGAACCTCTGGCCTTGGAAGACTTGAGAGCTGAAAATCATGGATTTGATCTTATGACTTTTAATCACAAAGGTATTATTAAGCATTGCTTGAGGTTAATTCCTATAACTCTTCAGGTTGGAAGGAATTTCATAGATGATTTAGCCTGGCCTCTTTGGGGATGTATTTTTAAAAACAGAGATACATCAACAAGAAAACATCAGGATTCTGGCTTTTTTTTTTAGAACAGATAACATGGTTATAGAGAGAATTTAAAGTAAGATAAATCTCTAACTGACGTCTATAGGGGGATGTGTGTATATATATATGTGTGTGTGTACATATATAAAAACATACAGAATATTCATGTAAAGAAAGCTCTTTGGGATGAGGCAATGAAAAGTTTTCCATGTACCTTGTCACATTTGAAGGTTTCCAGCAAACTAGATTTTCCAGAGATATAATGTGTTAGTTTGTACAGACAATCTGAGAACTATTATCTTCAATACTCGTTCTTGGCTGTTGCCATAGTAATTACATATGCTAAATGTAATAATCCCTGGTATTTTGGTAACTTGTCATCTATGTGTTGTAGGGCCTTGGAAAAGTTTCTGAAGTATCAGAAGAAATGATGCCACACATTTTAAAATGATGTAGTAGAGAACTTGATGTAGTTCAAAATGCCTTTTTACCATTCATTTCCATCCACTTAGTTCAGTTTTGTGTGTCAGCCACTTTCTCCCACACTGTTTAAATTACTGAATTATACATAAGCCTAATGTTTGAGAGATCAAATCTAAGTAGCTGCTCTCCTACATGTGATGCTGGAGTTGTAGTTGTGGGAGAAGGACCAAGAAGGCCAGGAGGCAGTTAAGAAATGCAGTGCTTTGGTGTTGGGCATTAGGAGCTCAAGACTAGTCCCTTTGCTATTACAGAGATATTAAAGCATGAAAAGCCTTTTTTGCCTTAAAAATATATTTTCATTAGGGAGGAGTAAAGAAATACACTTAAATTGGATTAATTTTTACTATAGCATACTCTCATCTACAGATTCCCATGACCTTCCCAAGGCTGAAATAAAGGTGTCTGAATTTTACATACTAATAATTGTCTGTACTGAAGGAATAAGGTGTCTATCACATACTGAAGTGATTCAAATGGGGGAAATAAATGGATTTTTCACCAATTTTGAAACATATATGCACTGTTACTCTGAAAACACTGCTCATATTCTTCATCTGAAATCTTCTTTTTATTACTGTACTTATTTGGACACCCTTGGGGAATCCCCACACAGCTGCTGCAAAGGGCTCTCAGAAAGGGTGGAAGGGAAAACAAAGATACTTGCTGGCATCTGCACTACCTTGGCCTTGGCTGTGCCACAGCTGCTGTGCCCCTCAGTCCTCATCACAGAGGTTGTGCCTCTTCAGTAAAACACTGTTTTCACCCAGCACTTGCTCACCTGCCTTTCTGCTATGGGGTTTGAGCAAAACAGCCCAGCCTTTAGCAAGGCTGCCCTCTCTGTGCCACTGACCTCCGGGAGGGGATCTGTGTAAATCCATCCAGTAACAGTTAAATTTATAAAACAGGTTAAATAAATGAGAGCTGATACTGACCTGTACTGCACATTTAAATTACAGGAAGCTTTTAAAATATATTGAGCATGTGAAATGGATTTTTTTCTCTTCACCACAAGAAGAATATCAATGTTGAAGACATACATGCATCAGCTTTACTCATACTTTTAATTATTGAAGTAGTTAAGCAAGGATGAAGTAACTTAAGTGTTTTGGGTGCTTCTCTTCACTGTAAAGGAGGTTGGGAGAGACTTGCCTGGGTTTTGGTGCTGGTTTTTTTTCAGGTGATATAGGTGAGACTTCCTTAGAATTCTGGAGGCTGGGCCTGCAAAAAACTGTGATGCATGTCATGACATCAGGGTATATAAACCTTGAAACTTAAACAGGCAGTCTTGCTGCCAAAAAATAAAGTTTCCTATACAATTGATGCCAGAGTAGAGGATAAGAGCATATTGTTTCAAAGATACAAAAAGTAGTTGTGAGAATTCAAAATAGAAATGTATTTGGTGTTAATCTCTGAACTGAGGAACAGGCTTTGAGAGTAAAATTTTTAAAAAGTGATTTATGGAAAAGAGTGAATTATAAATATTCAAAACATAAATTCATCTGAATAATAACTTGGAAAAAAATTTAAATGAACAACTCTGTGGACATACTATTTCAATATTGAAAAGAACACCTGTAGTAAAAGGTTTTTCCTAAAACTTGAGCTATTTTAATATAGAAAAGTTCTCTTTTCCTCTTCAGCGCAACAGCGAACCCAAATACCTGGCCAGTGATACACTGTGACTTTTCACTGAACAGTGTGGTTATCCTGCTTTGGTCCTCCATTAAGCCCCATTCCCCTGGCTAAGGGCAGTTAAAATCCTCAAAACAGATGCACAGCCTTGTAAGTCAAGATGCTGAATTGTTTGGTGTTCTTATGTAGTGTGAAGTGAATAGGTAACCCAGGGAGTAAAAACTATTTGAGGAATGCAAGCTATGTTCATCGTTTGGAATGAGCTTCTTGATCTCCCCATTCACATGGTCAGCTACACAGCCAACGTGAGCCTGGCTGCTATGCATAGCACATTGAACCTTCCTCCATGTGCAGCTGGAGTTTGGAAAGCCACAAATATTTTTCTGTTATTTTCATGTGTACTTATAAAGGAATGTGAAATCTTATATATATGTGTATATATATATATATATATATATATATAGCCATACTGGGTCGGTTTCCTGGTGTTGCTTGTCAGCTTTCTGCATTAGATAACCAGTTTCCCTACCCAAAACCCCTTCTCATGTAGTGATAGCCAAAGCAGTAACATCTCAGCCCTTGTAACTTCTCAGAGCTCTCGTGTGTGGTGTTTTATTTTAGCGTGTGTTACAATCCAGTACTCAATCCATCTAACCAGTGTTCCCTTAAACTGGTGAAGATTTCTGAGGCTGGTCAGCGCCAATGGATTTCCAGGCTAAATGTGACTAAAGTTCAAGATGACTGTATATAGGAAAAGGAAGTGATGAGGAAAGAACAAGAAGCTCAGAAAAAAAAAAAATCCAAGCAAAGGACTGGGTCAGCACTAGTTTTATATGAGGCTGCAGAGCAGCCTTCTGGATTTTCCCTGAACTACATTAACTAATGTGAGGCCTTGAGCTGGCTGTGAGTTCACAAGGATGAAACTTCTCTTCTTCTATTGTACCAAAAAACGCTGCCCTGGAAGCTATTTGAAAGTGTTGTCTTTTTATTTGATCCAAGCATGGTGTCCCTGGGACACACAAGTGATATGGTCTGGCCAGCAAGGTTCCCTTGGTCTCTGGTGATCCTTAGGGCTGTTGCATAAACACCAGGGCTATAATTAGCTGACAAAAAATCTAAGTAACAAGGAAATTGCATTAAACCAGCTCAGTCTCTTCTAAGAGAGGAGAAGTGATGACATTAACAAAATCTTATTGTCTGGAATGGCTGTTGCAGGTGTTTTCCCACACTTACAATGTAACATGGTGGAACTGAAACAACACATTTGAGACTGAGAATCTTATCCAACTTTTGAGGTTGGAGGTTTAAGTTCTACAAGAGATGACAGAGATCAAGACATGAATAGGATATAAAATAGACAAGTCCAGTCTTAACAAATAGCTACCCCCAAAACAGACCAGAAAAACCTGAACATAATTACAAGGATTAAATGCCAATCTTGGATAGGAGCCCTATGTGCAAGGATGGTTCAGTAATAAGATGCTTTCTAACTAAGCAAAAGTGAGTAGACAGTTTCTTCTTAACATATTATTCTGTCAACATCCATCATCTCATTGCACAAACCCTGCCTCACTCAGATGGAAGGCTGGACTACAGGCCACTTGTTAGTCTGCTGTGGCTGTGCTGTGTTAGGTGAATGAAACTTGCAGAAAATTAATGTTGTGATTCTTTATAAAATATTTTCTGTGCTTCACATAGTGCATTAAAATTGGAGTGTGCGTGTCTTTCCAAAATAATGTATTTCAGCCATTCTCAGGTTTATCTGGAAGTTATTTGCTGTGGGAGATATTTAGGCTGGACTTTATCCTTAGTTTCTGGTTTCTTCCTGCGGGACATGAGGGATACCCTCCACTGAAGAGGATGTCATCCACTTTTAAAGGCAAAAATAGTATTTTCCAGTGTTCAAAAAAAATTGGCAGCAAAGGTAAGCAGTTAAAGTTGGTGGTGAGATGGAGTTAAAGCAGTTTCTTGAATGAAAAAGTATCTTGTTTACAGCTGTGTAACTACAGGGGAGTAATGGACAGCTCTTCCTCAATCTATTCTTATAACATCTCTGATGCAGCTTTGCCGGGTGCTTAAAGTGCTTTTAAAATGCGTTCTGCCAAACTTGCAGCATTTGCAACCCTCAGTAACACCACTTGCTTTGTTTTCCTAATGTTTCTGTAGGGTTGGGGTTGACCCAGATCAGGATCCTCCACCTACTAATGACAGCTTTCAAGTCTTACAAGGAGTAAGTAATTATATAACTTCTCTATTAGGCTGATCTTATTTTATAACTAAGACAATAAAGAACTGCAGAATGTATGCATGGATAAAACTTTTCTCTCCTAGCTGGCAAGTCAATAGGGGATTTTGCTTTATAATATTGAAGTAATGCCCACTGAAAAACATTCAGTGATGTTGGATGTAATGCTGTCATGTTCACGTTTTTGTGTATACTTAAGGCATCACAAACCTTCCCAAATCTACTAATACACTCTATATAACAGTGTGCTCTCCTCTTCCCCCACCTACCCAACATGCTTGCTTTTAGCATGCTACTGCATAGATAGTTCTTCTCAGTTCAGAGGTAATACTCTTGGCTCCTCTTCCTTAACTGATACCAAATTTTGGCCCTTGGACTTGCTTAGAATCCAAGATTAAGTTTGCTAATCTGATCTCGACTCTTGCATACCAAACCACAAGCCAGCTGGATCCTGCCTTGACTACCTATCACGTGAGTGAAGCAGAAGAAGCTCTGGAAAATTGCCATTTGTGTTCAGCAAACTGTTGCTGTGAATATTTAGCAAAGCTTTCCATGCATCAGTAACACCCCAAGAGTTGACTTTTTTCCCTAAAATATGCTATTGGCAAACAAGATCATTGGAAAAATGTTGTTCATAGCAGAATTTTCAGTTTTGCTCATCTATAAACTGAGTTGGTTCACAGGAGGAGTGAAAGATCTGGAAAAAAACAAAACAGCTCAAAAATTCCTCAGGCTTAAATTGGAGTTTCCTCTGTCCAGACCTTGGTTTGCACTCTTCCAGAGTTCTGCTTGACACTGATTGCTCAGCAGCAGAGCTGGTTGCTTATGTAGGAACCTACTAGTCGCAGTTGAATGACAGGTAACTTTGGATCTAGAGGATGCTTAGGGAGCAAGTGCTGTATGATGATAATGGTGTTCAGGCTGATTGGAGATAGATTCATGTATTTGGGATTAGCTTTCTCAGTGGTTTCTCCTATTTTTTGGTTTTTTTATCCTTTCTTTTTCTTTCCCTGTTACATGTTGTAGAGGTAAGAGTTATTTGCTCAGGAAGCATCTCTTTCATTGAAGAAACTGCACTTTGGCATCTCTGTGTTCTTTGTAAAAGCCTGTGTCCAGCACAAAAAATAGATGCTGAAATGGTGGAGCTGGCTACCAGTAAGGGTGAATTTTGTTTTGGAACTGTCTGGAAGCAACCAGAAATCCAGGCCTCAAAACACCTTTTACAGTGAAGGCCACAATTATTGCATAAAACCATGGTTAGGAAGTAGTATTGTGGTAAGATGGCTTTGGCCAGTTCAGACTGAGCTTGTCAGTAACTGAGGAATTGCTTTAACGGGAAACAGAGCATGGGTAGTCTGTTCTCATTCAGTGTCTGCTGTGGAAATACCTTGTTTGCTTTTTTCCCATGTAAACATAAAGAACTTACCCATTTGTTTCCCTCTTTAGCTGTGCATTGCATTGCTAATGTAGTCCATTAGCCAGTTCCCTCTGGATTCATCTTTCTTTCACCAAGCCAAGATCAGCAGTATGTCACAGTTAAAGAAAATACATCATTCGGGATGGGGAGGGAGTGAAAATGTACTAAGCTTTAACTCTTGGTGGATTATGGATTTTTTGCAGGTCAGAAGTACACAGTATAATCCTTCTTGTTCTTTTCTAGTAGTTTGGAAGATGATTCACACAAGGCATTCTTCTGTTTTCCTATGTTTAACTCTGGCCTCTGGCCACAAACACCCCCCCACCTGAACAACAAACAACAAAATAAAAACATAAAGCAAAACATTCAAACCCTAAACAGTAACAAAAGTAAAAACAAATGCAGCTGCAGATCAGCTGGTGTGATGATTTGCAGCACAGCTAGTTAAGAGATTATGTTTAGCACTATTAGCCCTTTCAAGGTTGATCCAGAATTTCTGAGATTTGCATGACCTCCCTCAATCATGATCTTTATATGGATTCTCTGTTAAGCTCGTTTCTTTTAAATGTGATATATTTCACCAAGTTTCTGAGAATTTATCAGATATGGTAATTTCCCTTGTTCTTCCAAGGAAGCATCAGACTTAAGAAAAAACCATCAAACCTAGAGTTAGACTTAGAGTTAAGGAAGCAAACCAAGCAATGAATAGGAATTAGTCTTGGAATATCAATGAGGCTTATTTGTCAGTTTGGAAGTTATTTCTATTTCCATTCCTATACTAACAGTGAGATAAGGTTTTAGGTTTTGGTGGTAGAGGACTTGGTAACTTGAGGTAACTTGAGTGCAATGAAGACAGCTCGGTTCGCTGCAGTTGTTTCTGGTCTTTTTAAGGAAAGTAAACTCAGTATAAAGCAAATCTCCAAACAGCTTTCTTCTGCATTCCCAGTACAGTATTGAAGTAATTTGTCTTTTCTTTTGACAGGACATTATAATATGAATTATTGGAGTGTATAATTTTTGGTTTTTCTGCCTGGAGTAATTGAATATGTTTTTATCTTACTTTTAGGATGGCCAAGATTCTGCGCGAAGGAACAGGACGAAGCAGGAAAGTGCTTGGCTTTTCAGGCTGTGGTATAGCTTTGACCACAAGTATCCTTTTGAACACACAGCTTAGTTTCAAGGCATGAAGTGTTCACTTTTTTCCTTTCTATGTACCCATGTGTAGCCTTAAGCACTTGATCTTTCTGCTGTTTGACTCTCTCAAGTATTTGACAGGCTCAAGGCACAGAACCAAAGCTTGAACTCACTGGCTCAACAGTCAGACCTTTCCTTTCCCTAATGCATGGTGTGTGACACTTGCTGGAGGACAGAAATCAGTCAGTTCCAGGAGATGAAGTACCTTCCTAAACAATAAGACAGACAATTAACTATTTCAGGTCCTCTGATTTGTTCTATTTATTTGTTCTCATTTTCACTGGTGCTCATAGCACAAACTAGTTTTCCAGTTCATTGTATATGTCTAAGCCTCGACTCATTGCTCTGCAGAGCCATCTGCTTTTGTGATGAAGTCCCAAAATCTATGGTTGATTTCGAAAGAGGAAGTTCTGGAACTAAAAAAACTACATGAGATCCAGCTCATCTCCTTAAGTATATCCAGAAATTACTATGGGTGTTAAAGCAGAGTGTCTCTGAGTGTATATAGTACTGTACAACCTTGCTGAAGATATTATTATCTTATTTAGATCACCTTGTTTAAGATTCTGAGCAATTTTTGTGTAGCTGTCCTGTATTTCCTGCTTGTGGGTTTGGGTTTGGGTTTTTTTTTTAATCTACTTAATCAGTATGTCATACAGCTGCTCTTCCTCAACAGCGTACAGTCACTTAGCAGAATAAGGCAAAGAAAATCTTGTGGCCACAGCAAGTCACTTATACCTAGAAACTCAAAGAAATTTCAATACTGAATTCCTAGTAAATTCTGGGGCAGCTAAATATATGCAATGACCTGTGATAGGTGCCTAATGTTCTTGCAGCTTGCATATGAGTCTTTTCACTGGGGTCTTGGCCTTTGATTGATGAGAGACTGCTGGGCTGGTTGGAGCACAGTAGTTTCTTTCCACGCCTTGTGCATGAGGCTTTCCCACCCAGGTAGCATGTTGAAAACATTTGGATCCTAATAGCCCTTGCCTTTTTGGGATAAAATCTATTTGTGACCAATGCTTTCAGATGCAGTAGTACTGACCCAAAGCCCAGAAGGGAGTGTATGTGCTACTTGAAATATTCATAGATGTTCGTAATTCCAAGTTAACTCTTTGAGTTCTAGTGACTGGCCTCGAAGTGCCTCAAGGTCAATTTTTATTATTAAAAGAAAAAAAAAAAGAAAAGAGAGAGACTTTGGTGTTAAAAGCGTGAAGGTATCTGACTGTGGCTGACTGCTTCTTTTTTGCCTTTTTAAGAAGGAAGCAGAGCTGGCCTCTTCCCCTTGCCTTTACAAAAGGGATGTGCCTGATGAAAGGAGTAGTTGGCAATGCTGACTTCCCTCAGCTGATGCTTACAGAGAACAGTCCCTCTCCAGCAGCTGCAGCAAGGGCAGGGGGAGTGCTTGGAGAAAATTACAGCCTAACTACCTGTTTCACAGAAACTTAAAGGATCCTGATAGTGCATTCCTTTTTTTTTTTTCAGTGGTAACTAGCAATATTTAGGAAAAGTTTCTGTGAAGTTTGTGCCAAGGAAATTAAGTGGCAGAACTGTCTTACTGTATGTTAGAGATAAAAGCCTGCTCCTTCTCCTAGAAGAAGGCATTCAGATAAGCACTGGTTAGGTGGGCTTAAATTGTACAGATTGGATGATCTTTAGAATTGAAACCTCTATATCCATGGCTAAATGTCAAAATATTTTTTGCCATGCATCCACTTGGTTTCTGGGTAGAAAGGCAGACTGTCTCCAAATTCACTCTTTGCAAGAGAGCTTAACTTGAAGAAGATGTGAGTAAGTGATGGACAAGTGTGTTCCAAAGCTCACTATTGCCTGCAGAGCTCTGTACACACGGATAAGTGGGAACTTCATTCCTGTGGAATGCAGAGTTCATTTAATGTTGTGGGCTGTTCCCTGGGTTCACCCACAACTGTTAAACATGGAGAAAACTGCAGCTGTGATGAAGTAGCAGATATCTTTAACTGGGTTTGCTTTTTCATGGCTGAGTTGCTGCTTGTCTGGCACAGGATAGCGTGGAGCCTGGGTTAGTGCAAGGGCGAAGAGCTCGTTTCTTTCCAGGAATGGGTGTAACCTCACCCTTAGTGAAGGAGGAAAGGAGGAAGCATAACTCTGCTCGAGTAAACAGCTATGCCAGGCTCTGCTACAGGGAAGGGATAGCTCTCTGCTAAAACAGCCCCCTTTTTAACCCCCACTTTGCCCTAAGCATCTTAAAGGGGTTGGGAGGGAAACTGTTCTATTTGCAAATGGACTTGATTCTCTGTGTGCTTAGAGGCCTAAGACAGTAACTAGAATGCCTGCAACTTACATATTTGTATTTAAAATAATCAGATTGATTCATGTGCTAGTGAAGATCAACATGCTGCTCTTTAACAGACACCCTGCCAGTGGGTATTTTTTTCAGGCATATCATCAGTGTGGAGTACTCATGAAAAGTATGGATTTACCTGAGAGCAGACCTGTAAAAGGGGTGTAAAGACACTTTCCTTTCTCACCCACATGTCCCCTCAGTGTAATCTAGGTAGCACTGCTTTCCTTCCACACTGTGGTACATGGTTCTTGCACACAGTTTTCCCTTTGCCCTTCTGAGACTCTATGTGGTACATGCATGTGCCCTGCAGAAATGTCTGTGAGCATTACCAGAGTAGTATCTCTGGTCACACCTCTGTGGCTCAGTAACCAGCAGATCAAGTGGCTATACTGCTTTGAGGATGTTGAATGAACAGAATTTTTTATTTCCCTATGTTGAACCACATAGGAATGTCACCTTACTACCTCTAGCTTGCAACCTTGACACCATGCTCCATTCTTCAGAGCAGAAATACCCTTGGACCTTTCAATACTAAACCACCTTTGCTTACTCCTTTTTACTCGGCAGCACAGAAGCTGGAAACATTGCAACTGTTTGAAACTCGTAAGAAGAAAGTTAGATAGTTGTCCTTGCAGAAAATGAGTGAGTAAAGAAACTGCTCTTGAAACAATCAAGGGGAAAATGTTAGGAGGGTGCTTTATGCATGCAATTATTGTATATCACAGTTCAAAGGCAGAATCCCATTTATGTACAATTGTCTCTTTATTTTCAATAGCGGTTTTTGAGCACTGGTGTGTTTTCCTTAACTACTTAAGTTATTTAAAGCCAATTCTCACTCACAGTGGCCCTCCGTTGACCACAACGCTACCCAGCTGGTGTGGCCTGATAGCCCACTGTCTGACAAGTCCCCAGGTTTATGATGTAAGTAGAACAATTCAATACTGCTTTGTTTTGTTTTTTATTTCTTAAACTTCAGCAAATGAGTGTTTTTTCTTTTTAGGTAATATCCTGGTTTCAGCTGGTCTGATAGACACACTGCAAGAAAGTGCTGGTTTTCCTAGGCAGAAAAGATTTAAGATGCTCTCCCCTGAGGCAAAAGCTTCTGTTGTTTGAGATCAGGAATTAACTTATTGTTCAAATATTATGTTAGAAAAATAACATTTAAGAATATGGGGAAATTACAGGCCTAGTCAATAACCCAGTTCAGTGAATCTCTTCAAAATATTCAATCCCTTCTCAAGAATTTGGACAAGATTCTTTGCCTGTTACTGCTAAACTTCGAGGTCCCCTTAGAGATGTCATTGACACATTTACCCAGCTGGAAAAAAACCTGGTAGCACTTCCCTTCATTGTTTCCACTGTGAAATTTAAGATCAGATTTCAGAAACTGTTAATCAGTCACTTATCTCAGTCTAGCAGGTCACTACAGTGTCTTTACAGCCATGTCTTGCAATAATTAATGCTCTATTCTCCTATTACTCTTGCAGGATCCTGATACTTGGCATTCCTATCTGTACAGTGCTTCTGAAATCTACAACTTTTCATGAGCTGCTTGTAAATAAAACCATAGTACTATGTGGGATATCTCAAATTTGCAGGTTCTCTGGGATATTAATATCTCTATGGTCAAGTTGTCTTGGACCAGTTGTCTATTAATCCTTTCCTAGAGAGTTGTGAATTCTAATTGCAGTTTTGAAATCTTTCCCTACATTTCTTTGTGGGTATCATTAGCATCTTACTTGTACCTGATAGAAAAATTCCAAAGAACTTTGAGATACCTGTTGCCCATTTGGAGCTATTAGTAATGCAAGAAATTGGCCTTGTTCCCATCTTTGCAATGGCACTGGAGGTCTTAAAACATGTCTAGATTAGAAGGCATCCTAGACCAATTAATCCTACTTGTGCATTACCCATATGTCTGTCTGTGTATGATCTTAGGAGAGCAATTGTCCAGTAACTGAGGATCTAACCAGAATGAACATGCAAGCTTTGACTTTCATTTTCTCTAATAGTTGAGCTCATCTTTGTTTTCTTTGCCCTGCCCCCCCTCCCCCCCCCCCCCCCCCCCCCCCTCATTACTCATCATTTTTGGCTACTACCAGATGTGGAAACTTATTATTTAATGGATTGGCTCAGTGATACACACACAACATTAACTTCATTAAAAATGTTTGTAAGGTTGTATACTTTGTTAAGGTGTATAATGTGGAGCTTTCATATTGTTCTCTTTTCTGTTCCTATTTCAGTGCAGTGCTGCATTTGTCTTAGGAAAGAATATAATTTTGAAGTTTAATTTGTAGCTTTTTTTCAGGATTTCTGAACCCTGCAGTTGCTTTGTGTCTTTTTGTTTCTTTACATGGCTGGCTTTGCTACAACACTTGGTTATCACATTTCATTACTAGTTAAAAAGCTGTGGAATATTTTTGCCTTTCTATTAAATGCAGGTGAAGCAACAGAGGCAGCCATGTCTTTGTGGGGACAGAAACTGATTAGAATAGTGCTTTTGTGAGGTATTTCCAGGAAAATTAAATGGTACACCTGTGAGAATTAAAGACTGAAGATTTTCAGTTAAACAAGCAAAAAACAAAAAAGTCTGTAAATAATAAAGTATAACATAGCTGCAAAATATATTTCCCAAACAAGTATGAAATCCTGGATCTCATTCTAGGTGCATGTCTGAGCTATGCTATCTATATAGAGAAGAAAGCAATAAGTATGTGGCTATGCTAACTGTATATTTGTATATTGTTTTTAGCTTTTGTTGTTTTGTTTTTCTCCTCTGACTTTATCGCAACCTTACTTAGAATTCACTTTCACTTCCACAAGTGGGAGTAGGTCTTGTTAATTAAATGCCAAAGGGCAGTTCGAAAGTCTGAAAGTCAAATAATCCTGCAATGAAGCCCACCCACCACTTACTCTTTAGCATGAGATCGTGTCCTCTAAGCTTCAGTTTGCATGGATATGTGTAAGGCTCTGAGTCAGCCCACAGGGGTGAGGTGCAGTGGATTTTTTCCAGAGATGATGTTACTGTTCATCGCTGATGTTCTCCCACTGCTTTTAAGGCTGTGCCATAGTCTGTTTCCAACCCAGACAGACAAGTTAGAATTGAAAGCATGAAAAGTTGCTGCAGTTAGCAGTTGAATTTTGAAAATTATCATTTTAAACACCAGTTTCTCTTCTGGTGTTATCTTCAGTGCATGACCAGTTGGCAGGGCTTTCCAGCTTATCCCAAACTGATGTAGGTCAGTTATTTTGCCTTTCCTTTTAAAATGTCCTTTGAAACTTTTAGTAATTCTCTGTTCTATCAGTCACTTATCCCAACTGAAAGAAGCACTTCTGGGGATGCTTTTTTGTTGTTGTTAGTTTTGAGGTGTGTTTTGTCTTCCACACTTAGGTATATATCTTGCACATACATGGTATGACAACTTGGTATGAAACTAGAAGGAATTGAAGTTAATTTATAAATCTGCAAGCCCAGTGAAGAAACTTAATTTGCAATCTTTGGACGAGATAACTCTCAAAATGGATAAGAAAACTGTTCAGCCAGGCTTCCCTCTTCCCCCTCCTTAATGGTTCTAGCTTCATAGCAAAAATTGCTTAGTTCCTTGGTGAATTAAATTTACCTGAGAAAGAGAGAAACTAAATGGAGCATCAGATTTAAGTTGGAATATATTTTGCGTGCATGGTACTTGATGCTTTCATTTTGGAACATGAGATAAGTAACTTCTGATGCAAGTTTTGTTATCTGTGGTGCCTGTGTTGTGTTCAGCACCAGCATTTGTGACGACTGCCAGCACTTCACACATGCATTGTACTTTGCTTGTGTTTCTTTTTACATTGTCTTAGGAGGCAATAAAGACTGGCTTTGTAAGCAGTAACTCATTTTAAATAAGCTTTAATAATAAAAAAACATCTCCAGCATGCATTCTTAGGAGCATGAACAGCTTTTACCACAAACAGGATAGACTGCAGGGAGGTCCCTCAAGGTTATGATCAGCACACCAAAGCAGAATTCAGGCTTTTGCAGAGTTTTGGATTCAGGTCTTTAGCCATTCCAGTGTGTCAGTTTAAGCAGTGAAGTTCAGACCTGTGTTATTCAGAGTGGATTGAAGCTTTTCCTACAGAACCGTAGGGGATTGCAGAGGCCTGTTTAGGGTTATTCTTGGGAGTACTTCAAGTCTCTGTGGATCTATTTGGATACATTTCCTGTCTTTCTTGAAAGACTTGCTCACACTGCATGAAGCACGATAGGTTTACTCACCATCCTCTTTGTTTGCAAACATAGTAAATCTGTATAGTACATAAGATTTTTTGTGGGTATTCTCTGGGGAAATATATGAAATAAAATGCATGCTCCTTGCAATACTATTCAGAATGGAAAAAATTAAGTGGAACTTGGCTTGTACAAGGCAATGTTTGTTCACTACCTTGAGAGAAAGCTCAGTGTTTCTCTCGAACTGATCATGTTTATGTAAATGTAAATGTAGCCTGGGACAACCCAGTGAAGACTGAGGTAGGACTTGCCATGTAGTATAAAGCCTGTGACCCTCTCAGTATCGTGCTTCCAAGAGCTTCTCAGCCTTTGGGGAAGCTCAAGTGTAGTGTGTTCTTACCAGTTTCTTATCTGACAGGTGGCTGCAAGGATTTGCTGTTCTATAGCATTGTGGAGACAGGAGGTGCTTTGGCAGCTTGCTGCAGCCACTTCACATGTGGCCCTGGTACAGCAGTACCTTCTGGTGCTCTGTTAGCCCTGCCTTCCCCTCCTTGGTGCTTCTCTAGAAGGGCAAACACATGAAAGGGAAACCTGTGATAGACCTTTGCAGCTTCTTCGACTTTTAAAAACATAATCAGTCAAGAGTCACAAACTGCTTGCTTCTTGCTCATTTTCTGATTTTCATCCCTATTATGAATGTCCTCTTCTTCAAAGCAATATATATCCAGATACCAGATTTTCTTAAACTGATTATTTTGTGACCCTTTAAATAATTTTGGTCTTGTACCTCAAGCTTTTACTTTTTTTTTGCAACTAAAAGATTGCAAAGGCTGTTTCTGCCAATTATAGCTGAAACCTTTAATTTCTGCCCTTTTTTTTCTATTTAAGATGGTGCCAGTAGTTCAGTGTTTTCTTTGCAAACAAAGAAAGCAAGTGTCCTAAGCTGTATTGCTCTTTGAGAACAGTGCTCTCTATCAGACTAACCCTGTCACAAAAAAGCAATGATAAATTTGGATGCCATGAAGGTTCTGAGGAATTAGCATTCCTTCGAAGTAGGGCTTGTCTTGCACCCTACACTGAACTGCAACCCTTTATTTCGTTGATTTTGGCAAAACTCCTGACACCTCTTCTACTCCTTGTTAGTTTAAATATTCTGTATCGTCTAGAGGCTTCTGCTGCTTTATGTTGTCTGATTATCTTCTGACATAATGACGGAAGCTTTCCAGAAGTTTTATTTAGCCAGGAGCTGCATTTTTCATCATGGGCAGGTTAATCAGCATTTTCAATCTCCAGTGCCCTGAACTCCTGTTCTGCAGTAGAGGCAGGGCTTTCTGCTCACACTGATCACAGACATCCCATCTCACAAGGCCCATGCCCCCCTTCCTTTGCCGGCGTGGAAGAAAATAATGTATTTTGAGAACTTAGCCTGATTGGTGTCCAGCCTACTGAGGGAACAGCAATACACACACATTTCAGCTCCTGCTAAGCCATTCACGTGGGGAAATAATTGCTTTCAGTTGCAAGAAAGCAAGTTTATAGTACTGATTCAAATTTCCTTCCAATATGAAGAAAGCCCATTTTCTGACCAACTCAGCTATTTTTCGTTTTACCATGTTAAACAGCAGTGGGAAACACGGTACAATTGCTTGTTGTTGTATTATGCTGTGATAGAGAAATTAAGTGTTTCATTACACTTCAGCAATTTCTATTCTCTGACTATATATTTCGTTCCATCTCTGCCAAAAAAAATCACAGGGTTTTGTGAGCCACTTTCTTAAATGATTTTGAAAAGAAAACACATCGGAACTAGTTACAAAACTATGAAGCAAGCACTTTCTTGTATCCAACCTTTATGGCTCAGGAGTATTCCCAAGAACTAGGTCAGGTAATTCTTTATTTAGTAACAGGTAAAAGTAAGGGGACAGTTTGAAAGAATATTGTTAGTTCTTGATGTACAACAAAAGAATGTTGAGGAATCCTTGAATATAGAGATTTTGGGCCTTATGAGTTCCTATCAGTTTGCATGAAAAGTTTACTAATGACTTTGACTAATTAGCAGCAGATGCAACTCTATCTGGAGTGACTCAACTATTCTTGATCTCCAGTCTTTGTCCTGTACTGCCTTCTAAATTGTCATGCAAAACCCAATATGTACCACTCATCTCTTGTACTTTTGGTGTACTTACAGTGCTACTAAATCCCGGGTTACCCGTTCCATAACCTAGTTCTTGGCTTCAGCTCCCTCTCATCTCTCCCCATCAGCAGTAGTTATACAGGGAACAGTAAGCTGATTTGCAAACACTGGGTTCAAGGTTATTTTTAACATTTCTTAAGGTGGAACCTTATCTCTTCTGTATTGACATATAGGTAAATCCTTTAGTTACGTTCTGGGCAAATAAAAGTGCTGTATAAAGATTTTTCTTTTTTTCTTTTTTTCAGAATCAGGAACAGCTTAGAGAAGAGGATTCTGATTTTATTCTGAATGATGGTGACCTTACCGTGACATATGGTGATACAACAATAACTGCAAATGGTTCTTCTGGGCCCCATACAGCTACCACTAACCTTGACAGCAGGAGAACAAAAAGTAGTTCAGAGGAAGCACTGGAACGTGATTTGGGAGCAGCAGATCATGAAGTTACAAGCAGGGGTACCCGGCTAGTATTTCCTCTGGAATACAATGCATGATTACTGACTCAGTAAAAATAACTCTTGCTCTGTGAATGGATCAAGGAAGACTGCAGGCCACTGTGTCACTTGAGGTGGGGGTGTTTATTTAAACAAGTTAACATGCATAAGTGGTTTTACTAGGGTCTGAAGATGTCACCTATTTTTTACTCAAGATGCTGACAGTGGGGTTTTCTATATGTCTGAAAATAGACAAATGAGAAAACTGGTTATTCTCCTCTTTCCAACTGCTTATCAAATCCAAGTATAACTAGCATGCTGCAATTGTCTTGTTCAGCTGCAGCAGCTCTCTCTGAAGAGAGGTACATGAAAACATTGTCATAGAACTGAGCTTGTCTTGGCTTAGCTTGAGAATGTGAAAGGACAACTATAAACTTGATAATAATTAAGAGACAAAGACGATTGTGTGTGTATCTGAATGTGGAGAGATCCATTGTTAACTTCTCTTGTGAGGCTGAGGAAACTCAAGTGAAATGGGACAGTAAACATTGGGACTACAGATGCATGAATGAAAAACTGGGGAATCTGTTACTGCAAACTGTACTTAATCTATTTCAGGGAAAAAAAAGGGAAAAGAAGATTTCTTCACTGGCCAGCTGTTTAAATAGGAAGGCAATGAGAGCTACTTGTCCCTTGAGCTTTGGGCAACTTGACTATTACTCTTAGCCTAACTTCTAGTGCCTCAAAAGAAAAAACATCCAGCTTCCTGTGGTCTAAGATGTACCTGAAGCCGACATGAGCCTGGAGCCAGGCTCTCTCGGGTAGCAGTGACGAAGTAAAACTTTCTTGCATATGAAGATATTTGGAAACTTGGGCTGGGGAAAACAGCAGATAGGAGAAGGGGAGAAAAAAAGAGAGAGACAGAGGCAGTATTGAACTTGCATGGAACCAAGAGGTTTCATATTGCTCAGAAGAATCCATGGACTCTGCTTACAGTTCTTGTGTGTGATAAACAGCAAACATCAAATTCAACAAACAAATACTACTGTTTTTACCATTTGTGACCATCCTAAAAGAAAGCTGTTTACCCTTGTTCTCTTTCGCAGAGTAGATGTGAAACTTCAGTGGGGCATTGCACAACAGCACATAAGCTACAGAAGTGATGAACTGTAGTATCATCCTAAATGTGAAAAGGGAAAAATCTCTGACTAGTTTTTAGCCCACTTACACGTAGGCTAGCTTTAACTTATTGCTAAATGCTTTTTAATTTCCAGATGAGAAGATAATCATTGTCGTTGCAATAGCTGAAAAATGTATGCTTTGAAGAGCCTTTCAGCTATTTAAAGCATGCTAAAATGTGATTTCATTCTCATGTCTCAAAAGATTTATTTTTGTAAAGACTTCTGTGGCCCACTAATGTGATGTAATATCAGTTTATCCAAAAAGTGTGTTTTTCTTGCTGCCATTTCAGTTGTTCCTCTCATAAAATTATGTGTGAGTAAATACCCACTCTGTTTTTCCTTAACTATTAAACTTATTGGGCTAACCTCAGTACAAGAACTTCCTGCTGCAGAGAAACTTTGCAGTTGTGTCTGCTTTCTTTCAAATGTGTTCTCTAATGAGTGCTCTACCTCCCTGTCTGTCCCTCCAAGGTAAATTTATAAAGGGTATTGATCTGTAATGACTGTCTCACATTATTAAGAGATGACACACGAGGAAACCAGGAGTCTTTTTGTGGAAAAATTGTAAGACCAATATAGAATCGCAGAATATTCACAGTTGGAAGAGACCCACAAGGATCATCAAAGTCCAGCTCCTGGCCCTGCACAGCACCATCCCCAAGTGTCACACCATGTGCCCAAGAGCATTGTCCAAACACTTCTGGAACTCTGTCAGGCTGATGCTGTGATCACTGCCCTGGGGAGCCTGTTCCAGTGCCCAACCATCCTCTGGGGGAAGAACCTTTTTCTAATATCCAACCTAAACTTCCCCTCACACAATTTCAAGCCATTCCCTGGGCCCTGTCAGTGGTCACTACAGAGAAGAGATCAGTGCTCCTCCTGTTCCCCTCATGACGAAGTCACAGACTTCGACGAGGGAACTTTGTTGGTAAATGATGCAGAGTAACAAACCCTGATGAGGATTGCTGAGCAGAACAACTCCTTTTCAGGCTGCACGTGTCTTGCAGAAAAATGCCAATTCTCTTCATTTCCCTGGGAGCACAGGCAGTTTATCAGTTAAAGCTGAGGGGCCATGTGCAGATCCTGTGACTGCCAAGAGCACTGCTACAAACAGGGGCACGACTCTGGAATTTTCAGGGTGCTTTCCGTGAGAGGTGTTCCAAGCACTGCTGATGCTGGCTCCAGGAGTAGCTCTGCTGCTCTGTCTCCAGCTATCGGGAAGGAGGAACACTATGACAAGTGTGTTTACACTGTGTGTTACATGTCTACTATGCACTGTAAGCTGGCTTTTCTGATAAGCCTGAGCAAGGGTGAAGTATCACATACTTGGTACTTGACCAAGTCTACCCCTACTCCAAGGATGCATGTTTTCTGGCCTATGAAAAGACAAAAAAAATATTGTATTTACTTTTACAATGAAGGAATTGCCTTTGGGGAAAGGACTGCAGGAATTTTAACTGGATGAGAGAAAAAAATTCTTTTTTGGCTGAACTTCCGAAGAGCTGATCTGAAGCAAGCAAATAGCAAAGGTTAAAATTACATCTATTATTAATGAAATTATGGCTACTATGTTTTACTCCTGGGGGGGAGGGAAAGATCTCACAGTAGGGATTCTAGCAACCTTAACAGATATTGCGAGCTGCTCATGCTACTTAGGAGGCCAGATTCTGTGCTTTTTGTCTTTGTTAATCAGATTGGCATGGTCCTTCTTGTATAATATCAACTTAACTCTAATTGCAGTCTTTGTTTAGACAGTATTGGTCAGAAGAGTGTCTTTTAGTCTTATCCTGGACAGTAAACCCCTAGGAACTAATATGCTTCACATGCCTTTCAAAGAAAGGTTCAGTGTTTCTTTTAACTCCGAAGCAGCTCCCTGGAATAACATGCTTGACCTCAGCCTTGGCAGACATGGTGTCTGCTTCTGCACAAGTGTGGGAATGGAATTTGGATACTCTCAAGCCTCAATTTCATATGCTTTTCTTTAACGTTTGGAGGAGGACCTTTTTGGGGGAGAAACCAGAGAAGTTACAGATGCATCAGCAGGGAGTATTCCTCTCCAAAATTACTGAACTCATAACCCACTGAAACTTTAGAAGAAAGGGAAGACAACCCATGACCAGGAGACGCAGACCATCCAGGAGAAAAGCAGCCAGTAACTACCCTGGACTGGCTATGAACAATCTTGGTCATAATTGGACTTGCAGAAAAGTAGGACAAAGCTGCTGAATAGGTTGAACACATTACTCAGTCGAAATCATGTAGGATTAACAAATTCAAATATCCCTGTATTGGAAAATGGTTTTTGTAAGAAGCAGCCCATGCTAACCTTATTTTCAATGCAGAAGCAGAGTCTTGCTTCCCAAGGTTCAGGGGGAAATCTTAACATGGTGCAGTGAAAAACCACAGATACTTCTTGGTCTGGAATTTTGGGGAGTGCCATTCTAAAAAATAACTTCCAGGAGAAATAAGCCTGCAAAGTGAAAGAGGAGGAAAGTGTGGAGGAAACAGTGAATTACAAAGCCAGGAAATGGTTTAAACAGGCAGCTCTACTGTGGGAACAGCACTGTAAACAATTGCTATTCTTAATCTTGCAGTCCTAAATGCTGAGAAGTTATGTTGGCTTCTGCATAACTTACCTAAAAACAAGGGCAGTGGGATAATACAAAGTAACAAACCCACCCCATCTTAACTGATCACAAAATCAAAGGCTTTACAGAGCAGCACTGACTTGCTTTTACTCCAGAGCAAGGAAAGTAACTTGGAACAATTTTTTTTAAAGTAACCTTGCATCATTACTATGTTTTTCATTGATTCTAAAATGCCTTTAGTAATTTTGAGAGCAGTTCTATGGTAACATTAGTGTGAATAAACATGGATGTGCCTTATGAAACATGCACACATACAAACAGGATGCAAATGCTTGTCTAATATTTGAATCTGTGTTGCAGACTCAAATGACATTTCATATCTTCATTTCATACTTGCAACTTATATAAGTTTTTGTTATGGAAATTAAACACTCGCAACAAAGCAACTGAATATTAGAATCAGTTCAGATTTTCAGGTAATAAAATGATCTATCTGGTTTGGCTGCTGTATTCACTCTTCCTCTGGTACTTTCTTGATAATAATTTATTTTGCACTGCCCCACATGGACTTGCTGACATCCAAAATGCCAGTGGGTTTGAAGCTTTATCTAGGGGCTGAATGTTAACTGGGAGAGACAGCTCATTAAAATTTATATTGGAATATAAGACTTTATTTGTCGCCTGCACTGTCTCTGTCAGGAAACTTGCTGGTGGCGAAAGGTATCTGCAGGGAGGGAGAGAAGTCCTGACTTATTGAACACCTGCCTAAGCTGCCATGGATAAAGCCAGTTCTCCTCTCAGGTTCTTCTGCAGTAGTACAGAGCCAGAAAGGATTTCTATTGGTGCATGCAAGGGAGCAGCAATCTTTGTCCTAGGAAAATTAAAAATATTTGGGTTAGTTCTAACTTTTATTAACATAATACTTTTAAATTTAATTTTCTGAATCCCCATTTCCAGCAGTTTTTTAACCTTTTGGAGCTTGAAAATGTCACATATAAACACATTGGATATAGATTTTAAAAAAGGAGGGAGGGAGGCAGAATAGTCAGACTTCACTTTAGTGCCTGAGTACAATTTCAAAGCTATGCCACATTGCTAACTTATGCAAATTTGATTATTAAATGGCAATAAATTGAAATGCTGCAATTAAAGGTTGCTTTCCCACTTCTAATTGAGAAACCTTCCAGATTTGCATTCCCTTGGAGAAAGTGAATGCCCAACTTAAAAGGGTTTTGCTGCAATGTTAAAAATACTTAACTTTAGGCTATGAGAAATAAATTGGATTTATTTTTTAACTAGTTAAATCTCTGAAGTTGTTATTTCTGAGGCAGGGGAGAAGTAGGTCATGCAGTTCCATATTTATGACTTTTGTTTCGAGATTTTAGTTTAATCAGGGAGGTTATCCTCCACTGCCTGATTTTGAATTTCAGTCCTAAATTGCTTGGCTTGAATGTCTTGATGTTGACACAGATTAATACCAGAAAGCAGAATACCAGAAGACATTCTGTTGGATCGCATCAGCCGATTAGTAATAGCTGTTGTGAAATAACAGCTTCCAGCACACGGGGTCACTTGAGGTAAGTTTGTCCGATTTGAGTTTGGGATATAAGAAGTAAAGAAAGAGCGGTAGAATCACATGACTCATAGCTGGTTCTGGTGGAGCAAGGAGAATGTAAGCCATCTAAGGATGTCCCAAATTTGCCTCCTTCCTTTTAAGGGAGGCAGGCTGCTGTGCTTTGCCTTTGCAGTTACAGGCTAGATGCTTCTCTGGTTTCCTGTTAATTAGTTTTGGTCTGTTCATAATGCTCAAAATCACAAGGAGCATTTAACCTGAATTTTCAGTTTACCATTCTTGTAGCTCTTACCCTCTTGTCCTTAAGATATATTTATATCACTAAGGTTTCAGGAGGTGTCTAAGAGTTATTTCAAACATAAAAATGCACTAGGTATCCTAAGCATGCTGTCCTGACTAAGACTGCTGTGGTAGATGATGTGTCCAAAACTTTTGGCGCTTCAGTTCCCTTGAGGCACCCAAAGCCTGCATGGTATGATAGGTTCAAGCTGGGGGCGGTCCAACTGCTGTCACGGAGGGCTGTAATACATCTTAAGTCCTATCCTTCCAGGACATAAACACGGCTTCTTGTGTGCAAGAAACTGGGTGCTACTGCACCAAATGTCTTTTAACAATGGTGAAGAAATTTCTGTAAGCAGAGGTTAGTAGAACTGGAATGTAGTACTGTATCCCCTGACACATCCTCTTTGTCGTGTTGACAGCTGCACAACAACAGTCCTTTCAATATGTGCACTTGAAGCAGTGAGGATGTAAGGAGACCAGCAACTCTCTGCAGTACCAGGACTTGATTTCTTGGTCTTCAGCACATCAATGGTGTGCAGGTCTCTGAGTCCTAGTTTGGAAGCTCAGTATCCTAAAGAGGTTAAATGGCAAGGGGTTATCATTTAAATACAACAGTGGGTGGGGAGGAGAGAGAAAGCAAAATATTGTGAAAGCTCTCCATGTTGTGGGAGGATGTTCTCCATAGTAGTAGTGGAGGATGGGGAATAAACACCTGCTGGGCTTTCTGCCACTGGCTGGCTCGTGTACAAGCTCGGTTAAACATTCATTCATGTGGACAAAATACTACAGTAACTTCAGCTTTGAGCCTCTTGATTGATGCTTCATCCAAGCATTCTTTTCTCAAGAGAAGAAATTTTAGTGCTACTTGGAACTCCTGCTCTGTCAACAAGTTTCAGGTTAGATATGAAGATGATGTTGCTGTTCTAGGTCAGCATCATCTTTCCATTTCTTATTACTTCCTTACTTCAAATAGACCTTGGAGTCACTGGGAAGTAGCAGGTATAAGGTGGTGGTAGCTTTGGTGGAGTTCATTGTTTCACACTGAGTTACACCACTGGCTGCACTAGAACAAATAATCATAGTTGTCATTTGTAGTCAAGTCAGCAGTATGTCTTCTCATATGCCTGATAGTAATGCAAAACTCACTGTAGCTTGACACATTTGTGATACATATAAACTTTGTATTTTATTTCAGAAGTGAAAAAGGCTGATACTGTCAGGTCTTAAAGCAAAACCTTGAGCAATTTGGCCCTCTTCTCACAGTACAGAACTGATTTGGAGTTGCCTTCCTTAAAATCAAATTAATGGTTCCCACCTTGGAGCATCCAACAGTTGCTTTGATACCCTTTTCTTTTAGGAAAGGTGGCAAGGTACAATAAAAAGTAAGCATTATTATGTGGAGAAATAAAATATAGATTTACATCAACATGGCTGGGACAGAGAAGTGTTATAACTTCTAAATCTGTTCTTAGAAAGAGTGAATGATCATGCAGACAAAGGAGGTCTGGATGATATACTTCATTTTATAAGATATTTGGAAAGTTCTTTCTCAAGAAGCCTTGGCTCATTGCTGTCTTAATCACTGTCAGAAGATGAATCTCTGAGGATTAATAACTGACTATTTATTCTCTGTTCTTCTTAACTTTCTTAACTTTTCACCACTTTTCACCATGGAGAGAAGTTACTAGCACTGTCATCCAGAGATTTCTAGGGCTGGGTCTAGAGAAGGGAGTCATAGCAAAGTGAAAAATGTGGGGGATATTCAGTTAATTTTGGAACCCAAGGTTGATTGTAAAATGGGGCATTGTGCTTAGTGAAAAGCATCTCCAAGGCATGTGCATCTACAAGTGCAACGGCCTATAAAACAGCTGCTTGTCTGTAAGAAAGAGCTTGGAACCATCCTGGTTGGTGTTCAGAAGACAGCAGGAGTGATTCAAAAGTCAATGCTGAGAACTGAAGCCAAACTCACAAAACATCTCTTGCACTATAAATCCAGTGCAGGAGCTGCTCGCTGGTGCTGTCCAGAGCAGTGATATGTGGGTGGCTTTGCTGGTTGTCTGAGAGGATGGGAGGTGGAGCCTTGGCAGAATGTCAGCTCCTGTGTGAGATACCACAGGAGAGTCACCTTCATTTTGCATTATCCTATCATCTGTAGCCAGTAATTTTTCAGTATGCTAACATCAGCTGAATATTTGAACTGGATCACATAAGGGAGGAGTGGAAATAATGAAAAGAGATGGTGATGAGAATTTAACTCTGCTTGAAGAGCTACAGACGTTCTGCACACTGACTTTCTTTCCCCAGCCATTCTTTATTTTCTTAAACATACTTAATAAAGGATATTTGTCAATCTAACATTGCTTCTGTTCAAAGACTAGGGCACCTCTGCTACGACTGAGTTCAATATTCTCAAAACAATTGAATTTTGTTCATCCAGGTATCTATTATTTTTCCTAACCAAGAGTGAGTTCACAAAGTAAAAACTATTCCTGCTAAACTAATCCACAGTCCAAGACAAAGTGATTTCTGAGAAGCACTTAAAATAAAATAAGCCATGTGTGTTTTTGAAGTTAGGAGCTGTTTTCTTTTTCTTTTAAGAAGAATTTTAAGAAGAATAAAAAGTGACAGCTTACATTCAGATTTTGTGTAGGGTAACACTTGAAAAACATGTGTCCTGCGACATGCAATCAATGAAATAAAATAATCAAATCCATCCCTATGAAAAATCTTAAAACCATGTCTGCTCTCTTGTTATGGGACAAGAAATAGAATTTAAATACTAAATGATTACATAAAATCTGAAAAAGGGAATTATAACCTGAGGTAAATGTACAGCTATCTTGAAAGCATCTTTTATTTGGGAAAGGATGAGTAATTAAACACGTGCCACAGCTATAGAGAGAAACTTGGTTTATGGCATGAAATTTTCTGTAACAATTGCAGTACTGAAACACACCTGTCTTTTGCTAGAACTCCCAGCCTCATCTGCCCAGCAGTGCTTTTAGTTTTTACACTACAATGAGGAGAAATCACTTCTCCATGGTTTGCTGTGCCCCACTTCTCTCTGTACATTGGTCATCCTGTGCAGAAAATTGTTTCTGTGCTGTTGCAGCAGTGAGTTTGTCTTGTGTGGTAGGTTTTAAAACAGCAAACAGAAGTTGCAGTTAGTAGGAAGCAGAGCTTTCCTGGTGCCCTCCACTGCACGGGAGGTAGCCAGCTCCCAGACATTGGACCAGACGGATGCTGTGGGGTTGGATGCAGCTGTGGAGCTCCAGCCACCTGCTCCCACCCAGGTTCCTCGGTACTCAGACCTTGATAGACCAAGTGCCAGCTGAGTTAACTGAAGAGTGGGATTTGAACTGTGTTTATGCATGGTCAGTGACGTGGTTTAACCCCAGCCAGCAACTAAGGCCACGCAGCCACCTGCTCACTCATCACCAGTGGGATGGGGGAGGGAACCGCAAGGACAAAAGGGAGAAAACTTGTGGGTTGAGATAAAGACAGTTTAACAGAGAAAGCAAAAGCTGTGCACACAAGCAAAGCAGAACAAGGAAGTCATTCACTATTTCCCATGGGCAGACAGGTGTTCAGCCATCTCCAGGAGAGCACAGCCCCATCATACATAACAGTGACTTGGGAAGACAAACACCATCACTCCAAACGTCTCCCACTTCCTTTTTCTGCCCCCAGGTTTATATGCCAAGCATGAGGCCACATCGTCTGGGATATCCCTGTGGCCAGCTGGGGTCAGCTGTCCTTACTGTGTCCGTTCCCAACTTCTTGTTCACCCCCAGTCTCCTCACTAGTGGGTGAGGAGCAGAAAAGTCCTTGACTCTGTGCAAGCACTGCTCAGCAATAAAGAAAATATCCCTGTGTTATCAACAGCAGCACAAATCCAAAACACAGCCCCACACTAGCTGCTCTGAACAAAATTTACTACGCCAGCCAAAACCAGCTCAGTTGGCTTTTCAGCCAACAGCAGGAAGACTGCAGAGAAACAGCGGTGTTGAGCAGCTTCAGGCAGTGAAAGACAGGGGACCCCAAGGTGCATAGTGCACTTTCATCAAATGGATTGTGGGAGAAAGTCTCTTCAAGCACAAGAAACACCCTCATTGGTAAAACCCTACTGGAAAAATAAACGGGGCAAGATGTGATCTACCCTGGACACTGGTATTTAGAAAGGGAGGAGAAGGGAATTCCAGCAAATTTCCACAGATCTCCCTTCACTAGGAAGGAATTAACTGTTACAACACTATGGTCAAATGTAAAAAGAACTACCCTCAGGTTACTATAAGCTACCCTTAGCTGCATCCTTCAGTACAGATGCTATACCTGCGTGGGGCAGAGACAGCAGTAAGTAAAAAAAAAAAAAAAAAAATCCAGAAAGCTTCTAAAAAGGAAGGTGGTCCATTACTGGGCCTTTACTAACAAAATCTGAAAAGATGGATGTGCATTTTTTTCTTGTAGAATTTCACACTTTATTTGGAGGATAATACTATGCTTGTATGAAAGCACTTGGTTACAAAAATCAACCTGATTTTACCTTTTGGCAATTATTCCAAAGCTTGACTGTCAAGTCAGGATGTAAAGGATTTCAAAGGATGCAAACTTCACTCTGTATTAATTGTACTTATGATACTACAGGTATTCCAATTACTGCTTACAGTTAGATACTTCTAATACTACAGCTGCTTTAGATTAAGGAGTAACTATCACCTTTCCTAGATGCTTTTTACCTTCACTAGTTTAAAACTGCTCAATATTGGAATGAACTTTTCATGAGTAGAGCAGTGATGAAGCCCTGCAGGCATTTAGAAATAAGTCCCAGGAATTATTCTGTAGGGCCCTAGACTACTTGTGCATTCCCCAGATCAAAGCATCGTTAGAAGATGAAAAAGTTTTATTAGTTAAATGTCTAGCTCAAAATTATTCTAGCTATTCTGTAACAGATCACAAGAGACTTCTCTCCCACTTATCCCTGGACCTTTTCTTTCATGCATTAGTAAAGCTTTTTAATATAATGTTTATTAAAGGCACAGCCTAACTCTTCTGAAGGACAGGGTTTTTCCCGTGAGGACTGGGGCATCAGTAGCCAGTAAAGGAGTTTTACTCTCTGCATACTGAGGAGTGCTCCAAGGTCAACCCTCAGGAGCTCAGTGTCTCAGAACTGGAATCCTTCCTGGCAGGAATCTGTGAAGCTTTGAGTACAGGCATGACCAGACACACTTTGACAGCTCCAAGCAACATGAAATTCAGTTTAGAAATAAGCCAAGTTTATGCAGTCTCGAAATTGCTGACTGGCTGCCTCCTTCAGGGAAGCACTGCCAGTTTACAAGCAACATGTGAACCTACAGTAGAGAGCTAAAAGCAGCAGGAGAGTCATTTTCTAGGGCAGAACTATCAAGGCAGCTACACATAACCTATATTACTTGTCAAGATTTTAACTCCTTTCCCATTAAGGAACTAAGTTTTAGAAATCCTAGCTAGGTGGTGTTGTTATTATTGTTATAATCCAATCTGAATGTAACTGCTTTAATTGTAAGTTCTTAGAAGAGTCAACTAGCAAATATTTTAATAAGAATTTACAGAGAACCAATAGGAAGATATTGTTTCCAATTTACAATTTAAGGATGCAAAATGAAATTCATGCTAAAGCAACTCCTCATTTGCTGTAATAATTTGAGGCTGGGTCCTGATTTCTAGCAGTTTCTACAACTTAGACATTAAAAACGTTGTGAACAGCCAAAACCAATTTTCAGGTAAGCAAAAGCACCTCTTTTCATGCAAGAAATTGATGTTATATAAATGACTGAAATATTTATCTGGTTATCTGATTTGGGGGTATCAAGGCAGAACTGGGACTTGAAAGTTAATCAATATGCAAGAATAAACAAACCAAAGTGCTTTATTGAAACAAAAATTGTAGAATGGAGAAATGAATTAGAAATAAACAAGCTTGAAAGCTGAGTATTGGGGGGAGGGGGAGGGTTGTTGTTGTGTAAAAAAATAATCCTATAATTACGTGCTTGTGACAAGAACAAGTTAGTACAGAGCAATGGTAGAAGGCTGTTTTCTGCATCCAGTAAGAGAAGTAACAGGCTTAAACTGAATCAAAAATGATTCAAACAGATGATTGAGTGCAGTTTTTAACAGTGGGCATACAGACATAATGCAGTAAATGGCTGCTGGATGAAGTCGTCATCGTTAATGATTTTAAAACCAGCTTGGAACAGGTGACAAATGTCCCATCCTCTCATCTCTAAATCCATTTGAGAAAGAGTTAAGTATCACTAATTGTTCTTAAACTGGTTTTATTAAAAAAAGGGAAAAAAATAAGAGAGGGGAGTGAATACTCATAACAATTCACTCAAATGACCCCTGCTCAAGCAGCAGCTGAAATGGCTGTGAAAAGCCAAGGAAAGGTTTTCAAATCTTCTATCAGAGAGGACTCTGCTGTACTTGGATTGATCTCCCACAGCCCTTTCCCATTATTTTAACAAGTGCTGCACTTCAGATGCTAGCCAGAGCACACCTGAAACTAGTTTCATGCCTGTGCATAAATAAACAAGGGCCTAATCATTTCACAGCTGTATGGCACAGCACTAAAGACAGCTCAGCCACAGTGAGGGCAGTGCTAGGGCTGGGTGGTCCCACATCCTGCACTTGCTGGCACAGCTGGGATTTCTACCCACGGCAAGTGAGCAACCACACAGTCTTTGCTTACACAAACACACTCCACCTTTCCTTTCCCTTCAGCTCCTCTCAAGAAAAATAGGGCAAAACCTACTGGGTTAATGGTGTGTGGTTTGTGCTCCTCTTGATTTATTGTACAGCTCCAATATATTTTATTCAAATACTGGCAGAGGTGCAATTACCAGATTTCCTCATAGGAAATGTTATGAGACACTAACTTATTGCAGAGTTCTCCAGAACAAATTATTTAAAAACATTTCCATGAAAGTCAGCATTGCCTCCTTTTCACAGAGTACAAGCAGAATGTACAAAGCATCTTTAAACTAGGGCTCTGGTCTTTTTGTACATTAAAGCTGACTTTTCAGGACACTTCAGCACTCTGTGCAGTACTTCCTATGGATCACAGGGCTTCTGGACCACCAGCTTCATATCTTGTCATAACATGGCAGTCTACCATAACACTTCCTTTCTATTTCTAAATTATAGAAGTTGTCTTTTAAAATGAGTTGTCTCTTCTTTTCCATCCCTTCCTGCCATGCTGTTCTCATGGTCAAAAAACCCCCACCTTCTTCCAACTTCCAGGCTGAAATGATTCATTGCTGATATACAAAAGTCTGTTCTCATGCCAGTATTGTTCATAGCCTGATTACCTCTCTCCCACGCTTCTGTTCACACTGCTGTGCACTGCAGTCCTCTTTCAACCTTGACTTTGAGACTAAATAAACCACACAGCTTGGTCCTCTCCAAGAAGTTATTTCACTTGACATTTCTCTGTATCATGTATTAAAAATATTAATTCATCCCGTTGGGGCTCGGGTGCCTATGACAAAGAACGTGTTAATGCCACCATACATTTGCCCTTTTCACAACTAGCTCACTCAGGGGTTCGGAGTCACCCCTTGAGCCACCAATGTCCCCTGACCAGGCACACATGAACACAGACTGCTACAGCAGTTCTGCAAAGCCAGCTCCAGCATACCAAAGGTGTCACTCAGCTTCTGCTTGATACGGACTTGGCCTCTTCAGAAAATCTAACTTATTTGTCTAACATCTCACAGACACTGTGGCACCAGGGACTGAGTCCAGCTCCTCTGAGAGCGTTTAAACACGTCAGCCATGAGATGCTGCCTCCATCCTTTTCATCTCCTTCAGTCTCCTACCAGATTCCTGCACACTTTCTAACCTCTGGCACAGACCAGGAGGTGCTCATGGTGCCAGATGTGTTGCATGATCCATTCCTGCCCCAGGTGTGTCCAACCTTGAGTGTTGATCAAGTGCTGCAGTGGAGAAAAAACAACCACTTGTGATACATGACTGATAAGAAGCATGAAAGGGGAGGCAGCAGACACTGAGTCTGACTCCTTCAGTGCTTGACTTTGCAGCACAGACACTGAACGCCTCTGTAACAGTGTGCATAGACAAGAGGTTTCCTGGCATTTTTGGAAAAGCTCATACTGAAAACAATAGATGTCAGTGATATGCACATGAGTCACTGCTAGAACTGGGACTTTTAAATCCAGTGCACAAATATCTGTCACTCGAACCAAGGACACGGACAAGGACCTCCTCCAGACTCCTCTGTTCTGATGGCTCGTGGTAATGCCCACTGCAGAAGCGACTGCAAAGGCACTCCCAAATGGAGCTCAGGCAAAGGCAGCTGGGTGACACAGCTCTCACATCCTCCCTTGTACTCACAAACTGAGCCAGACAGTAGCAGAAGGTGGGCAAAGTCTTTATTTTTACAAATTTGAGCTTTAAAACTTCAGTTTTGCAGGAGAGCACTTCTTCCCATGCATCCTACCCCAATGCTGCTAGGAGAGTAGGGGGGCAGTTAATAAATTCCTTATGCAGAGGGAATGAGAGGAGTCTGGTTTGCAGGAGAAATGTGTTTATATGGTCTGAGAAAAGTATAGGGGAAGGCAAGTCACCATTACCCTATGGACCAGCTCTCCACCCAGGGGCTGGTCCACTGCCAGTTGTCCGCACAGCCACTTGAACAGAGCCATGGCTAGAGCTGATGTTGAACCATTCCCAGTTTCCCCCTGCAAATCAGACTCAGACTCACCCTGTTCTCCATATCCTCCCCCTTCCCCTCCACCCCAAGCTTTCCTCCTCTATCTCCTTCAAACAATAGACTTGGGGCAATTCCCAGTTCTTGACCCCTGCTTCTCCTAGCTTGCTCTCTCCATCTTCCTTCCTTCCTTCACACATACTCCTAGCCAACTTTTCCAGTTAAAGCAGTCACAACTTCCTGCCTCTCCTCATCAAATCCCAGTCCCTCATTCCTCTCACACCCAAGTCCTTTGCCCAACAAATCCCACTATCCTCAACTAAAAGTGAATTCCTTTCCCCATTCCCTCATGTTTACCCCATCTGTCATCAATGTCTTCTCCCTCTCACCTATAGTCCTTTCCATTATTAAGCATTGGAAAGCTGAACACTGGATTTGGGGGTCTTCCTCAGGAACAACTGCAACAGGGAAAGAGGGGATAGGGAAGAAGGCATCAGTGAGAACCAGGAATGGCAGACTCCTCCCTGCTCAGCCCAGTGATGCAGCCCCTGCCATAGTTACATGGTTTTGATTCCCACTGTGTATCTTGTACCACACTGAGTTTTCTATGGGAAAGAAAGAGGTTTGCACAGTCTCACTGGAGATAAAACCAATGCAGCTTTTATTTGGTGTAAAATAAAGATACACACACATACCAAAACCACTTTTACTGAACACGTGCTATCCATTTTATACAAACATTAATACATTTGGCCAAATCAGAATAGAAAGCAGAGGTAAAAAAAAACCACAGGGAACATCCTCTACACAGAGGTCATTTCCCCTACCCAAACTGGAGTTCCTATCCCGAAAGTCACTGAAGTGACAAATGATTTCAAAGAAATATCTTTGAGAATATTTGAACACAGGCAAAAGACCACCACATTCTAAGATCAAAAGAATATGCACTGTTTTGACTGAAATTCCCTCAAGAGACGTAAACCTTATGCCCATGATGGAAAAGCTTCAGCCTATGTACAGTTGAAGTTGGCAAAAACTGGACATTTAGAAACGGGCAAAAAGTTTGGAAAAACTTTTTTTTTTTTTTAAATCCAGGGAAAGACTGGATTCCCACTTAACAGCAACAAGAATGGCACTGCAGATGCCCTAAGTTAGCAGCAGAATTTAACATCTCAGTGCTGGAAGCAAGAATTTCACAGTACTCAATATCTAGACTGCAAGTTCTAAAATGTTAATCAGCTTCCAGCCTGTTGTTCAGGAGCTGAGAACTGCCAGATATGTGTCTCACCAACAAACAACAGGCCCCTTCATCACTGAAACCCACCACCTCAATGTATCTGGATCTCGCATTCATCTCTTTAAACCACAGCCAAGAGAAGGACAGCCTGGGACCTGGCCCATCACTCACACACACACACTGCCAGTGGGGTGCTGAAAACTGCTAATGCAAGGTTTGACAAATCATATTTCTCCCATGTCATTCTTCATGGTCGTAGGAGTCATGTCAAGTTAAATAGGAAAGACAAAACAACATCTAAGGTAGTGCCAGTGCTGCATGGATTGCATGGTGACTCTGAGAAATGACATGCACCATCAGAGAGTACCAGTGACAGCTTTCTGTGTTCAAGAAAGGAACAGAACATGCTGTCGGGCTTGCTGGCTCACAGAGTTTCAGTTGTTTAATTCTGTTACCATAACAAACCCAGAAACTCTGCAGTTTTTTTTATCATTGAGCTTTACTGAAAGTGGTGATACTGAGAACTTAATGCAGAAACTCAGGACTTTTCTTGATGCCCAGACTGATGGGGGGAGGGGGCTAAAATGACTCATGCAATACTTAAGTTGTGAAATAAGTAACTCTACAACCATTCTAACACTTCTGTTAGATACTGCAACTGATACTAAGCTATTTTCTATTGTACCTGCAGTATGCAAGTACGTACCGTGGATATCTACAAGGACTCCATCAGTAATATCCTAAGGAGTAAAAATAAGGCAGGGGCTAAGTATTTCTTGGCCCTGGATTTTGATCATTTCCCACAAGTATGTCACTACAGTTTGCCTCCCTGAAAGAAACCATTTAAATACAGATATGATGTTGTAAAAGACCAATTAACAATTACGGCATGGAAATATCCCAGCCTTTTATGAATAACTACAGTACTCAAGCTTCTACCTCCCTTAAGTCGGACGTGTGACAACAGAAATGTCCTGTGAGCATCTGTCAGTTTTATACCCATTTCCCACTACGACTTTTTAATAAATTAAACTTGTTAATTCATTGTATGTAATGTAGCACAAGTAGGTAATTTTCACCAATCTCAGTCTGAAATACTAAAACTCTACGGATCAGCCCTGCACTCTAAGCCTTCCAAGTTCAGGTTGGCTGTAAGAATGTGTTTACTGTTTCCCTTGCTTACCATGCCATGCCCTGCTCTAAAACAGCAGTTACAGTTCAATTTTCTACATCAGCCAGTAGAAAAGTGACTTCACTTCAAAATGCCCAAGCCATAAATTCCAGCTGCTCTCAAAATTGCAGTCTAACTATGGGTGGCCTGCTTACAGCGAAGTTCTGGTTTGCTTCCAAAGATCTCTGCCACTGAAACTCCATGCTGGTTATCCTAATCAGGCCTGTTTCTGTCTTTTCAGGTAAATACCAACAGCAACATTTGACAGTACATTTGCTTTTTCTTTAAGGCCTGAGTTTCAAGACCAAATACATGCTGTAAGCACCCTGAATGATGCTGTCCAATGCCACCAAAACACCCTGAAGAGAAAAATGGGATGCATTTGTTGGTGAGCCTTAGTTGTCCCCCTTGGGCAGGAGAATTTTGGAAAACCTTCTAGTGACTGAAGTGCACATGTCACACCATCAGTAATTAAGCAATGGCCATCCAGCCTTATATGCTCTTGCACATCCTGTTCTAAAGTGTCCACTCCGGGCTAACTTGCTCCTTTCTCAGCTTTGGATATTCCCTATGCTTTTTTAGAAGAGTTTTATAATGAACTCAGGTGCACTGAATACAAACCACAAATTGCACTTGCTATATTTTGTACACTTTGCCCAGTGGAGCCCTTTTCACATTATACAAAAATTAAAAAATTAAAATAATCACTTACGGGGAGCAATCAGGCTAGTGAACAACTTTTGTTGACAGAAATAATTATTGATACAGAAAATGCATCTATCGTAGAATATCCTGAGTTGGAAGAGACCCACAAGGATCATCAAAGTCCAACTCCTGGCCCTGCACAGGACAGCCCCAAGAATCACACAATGTGCCCAGAGCATTTTCCAAAAACTTCTTGAGCTCTATCAGGCTGGTGCCGTGACCACTTCCCTGAGGAGCTGTTCCAGTGCCCAACCACCCTCTGAGTGAAGAACCTTTTCCTAATATCCAACCTGAACCTCCCCGGACTTCAGGCCAGTCCCTTGGGTCCTGTCACTGGTCACCACAGAGAAGAGATCACTGCCTGTCCCTCCACTTCAGCTCATCAGGAAGCTGTAGACTGCAATGAGGTCTCCCCTCAGTCTCCTCCAGATTGAACAAACCAAGTGCCCTCAGATGCTCCTCACACAGCTTCCCCTCTAGGCCTTTCAGCACTCTGCAGCTCAAACATGGAAACAGCTTCAGAAAAGACTAAATAATTTCCGGTAAGTGGATTTCCTCCCAGCTATAAGAATCAAGTTAAGCTAGATGTCAACACTTCTTTTCTCATCATGATGAACCATTTAAGTGAAACTATGTGTGGATTTTGAAAAATGTATGAAAGATATTTACCACCTGAAACAGCATGATGAGATTCCCTGTCAAGGTGAGGAGAATGCTTAACAGTTGCATCAGACAATTCTGTGACTGCAACTTGCTAAGAACAAATAAACAGGATATACTGGATTTTAATCTCCCATCTGATTTAAGAAAATAAGTACCGTATCATCTTTTGGTATGCACAAAAATCTTATTTTCTTTCCAAACCTGTCGGTACAAGCCAGGCTGGGTGTAGTCCCAGAAAAGCCTTCCAAAATAGGTTACCTGACATAGGTTATCAAGGCATTAGTACAGGTATTGTCTATCTCTACAAATACCATTATTAAATGCCACTGGAATACCCAGAGACAAATTTTGGTGTCACAGACACTGTGAGAGAATGCAGAAATATCCTTAGATAATACACAAGGTTGTTCCAGCACAAAATGAGACCCTGTAATTCTTACTTCAAGCAGAAGCCCAAGGATGCAAAACTGTATGAAGTGTGCTACTGGGAAATGAATAGATTTGTTCCAAAACATTTTTATGACTACATTTTCCTGTCAGATAATGAAAGAAACCTGCTTCTTGTGCCAACATACTCTCAGATGGGAAGATAAAGGGAAAAAAAAAGAGCTAAAATAAATGAAGGTTCATCCTAACTTACTGACATGCTGTACAGCATAACACTCAGAGCACAAAAATGTACAGTGCAATTCAAACACCTCCTCCATGATAACATCTTTGAACTGCCTTTATTTTCAGCACTTTATATAAATACCACTTTCTTCCTGATCCTGGATTATCCTCAATTTGAAACTCATATTCTGGGTTTGTATTTGAGGACTGCATGTAAACATCCCTATAATCCTGTACACTCTTGTGGGGCCATTTAAAGACTACCAGACTGTAATGGATTCAAAAGCAGTCTCCATGAAGTTATGAAACTGCATCCCTAAATTACAACTGAACCTTCTATCCCCACATCAAGAAATTAAGAAACAAAGGTACTCGCAGATACATACACACCCTCTTCTCACATAAGTTGCAGGATATCTGCAGGAACATGTAATTTTAAAATCCAAAATAAAACTTCAGGGGTTTTTTTTGTTTGTTTCATTTGTTTGTTTGTTTTTTAAGAAAAGGTTTTATTTGGGAACTTCATTATTAATTTGTCTTAGCCTCTTAGGAAACATTTGCTTTTTTTCCAGGAGTTGCCAGCTGAGAGGATGTTATTGTTTGGAAGGGATGTGATCAGGAGGACCCTGTGCACGGCACAGTGTGTCAAGCCCGGAAGCGAGGGAAGAAAAGTGACACAGAAAACAAAACAGAAATACCAAGCATTTGCCTTCCAGTTTCATTCATCCCTACATGTGTTCCAAAGAAATATATTAGTCACCTGTATCTTACATGAGTATCACCAAAGTGTATCAATACATGTACATTAAAAAAAATCCTACTTTCAAAACAATTACAGATTTCTTTAGAAAAGCAGATTTCTGCCACAAACATCTTCAAAACACATAAGCAGGTGAATGCTTACCCTCTCTGCACGACTGCTTACCCTGCTGCTCTGAACGATGGACACGGTTCCCCTTCCCTCAGCCCCCTCCCTACAGCACCAGCAACCAACACGGGCAGAGACCCTGCAGAGCAGGTTTGGAGCAGGAGAGCTGAGTCCTGCCCTGCAGCAGGCACCGTCCTGGCTGGTCACTGACCTCTGCAGAGACTTCACAGAAGCCTCTTGTGTTTCAGTAGCAGTAGGACAGAGGCCAGCATGCTTCAGACCTCCAGAAGGGCAATGCTCTCACAGGAGCACCTTCCAGGCCCTCTAGTTCCTTGCTGCGAGGCTTCACCTGGGGGATTTTAAAATTTTCATGCAGTTTGTTTGTAGCATACCTGTGCTTTGTACACAAATCATGGTTTCACGCTGAAAGGGCTCCAAGAGTGATGCCGTACTTGGAGGACACCTCTCACCAAACCCTTCTCGTAAATAAAACATCCCGCCTGCCCTCTCCACGCAGCCCAGAAGGAACACAGCCACACTGAAGCCGCAGTGGGCCGGGGGGCCTGGACCCTGCCGCGCTGCCTGTACCCGAGGCGAGGCGGGTGTCCCTCAGCCGGGGCTGCCCCCGAGGGAGCGCCCGGCCCACCAAGTGGGCGCCTACCATGCCAGCGGTGACCCCCGCGCTCAGCTCTGCCCGACGGCGCCCGCCCGTCCCTCCGTCCGTCCGTCCGTCTGTCCGTCTGCCCTCGGGCCCGTCCGGGACGCGGGGCTCGGGCTCTACCGGGCGTCGCCGGCGCTGAGGGGGTAGGCGAGAATGCTCATGGCCTCTCCGCACGCCGCCTCAACCTGCCGCACCTGCTGGCGGCTCAGGCGCTCCCGCCAGGCGTGGACGGCCTCCCGCGCGTCGCGGGCGGAGATGAGGAAGGGCCGGTCGGAGGAGTAGGCGGCGCCGCGGGTCATGTTGAGCACGAAGTTCTCCAGGGCGGGCGGCACCGTCAGCCCGGCGAACCGCAGCAGGCGGCGCAGCTCGGCGCGGGGCTCTCGCACCAGGTCCTCGTAGCGCAGCTGCGTGTAGCGGCGGCGGAGCCAGCCCGGGGCGCGCCGGGCCAGGAGGAGATCGCGGAGCCAAGCCTGGCAGATCACCTCCAGCGCGCCGCCGAGGAAGAACTCGGCGCGGTGCTGCGGCTGCGGCGCCCGCCCGCCGCCCAGCAGCCCGGGCGGCAGCAGGAGATGCTGCTGCTGGTGGCGGGCCGGGCCCCGCGGCTCGGCGCGGTGGCGGCTGCGCAGCACCTGGACGCTCTCCCGCAGCAGCGCCTGCCGCGCCTTCAGCCGGGAGTTGTGGACGGCGCGGGGGTCGCGGAAGAGCTGCACCACCCGCAGGTTGAGGCCGGGCTCCCGCAGCAGCGGCAGCAGCGCGCCCAGCTCCAGCAGCCGCACGTCCTTGATGACCACCACCGGGTACTTGCGGCACTCGGCCTCCAGCTCCCGCAGCGCCCGCGGCGGACACGTCTCCTCGCAGGCGGCGCCGTCGACGAGCCCGATCTCCCCGCGGGGCCGCGGGGCGGCGGGGCAGAGCGGCGGCGAGCAGATCACCTTGTTGGTCCGCCAGCCGAAGATGCTGGCCGTGGTGAGGTTGGCGGCGGCGGGCGGGGCGGGGGCCAGCGGGTCGCGGGGGCCGGACGGGGCGGCGTAGAGGCGCAGGACGGAGAAGTCGCATCGGAAGAGGGCGCGCAGCATGTCGCGGAGGGCTCCCTGTAGGCTCAGCGCGTCCCCCGGGTAGAGCGCCTGCCAAAGGTGCCACATGGGCTCGTACAGGTAGAAGACGTCGGGGTGCTGATTGAAGAGCTCCCCGAGGAAAGAGGAGCCCGTTCGCCAGGTAGCGTGCAGGTAGATGTGCCGCTTCCCCGTCGTCCCCGCGCTGCCGTTACCCGCCGCCCCGGCCGTGCCCGCCTCATCCTCCTCCTCTTCCTCGTCCAGCGGCGGCCGCTGCTCCCAGCCCCACTCACTCAGCGCCTCCTCCAGGCTTGGGCAGCGCCGCAGCAGCGGCTCCTCGTCTGTTCGCCCGCGCCTGGTCCCGTAGTCCAGCGCGTAGGGCACCAGCAGGAGCAGCAGCAGCGTGTACAGCACCAGCACCGCTGCGAAGCGGCGATGTTCGCCTCGCCACCGTCGCCGGCCCTTCATCGCGGGGGCCGGCTCGGACCCCGGCTCCGCCGACCCTCTGTCTGCCGGAGGGTGGCTCTTTGCGGACAAGCAAAGTTAGCGGCGACGGCGGTGGGGATGTGGGCGGCGGGCGGTCCTCCCCGCCGGGGAGCACGCCCACGGGCACGCCGGCCCGGCTCCGAGCCGCTGGCCGCGCCGCCCGCCCGCTCTCGCCGCCGCCTCCTCCTTCTCCTCCTGCTCTTCCTCGCAGCGCGACGCGGAAGCGCCCGCACCTGCCTCCGCCGCCGCTTGAGCAGCCGCCGGCGGCGGGGCGCGGGCTGCTGCTGCTCCCGGTGCCGCTGCGCCGGGCTCCGGGCCGCCCCTCGCCCGGCCTCCCTCCCTCCCTTCCTCCCTCCCCCCGAGCAGGGCCGGAGGGGCGGGTTCGGTACGGCGGCACTCACCCCCGCCCGGGAAGGGGCGCAGCGAAGAGGAGGTGTGTTAGTCGGGACAGGTACCGAGCAGCTGAGGATGTCCCGAGGAGGAGTGGTTGGTCCTGCTCTTCACCAGAGCTCCGGAGAAAGAACACGCAAGACGCTACAGTAAAGAGAAGAGGTGCAAATGTATTTTTAGGGTAAATGGCAGCTATTAAAATCTGCAGTGAGTTTCAGAAATGCTGCAGTTCGGCGCTGTAGAGAGCTGCGGGGTTTCTCAGCCACATTTTTGTCTACGTGTGTGTGCTGCTGCGATGCGGACATCTCGATAGTGACTCATTGTTCCAGTTCTTACACCTCTGAGTTCCGTATCTGTCTGAGCGGGTCACCCTTTGCAGCTGGTAGGAAGAAATGGGCACCCACTGAGGGACATCTGTATCATGGATGTCTTCCTGATAGCTCTCTTTATTAACTACAGTAGGAGCATAAACTTACCAGTTCAAACTTAGACTTCTAGTTTTTTAGATGTCTAAGATTAGTTGAAATCTCCTTGGGGGTGGAAAGTCAACAAGATGTTGACTTCGGGTGTTTAAAGTAAAATGTACAGTCTCAAAATCTCCAGCCCAGCCCCTGCCTGGCATCGGAAGATGCTCACATAAGGAGATGGACCATGATCCCATGTTCCTGGTTGAGGCATCCAGCTGTCAGGAAAGTGAGCTCCCTGTCCTGCTGATGGTGTAGTGGGAGCTGCTGACTGTCCTGACCTCTAGGCAATAGGTGGCATCCTCTGTAAAACACTACTAATATTTGAGTATGGTGTGCAGGGTGAAATTCAGAGAGGATAACACAATTCTTGCCCTTGGCGTGTGACACTTTGACTCCCAGAGGAGTCTGTGTGGTATATATGCACCTGTGGTTAGACACATGACACAGCCTTTGTCAATGACACCACATGCAACAGAGAGCAGAAACAACCCACTATTACATGGGTTCTAAAAATGCTCCATCTGTAGTACAGATATATAGATACACACTCTGAAGATGCTGCACATATGTCTAGTTATTAAATAATAATCTAATTTTGAATTTGTCAGGCAAAGTACAAGGAGCAGAAATCAATGTGAGAGAGAAAAAGCATGCTTCTCTTCTGTCCAAGTGGTGAGCCAGTAGTCTGCTTGCTAATGCTTTACTTGCCCCGTGTTAATAAGTGTTAAAGACTGGGCTTCCTGCCCTTTATAGCGTGCTGAGTGAGTAGATGGTGCCAAACAAGATTTGTGAGCTCCTGAGCAGAAGAATGTCGAAATTATAGCATTGGAAAGGAAATTCTGCCTCAACATACATTTCACTGCTTGTATGTTTAAACGCCAAGATACATCAGTATCTCACACTCACCGATGTAAGTTTCACCTCTGACCCAGTAATACCAGGATTTCATCCAGATCCTTAAAAGGAGGATGGCAGAATAAAAACACACAAAAATCAGGTTACAGTTCTTGCCAAAAAAAACCCCTTCCCCATCCAAAACCCATGCATACTTAGTATTTTGAGACTCTCCAGAGTAGCTGACTTATGTGGCATCATGCAAAATAGTAATTTGGGTAGATTTACCAAGGTGGGATCCTGAGAAGTGCTGATGAGAATGGATAACTCTGAGATGCCAGGATTTTCCCTCTGTAAGGAGTTGGCAGTAGCATCAGCACCACTGATGGACAGGGAGCCATGCCGCGAGACATGTTACTTTAAACTAATTTGTACTGGTTTCTATGAACAATTACCTAGGTCTGAGTAACTTAGAAATCAAGGTCTTAAACTTGCCTAACGGAAGTAGAACGCTGTCCTTGCCAAGAATGAAACATCTCACAGAGTAATACAGGACTGTCAGACAACAGGTGAACCCATAGAAAGAAAACTACTGTACATCTTACGCTGTATTTTTTTTTCAGGGAACAATGGGATCTACAAACTTCTGTGGCCAAACGTGTTCTAGAAAAAATGAAAGATGCAAGTAACTTTACCACAGGCTACATATTTTAGTAAAGGTAAAACCATTAGTTTGTGAAAAGATTATCAAATCAAAAAAGACATGACTGTAAATGTTTTGTTCTGTACCTTCGTAACGGTTCCCCTACTGCAAGAGGATTAGGCTGTTACTTTAGTTGTTTGGGTTAGGGCTTTTTTGGCCAAGGAGATTTCAGCAAAGCCGGTATTCATTTTGCACCCAGCAGGTGCCTGAGCTAGCCTTGTAATCGTTGAGCTCCAACCTTCCTGAAGGAAGTACCTACTTCACAAGAAGTACCTAATTTGAGCGTTGGGGAGAGGACTGCTGGTCTGAATAGAGTGGGAAGAGATCAGCTTTCTCTTTTCTCGATTTTCAGTTCTGTACTGTGTTCTCTCTTCAGCACAGATAAGGGGGATGATTTTCCCCGACTTAGGCGTTTTCTGTAAACCATAAAGATACACCACTTATACAAATGATCTGCATCTCTTCTGAGGATCAGGACAGTTCTGTGCCCAAGGGAGACAGCCAGCTTCTTCTCATTGATCTGTGAAGTAGTCTGGCCATTTGTGCATCTAGCTCCTGCCATTTTTTTGGTGATAATTCTATGCCTAATATTGTTTTGTAAAGAGAGGGGGAAAGAATATAGGTATAACATGTTCTGCATAGTTTAGTATTGCAGTATTTCCTTTCTAGTTTCCAAGCTTGCCACTGTAAGTACTGGCTGTTTTTAATATAACATAACATTGGCTTCCTGTGTATTATCTCTCTAACTTATTTTTTTTTCTTCTGTCTCCCACGGTGCTTCTACTGTCAAGAGAGACAGTAAATGCTGGAATGCAGCATTTCAGCCTCAATAATTTTTATCTTCTCAGCAGAGGCTTCAAAATAGAAATAGTTGCCTCTATATCTCGCAATCTTTCAGCTCTCGCATGCTCTTGTCGTTTTCACAGAGTACTTTGTGACTAAAAATAGCTTGATTTGCTGATAAAATTAAATATGCTTTGCACAAGAAGCACCACCCTCAAACATCCTGACTGTTAATGAGCTCTCTGCTTGCACATGTTGTCACTCACAGGCTTCAGCCAAGAGGAAGTCCGTGGTTAGTAGCAGCTTAAAAACCTTCCAGAAGCCAAGAAGCTGGGACAAATGTCCTTATTTTTGAAGTTACTTTGTCATCAGATGTTCCAACATGTGCAACACAACATGTTCTGCATATGGGACCAGACTTAGTAGCTCACATTTCAGAAAGGAAACATTGAGAATAAAGGGAGGGAGAAGCTGGTCCAGGTGAGATGGCTGATGCAGAAGGGACTTTTTGCAGTATAGTTTTCCCCCAAAGTGGAACAGAGATTGAGGACCTGTAAAAGGTCAAAAATGCCACAGAAATTCTGAGAGACTCAGTGGAAATTTAGAGGATCTGAAGAAAGTGTAAAGTAAGACAAAAGCAGAGTAGACTTCTAATCCAGGGCTGGCAAGCAGTAGGGTTGAAGCAGCTTCAGATGCAAAGCCACATTCAGAAGGTAGCAATTCAACTTTCTGCATGTACACCTGATGTCACTCTTGAGCACCTGCAAGGAAAACAAAAAAAATTATGCAGGAGAACTGTGAGGTTCTTAACTACCTTGTCTATGTACTCCTGATCATTACACTGGCACAAGTCCAAACCTCTGAGTTTCTCTGTGGGCTGATTTGAGAGAAGCCAGGTGTACAGTTATTGGTCACAGCCAGCACGGCTTCATGAGAGGAAAGTCCTGCTTATCAAACCTGATTTCCTTTTATGACAAGGTAACCCACCCAGTTGATCAAGGGAAGCCAGCTGATGTAATCTTTTTGGATTTCAGTAAAACTTTTGCTACTGTCTCTCACAGTATCCTTCTGGACAGAATGTCCAGCACACAGCTGGATAGACACATCATGGGATGGGTGAGCAACTGGCTCACGGGTCAGGCAGAAAGGGTTACAGTGAATAGGGTGACATGAGACTGGTGACCTGTCACTAGTGGGGTTCTGCAGGGCTCTACCTTAGGTCCTGTGCTCTTCAACATCTTCATAAAGGGCTTGGATGCAGGACTGGAAGGGATACTGAGCAGGTTCACGGACAATACAAAACTGGGAGCAGCTGTTGCCTCCCTCAAAGACAGGGAGGCCCTGCAGAGAGACTTCAACAAATCAGAGGGCTGAGCAATCACCTACAGTATGAAGTTCAACAAGTGAAAGTGCCAGATTCTGCGCCTGGGATGGGGCAGAATGTATGGACAGACTGAGGAATGAGATGCTGGAAAGCAGCACCATGGAAAGGGACCTGGAGGTCCTGACCAAGTTGAACATGAGCCATCAGTGTGCCCTGGCAGCCAGGAGGGCCAACTACGTCCTGGGGAGCATCAGGCACAGCATCACCAACCAGGCAAGGGAGGGGATTGTCCTGCTCTGCTCTGCACTGGGGTGGCCTCACCTTGAATGTTGTGTGTAGTTTTGGGTGCTGCAATATAAGAAAGATATTAAAATATTAGAGAGCATCCAAAGGAGGGCAACAAAGATGGTGAAGGGCCTTGAGGGGATGCCATATGAGGAGTGGCTAAGAGCACTTGGTCTGTTCAGCCTGAAGAAGAGGAGACTGGGGAGGCCTCATGGCAGTCTACAACTTCCTCATGAGGTGAAGAGGAGGAGCAGGCACTGATCTCTTCTCTGTGGTGAACAGTGACACAGCCTGAGGGAACGGCCTGAAGTGGTGCCATGGGAGGTTTAGTTTAGATATTAGAAAAAGGTTCTTCACCCAGAGGGTGGTTGGGCACTGGAACAGCTCCCCAGGGAAGTTGTCACAGCACCAGCCTGACAGAGTTCAAGAACCATTTGGACAACACTCTCAGGCACATGATGGGACTCTTGGGGATGGTGCTGTGCAGGGCCAGGAGCTGGACTCAATGATCCTTGAGGGTCCCTTCCAGCTCAGCATATTCTGTGATTCTGTACAGTGTCAGGTTTTGGTTAATACAATCCCATACTCACCATGCAGCTCATACCACCCAATGTCTCTGCAAAAGAGCAGGGGCAGCAGAAAGGCTGAGATTCCTCTGTACCCCTCAGACTGAGGGGAGCTGGCAGTCGAGTTTGGGCATATGTGGAGTTGGAAGGGAGGGGATGCATTGCTCCCTTCTCTCCCAAATTTCTCCAGTTATTCCTAAGAACTGGTAAAGATGGAAAGTTAGGCATGCTGCTGCTCTCTGCTTCCTGACATAAGAGCTGGACACAGAGAGTGAGCTGAGAAGGTGTTCAGATTAAGCCAAATTCAGCACTGCAGCCTGTGTTTGGGCTAAGGGATGCTTGATAGCCCAGTTCAGTATTGCTGAACCAGCTGCAGCCTGATGGGTACCTAGCTAGGGGAGCTCTTCTGCACCCAAGAGAAGCAGAGATGTTTTATTTCTGCTTTTGATTTATTTAAAAATTAAGAGATAACTAATATACTACACTGTAATTGTCAGAGTAGGGATTGTCTGTGTCTTCCCAAGAATGTGAGACCTGAGTATTGAAATGGGAAAAAAAAAAAAAAAAAAAGGAAGCAGGAAGGTTTGGGGTTTTTTTAAATTTAAAACATGTCATCAGTGATCTTGTGAGCTCCTCTAACTTCCTCTAAGAAAGGAAGCTAATGCCATCATTGAAGATGATAGAAAATGCTACTAGAAAATGTAATAAGAAAGTGCAGGAGGTGGAAGGCAGAGCAAAGCAAGCTTATGAATTTTTTGAGGTTCAAGAGGAAGCTCAGAAGGAAGTCTGTTATTTACAACAGTGTAAATTCAGATAAATCAGCAGCAATGAAAGAAAGAAGCATCTATTCCGTGATCCAACTCAGTGCTAATATAACTCGAGTCTTCCTAAATGCCGCCAAGGATGACTCTAATCTGGAGACTTTAAACCTCTCCCCTGTGGAGTGGGCTCTGTTGTCCCATTAGCAGAAAGACAGTTCTTTCACAGCCCAGAAACACTTAACTACACCAACAGCCAGCACCTCCATCACACTGCCTGGCAATTAACAGTAGCTACCAGAGTAAAAGTATTCCTATGGTAATGTGTTTGGGGTCTCACAGTTTTGAGTACAAGAACTGCCTCTATACTAAAATGTGTGGGAAATAATAGTTTTTAATGGCAGGGACTGTGAATCTTTTTCTGTTTTCTCTCATTGTCACAGGCTTACTATTACTGCATTAGAGATGCTGATTAACAGCGAGCTTTTGCAACTCAACAAGTTAAGCCATTGTGTTGGCATAATTAGGGAACTAATTCTTTCACAGTTCACTCAAGCGAAGAAATGAACTAGAAAATTTAAGACCTATTTTTAACAGGGTTTTTTTTTTCCCCGAAGTAACCACACTGATAGCTATTGTAACAAAATACTTGCAATTCTCCTGCAGCTTCCTAAGGCAATGCTTTCATGTACAGAATATAATTTTTAGATTGAGTATCTATCTGTCTTTTTATTCACTTCAGTCATATGTGCAAATATGTACTGGCATATGCAAACGAAAATGCTGAGTGCTCAATCATTGCACCTACTTTATAAATATGTCCCATCAAGTTTTCTAAAGATAATTTTCCAAGTTCAGAATTTCTGAATAATTTCTTCAAATTATTCGCAGGAGACATTACTGTGCCTGTATGGAAGAAAGACAAATGCCAGAATGTATAATTCACTTGAAAATTACTCTTGTATATGCTTGTGCCAGTTTATTTAACTTTCACGAGGAAAATGTTAGCAGGCAAAAAGGTATTGATTATGGGAAATTCCTGTGTTCCTAGAACTTCTGGCAACCAGTTTAACTCTCTGCCTGTCATTACTGGTTATTAATGAAGAAGTCCTCTCTGGGCTTGTCATGCTGTTAATTAGGGGTTTCTGACTGGAATGGTAGTCAGCAGTCCACAATTTCTTTTTTCAGCTGTCTAATGAGTGCAGCAGATTTGAAAATTGGTGTTAGTCTCTTGCTTTGGGCCTTCACTACAAGCTTTACAAAACTTCTCCAAAGCACAGTCACAGCACAATTATGCACCTGCAGCACACCATTTATTTAGTGAGGCATCCCTATGCCTGTATGCTTTAAACACTGGATGAAAAACATTTTGGTTTGACTGTAAACCTCTGTCAACAAAGAACTTGTATGCTGCTTAAGTTTTCTCTGGGCAGTTTTTGCTATGCAAATGTTAATTGTCAGGCTCTTTGTTACTTTAGCTACATAGACAATTCAATGCTGTTTCAGGTTTTATATGACTGTGAAAATTGCCTCACAAAATTTACTAAAGCTCTAGCACAGAAATCATCTGCTCTTCAGTAGCTTCACTCTCATTATTGCCATTAGAAAAACGAAGAGAAAACACACAAGCCTAGCTCATGAAACAAGCAGGTGAACAGAAAAAAAGCACATAGCAAAAGGTCATTACAGGATATAGAGGCTGATTTAATAAGGAGAGATAACTGTTTTTCTAGCTGAACAAAAATAAAAAAAGTTACATGCAATTGCAGATCTGCTGCAAAAATTTATTTCAACTATGCATCTTGGACAGAAAATATTCAAATACATCCTGAAAACTTCAAGCTGATTTCAGCACAGTTTCTACAATACTCCTCAGGTTCTCTCAGAAGAACTGGGCTGACTATGGAAATGTTCTGGGAAAACCTGATCCTCTGTCCAAACAGATTTCACACATCATTTATTAGCTGCTGGACTTTGCTGTATGGAGAAGAGCATGCAGGCATTGCTGGTCGTCAAATCAGGCTGCTCCAGCTTGCTGGCCATGAGGAATGGCCATGGCTGGAGCATGTATTTGAACTCCCTATACCTCTGCTCTGCCTACAGGAAACTTTATCCTAGTTTCTTTTGCTGTCGTACTTGTCAGTGGTGGTTGATTTTTCCTTTATCCTTCCTTCACTGTCTTCAGTCCTCTTACCTATGGGCTTTTTTTTGTTTATCCTCTTGTTGGATGGTCCTGTCACCCAGCCTCCAAGGAAAAGTATTGATCCATTTGAAGCTGAAGCAGCTGCCTAGGCAGGATCTACAGAGGACTGTTCATGTTTGTTTTGGTACTGTGGTGAAATGCCCCTACTTTGCATCTTGTTTTGAGAAATAGTCATACTTTGTGGTTTTACCGGGTGGAGATTTTTATTTGTGATTTCTCCTCCAACCTACCATTGGGAAATACCCCCTGAAAACACTGCAAGACTACTGGCAAAGCAGGAGGAAAGTTTTACTAAATTTTCTAATATTTTAAGTATTTGAAATTGTTGCCACAGCTGCCTCCATCTGAGTTCTGAGGAAGGTAAGTTTCCTCAAGCAAGCTTACTCTAATGGGGACCTTACCTGACTGATAGGTACAGGCTGGGCTGAAATGGGATCCTTGACCATGGGAGGGTAGGGGAGCCCCATGGGATTTGACAGGGACAGTGGGTGCCCTCAGGGGCTCAACATTTTGTAACTGACAGTTTTCTGCACCTTTGGCTTTCATTTCTGCCAAGAGTCACTTTGCTGACACCCACCTACATCTGAGCTGAGTTGCTGCTGAAAGGGGCCAGGCTTTCCCACTTGTACTCATCCAGAGTTGCTAAAAAAGTAGACACATACTAGCAGGTTATTGTCTGTATATCCCCTTGAAAATGTAACACAAAAATGGCAAGGATCTGTCTTCTCTTCTTGATCCATACACATCTGTTTTGCAAAGGGGTTGAGGACTGAGTCAAATAACTTCACCATGAAGAGTCATGCCTGCTTCCAAACTTAGCTGAACTAGGGAGCTAAACGGTTGCTTTACATTTTAGTTTTTTGGGAGTTTTGTCTACTTGGTGATGGTGATAAGCTTCCAAAGAGGTTCACCCAAGTTCATGGTCTATAGAAGGACTTGAAATAAAGGCATTTCTTAGCAGTGTTATGACCTTGCCTCTTGAGTAACTCAGCCATAGCAGACTTTCATCTGTGGAACACTGAGGACCTTCCTTGAGGCTCTGATTTAAGTCATCTCCTGAGGGATACCTCCTAAGAGCACAGACTTGGTCAGGAGTACATGGCACTCATCCAGCTCTCCTGGACCCTGACATTGTGACTTACTGATAGTTATCAAGGTTATCAGTCAATTGAGCCATGCCTGGTACTTCGAAAAACTCTTTAATGTTAGTTCCTTCATTCTTGATGCTTCTTGTTTCTTGCTCTTATAAAATTGGGTTTTTTTTTTCCCCTTTTCAGTATGAACTACCTTTATTCAAGAGTATCTTGGGCTTTGATGTACTGCACCTTATAGTACCATCAAAAGGGTTTTGTAGAAAAATCTAAATCACCACTTCTCACAGTAGTTTGGCTTTACTGACTTCAAGGGTTCAGATGAAGCCTAGGGATTTCTCAGTGCCATCCTTCTTCCTCTGGGGAATACTGACAGTTATTCTGCAAGGAAGTCAAATAGATCAGTTTGCTTAAATGTTTTGTCTGGGATCTAAGATGCTCTGTGTCTATTTACTTCATTAACTTACCTTTATACTGTGAGAGTCCTAAAAAATTGAGTTTCTCTTTAAAGGGGTCCTGCAAAAACAATTAAAGTAATTATCGCTGTTTGTGTTAAGAGACCTGTTTTCCTTCCCTACATGGCCCAAATAAGAGCTTCCTGTGATCCGAGTTCCAGCCTGGCATGTTGCAGGATGGAGTTCTACTGCTTCAACCACAATTCCTTCTGTCCAACAACATACTCTAGTAAAAAGCATTTAATATCTTTTCTGATTTAATTAGTGATGCCTCCAAATGTCTTCTGATGAGTATCAACACCAAAGTTGTGGCTTCGCTGAATGCTGTCTCAATTTCTGCTGCCACTGAATGGGAAGACTATAAAGAATTTTAAAATAACTTGATACATTTAGTAATTATAGTGACAAATCTCAATTTTTCAAATGATGGATATGTGTCAGTCATCAGTACCCTCAGCAGTCAGTAGGTAATTAAGTATCTTCTCAGCTACAAAAATACATAGGTTTTCACTGTAATCCAAAAAGCTTTGAACAGTATTTATAGAAAATGGAAAGCAGAAAAGGATTGTAAAATTAAAAATACGTTTCTCTATTTATGTTTGGAAAAAAAAAAAACAAAACAAATGAAAGAACATATGGCTAATGTTTCAATCTCAATTGATTTGCCAATCAAATTGAACTGCTGTCTTTCTATTATCATTTTAAGATGTGTAATTTTGAAGTTCAGGAATCCAAAAGGATTCATTTTCTCCGTGTCTCTTTGAACAATATAAGTTTTATAGCAGACTAAACCAAATTACTTAAAACCAGAAAGGGTATTTCCTGTCTGCACCTTGCAGTTTTCGTGCTTGTATTAACTCTGTCTGCTCTTTTCCCTTTCTTTGTCAGCCTGCATCAGTCCTGAAGCAACATCCTTGGAAGGGTGTGCTGCTGGATCCAAAGTCTGGATGTGGCTGCAAGAGTCGTAAGCGTAATAACAGGCTATAGTTTCATTTTGATAGAGTGGCATACTCATCTGTTACCTATTGACAGAAATGCAACTTATTGCCTATTTCTGATGTAAAAAGATGTATTTAGTGGTTGAAACATGATAAAATTAAATCAGTTACAGATCTCCCTTTAGTTTCTGTTATGCAGATGGGATTATTCCTGTTGGTCTCACATTACTATCACAGAGCCTTTATAATATAAACATGAGAAAAGTAGTTTCAGTAGGTCTTGTAACAAACATTAATTAAACAAAAGCACACAAAAGTCTCAAATCTCTAGGTTATTTTAGATGCAAAGAATCATTCACAGATTCTATTTAAGAAAATGTTTAGGATCATGTTAAATCTGGGGAAAAATTTCTCACCTACACTCTCCTGCCTTACTGACAGTTTGGTTTTTTTTTTTTTCCCTCCCCCAGCATTCAACTCTAAAAATCATTCAATGCAGCTGGGGACCTTCCTGCAGCTCTGGCTGGAGTGCTGCTGATATACTCTCAGTTTCTGCAGTCTTTGAACTTCTGGTGGCCAACCCTGTTGCCTTTCCAGCCATGCTGGACAAACTTAAAATGGTTGGTTGGACATACTCAGACCAATTGCAGGAGCCCAGCTGATCAGCATGTTCCCAGCAAATTTGACATGTCTGAAAGATGCTGAGATTTTGGGGCAAATCTTTTTGGCTGTGTCTCTTTGGTTGCTGATGTTGTCTGGGCTGTGTATAGACATAGGCATCCTACACCTGGCACATGCAAAACTTTCAGTGCCCTTGCTGTAAAAAAAAAAGAGTAAGAACATGGCTATGGATGTCCCTTTGGCAATGATAATAAATGACTGAAAATAAAAGGTGGGAAAAGCTGGGGTTCACAGACTTTCCCCAGCACCTGGGATTCTGGAAGGGCAGAGTCTGGCACTGCAGGCAATGAGCTCATCACATAAAATGTTGTTTTCTCACCGCTTCAAGGTGAACTGGAGAGAATCTGGGAGGCTTAGCTGTTGACAATGAGATGTTTTCATGTGATTTTCCGTTTTGAGGAGTCTGGAAAGTCAGTCTGTCCTCAAATATCAGATGTCTCAGGCTCAACTGAGTATTTTTTAGGGGTTTTGCACAATCCAAACTCCAAGATTTACAGATCAATCAGGTATGAGAATCATGGCCACTTAAGTTTGAAGCTGGGCACTAAAAATGCAGTTATTTTTATGCAAGCAACTGAAAAAGCTCTCACAATTTTCAACATTATAGACTGCTATTATGATATATTTCTTCAGAAAATTAGTATGACACATACAAACAGCTTTTTGATTTCTCAGCACAGCCTTATCACACTGAACGGTCTTAAAACCACATTGCCTTTGTTTTAGTAGAAGTCACTACAGAAATTACTGTTAGGAAAAAACCTCTAACACAACAAAGCTTGCTGTTCAAACATCAATTCATTTAAAACTTATGACAAAGAACTAATGATTTATTCAATCAACTCTGCTTTTCTTTAGTTGTACTTAAAGTCAAAAGACTACACATGCTCACAGTAGCATAGCAAGTTGGGGTTACCTTCCTGTTCAAAACTGGGTCATATATCACCTGACTCACTTCTGAAATCTCAATAGAGGAAAACTGCATAAAACCTTACCAGAAGGAAACCATATCACAGATAAACCTATTCCTAGGACAGGTTTTGTCTTTTCACATGAGCCTGTGCCTCAGCAGCTGCAGGTGACATACCACCACCCTACAGTGGTACTCACTAGCCCGCTGCTTTTACAGCTGGTGCAGGCTGATTGTCATTGGGATTTTGCACCTGAGGCAAGTCTGACTTGGCCATGTAGCTTGTAAGCCCACAGAGGGGTTTAAGGGTGTTATATTTAAGAGAATCACTAAATTAAAATCCCACTGCTCAATTTGTAAAATCCCCTGTGCCAGCAGGTTTCTAATTTGTTCAGGCACTTTGGCAGAAAACATCTTCTGGAAGTAGCTGGCATGATTGAAGGAGGGTATCAGAGCAGACTGTAAAATGTCACCTGCTACAGCAGGGTGGTCTTTTTCATATTTAAAAATACATGAATGTGCCAGTGTGTCTCATTGCTATTCTGATATGTCCCTGTATTTGAGTTTCAGCTATGAAATGCAAATGATGACAACAATTTTCTGGTTATTTAAGTGCCAAAGGCCTCGCAGTGATATTTCTAATTGAGACCTGTGCGTGGTCTCAATGTGTGCCTGATTCTCTTTGTTGTCAGTGCTATGCACAGCGTATGTAATATTGCAAATGGCTTCATCCTGCACAAGGCTGAACCCTCTCACCTCTCAGTTTCTGCTGAGAGTGAAACATGGTCCTGCTGTGCCAGAAGAATTTAGATTATATTCTGTTGGACTAAACTTTATATTATTCTACTTTAGTTGCTTTTATTTTAAGTGCAGTGGTGTACTTATACAGCTATGCAGTCTTATTTAAAAAAGTAAAAGTAGGCTCCATTTAAGAGAATAAAAGCTTGGAATGCTGTCTTTGTTAATTAATTGAAGTTCGTTGTGAGGAATATTTAGGATTTAAATGTCCAAATATGAAGTGCTAATTTAAAGGATGTTTAAGTGACAGCCACATAGCACATAGTGTGTTGTTACAGATAAGGCATGAAGGTAGGATTTGGGCTATCTGGATGCCACTGCCTTTTCTTTTATACTGAATTACTGCATGGCTTGGGACCAATCTGATCCTCTCAGCATTTGTTTGTGTTGATCTTGACTGGGAATACCACTGTAATGAATGAAATACATAGTTCTTTGCAAGAATTGAAAACAGTATTATCATTCAAAGGACAAAACACAAATATCCAGGTTTCAGGGTAAATTGGAAATTCAGTGCTCCTCTAGCCACACCATCTGCTCAGGCCTACAGGCAGAGCAGACTGGTGTAGTATCCAGAGATAAAACAATTTGTAGCACAAGGGAATAAAAGTATCTCTGCAGTGGACAGATTAAGCTGCTTTTTTTTTTTTTGCATTCTAATCTGTTAATCATGCACAGGGCTTAAGTATAGCTCAAGGCAGAGCAGACCTTGAATGATTTAATTTTGTGCTATTTATTGAACTGGATTTAATTTGAAGATATGTTGTTACCCACTACTCAGCACTTTTTAAAAAAAATGAATGTCCATAATGAGATTTCTGCCATGAATCAGGGATTGTGTGTTTAAAATGGGTCATGGGGCTGGTCTTTCCAGGCTCCTGTGACAGCAGCTGCACTTAGAACAGTCATGCAGGTTAACCTTTGCAGGATTCACTTGAGGGGCAGATCTGGGGGCACTCCATTTAAAGCAGCACCTACGACCCTTGTTTTTTTCATTTTTCATTTGCTTAAAGCAACTGCAGTCAGCAGAGAAAGCAGAGAATGAAAATTAAAAGAGGGAGTAATGTTTGGAGGTGAGGGGATGGAGTAGGAAATCTGAACTAGGCCACTGAAGATGGAAGTGGTGGTTCTGCCATCCCAGGAGAGAGTCCACAGAAATCCCTGATGAGAAGGGCACAGGCCCCAATTTCAGAAGCTGCAGAGGGCTAGGATATGAGAATACATAAATGTGGTCTAGCATTTGTAATGCTTTTTTTGCCTAGCATTTGTAACTGCTGACAACATCACAAAAAATCTGAGAGGGAAAGAAACAACCAAACATTTAAATATGCTTTGGGATGAGATTGAAAACCAGCTAAATAATGGAGACTATTAAAGTGTGCTGAAAAGAAGTATCTATAAATTTAAAAAATTCTGCTTTTCTAGTTTCTGGGGGGCTGTGGGCTCCTCCTGCAATGCTTTTACCAGAAAAGCATTACTTGATGATTTTTTTCCACTGTCTGTTTGTGTGAGTGACTTTAGAGTTGAGTGCATCAAATACCAGAAAATTCACTGGCCAGGCCTGGAGATGCTGCACTTGTTCAAGGTAGAGTCAGACAGGAGGCATTGCAAGATCTGGGACAAAGTGATTTCAAAGTGATTGGTGTCCGCACCATGTCCTTGCTGATGTAGTGTGCAGGAGTCCATGTTTATGAGATTTACTCCTAGTTTGCATCGATCATGCTGTGACATCTGCCGCTGTTCCTTAACTCATCTCATACATGGGACTTGGAGGTGCTGACCAGCAGCAAAGCCTGTCTGCTCCTTCAGGACAGCGATTGTTGGCAGTTGTGAATGTGGCATGTTCCTTTGGGTAGGAACATGAGGAAATAATTCTGCGAGGAACGTAAAAACTAAGCAGGACTATACTCAAATATTAAATACACCTGTTAGATCATCTGCTTCCTTGCCACATAAGACAGTTTGCTTCATTTAGCACAGTAAAAGATACAGGTGTTACCTTTCATGATTACCTGATTTCAAACTGGATAGCAAAGTGAGGAATCAGATCCCTCGTGAACTGACCATATCAGGAAAGGAAGAAAGAGGTTGAGTATAAAATTGCCAATGACAACCTAATGCATTCCTTCTTCTCTATCTGTTTTGGAGTCAGACAAGGAGTAGTTTCAATAGTCACCAAGAATTCTGACATTTTGTTTTTTCCTTCTTCTCCTTCTCTCCTTAATTTTCTCTTTGTCATGATCCTGGCTTTCTTAACAAAATTCATTTGTCTAGTAAATGTACATTTTTGATATTGTCACTGTACACCCAAGTATTTTTCTTGGATTTACTCATAAAATCCTCAAGGCTGAAAGTGCTGAAAAGAGAAAGGGCACATAAAGTAATATAAACCTTTTCTTCTGAACAGCCATTAGTCCAATACAGCTGCCATGGAAGTCCAATTGTCCAAGTTACTTGCTATTACTTAGCAGTGTTTTGGACAAGTGAGAAAGGTTATTTCTGGTTGGATTTTTTTTGTTTGATTTTTTTTATTTGTTTGTTTTTTTTTGGTTTGGTTTTTCTTTCCCAAATTCATTAAAAGAATGGAGGAATTTTAAGGGATTTTTTGGGGTGGGAATTATGGCCATCACAAGTCAAGATGCTCCTGGAGGACCTAGACAATTTCATTAAAACAAACACCTAAAGAATACTGAAATCCAAATCCTAGGATGATTACAAAATGTATTACATTTCCTCTGTAATGCAATCAGCCTATGGGCAGTTGGATGCTGTATTTGACAGCAGTCGCAGAGGAGCATTTTCTTTTCCTCACATCTCCATATTTCTTCACACCCCACCAACCTACTTTAATCTCAGACTCATAAATGGCTTGGAGATGATTATACTTACTCCTCTGAGTTGATCTATTTCCAGAAACTAGTGGCAGAATGAGGCTTTCAGGAAAATAAGGTGATCTTTTCCAAGTTAGTTCCTTCTTTGGCCATCATAGTCTCCTCAGAAACATGCCATTTTTGTTGTTCCCTTTTCCTATGGCAGTTGCACATTTATTTCCTCCAGTCCAAGGCACTTTATATTCCTCAGGAGCTTGGACATCAGTTCAGCGTCCGTTTCTCTGGTTACAAAGGATAAAAAAAATATTATTTAGTAATTGATTAAGTTTCAGAATATAAAAAGTTGTTTATTCTGTTCCCAAGAGTCACAGTTTCAGTTGATCTCTTTTTAAAAATGGCTAATGGCACACAGATCAATATCTTAAGAAAATTAAGGCTGTCAGTAACAAGACAGACACTTCAGTGAGTCTTCTTTTGCTTTTATGATAATCACTTTATGAGCCTCTGCACACACTCTCTTGTCAAAGTTTGCATTTTTTCACCCAGATGAGTAAATTAAGGGATAATATGTCTGACCCCTCATGCCCATCCTGTTTTCACTTCAAATGCTGGGCAAGACTAGACTTACAGCTAATTTGAGTGACCTGAGGGGCAGTTGCCTTTGGCTGCTCCAATTTTACATGTTGGCACTTGGCCTAAGCTTCACAGAATGGTTGAGGCTGGAAGGAAACTCTGTAAATCTTCTGGTCCAACACCACTTAATCTTCTAACTTGTTTTTGTGCATCTATGTAGGAAGCATTTGCAGCTGAGCTGATTACCCTGTCTACCCTCCTCAGTCACTGGAGAGAAAGTGGCAATCTCAAGGTGCTGTTTGTTTGCACAAGTACCAAGTTTTGACTGCAGAGAGAGCCCTATGCCAAAGCAGATGTCTGCACTGGGAATGTCAAATTGCAGCAGATTTGTCCTCTCTCATCTTTGTATTTACCTTTTAAACTCTCCTGACACAGCTCTATGAACCCTTTGTGTTCAGCTTACTGCTGAACTAGAACATTTCACCCATGAAGACTGGGTTGAATCTGCATTGCCCTGTCTGAACTAGTTCACATTTTATAAATGTTTTGAAATTCCAGCTAAGTGATGATGGCAGACTTTGGCCATGCATCTTCAGATCTAGTGCTTTCTTACGAGGAGTCCTTAAAGAAATCAAAAAGGCATTTCCATACATGTCAGAGAGGACAAATATAGTCCAAGAAATCTCTTGGTGGGCAGAGTGGAAATGGGATACTATCACACTTTTGGTATGTCCATCCCTACTTACACTCAGGTGTACCTTCAGTAATTTACTTGCCTCTTTCAGCCAAGTCATTTTTTTCTGACTCATGAAAGACAGAGTCCAGTGCTTCTTCCTTCTTCACCACCCTTTAAAAAAGAGCAATCTGTTTCTATTTGTATTACCTTGAAATAACTTAATTTGCCAAATACACTGAGCAATATCCCCATCCCAGATGTAGCTTGTGCACTTAACCCAAGTAATTGCAGCCTTCTCTAAGAATCTGCTCTGTCTTTGCCAAAGAGAGAGCATATTTCCTGTTCATGTGAGGAAGTTTCCAGTATTTTTAACTAAAAGTGTCCTACTGGGTTCATACCCTTAGACTGGAGGAGGCAAAATCCTCTTCCTGCCCCCAGGCAGGCTCTCTCTGACTCCTGCCACACGCAGAGCAGATTGAGTATGAGGTGCATGTCTCGGCCTGTGCAGCGTGAGCTGGGCTCCTGCTGGTTTATGCCGGAGACCCACCTTCAGCAAAGCAAAGCACTCTCCGTGCTTTTTCCACTCTCTTCTGTAGTTGTAGTATCAATTTCCTTGTGTTTTGTATGCAATAATTAAATTTCAGCATTTGTTTAAATGACCAACTTGAACTTTTTTGATAAGAACTTCTTTCAAGTACCTGAATATTTGCCTGCCTTCAGGTATCAGATCATCATATTTCATGGTGTTGAGCTTCCTTATCTTAGTTCTAGGATTCTTAGAAGCTGCCCCAATTTATTGCCATCTGCTTTTTGGTCAACAACTTCATTGCACTGCTGACTGATTTTCTTGCTCTTTGTTACAGTTTTTCAATTTTCATCTCTTCCTCCTTTTTTTTTTTTTTTTGCATTGACATTTCATGTTTTATCTAGCCAGTATTAAGCTGGCCTCTCTCCTAGTTTGACTTGCTTAGAAGGCATCTCTTCTTTTATAGCTTCTCCTTGCACAACTTCCTTCCAGAAGGTAGCAGGAGAGTCTAATTTAAGCATGTGTGGCTTAATGCCTAGGTGCAATTTAGTGGATATTTGTTATATTGCTCTCCTTTGAAGTCAGGCCACCTGAACTATTGCCAGCTTCTGCTGAAAGTATTTACCAAGCCAGGTGACAGCTGCCAGATGACCGGATGAAAAGCAAAATAAATTAAGAAACTAGAAAGTAGATACAGAAAACAAAAATAAACAAAGCAACCCCAAACTTTATTGGCTATCTGTGTTTAAGGAGATTCCCAAGGTCCTCTTTTTGTTTTGTTCAACCAGGAGCTGCCAGGACATGTCTGCAGCTGGCTGGAGGCAGGAGCTGATTACTTTGACAAGCTGTGTGCTCTGGCACTATCCCCTGAGCTACAACCTGCTGTTTACAGCAAAGCTTTTCCAATGAATTTTTTTGGCACACTGGTGATTCAGCTGAATATAAACACACTTCTGGAGACATCCTGTATCCCACGGTCATGACACTTCAGTTCTAAACACAGTCGTAATTTATGGCTGCCCAATTTGTGAAACACTATCTCAGATAGCATTAGCTTGTGATCTGCCACTGTGCTTTGGAGAGTCCAGGCTGGCCACCTGGCCTGCCCTCTGTTAGTATCAACTTACCAATAGATGGGTCAATTACCTTGTGCAATTACCTTGTACCTCTTCTGACAAAGAGGCTAACCAGGACCTGAATTTATGAGAATCTAAGCACATAATATTTCTATATTGCAGGCCTCAACAGCTACTTATTTTACGATGGTTTCAATGAGAACAAGAAACACAGCTTGTAACTAGCTTTAGACAGTGAGTAATTACTATAAGTTGGGGATTGTTACCACTACAGCTTGCACCGTCCCTTTTTTGCTAACAGGAAGATGACAAGTTTGAAGGGGCTTGTGAATTTGAAAGTGATAAAATGAGGTGCTCTTCCTTAAAAGGATTAGAGTTCCATTTTAGTGTTATAAAGAAGAACTAAGTCCAATTAAATTACCCAGGTGTGCCAGCCTCAGAAGAAAATTCATGTATTTACAACCAGGCAGGGCAGGAATGACTTGTCTTCAGACAAGTTAAGTACTTGTGGGACCTATAGGAATACAAATTACTAAAGTATACATAATTATAAGAACAACCTACAACATACTCTGGAACCCACAACCTTTTTACAGCTTTTCTGCTGTTTGTGGCAGTGAAAAATATGTTTCAAAATTGTTAGGATATATCACGACAAATGATGGCAGCTCCAGACAGTTTAAAACCTTTCTCTGAAACCTTGCAGAACTAAACATTTGCTCCCCCAAAGCCCTTAATTCTCAGAACTTCTCCACCCATAAGCATGCTAAGATTATGAGGATTTTTATTATATAAAAAATAATCACAGCTAGGAACTTGCACAAAAAATAGAAGGAAAAAAATAGAGAATAACTTTGACAGAAGCTCATCCATATCTAACTCCTTTCTGTGTTTTCCAGATGGCATCCATATTATCACTTGTTATGGAAGTCATATTGATGATGTCCTAAATCTGTCTTTCAATTGTCTTGCTGTGCTTGATGCTGATGTGGGCTTGTCCTAGTTAAAATTCTTGATATTGTAAGAAGAGTATTCTCTGAGGATTTCCTCGGATCATTTACTTTGGAATAAATCAGTCTTTCTTAATAGACACCCTAGTGGTTTTCCGTTCCGTGTCCCCTCACCGAAAAAGTATGAAGTCTGCACTGAAAGCATCTATTTCTGAGAGAGACATTCTTAATTTATGAAGGTGATTTGTTGCTTAGACAGTAATTTCTCATTGCCTATCTAGATAAGTGACTACTTTTTTCTTGCTGTTCCTGTAATACTATGCATTCAGGTGTTCTGGAATGCATCTAGCATATATTTTGATTTCTTTTCTTGAAGAACAAATTTTTTATTTGCATTGAGTAATATTTTTGACAGATCAGGGCATTCACAATAATTAAGATAATCCAAAGAAGTCCATCTGCTTACTACAGTCACCCTCTTCATGGCTAGCAGTGTGGAAACAATACTGCAGTTAGGGTGAGGTGCATCACACTCCTAATTCTGGAAAAGTTAGCACTGGCAGGTGCCACGCTCTGTGAGTGCAGCCTGTGCCCAAGCTAGTAAGGCCTACTAGCACCCAAACTGCCACACAGAGCTCACTACTTTAGGCAGTATGGAGACAGTCCGTAAGTGGAAGGGCATCACGGAATCGTGCATGTCATCTCTACAAAGAAGCACTTCAGTGTTGTATTTCTGGGCTCCTTACAGCACTGTGCTCCTCAGTGCAGCTGGAGTGTGTTCTAGACACATCTGGGTGAGTTATGTGTAGAAACCTATTTGAACCTGATGGGTTCCTGTCATTCACTTGAGGTCAGAGTCATGGAAAAGTGTCTGCATTGTCTCTGGACTCGGATTCCCAGAGCAGTGTAGCTACATTCCTGTCTGGTACCCAAGCTGGTAAGACATGCATGAAACCAACCTGTACATCCCTGCACCTGCAGAACTCTTCTGTGTCAGACAGTAGAAAGGGGCAAGCACACTGTGGACCTTCCAGCCACTCCTGGTAGCCTGCTTAGTGGCTTTGTACAGAGCTCAGGACATTTTTAAGAAACTGCTTGTCTCTTCACTTGTTTTGCTTTCATGAAGCTTGCTTCAGTCTTCTTTCTTCTGCTGCTTCCTGCTAAGCAGTTTTGCTCTTGCTGTTATTCTCCCAGCTTTATCAGTAGTTCTCTCATGTTTTTACATATTTTCATTTTCACAGCTGCTGTTATGAAACTGAAGCAGCTCTTCAGATGCTGAAACACTGAGTATTTCTGTCTTTTATGCTGAAACATTGAGTATTTTTTTCTTTTACTGGTGGGCTACTAAAAAGGTGTCTATTGCTCCTCTCCATTTCAGTGAGTTTCCACCAACATGCCAGTGTTATGACTACGTTTGCCAGCCAATGGTGCACGTACATTTGCCAGTAATTGTTAGATTTTCCTCAAGTGTCTTTTTGCAGCACACTCTGGAGAGTTTCAAGGCATCTTATGTATCTGTAAGTAGAACTCCATGAACCAACAGTGTATTCACACAGCAACATCCGACTTAATCATTCACCATTTTTATTAGACTCACAGCCAGTCCAAACATGCCCAAGAGTTTAACATCATTGTTATTTTGCATTAAAATTGTTACCTAGGCACTATATGTCATCTCTAAAGACTGCAAGGAACACATGCTGTAGCAAGCTATAACAAGAACCTTCACCTTTACTATTTTTAAAATAGGTTTTCAATATTGTATGTTTGCTTTTTATTTTCCTGGTGTAGAAATAAACTCTAGTAGTTCTTAAACTGCGTGGTTCTCCCTGCATCCATTCTGCTTCTGTTTCCAACAGCACTGAGACAGCACTGCCAGATTTCTGTCACTAAAATTCTGGAAGTTGATGACAGTGATTTTTGATGTATAATTTGCTCAAACTGGGCCACCTGCTAATAGTAATTTTAAGGATATTAAAAGTTCTCTATTTTACCAGAATATTTGTCAGTTTCTCTCATTAATTTCACACTATTCAATTAAATTTTCATTACTGGTATTATCTACAGGACTTTTCAGGGCCTTGTTTTCTTCTGTGGTTTGCACAAGGCCATTGCATTCTCCAGATTAAGCTGACCTCTTGCTGAGGCCAGCTTGGCTCCCAATAGTTTTTTCCTCAGTGAGACTTGTTTTATGCAATGGAACATCCTCTGAGCATAGAGGTGATTGGGTAGAGATGAAAATATAATGCTCTCTAGCCACAGAGCTACCTGGGGTTTATCTCTTGAGAATGATGTGCTAAAAAACATGATTATCATTTCTCAAATCCTCTCTCTTGATTGTGTCTTTTTTGGGAATGCTGTAAGAGGTCATGGTGGGCAAATTCTGGTCTCATAACCCTCATGTGAAAATGTTTAAGTAACATTCCTCCCCTGCTGCTCCCCAAACGATATCCTTTATATACTTTATGTATCTCATAGATCAGCTGGATTGTGCTGAGTTTAGCTGGGACAGAGCCTGAATTTGCTTCAGAGCAGCCAGTTTGGGGCTGTGTTTTGGATTTGTACAGGAAACAGTGCTGATTACTCAGGGATGTTTTCATTATCTCTCAGCAGTGCTTACACAGGCCTTTTCTGCCTCTCACCCTACCCCACGAGTGAGGAGTATGAGGGTGCAAAAGGAGTTGGGAGGGGACACCAGGACAGCTGACCCTAACTGACCACAGGGATATCCCATATCATATGGAGTCATGCTTAGCATATAAAGCTGGAGGAAGAAGAAGAGGAGGTTGTTTGGAGTGATGGTGCTTGTCATCCCAAGTCACTGTGATGTATGATGGAGCCCAGTTTCCTGGAGATGGCTGAACACCTGCTTGATGATGGGAAGCAGTGAATTAATTCTTTGTATTACTTTGCTTGTGTGCATGGCTTTTGCTTTCCCTAATACGCTGTGTTCATCCCAACCCACGCGTTTTCTCACTTTTACACTTCCAATTCTCTCCCCCATCCCACCAGGGGAAAGTGAGCAAGCAGCTAAGTGGGGCTTAGCTGCTGGGTAGAGTTAAACCACGACATAGATGAAGATTCCTAGTTCCCTGATCATCTAGAGAAAAGGACTAGTAAAACCTTCATAATTTGTAGAGTTTATCCTAGTTTAGCATCTCCAGAGGGATGTATTTGCTAAATTCAGCAAAATGCAAAAGCCAGCTGTATTGTACGGCATAAAGCAAATGCTAATTAGTCTGTAAAACTGCAGTTATGATCTAATGCAAATACTGCTTTTTCTGTAGTGATGTGCTACCTGCACAAGTTGTGTAACTAAACTGCATGCAGGCATCAATTTCATCCCCACTCAGGCAAAAGGTTTGTGCGATATGTAAGCGTGGGATTTGATGCAGATTATTTGATTTTAAAAGGAAAACTCAAGAAGGATCTTAGTCTTCAGTGCTGTTCTTTGTACCAAAAAGGAAGCTCAGAATTCTGCTTTCTTGAACATACAGAGAATCAGAAAAATTGACAATTTTTGTCATCAAGCTCCTTCTCGCCAAGCACCTCACAAATAGCTCTTCTCAGGGTTGTATGGTTAAGTCTGTTTAGACTGTTCTGAGGTCTGCCTACCTCTTTCATCACCTGGACTATCTCATCCTTCCAAATGTCACTGGACCAAAACAGTTCTTAGATGTCCATGGTAATTCCTGAGAAACTTCTGAGCATCTGTAATTTTTCTTCCTTTTAGGCAGAGATATTTACCAGGGGTAGAAAGCTACCTTAGTCTCTGCTGCCAGCACAGGTAAAGGAACTTGCGGTTTTCATGCAATTATCTCAAATGAAAAATGAAGGATTCTTCCAAATATTTCAACTTGTTTTCCAAAATCACTGAATATGCTGAGCTGGAAGGGATCCACAAGGACCATCAAGTCCAACTCCTGGCCCTGCACAGCACCATCCCCAAGAATCACACCATGTGCCTGAGAATGTTGTTCAAATGCTCCTTGAACTATTGTCAGGCTGGTGCTGTGACCACATCCCTGGGGAGCTGTTCCAGTGCCCAACCACCCTCTGGGTGAAGAACGTTTCTTCTAATATTCAGCCTAAACTTCCCCTGACACAGTTTCAGGCCATTCCCTTGGGTCCTGTCACTGGGCACTTGTAATCATACTAAATTACCAGGTTTCCAACAAGTTAGCCTATTATATACCAATTATGTCACTTGCTCTATGTTCATTAGAAATTTGCAGCTCAAGGACAAGCTAAATTAATTTTTTGTACTTCATTTTTTCTTGAATGTCATCCGTACACTGTTTTGTCTACTTCACAGTGCAGCTGACAAAACCAAGCAACCATACCACTACACAAGTTGTATCATTTCTGAAAATAGGAAAAGAATAACAACACACTTCCAGAATGATCTGTCATGGGTGAAAACTTAAGCCAGTGCACTTAAAATGAAGGGGAAAATCAAGACAGTTCTAGAAGAGCAATATATTTTCAGTTGGAAAGGCTACAATGAAAGAAGAAAGCATCTACTCTTTTTCTGGTTTTGGAAAAGAATAAAGTAGTGTCTGGTAAAACTGTCTAGAGGAGTTAAATGGGTGGGGAAAATGAAGAAATCAGAATCAGAATATAAATAGCTGTGACAAACTCCACAAACTGAAACGCTACCATTTGTGGAGGTCAAGCTCACTTCCCACAAGGGTTTAAAAGAATGGTTCCTCAGCCTAATTTACAAACAGGTAAGAAGACCTGGGACCAGGGCAACTCCACTCGCCTTTTGCAATTATATTACTGAAGGAAAATGTACTAGATCAAATTTAAAAGTCAGAGCAAAGCATCATCATTTCGGCAAAGAGGAGAAGATCCAGTTTCACTAAGCTACAGCCTGACAGCTGAAGTGTAACTATGCAGTAACACAAGAGATCATAGAATATCCTGAGTTGGAAGGCACCCACAAGGACCATCAAAATCCAACTCTTGGCCCTGCACAGGACAGTCCAGGAAGCACATCATGTATCTGAGAGCATTGTCCAAACAGTTCTTGAACTCTGGCAGATATTTCAATATTCTAACAATCTGCTGTTCAGGGGGAGATAGTGATAGTTGGGATACAACATGATTTCTGTGTCCTGTGACTGGGTCTTCCGTGACACCAAACACAAGGTATTACAGCTACACTACTGCCCCGACGGGATGGATCACATAAACCTAAGCTGAACCTTATACCAAATCTTTATCAGTCTTGCACAAAAATGTTTTGGATTTACAATTAATGATACTCTAAACTAAGGCCCTGAAATGTCTATTTACACATACATCCAACTAACAGGAAGTGCAAACCATTATAAAATGCAGACATAGCATCAGTCTCAGCATTTTTTAAAATCTGCCCTACATTCAGTTGAGAAACTCCATCAGATGAAGAATTGAGAGTAAGAAGCTATAGTCCTCTTCAAAGGTGCTGTAGTAGAAAGTTATCAGATTCCTTCCTTCCTGTTAAGGATAAAGATCAGGTACACCATCTTCCTGTTGCTTTTCAGAGGCAATTTTGTATGAGTTCTGGTGTAAACCATGAGCCAATAGCCTCCTCTAGTATTCAGTCACCTGGACTGATTTTTGCATGAACATAAAAAGGCACCTCAGCATATCAGTCTTGTATATCCTAAAGATGGTGTTAAAATGAAGTAAAGCCACAAGAGTGTTCTGTAACCCTCCTAGCTAATTATTAAGTAACTGTTTCTATAGATTCACTGAAAAATTACACCCCCATCCATAAAATCTTAAGTATTTCTTCAGATACAGTGTTTTAAATATACTGTCCATCTGTTCTGTGGAATTCACCCAAAGCTTTGTTGGTAACAGAAGTGACCAGGAACAGTGATGGGAGCTCTGATTGTCTCATGCATGGAGCATGAACTCCTGTGGCTGGCTTGTCGAATGGTCCCCTGCAACCTGATGTGTTTCAACTCATGCATTCCTTCACCTACCTTAGAATCCTGCTTAACCAATTGGCTCGTAAGTTGGGATTGAAAAGCAGAGGAGAGGTTGACTGCTCAGAGCAGTTTCTCTAAAGGACACACAGTCCACCAAAAGATTTGCATTGTAATTCCTCCTCCAACATGTGACTAGACACAGGTGACATATTGTAATATGACATTACAAAAAGGGACACATCTCCCAAATATGATCTAGTCCTATGAGATTGAAATACTTCTAATTCATAGCAGTGTGACGTGGAAGGACAGTTGGGTGGGAAGAGAGAGCTACCACATGAAAATAAAGGAATAATAAAGTAAACTATTAAGCTTCCTACTATTAAATCTTTCTTAAAAACCCAGTTTAAATCTACTTTCAGAGCAGGCCTTCATGCCTTCTTCCTGCCCAGTGCTCCCTCTCCCACCTGAAATCAAATACCAAGCCTTGCTACTGTAAACTGGTAAAACAAAAATAGAAATGAGGCTTGTGATGAGAGAAAAAAGGAGAAGATTTGTAGCATTAAAGCCTTTTACGACTGAGGCAGCACAGATGTTATACATTTGCCCCAGCCCTTGTATCCTGTTTTGAAAACCAGCAACAGATTTCTGATTCACCAATCACAAAGGGTGTATTTTCATTGCCTGAGGCTTTCCACTGCCTGGGAGTGTGGTTCTTCTCTCACTTTTTGACATTTCCAAATGAATGGATCAGTGAATTGATCAGGGTTAAAACTCCCAGCAAAACAGAAACAAGACTGTTTTTAACTTATTCCCTTATTCATTTCACTATGCTGCTCCACAGACAGCACAGCTGAGGGTGTGGTGTGAGGGGAAATGGACTTGTATGAGGAAGTTGGGAAGCAGGAAATCTTTCAGACAACGCTGTCATTAAAGCCCATGTTTCATGATACTCAGCTTGTCTTGAGGCAGCTGTTAAGATTTGGAATCCTTCTCACTGTGAAAACATCACTATTTCTTTTGTGATAGGGTGCTGAAATAGGTGGCTGCTACACTCCTCTCACCACTAAGGGCACAGGTGACACACACATGGTCTTGTTGTGCTGCAAAGCCTGGAACTTCACCTCTGTGCAGTGATTGCAGGGGTAGCACAGGTATGCTTGAATACATAGGAGTTAAGTGATCACCACAGTTACATTGTATAAAAAACACTAGAAGTCTTAGAATATAAAAATTTTGTTTAAAAGCCAATCACAGTATCCTAATTATTAATTACTACTGGTCCGACCATTGGAGTGTCTATCAACTGTGAAGACCATATCTTAACATGTAGGACAACAAATTATGGCTCAAAACATTGTTTGGCTACATCAACTAAAGGGTAAAAAAAAAAGACTGCTGCTAATCTAAAGTAGAAAACACGGGCAACGTCAAGAGGAGATTGAGGAACCAGTAAAGTTTGAGAGACTTTTCCTTTGAATGTTCATTAAGTTAAGGCTTTATAAGAAAGGCCCTGGAGCAGAGAACCTCTGAGCTCATGTTCATGCTGAGCATCCTGCCTGCAGGTGCACTGAGGCTACCATTTCCTTGCCGTTCTGCATCTCAACCCAAAGGTAGGATGTAGCCTACCCAGATAAAAAAATGCTAGTGTTTCTTAATACACCATAACTTATAAGAATTTGGGTGTTATTTTTTACTAGCCACTACATTTTTATATATTTCTTCACATTATGAGAGTACATTAAACATATTTTAACTTTATTAGGGCATTTCTGAGGCCTTCTTCTTCCTACCACTCCTCCTGATCCACTACTGGCTGCTCCTTTCACTGTGCCAGTATATTTCTTAATGGAGAAGAGGAATAAAAAATTTTGGCGAGGTGGATTACAACCCAATAATTATTGATTAGATCAAGCAGGACAAAGCCCAACAGTGAAGGATAGAACAACTGCAGCAACGCAGGGATTGCTACAGGAATTGGCCAATAATACCATTTCCCACTGATTTGGCTAGTTTCTTTCCGGAAGGAATCTCACAGCCAGGCTGTTGTCCTTGCAGTCCTATGAAACCACATGAACAGACAAAAGCATTTTAAGCTGCTCAGCGAAGGTTTGACATGGAACTGGGACAAACTGGTTTCCCACTGCACTCCGATGTGCCTGCTCAGGATGTGTGTACAGAATATCCATCAATAGTGGTTTCTCCAGCTGCGCAAAAGCAGGGATTCAGTCAGGGAGGATCACACGGGCTCTTATTTGAGTGAGTAATCATCCTATAAACAGTATAGCCTTAATCTGCACCAGGGGAAGTTTATGTTGGACCTGAAGAAGAATTTTTTCACAAGAAAGGGTGATTAGATATTGAAATGGGCAGCTCAGGGAGGCGGCGGAGTCACCGTCCTGGAGGCATTTGAGGAAACGCTGGACGTGGCATATAGCGCCATGGGCTATGGACATGGTAGTGTTGGGTCATAGCTTGGACTCGCTGATCTCGCAAGCTTCTTCCAACCTAAGTCATTCTGTAATCAATCACTAACTGCCAGTTACTGATCCCGGGTGATTATGGGCATATTTCGGAAGACAAGTGTAATTCCTGCGGCAAGCGGATGCCGAAGCAGTGGATCTGGATCGGCGGCGCCGCTCCAGGCGAGGGAGGGCCCCTCCCCTTCCCGCCGGCTCCCTCACGCCCCTGACCGCCCCCGCGCCAGGAGGCGCCGAGCGCCCGCCCCTCCGCCGCTCTCAGCGTGGCCGCCACGCGCATGCGCCGCGCGGGGAAGCCTCGCGAGAGGAGGGGGCGGGAGGCGGCGGTGGCTGCGTGCGGCGGCGGCGGCGCCGCCCCTGTGTCCGCCCGCCCGCCCCACTGCCGGGCCATGGCGGCGCCGCCGGCCTCGCCCGGCCCCCGCGGCCGCTTTGAGCAGGAGCAGGACCGCGCCGTCCGCGCCCTGGTGCGCTCCGTGACCGGCGTGCCCGAGGAGGAGCTGGGCGGAGAGCGCTTCCAGGCGGCGCTCAATTTTGCCTGGTCCAACTTCAGGTCAGCGGGAGCATGGAGGGTCCCGGTGCCTGCCGCGGGGGTGTGGGACGGGGCCGCGTCCCGCCGCGCCCTCCGTGCGCCGTGTCCGGGGAAGCGCCGGGGGCCGTGTACGAGTCTGTGCCACAGGGTCAGTGACTGCTACTCCGTCACGTTTGAATCTTGGTGCTTTTGGGGTTTTCTCCTGCTCAGTAAAAAGGTGCTTTTCAGCGTGTTCATTTAGCCGCCCGAAACTTTGTTGGAGGGAGATACATTATGGTCGTGTGTAAAGAGCAAGTGAGAAGGACTCTGCCAAATTGAGATAAACCTTCTGGCCAAGAATGCTGTGCTGCTTGTGTGAAAGGTTATCAGTCTGCAGGATGAGAACGTGTTTGGTGTCATTTGGGCTTGTCAGAAACATGGTCTTTATTAATTTGTAATATATCGTATCTGTAGGCCTTTAATTCTATTATACTGCCACCTAAAATGCCCTTACTCAAGTTTTACACGCATTTTTCAGTTATCACAGTTATTGTTCCAGTGTATTCTGCCTGCTTGAGTTGGACTCGATGATCCTTGTGGGTCCTTTCCAACTCAGGATATTCTGTGAAAGCTGTGAAACTCTTAGGTGAGGTATTTCCAATTACCCGTACTGTCACTAACTGCTGCCTCTGAAATCTTCTGCAGAAGTTGATAGAGCTAGTGCCTAATCCATATTAAAAAAAAAAAAAAAATCAATGCTGCTTTACATTTTCATGCTGATTAAATACATTTTTGGGGGAGCAGTAGCATAACTGCATTGCATCTGTGTGAATCCTAACTACTCAAATAAAGACTCAAATAAAATTATTTTAATATGCAAATCTCAACCTCAGTTTTGGTCACCCATTGCTTGTGTAGCTGTGTGCTCTTTTGGATCGCGGAATTGTTGGGATTTTGTTTGGTTTTTTTTACATGTCAGGAAAACAGAGGAGATGATGCAGAGTAAACAAGAAACTTTTGGCGGGGAGGTTTGGGAAAGAGGAAGGGTGTTTTCATACCAGGATTGTTGCCCAAGGAATGTGCATGGAACATCAGCCCGAGACTATCTAGTATTAAATTTGCAAACAGTGAAACCTTATGTTGTAGCAGAAACTCTTTAGTTTCAAGTTTGTGGAACTTGTGATTTGTATTGTTAGATTTGATGATATTTCTGTGCTGTAGTTGTTGGATCCATCTATTTATTTTCATGCAGCACTGTAGTCCTCTTCTATTCATGATGTTCCCAACTTGCCTAAAAAAATTGATTTTTTTTTTGAATTTGTGTTAGTCATTAATTAAAGCTTTAAGTAATAGACTAAAGAATTTTCACTAATAACTTCCCTGCAGCTTAATTTTTCTTTTCAGTACAGATTCTTGGATTGATTTTTTATTGTCTTTTCAGTGTGATCTAAATCTTCCAGTTCTTGTACTTACCACTATTTTGAATAAATTATTTCCTATGTAAGCTAATGGGCTATAATAAATTAGATAAGTTGTATTTTCTTAAACCGAAATGCCTATTTAGACATAGACCTATGCAGTCAGTGCTATATTTGATCGTGCTCTTATTCCTAATCCTTATACACAGCTGAAGTCAGACCAATGTGTCTGTAGTTAGCAAAGTTGGTTTTTTTTTTTCTTTTCTTTAATATCGGCCTGTCTTCATTCTCTGGTGCTACTTACTAAAAATCCTTGCTACCTGCCTTACAGTTTCACTTTATAGTTCATTACTTTGGCACTGAGGTGATTTCATACTGTCTTTTGAATTTCAGTCTATTAAGCTTAACTGTTGCTCCTGATTCAGACTCAGCAGTTTTCATTTCTGTCTGTGGTCATGAAAATTTTACCACTTTCTGTCACCTGTTGCTGAAAACATTAATTTGGTTTTGAGGACCTGCTTATAGAGTGTATTGACCTTGTGCTCAGTGTTGTTACATCTTATTTCCTGTTTTCTAATCTCTGTATCTGAAGAACCTATTCATAGCCTAATTTAGTCTCCAAAGTCCATCTTACCTTTCACGAGTTCTTGTTTTGTCCCTATACATATAGATAGACCTTTGTTGGTATATCTGTCTTTATTTTTGATTAAGCTCTCTTTTCTCTTAGACACTCTCCCCTATCCTATATAAAAAGGAGCTTCTTTTGGGTTTAGAGGCCTTCCCATGTGGGTGTTTGTTTTGCCTGTGCCTGTGAAGCAGGTCCCGGATAATTTTGTGCATTTGACACCAGTGCCTTTGACAGCACAGTTCTTGATCTCCTTGCTCTAGCTGACTTAGCAGACAGCATACTTTAATTGCTTAGTTTGCTGGTTCAGTAGTAATTTTCCATTCAGCTTAGAGTGCTGGTTAGATGTAACCTGCATTCAATTTTTCTGTCTTTCAGGCCAATTATATTTAATCCTTCTTGACCTAAGAGACAAATTGAATTTTGTTGATGCTTAATGCTGTTGCTGAATTAAATGTGCATTATTAAACTAGTAATGTTGTCCTCATATATGTAAATCAGCTTTATTTTCTTCCTTAGTTAAGGTTCCTTTTAAACATATTCTAATGCAGATTTCTTATGCAGATTTCACCGCTTTCTTGATGTGAACAGCCATAAAGTAGAGAGAACAATAGAAGGGTAAGTTTTATGTCTAGATATTAATAATGCATTGGTTATAGATATATATTTTTAAAAAGCATTCTTGATACTATTTATGTTATTAGAATACATGAAAAATTGGTAATTCATTCTGACCTTGGAAAAGCTGCAAGCTGGAAAAGACTAACAGAAAAATTTCTGAACTTGCCACTCCCAAGTACTGAAGAAACAAAGGTATGTATGTTTTTTCCATCCCTTTTGCATTTACACTGACAGTGGGGGCTTCAATTGTAATGTTGTGTTGGAAATTTCAGGTGACTTAGTAGTAAGCTTTGGAATTGCTGTTCAGGTCATGTGTTTCCAGAAATGAAAATGCATTTATTGTCTTCTCAGGGTTTCAGCACATGGAGTTTCATGACTTAAAGTACACGATCTCAGTGCAGAACGCGTGTTGTAGGGTCAGCATTGTACAAATGTTGTAGCTAGAGTCTAGGTGAATCTAGATTCCTGTCTGTTCTAAAACAACAATGAACTGAGCATTTCTTATTCTTTGCATATTTTTTTTTACCTTAAGTAATCTATCTGGATGGTTTGGTTTTAGGGTTTCCAGCTGTAATGCTCCTGTTCTGTAGCTTCCTTATTGAGACTATGGGTGTGTTTCACCATTGATACATTTTGTATCAAATCAGTTTAGGATACGGAATGGATGAATATGGCAACAGTTGTCTCACTTAGGTTTTTTCCAGTGTGGCAATGTAATAATGAATTGGATCTTCAAAAGTTCCTGCTGTTGGGAGATTTAAGCTTGTGTTTTAAGAGATGGTGCTCCATATAATGGTGTTCTTTAATAGAGCTGCATGTTCTGAGTTGCAGTCTGACTTCACGTCTCGTTGAACTGACATTTGCCTTTCTTTACATATTCTAGGTTCCTTTTAATCTGTGGGGAAAACCCAGGAGCCCTTAATAGTTTACAAATATCTTCAGTTACTATACTGTAGTCTCTTAGTTTTTTGAAAATGTACCTTTAGTAGCACTTGTTTTGAGACTCGAATGATACTAAAACCAACCAAAACAAACACCCAAGCAAGCGCTTAATACTTGAATGTTGCAAGTGTCCTAAGATTTTAATTTCCTTTTCTTTTTAAAAATGCAACTGGGGTGTGGCTGGAAGTAGATTAATCTCATATTTGGGAAGTTAAATGGCATTTAGTTCTTAGCAGTGACACATAACTGGGAAGATTAAATATTTATCAGTTTCTATGACTGGTAATTGAAACACCAGCTCACACATGTGATTCTGTCAATGACTTACTGGTTTTCTTTGACAAACTCTGGTAAAATCAGTAATGTTCAGTAGGAACATGTTATAATCCTTGTATAGCTGGTGAGTATCATGCTGCTTTATCAGAAATTTGAGTTATTTTTTTCTAAAATGCAAGAGGAACTAATTCCGAAACAGCTATGTAAGTATGTTTATGAATGTATGAAAGTGTATAAGGATTTAGATAGCAGAATCTCCATGAGTCTAGATGTGAAATGGTTGGCTGAAGATCTTTGTAAAGTTACAATGAGGCCAAAGAAAAATCTTTTTATAGTAAGAAATGGCTGTACATTGGTAAACAGATTTTCGGGAATAGACAATAATACAAATCTCTGGACCATACCAGTGCTGGCACAGTATTCTTACCTGATTGAAGGCCTCTGTTTCATGACTGCAATATTGGAGTTAAAGATTCATCATTAACTATTTTTGTAGATTTTCAGATGTGAGAAGATAATGTGAACATGATATTAAAATGTAGTGATTTTAGCTAACTATTTTAGCCTCTGTTTGAAATAACTGGCCATGTGAAAAGGGAACCCAAGACTTGGTTTCCTGCAGGCCCACTACCTGTGTCCTTCTAGTTGGTCCACATTTATGTGGCTGTCCATTATCTCTTGTCCTGAGGTGACTTCTTACTTTCACAGTGCTTGGATCTTTTCCATGTTCTCTGATTATCAGCTCAGTAAGAGACAGCATATGCTGTGGCTGCTTTTGAAGGATTTGTATATTGATTGGCTAATTAATAGGCAGAAGAAAATGGATAGCATTCAATATCATGTTGCAGATGTTATTTTTGTAATTCAGGGCTGGGGAATGGGAACTAATGGGGAGTATTCCTGCAGATAATCGGTTGACTTTGTTACTAAGCAAAATCTTCTAGACCACTTACAGACTTGCTTTTTTTCTAATGTGTTTTAAAGACGGATACACACTATTCCATACTGTCTCTTCTGTTGTGTTTGTCTGATTCTCCATCCAACACCACCTATGTGGAAAAACCAAGAGTCAAAGAAGTGGGTAAGTTTCCAAGATTTTTGTATGGCTCATGAAAGATATAATCCGCAGTGCAATCTGATAAGAAGGACATTTTTCCTCTTCATTTTGTTATCTCTTTCACATTGCTTTCTTGGTTCTTTTTATAATTTATACATTTAAAATAGCTTGCAAGTCTTTCCTACCCCCGTTTATGTTGCATCACCTAATTAAGTTTTCCAGCCAACCTTGGGAACTCTCTTTGACTTGTACCGCTATCACAAATGAATGTTCTCTACCTGTTCAGCAGTGCTTACATGCTCAAAGACAGACAGTGGATTTCTGTCCTGAGTCTCTGTCTTGCACCTCAATATTAGATCTCTTGAAACAGTTTTGGTGATGTAAATTCCTATGTTTCCTACATAATCAAGGAAAGGGAGATATATTGGAAGGTTTCCAGAGGGAGATCCCAGCTGCCTGCTTTCTAAAGTAGGACTTTTTCACTCAGTGCCTGAAAATGAGGCTTGTGCTTAAGTTTGAGTGGATACCATCCCCCATTTGTTTACAGTGTTGTATCATAGACTGAAAGAAGAATATTTCAGACTAACCTAAAGAAAATCTTGCATCTTAAGATTCCTTTTTGAATGATCTCTGCACATTCCCTCGGCGGTGTTTTGAATGCACTTTCAGCCCATTCCAGGAATGTGAATATGAAGAGGTTATCTCAAACAACACTAATTACAGTTGAGTAAGCTTCACGTTTAAGATATCATATGTTGTAAGTGTGATTGTTACTTTAAAAGTATGGCACATCACATCATGATGTGTGGTGTCTTTTTTGGAGAGTAAGACAGTTCTTGGTTTATGTTGTTTACACTCTGGGATCCTTGTGCATACATAAACGATACATTTAGAATGTTTCCATTGAGCTAAATGGGACTTCAGAGTCACAATAAGTAGTGTGTCTCATTCTTGCATGTTTTTCCAGGATTAAAGTGTAGGGTACTGTAACATAATATGGACAAATGTGCTGATGGCACACTGTGTTGCATATTTTGAGTGTATAAACAAGAAAGTTGGGAATTAATAAGGGATATACATGGTTGATACGTCACAATGTACGTCATGTTGAAAGTGCATAACCTTGCTAACTGAACAGTGGTGTAACCTTAAGTAGAAGGGAATGTCTTTTGTTTTAGCTATAGAGTATCAAGATAATTTTAACTTTTTAAGTGTTTTTAGAGGAAAAGAAAGTCAGAGTTATGTGATACTTAATATTTGTATATTTACACTTCCCTTAGAAAAGGAAGAAGAATTTGATTGGGGAAAGTATTTGATGGAAGGAGAGGAAATTTTCTTTGGCCCAGGCGTAGATACACCAGTAAGTGATTTTTTTAAGGTAAAAACCCCAACTGTATAAACTGTTTTGAAGTGTGCTAGAGACCTGATTGAGTTTTCATAGTTTGTATGCTCTGCATGTTGATTCTTGCAGGATTCTCCAATGCTCTGCTGAATACGGTGAAATAACACACAGCCTCAAGCAGAATAACAGTAATAGTAATACTTTTGTTTTTCACAATGTTTTGACTTAGTCTTGCAATTAAACTGTCTGCTTCTGCTGACCCCTGCTTCCACCTAATCAGAACTTGCCGCCGTTCTGTGATCTTTTCCAGATCTCTTATTTGCCTGGTTATTAATGTTGTGTATAACTTAAATCATTCTCTGTTAGACAGTGATGTTAGTCCTAGTGTCCTGGATTTACTTAATAATGTTAGAAAGAAGTGAATAGTTAATGTTTGGCTTGAATAGGAGCTGAATATAGATCTGTCTGCTATGTTGTTCTGAAATGTCCTGGGGTTTGTTGCCCTTCATAGGATTGGTCTGGAGAAAGTGAAGAGGAAGAGGACACTCAGCCCTTGAGCAGGGAGGACTCGGGTATTCAAGTAGACAGGACACCTTTAGAAGACCAAGATCCAAATAAGAAGATAGTACCTAATGCTTCCTGGAAAGGTTAGAATGAGCTGTATTTCTTCTGCTATACGTACTAAAATTTAGCAAGGTAATGCAGCTTTTTAAATTATTCTTTGGTGAGGTTTTGTTTTACAGATCTGTAATTGTAGTATCAGATGCACATTACTGTTCGTTACTGATGGGGTGGGTTTTTTTTTTTTTAACAGTAAAGAAATAATATGGAAAGTTTGATCTGATTTCTGTTACTGCTAATGGAGAAGAATTCTGTTCATTCCTGTGGAAATTTACATGGATATTCCAATATAGAAATGAAAACTTACACAGTAAATGCAGCATGTAGTTGTATGGATATAATGTAAATTTTTATTAAGTATGAGAATGCTGAAACAAGACTTAGTTTCCAACAGAAATAGTTGGCGCAGTTCTGGGTATGAAATGTTTCTGAAAAAAATAGGTTTATGTAGTGAAAACATTAGTGGCTTTCTCTTGAATAGATTCAGGGAGTATTAATGTAGCTGTATTCTTTTTCATAAAATACTGTAGGGTACAGTTTACCTGGTACATGAAAAATGCATAGTATATATTATATGAGTAGTAGCTATCTAACTGGGATTAGGTAAAGTTCTCTTGACAATCCCATTTAAGAAAAAAACATTGTAGGTAATTTACTAAATGTCTAGTAAAAAGGAATGTAGTGATAAAGTTGATGGCATTTGGCAGTTTATTTTTTAAGTCAGCTTGTTTTTGTGTATAGTATTTGAGAATTGCCTGAAACAGAAGCACATTTTTTGAGAAAAAATTGGAAACCATGTAAATCTCCAAGCTTACAGAATCATAGTATATCCTGAGCTGGAAGAGACCAACAAGGATTATCAAAGTCCATCTCCTGGTCCTTCACAGCACCATCCCCAAGAGTCACACCATGTGCCTGAGTGTGTTGTGCAAATGTTCCTTGAACTCTGTCAGGCTGGTGCTGTGACCACTTCTCTGGGGAGCCTGTTCCCGTCCGTGCACAACCATCCTCTGGGTGAAGAACCTTTTCCTAATATCCAAGCTAAACCTTCTCGGACACAGTTTCAGGCCATTCATTGGGCCCTGTCACTGTTCACCAGAGAGAAGAGATCAGTGCCTGCTCCTGTGCTTCCCCTTAGTGAGGAAGCTGTGGACTGTGGTGAGGTCTCCCCTCAGTGTTTTCTCCTCCAGGCTGAACAGACCAAGTGACCACAGCTCTTCCTTGTACAGCTTCCCCTCTAGGGCCACCACCGTCTTTGTAGCCCTCCTTTGGATGCTCTCTAATAGCTTTATAACTTTCTTACATTGTGGCATCCAGAACTGCTCACAGTACCCAGGTTGAGGCCTCACCAGTGGTGAGCAGAGCTTATTTTTTAGGACTTTTGCAACATTTGGGAAATGCGGTGTTTTTGTGTAAATTAATTTGTGCACAGTGGTATCAAATTCCCAGTGCAGTAAAGTGTAAATGGTTGTAAAGGGTAATTCATTTGAAAAGATCTGTGATTTTGCAGCTGAGTGAACAGACTCATAATAACTTCTTCCTGTGTTTTATAAACATTTCCTGCAAAAATTAAAACACCTTGCTAACTGTCACATGTTTTCACAGTCGGTGAGCCTGATGCCCGCAGCTGGCTGGAGCAGCACGTAGTTCCTCAGTACTGGACAGGAAGAGCTCCTCGCTTTTCACATAGTTTGCACTTGCATTCCAACCTGGCTGCAGTCTGGTAAGAAAACAATATCACTTACATATTCCTTCCTGGCATACAATGCTAAATATTGACTTTTTTAAGCGTCTTTACTGTTGGAAGCATAAAGATAGTATAATTATTACAATTCACTTAAAAACAGAATTAAAGGGCTACAAGTTAATAAGATAAATGAATGAGCTGCTTCTTCTATTAGTAGATTCTTATCCTTTTAATTTTTATTAAATTTCTCATGTCCGAGAGGTTTCGTTTTTCAAAGAAGCAAATCTTACTGTTAAATTTTGTGTGGCTTCACCCTTATGAAGGTCTCTTGAGGACCTAGTATAGGTCGGTTGTAAGTGGTCCTGGAAGTGAGGAGTCCCCTAATGTTTAACTTTTTAAAATGTTTTTGGTGCCTCCTTTACAAAGTTAGTCTTAAACATAGATTTTGTGTGGGGAAGGAACATAAAACAGTATATTGCCATGATCTGCCATGGCCTTGGAAAGAAAATGAGAATTAAAAATAAAAAGAAGTAATTTTTTCCTGTCCCAAATTTTGATGTATCAGTAATGAAGTTCATTAGATTTGCCCTTGGTTTTCTTAATTTAATGAATTTCTTAATCATGGAGTTATTTTAGTATAAGGTGGTTGTCTGGCCAGTTATGACACAATTTGCAATGAATATTAGAAAATGGGTAACATGAATAGAGCAATGCTGCTTCTGCTGCAGTGTTGTTAGGAGATGTATGTTTTATATATATGTATGATATATAACTATTACTTAATTTGGACTTTTTGATTTTGAGTGTGATTGCTTAACTTTTGCCACTGATGATATTAACGCGTAAAAATACTAAAAATGTAAATAATCATTCTATACTTTGCTAAAATATGAAAAGATACTGAGGAAGGTTTACAAAGAATTGCATAGGACAGTAGCATGAGAGAAACTTCTTAGGTGGCTATGACAGTTTCCACTTCTTAAGCAAACTTCTGAGCTAAAGAGTGAATTTTTTTACATGGGTTAGAGAAATTGATATTTTATGTTTTAGCTTAGTATTTTTCCCAGAAAGTCATGATAAGTTTTCACAGCACTAAATGAAAAATAACTGAAAAATTAACACCCCCCCAGCCCCCCCCCCCCCCCCCCCCCCCCCCCCCCCCAAAATAGTAGAAATTCAGGACTTCATGAATTTGCTACTTAATTTCTTGTCTTGCTGTGTGAGACTAGATGATATTTGAATGTTTTCTACAGGATCTTGCTTAACAATATGAAAACAAACTGTGCTTTTGTTTATATACTTAAAATGTCCCCATGAGCATTAAATCTACTCAGATATGAGCAGAACAAAACTGAACCTAAAGATTATTGCTTCATTCTTACTTTCAGGTGATTTAGCTGTTATTTCAGCCATTAAATTGTTTTCTTTTCCTTTCTTTCTAAGGGACCACCATTTGTACACCAGTGATCCTTTGTACGTGCCAGAGGAGAGAACACTGGTCACAGAAAATCAGGTTATACGGGAAACACTTTGGTAAGAGCAGCATCACAAAGCTTGCATTTTAACTTTTAGTATTTCTCTCAAGGAAATGAGAGATCTATCTTTGAAGATGTCTGAAGAAGGAATTATTACTGAGCTTTTAATTTACACTGTTTCTGACAATAAAGATGCTGCATTTCTTTGTTAAACATTCGCATTTGAGGCACTGGAACAGGTTGCCCAGAGAAGTTATGGATGCCCCATCCCTGGCAGTGTTCAATGCTAGGCTGGATGGAGCTCTGAGCAACCTGCTCTGGTGAGAGGGGGGTCACTTCATAGCCCGAAGGTTGGAACTAGATGATCTTTAAGGTCCCTTCCATTCTGTGACTTGTGAAGAAGAAAGTAGCTTACTACTCTTTTTTGCATTGATTATTTAAGTCTAATTGTTAAAAAGGAACCATTTTGTTCTTATCTTGTCCCTATAGATTTTTAAAACAGTGTCCAGTTTTAGAAAATAGGCTGAGTCATCCTATAGCTGGAATTACCTCAAGTGGAAAGAAACTTTAGGAAATATTTACTTCATGCTGATATTCAATTGTTCCTGTTCTAGCAACAACTTACAGTACCAATAGCATCGTACTTGATCTGTGGTCTCCTGTTACTCAAAGAAAATAAACTTTTAGGCAAGGGAGACCTAGTTCTTTTATTAATTATATATAATTATAAGTCCATTAAGGGGGAAAATTACTCTTTTTGTTTCTTTTCAAGGCTACTTTCAGGAGTGAAAAAGCTTTTTATATTTCAGCTGAATGATGGAAAAGTGACTGTGCGGAATGATATTATTGTAACTCATTTAACCCATGTAAGTTGTTTCTGCATCTCAGATGAATGTATCTCATTAGAAAGATGTAATTTGTGGGAATAGGGAATTAAACTGCTTGTGGAAAAATCATATTTCTACAATTGTGCTTTGTCTAAATAAGAGCATCTGGCTTAATAAAACTGAATGGGTTGTTGCTGTATCTGAGAATGTGATGAAGCAATAGCAATTGCAGAACTTTATAATATTTTAATTCATGAAAATAATATTGTAATTAAATTTGTAGGCATTATGAAATACTATTTTTATTATATGGTTTTAAAAGTTTGGTGGTTTTGTTTTGTTTTTTTTTCAGAATTGCCTGAGATCTGTATTGGAGCAGATAGCAGCATATGGTCAAGTTGTATTTAGACTCCAGAAGTTTATTGATGAAGTGATGGGACACAGTCCAGAAAGCATAATGCATGGAACAGTTTCCACTCCGAAGAAGACTACTGAAGCTCCGTTCAGAACCTACCAAGCTTTTATGTGGGCTTTGTATAAATATTTCATTAGCTTTAAAGAAGAACTTACTGAAATTGAAAAATGCATCATCAACAAAGGTACAGTGCAAGGGAAGTTCTGCAAGAGGGGGACACACAAGTAATTAACACTGACAAAATTTGCTCTTCCATTGGATGTTATTTTATGCATCTTGGGTTTTTTTTTTAATTTCCAGATAAAACAGTCACACTTTCGATAGTAATAGATAAGTTGTCTCCCCGACTGGCACAGCTGAAGGTACTTCACAAGGTTTTCAGCACAGGAGTAGCGGAAGTGCCACCTGACACTAGAAATGTTGTACGAGCATCTCATCTGCTTAATACCCTCTACAAAGCTATTCTTGAATATGACAGTGTTGGAGAGGCATCTGAGCAAACGGTAGGGAAAATAATGCCCTTCCTTAACAGAACAGCACACTAGAAGATTTAGTAACTAATGGATTACTGTTTTTCAACATGAATTCACTTAACCTGGACAAAAAAGGTTTATAAGAGGGTCAGGAGCAGTGTTTATTGAGGACCAAGGGAAAGGGCTGTGGAAAATCAGAGGCCAGAAAGCTGTTTTGAAAGAGGGAATTTTGGAATAGCTTTCCCTCCTATTTCTATGACTGAATAATTCAGTTAATGCTGAAATGTGAGGGTTTGGATTTTTACAGTAACTTGATTATATTATTGAAAATATAGTTGATGTCTTTGTGTTCTTTTGTTTTCCTGATTTCTATGTTACGAAACCACAGAGCGTTTTATTACTATCCCTTACTGTTTCAGAGATGTTAGAGTGAAAAAATGCTGTTTGGATCTGTGATGACAAGAGTAACAAGGAGAAGCATGAACAATACAGGCTTCCATTTAAAAAAAAAAAAGCTGTAATTTTTAAATTAACATTTTATCTTTAAAATCTTTCAGTGTAGTTATCTATGTGTTACAAACTGTGGTTGCACAATTAAGAGATTAGACTTTACCTTTTGCTTTCAATGCTTGGTATAAAAACATTCAGCCAGTTTTTTTTCTTTTTTCCCTTAAATTCAGGTATCCCTTTTGTTCTCCCTCTGGGTTGAAACTGTGAGGCCATACTTACAGACAGTGGATGAGTGGATAGTCCATGGTAATTTGTTTGATCCTGCAAAGGAGTTTATTATTCAGAGGTAGGGATGCTTCGTACTAGACCCACCTAATGCTGTGCAAGTAAACCTGTTGTAGAATCTAGGGTAAAGGGCAATAGTAAAAGTAGGTTTTCACATTTGTTATTTTGCTTAAGAAGGGATTTCTTAATCATACTTCCCTAACTTGTCTAAAACTTCCCATTAGGGAAATTACATAGATATGGATCTCTACCACATTGTTCTAGAGTAGAAATCACTTATTTTGGTTTTTTTCCATCTATAGTAAATAATGAGCAGACTGACTCTGAGTGTACTGACTTTTTTAAAAAGAATTAACCATTTTTCAAACCCAAGACATTTGCAAAAATTACAAAATTTACTTTTAAATTCTTCTACTAATCTCTAGTTGTTATGACTCAAATGCTATTTAGAATTAAAATACTCATTGCTTCTGACTTGTAGTAAAGTTAATATGTTGTCTTGAATTATATGCGTATACCCTAAACATTATTTGAGCTGTTAAGTTTTGTTCTGTTGCTATGCTACATTTTGTTGGTCCCTTTTTTTGACAGCTTGGAGAGGAAAGTGAATATAGAAATTAAAGTTGGGGCTTGTAATTACAAATCCATTTTCCCCTATCTGCCAAACTTACTTGAACCTCTGTCTGTTAACACCTGTCGAGGTGAGCATGAAGTAAGACAGCAGCCCTAGTAGTACTATTGTAATAAATCTTTAGTAGCAGAGATCCTTAGCATCCTTATTATGTCGTCTTTTTGTGGTTCTATAGTTGCATTTTCAGTGCTACCAACAGGGCTGATCTCAACTTTTATTTATAGTTACGCTTCATTTTAATTACCTAATTTTAATTATCTAATTTAGATTTTTCCATCTGACTTCAAAGACCAAACTGTGTATCTGATATAAACAACAAAAAAATCCAAAGTGAACTACAAATTGAGTTTTACCTACTCTAGAATTTTTCAGCTTTCCTAGTAGTAGTTACTTCAGTTTGGGGTTTTAAATAACTCTGCAAGTCAGTCACTCATCATTTTGACACTAAGGATGCATGCCACAGTGAATAGTTAACGTCCTGGACAAATTTAATTATAATTTCTGTATTTGATTTGCTGTTGGGGTTTATTTGGTTGTACAATTGTTTTATCTCCTGTGAGCTGATTGTTTATCCTTTTCAGAGTGTCTAGATAGTTTGCAAATACGGATGAGCTAATTTTATACAGTTTTGAAAGTGCTTCATGACTGTTCTAAGAGAAAGGCAAAGCATAGAACAAAGAGGATATGATATGTATCCTCTAGTAATGAAGTTTCCTTTTGAAAAGGAAAATACTCAACAGCTTTTTATTTCTTCACAGAAACAAAAACGTTCCCGTTAATCACAGAGATTTTTGGTATGCTACCTACACGTTATATAGTGTGTCAGAAAAAACAGAGAATGAAGAGAAGATGAGTGATAATGCCAGTGCCAGTTCTGGCAGTGATCAGGCCCCTTCAAGCAGACAGCACACAATGGTTTCTTTTCTGAAACCTGTGCTAAAGCAAATTATCATGGCTGGAAAATCCATGCAGCTGTTGAAGAATCTTCAGTGCAAAGATGGTTCTCCACAGCAGGCTGCGTCAAGAGGTGAGATGTCAGTTTGTACACCATCATGCCTTAGGCTATCTAACAGTATGGGTGTATTTCTGGTAATGGGCTTCCCCTGGCTTTAGAATAATATAACACTGTTGAATACCAGTATCATGGTTGGTAACTCCAGGTCTGATGGAAAACACTCTTCCAATGCAAACAAGTGAAAAGAGGGAAGTGAATAATGTTGAGTGTTCCATGTTCTTTTTATTGCTTTAAATTTTTCTTAAACTTCTTTTTATGTGCTTACAAAGCCATTTTTTTTGTTACGAGACAAAACCAGCATGTATGTTCTAATAGTAAAACTGGTGGTTTTTTATAAGTAATTGTTTTCCATTACTCAGTGGTTGAGTAATCTAAGATAGCCTGCGGAATTTTTTTTTTTAAAGCTTACTCTTAAGTAGATGAAAGATGTTTGGATATCTAGGATATTCATCTTGAGTGATTGTAAAACATGATACAACATTGTAACTGATGTTTGGTTTGGTTGGTTCGTTCTGTTTTGGTTTGGGGGGTTTTTTTGTTTGTTTCTTTTTTTGAAGGAAACAAAATAAATTTTTTCATTTTGCTGCTGCTTCATGTTTAAAGTAGAGATAGTTAAATTATTATGGAGGTTCACTTCAGTAAATACTGAAGGATTGTCAGGTGCTAAAAATTAACTGCCTTTGCACCTGAAGTAGGAATTTCTTTAACAATCTCAGAAATATTTCATATTCCAGACACCCATTCTGCAATGCGTTTGAACGTATGCCTGACCTTAGGCATTGGGCTAGTCCTATCATTTTAAATATGTATTTGAGCGTATTTGGTTTTCTGAATAGTGGTTGAAATGCATTTTAAAAGTTAGCTAGTGAATGTTGGACTGTGGAGTTCTTTTAGTTCAGACCATGTTTCCTCCAATGTGTTGCCCAATTCAGATGCTGAACGGAAGAGTTTATATACACTGTTCTTGGAATCAGTGCAGTCTCGCCTGCGGCACGGGGAAGAGTCTGTTCCAGACATGATTACAGAACAGCAGGCCACAAAGCAGAGCCTGATAAAGATGCAGTCTATAGCAGAAAGACACTTGGAACTGGATGATGTCCATGACCCACTGCTGGCTATTAATTTTGCCAGGTAAATGAATGATCTTCCTGCAGTGTTGTTGAGAGCAATGCTCTGCCTGGTGACATTTGGTAGATCACATTTTCATTGCTGCTGCTGCTACTGAAAACCAGCAAGTTTGGAATAAAGAGGAGCACCAACAATCAGTGACAGAAGCTAAACGGACACTCCCCTTGTGCATGGTTAAAGAAAAACAATTAAAATCAGTGAAGAATGTGCTATTGCAATTGGTAGCATAGAGAACTGGAGTAGTCTTTATCATAACAGGCTTTTAGCAAGTAAGTGGTTTAATAGTGAATGCCATTGGAAAATTTGAACTTCTAAATGAGTTTGCTTGGTTTTTGTGCACAAAGTCCTTGATTTGCACCAAGTATATTCTAGAAGAATGCAGCCTCAGTCTTGCTGTGCTTACATCATTTAACTGTAAAAGTCTTCCAAAATTCATGTTAATTGCACAAAAATCCTTCATTCTTCGTAGTGAGGGGAATCCTGTAGAGTGTATAAATGTTTTGGAAATCAGCAGGAAAGACAAACTCTGAAAATCTTATTATGTGATTACAAATAAGAAAATAGCTATTTACGTTTTTACTAAATACTAATTGTGTATTTAAATATTTTAATGCCAATCCTAGGAGGAGCTTGTTTTAAAGAAATCATAGATAGGACTTTATTGTTTCCCTTGTTCATTGGGACTATTCTATTTTTCAAAATTGCTACATTAATTCAATATCTGGCTCATTCAGTCTGTCCAGGCAATAGTTGCTATGAGCTGGACTTCTTCTTAGAGTGGTTTCAACTGGCAACTAGCTTTTTACAAAATATTACAATAATTTGATGCTTTCTGTGTAAAAACCAATAAACTTTGCAAATGTAGACCACAGATATTCTCTTCTCATCATATAATATTATAGATAATATGTAGAGACCCCATAATTAAGATGCCTCAAACCAGTTCTCCATGTGGGGGGTGGTTTTGGGATTTTTGTTGTTTGCTATTTTGTGGTTTTTGGTTGAATTTTTACTTTGTGTCTTTGATTTTATGCTTCCTTCATGGGAAGCTCATCTGAGTGCTGTATGTGCACAATATAGTTCCAGAAGTTCCTATCAAAGTGTGTTTGTTTAGTAAGCTGTATAATATTTGAACTTGATGTTTTTCAGAAGTATGCCTTAAGCAGTTATGTGATTATAGAATGCTGTCCTTTGTGATACTCTTGTATCTGGTGATACACAAACAGAATGATGGATCACTGTATAGGCTAGATAAGTGCTCTACTTATGAATCAGCTTTTGTTATCCCTGCACCATATATTTCAGAGCAGAGGACCCAAATTTGATTAAAATCTTTGAAAGTATGACATTGTTTTATACATTATATGAATAATGAGCCTTCTTCCCTAAGTATCTTGTTTTATTTTGAAGATTGTATTTGGAACAGAGTGACTTTCATGAGAAGTTTACTGGTGGGGATGTCTGTGTGGATAGATCCTCAGAATCTGTGACCTGCCAGACTTTCGAACTGACACTGAGGTCTTGTCTTTATCCTCACATAGACAAGCAATACTTGGAATGCTGTGGTAATCTGATGCAAACTTTAAAGAAGGATTATAGGTAAGAAAGTAGATTTCTTTTTCCTTAACTTTGTTTTTTTATTACCAGTGGTATGTCATCATGTCATCATTAAAGAAGCAATTTTATTTTGTTTCTGGTCCAGTTTGGTAACCAGCAGTAAAGTCATTAAGGAGAAAAGGGTGCTCTAAAATGATAGTCTAGCTTAAAACAGCTAAGCTGCCATTTGTCATCAGTGGATGTTTGGTGGGGAAATTATTTCAAACAGTGTTTCTTAATAGTGTTGTAATTTTAAATTCATTTTAGGGAGAGGGACAGGATTTCTGAACTATGCTGTTTCTGAGAATTACCTAGCCTGTAGAATAGCTGAATACTAAGAGCACTTCCAGTGAAGTTAGTGGGCTGTTAAAGCTTACAGGGAAAAATGCCTTGGTTAAACAAAGGATTCACAGTAGACTTTGTTATGTTTGTATCCAGTACTGAGCTTCTGTTGTGAAGAGTTTTTAAGATTTTTGTTTCTGTAACAGTTGTGTTTTGCTTGTGTGATGTAAACAGTTTGTTCACTTGTATGATGAGACTGAGGAAATGTTGTATGTTTCTCCTGTTCAGGCTTGTAGAATATTTGCAGGCAATGAGAAATTTTTTCTTACTTGAAGCTGGAGATACCATGTATGACTTCTATACATCTATTTTTGACAAAATTAGAGAAAAGGAAGCTTGGCAGAATGTTGCTTTCTTAAATGTTCACCTACAAGAAGCAGTTGGACAACGCTATCCAGAGGACAGTGCAAGGTACAATGCTTTAGTTATGTTTCTTTCACACTTAGCTGTATTTATGTACTTAACTTGCGTAGCACAATACTAATTATTGTGTACTAATTAAAATAATGTGTTTTAATGAAGTTTTGAGCTGTTACCATCTTTTCTACTGAAGTCCTCCAGATTAAATCAGACAGTTAGTAGTTAGCAGTGAGAAATAGAAATTTGTGAAACTAACTACTCATTTAATACAGATTCTCACCAATTATATCACTTGTTTCCTTACATAGGTTGTCAATATTGTTTGAAAGTGTTGATACAGCAAAGAAGAAACTCCCTGTCCACACCTTAGATGGTTTGACATTGAGCTACAAGGTAGTGAGTTAATATGGCTGCAGTTCTTATTCTAGAACAGATTTGAAATGTTGTATTAAAGTGACTTATATTTTCTATCTTGATTATCCTCTCCTCCTCTTAGGTTCCTTGGCCTGTGGATATAGTTATAAGCTTAGAATGCCAAAAAATTTACAATCAAGTTTTTCTGCTCTTACTGCAAATAAAGTGGGCCAAGTATAGTCTAGATGTTCTACGATTTGATGGTAAGATACCTCTTCAATGAAAGATACTCTGTAAACTCATTTTGTGGTCTAAGAATATAAATAGTCTTCTGCTTTCTGCAGTAAGTAATATAAACTAGTTAGAATTTTGATTCATTCTATAAAATAATAATCTCTGTTAGTGTCAATTTACATGTATTAAGCTGGGCATGTTTTTCACTTCTTTTCAGCCTCAGGATATCTCCGTTCATCCATTCCTTTTGTGTCTCTGATTCAAGTCTAGTTAGTTATATTGGAAACTTGTTTATTCTACAGACTTTGCTATTGAAAGAAAGTCTGTCTACCACACCCTAAGGTTTATGTATAGTCTTTTTATGAGTAATACCTTGCAGACAAGCTAAGAAAACAAGATGAAAAAAACACTATATGAGACTGAAACAGTAAACTATTGGGGGATTATAGAAAGAGATTTTTTTAGTATTTCCTTCACCAAGTTAATGTTCACGTGCCACATAAAGTGGATATAGACTTCATGTCTTAGAAAAATAAGTTAGAAAGTTGGTGGGTTCATCTGTGTTTTGAATATCAGCTAAGTCATTATCTTTCTAAAAGTATGTGGTTTTTTACTGTTTAAACTTTATGGGTATGTCTTTTTGCTTAAGCCTTTTCCCAAAAAGAGCAACAGTCTTGCTTTTTTTTTTTTTTTTTTTTTTTTTTTTTAAGAACTAGTCTCTGCTGCAGAAAACTCACAAGTTAAGGAAGGAACTTCATTAGAACAAGGAATACTTCCTGTATTTGGACCACAGAAAGAAAGTATAAAACAACAAATACATCGCATGTTCCTCTTAAGAGTGAAACTTATGCATTTTGTCAACAGCCTGCACAACTACATCATGACTAGGGTTTGTCTTATTTCACAATTTCATTTATATTAGGAGCTTGTAACTGGAGATGCAGTATTAATTTTCCTTTAAAACCTAAAAAAAGCCCCAAAACAAGCAAAATGTAAATATAATGTCTTTTCTGCACGTGTTTCAGTTTCAACTTGGCTGTTTTAAATCAGTAATTCCAAAAATGCTTTAGAAGTTCTACATGCATGTGATTGATCTTTGGATAACACTGATTCTTTTGCCTTTTGTTTCTCCCAGTGCTAGATGACTTAAGCACAGTGATGTAAAAAGAGGTTTTTGTAAACTGTTACTTATTATGCTTTTAAAAGTATTACAACAGATACTTCAATGGTTCTGCTCAAAAATCTCTAGTACACAGTGTATACATGACTTCTCAAATACAAAGGCAATGCCTGTAGGTACATATCTGCTCTATTATAGCCTTTTTTTGCTTTTAATAAAATTAGTATATGCTCCAGTTCAGCCTCTCTGGGCATAGTCTCTGTGCTCTTGTGTAGTGGCAGTGTATCTGTTTATGTGAGGAATGTTCCTGTGTAGTTATAAGAAGAGCTTGAAATTTTTGCTATTGATGGTAATTTGGAGGCTAGTCCTTAAATTTGAGAGGGAAGAGTGAATGAATCATATAATTTCAGGCTCTTAAAAATATATATTGGGAGAGGGTCATAATCACTTGTGTGCGGCATTTAATTTAATAACTTTGGTCTTCTTTTTAAGATTCTTCACAGTACAGGCTTGGAGTTTCAGCATCAGGTAGAGGAAGCCAAAGATTTAGATCAATTGATAAAGATTCATTACAGATATCTATCTACAATTCATGATCGCTGCTTACTGAGAGAAAAGGTGAGTAAAAAATTAGTATATTTGATATTTTGAGTTATTAGGACAAGAAAGTAGTTTTGTACTAATTATGCTGTTTTGCAGCATACATACTAGGCAATATATAGGTAGTCTTGAGGAAGTGGTAGCTTTTCACACTGAGATCCAGTTTCCCTTGCTGTTCTCAGCTCAGTTCTGTCAAGGAGAGAGGATAAAATTAAATTCTTTATGTCAGGTATTACATGACTCATTTGTTTCTAAAAGATGGGAGGTTTTGAACAAACTGAGGCTTGTTAATGTAAGGAAGATTATACACAGTGGTATGGCAGGAAATGGAGGTACATGGATACCTTTCTAACCTTTTATCCCACATACTGTCTGTGCAAAGTCTGCATTCAAGTAGTCAGCTGGGAAATGAACTGGAGAACAAATACAAACATCTTCAGTTTGGAAGGATCACATTGTGCTTAGGAGATTGTTAAGCATAATAATTCCCATTATTACACTGCAGTACAAAGGTCTCACATGCAATTTAATCTGACCTGTAAAAACAATGAATTTCTGACTTACTCCTTGTGTTTTAATTATTTTAGGTGAGCTTTGTGAAGGAAGCTATAATGAAAGTGTTAAATTTAGTACTGATGTTTGCAGACCGTTGGCAAGCTGGTTTGGGGGCTTGGAAGTAAGTACACATACCTAAAATTCTACATGGTTATAATTTTGCAGCTCTGAGTGTGACTTTGTGCCCAGAACTGCACAGAACACTCCAGGTGAGGCTGCACCAATGCTGAATACAGTGGGACAGTCACCTCCTTCGTCCATCTGGCTGTGCTCTGATGCACGCCAGGATGGGGTTTGCTCGCTGCTCACTCCTGTTGAGTTCCTCTTGACCAGCATGCCCAGATCTCTTTTTGCAGCCATTCCTTTCCCCATTTATACTTTTGTTTGTGCAACCTGCAGCTTGAAGGATGAATGATAGTGGGCAAGTCTCCAAGGCTTTGTCAAACACTCAGAAGTTGATGTATGGTCCTGAAGCCAGCTGGTGTGGACTGGCTTACTTCATATTTTTCAGGACTAATTTTCTTTGGCCCAGATGCTACCTAAAACTTGGATCCCACTCTCCTGTGACATTAGGAAGTTGATATTTTTGGAGTGTTTTTCTCATTCTGAGTGTCAGAAATAATTTGTGAATGCTGTCGATAAAGACTGAAACTCATTGCATGTGGTTGCATGCTCTTGCATGTGTCAGGAAAAAGTCATAGCTGGTGTCAGCTGTATCTTCTTGGGAGAGGGGAAAAAAGGAAAGGAGTCACTGTTGTGAACTATGTCTTCTCCCTTGACTGGTGAGTGCTAGCTGACAGAGTCCAAAGTGGAATTCAAGAGATGCAAAAAATGTGAAAGACGTAAAGCAGTATGGGTGTCTCTGTTTTACTGGCAGTGTAGGTCCCCAAGGACCTCTAAAGCAGTAAGGACCAGGAAAGGCTCTCTTGCAAAAAACATATGTAGGAATGATAGGTGTCAGTTGGAACCACGCAGCTCCTCCAAGTGACTGCAGAGATTTCTAAAATGATGAGGAAGTTATTAATGCCCCTTTGATGCTCAGATGCTCCTGTCAAAATTGCCTTTGTTTTTTAGAAGTAGCGTATGCAGGCATAACTGAACTATTGTAAGTTCAAGACAGAATTCTAAGTAAAGAGTACTTTTGTCATTTACTGTGAAATTTCTGTCATATTTTGAAGATAACATAGGGGCTGGTCTGTTAAGCATTCCTCTGTTAAACTGTTTTGTAGGATGGAATCCATAGAGAAGATGGAATCTGATTTTAAAAACTGTCACATGTTTCTTGTAACTGTTCTCAACAAAGCTGTCTGTCGAGGTTCTTTTCCCCATTGTAAGTACATGAGGCTTTTCACATACCTGCACTTAGAAAAATTTGCTAGGAATGTGTTTATGTTTTAATCTGTTCTAATGTTTGTTGGCATATTTCAAATAATCTCATTTTGTGAGTTGTTCACAGAGGGATATGAAGACTTACTTCTTAGTAAGTTAAAGTCATTATTTTTTTTAGAGTATTTGTGCCAAGCTTTTCCATGACAGCTGTCTTCAGTTTATCTGTTTACTTGATGAGGGGAAGCTGTGTAGCCAAGCAAGTGACAAGCAGTTTTCTAAACTAATGAAACTGAGTTCTGGGGGCATAGAAGAGCATTCTTTTTGTTGGTATTGGGAATGACAGCTGTGATACATCTTGAGCAGATAAGATGTTAATATTATGGTGCTGCAGCTGCAACTGCACTGAGCTCTTAGCTCTGCCCATCTCTTGGCAGTTACTTCCGTGGTAGTAGAAACTGCAGAGGATGACGTGTCTATGCTTCTCCTTACAACCTGTATGAGCTTAAATTGTTAATCAGTGCCACTTTGAGTTAGGGGGGCAACTCCTCAGTGAGGTTGTGGGGCATCAAGGTTAGTTGGGATGCAGATATGTGTTCTTACAGGTTTCTACACCATCTGTAGATGTGCCTAGGGAACATGACTTAGTGGTGGACTTGGTAGTCTTAGGTTAATGGTTGGACTTGATTATTTTAAAGGGCTTTTCCAACCTAAATGAGTCTGTGCCTAAAAAATAGGCAATATCTGACACCACGGCTGCTCACATCTACAAGAGCTTATCTGCAGAACCATCCATGAGAATGGCTTGCTGTATATAAACCTCCACAACCTTTTCTTTTGTGTACAACAGTATTTCAAACAAAGGAGCTAATTTCTTACCAGTTCTTACGACATGAAATAATTAATGGGTAGCTGATTATGAATATGGTGAAATATTATCTAAGCTGTCAGAGACTTAAAAAATGTCTTACTGTCTGAAGTCCCAAAGTATTACAATTTAAAAAATAAAATGGTATCTTCCTTTTAAAGGACAGACTTGAATATTGCAATAAATGTTTGCAGACTGCTGCAAATGTAAATATTAACTACGTTTTTATGGTTTGTTTCACAGTGGAATCTTTAGCTTTGTCACTGATGGCTGGCATGGAACAAAGTTAACACCTACATCCAATGAATTAATGAAGAACTGATAGGAGGATTTATGTTGAAATTTCTGTGTTAAAGAACCATAAGCATTTTGCACTCCACTTTAAAATGTATATAGCTAAATGATGCCGATGGTTTGGAGCTGTGTAAAATATTTTAAAATGTAAATAATGTACAGGTATTTAAGTCTGTTGGTTGTGGCAGTGTGTGTATATGCTTCAACATCAAAAAACGTGTATAGTGTAAAATTCATTCCATGTAAACAATCTTACTTGAAAATACATTAAATGTATTTCATGCTGAAAAAAGGGGTTTTTTTCCTTTAATTATGAGTAATTGATGGTTTACTTTTTCCATTAATTTTTCAGCTGTGAGTAGGTCACAGGGCAGTGTGGAGTGGTGTGACTCAAGTCTTGGTGTTTAGAAGGTTGGTTGAATTAATTTTTGGCCTTTTTTCCCTTTGAAAAAAGTCTAAGAAGCATTCATCTTCTTTGCTTAGTGGTTCTTAAGAAATCTTTAAGAAGACTGTTACAAGAAGCTGATGTAAAAAATACAAGATGAATTTATCAAAATGGATTATAGCAGAACATAAAATACCAGTATTTTTTATGTTAAGTGTTCAAATGCTTACTAATTTTAGTGGTAACTCTAGTCAGTTCAAGTAGGATTAAAATGACAGTGTGTAATATATTAGTTTTAACGATTGGATTGTTGAGATGTTTCAAAGGTGGTCAGATATGAATAGACCTTTATCCTTCTTCTAAGGCTTTTGCAAGCAAACTTTTACATCTTATAGCTGATGTCTTGTAAAGCAGTAGACTGTGATACAGAAGGGTACATTTCTGGGGAACTTGTTCTGCACAAGATGACTTGCCCTGTCTCCTCCCCATTAAAGTTTCTCTGGAATTCTGGCATCAGTACACCTGCATTAAAAAAAGATAAAATCAATCATAGCTACTTGCCTAATGATTTTTTTGAATAAATAAAAGATTTGATAATTAGAATTTCACTGTTGTGTGTGTGTCTGCTGAAATTCAGTCAGTTAACTTAAAGTTTGAGTGCTGTTTCTTTAAGGTAAATGAAGTCTATAACTACCAACTGAGACTGTGTGGCTCATTATAAAACTATTTTTTTCAGCTGTAAACTAATAATTACTTTATATGAAAGTGAACATTTGTGTTTGTGTTTGAACAGGAGATCTCGAGGTTCTTCCAAGTTATAGCTATGAAATGTTTTGAGGAAAAGAAATTAATTTTTTTTTTTAAGTATATCACTGAGAAGGTTTCTGCTGGCCTGTAATATGTTCTTTTTTGTTTGACTGAGTGGAGGTTTTGCTTTAGAGAACAGTATGTTTGTATTGTCCTTTGCTACAACGTGACACACTTTTCCAAGTGGATGTTTTTTGTGGTAGGTGGTCACCTATTAACAAAAGTGATTGGTACTTCTAGTTCACCATGACTGGTTCTCATTTAAGATTCCAGTTTGTTTATTGCTAGCAGAGACAGTGTGTTGTTTAGTAACCACTTCTTACTCAGAGTAAAATTGAATAGCATACTAAGAATTTCAAAGGACATACTTGTACTTGGAAGTTCAGCATTTCTATGCACTGGCTCATTACTTTTTGAGTATGTCTTGTACTCTGTGCTTTTGGACGGTCTAATGTGGTTGCTTTATTTCTGCTTCCTATACAGTCATTACCTTCAGTGAAATTCCTGCTTTTCATAGCCTTACTTTGGATAATATTAGCTAGATATGGGAGGAAAAAAACCCCTTCAATCTTTCATGTTGTTGAAACAATAATTCCTAGTAAATCCCTTTGCTGATTTTACTTATTTTATGTGAAAGACCCTGTGCAATTGAAAGATTTAGCTGTTTCACCCAATTTCCTGTTTAGGAATTAACATTGCATTCTGAGAGACTTCTGTGCACATTGTAGATGAGTGATGCCTGCATGCCGTTTATTCAGCCAGCTTCCAAGATGTGCTCATCTGTCATCACAAAAGCACAGTGGAAAGTCTGGCTCTGGCAACATTTACTGATTCTAGTCACGGACATCCTCCATGTTTAACTTTCTGTGTGTCAGTAGTACTTGGCTGACAAATTCCCTTCAATGAGTCCATCTTATGGCATTCCTTTTTATTCAGAGCCACAGAAAAAAAAACAAGTCCTGTGTTTTAGTGTGCATGCCCTGTGATGCCACCAGGACCTTTCCATCAGTCCCCTGGCACTTGTTAAAATGGTTATTTACCTCTTTGGAGAAAAAAATGGTTTTATGTGAGATTAGGGGTATTTTAGCTATTTACTCAGATTTCCTTGTAACATTTTCTGTTTTCTTTACAGAGCAGTGTTGTTCAGGATTCTGTCCTGAATCCATTCCTTCTGGACATTTTTTGACCTTGTTTTCAAATTCCTGTTTTTGTCAGTTATTTCTGAATTGATTTGAATCTTAACTTTTGGATACTTTTCCTCTTTGTTAGAGGAGACACAACATTTGAATCTGCTTTACTTGCTCTTCTGGAATTTCAAGTAAGCCATTTTGGAGATGTTAGGAAAGGTGTAATGTTTTCCATGTGTGTATAGGTTTAAAGGACTTCTGTCATAGTCTATGGTTTTGTAAATTGTTACATTTAGCTAAAGGAAATCATAAAATACTCAGCAAAACATGTAGAAACAAAACTTTCTAAGCTTTTAAGGAGGTATATAAAATTCTTTGGAAAAGAACATACTCTGTTACTGGATGCTGTCACAATTTCATTTCTACCTTTACTTGTTCTCATTAACTTCTGGATGCAGTCCTAGTAAAGTTGCAGCATACGCCCTTATCTGACTCATTACTTTTCTTTCATCTCCTTTGGTTTTTTTTCCTGTGGGCTTCTGTTATCTCTAGGCCACATTTTAGCTCTGATTTAGTAATTCTCCAGTGCTTTCTTTGCTGTTTAGTTTTAATAACCCCTAATTAACCACTAGGTCCTTGAGGACCTTTGCTTGTGTCAAACTCTGGATATAAAAAAAGTTAGCAACCAGTTGTTGATTGGATGGTTTCCATGGGAGCATGGATTAAAGATAGCAATGCTAAATTACAGGCTGATTAAAAATATTTTAAAAACTCCTCTGACGTGCTTTTTAATCTTACTAACTAAAGATTTGCAAATCTTTCAGCTTTCCTCTTGTACTACTTTGCACACTTAAAGAAAAACCTTTCCTCACTGATTGAATTGATATTTACTGGCTGTTGTAGTGTCTTGTTGCTGCACTGTGCATTTATTGCTGGGAAGGCCGCACAGGATCACAGGTCCGAGGGCCTAGAGAGCTAATGAAGTTACCAGTGACAGAGGGGCAGGGCTGGGGTGAAGAGTGAGGGGGCTGAATTGCCTAATATACATGCCCTAATTTCTGCACTGATATCATGCAGGAGCAAAATGAATGTAATTCATAATGGAATCAAGAAAGTATTTAAGGTGTGTTAATGTCTGTCAGGGAGTTGGGTGAGCTCTGGTGTGGTTTGGCAGCACAGTGTGCAGCAGGCTTGGAAAGCTGAGTGGGGGGACACGGGCCCATTGTACACACATAAAGAGTTAAATCCCTCTGAGTTAACAATAGAGCTTTGGTCTAGTGCTTCAGGGAGCTGGAAAGCAGAACTAGGGAACCCTGCTTGCACAGATCCATTTCAGGTGCTGTCACTTAGCACTAAGAGGGAGATCAGAACCAGAGAGCTGCAGGTGTCATCATGTGCTAATTAGTATTTATGAATATGCAGCACACCTGCTGTTGTCAGCTGTGCTCTTGGTAGGACATGGGCACTTGGGGGTAGGAATCTGGCTTTCCCTGGAGTTAAAGGTAGCTATGGGTGACCAGATCACTGCATTTGTGTAAGGCCTTGTGAAATGGAGGGCTACTGATAGGAGTTATGTGTTTAGGTAGCTGGTGTAGGCTTCTTGCTGTGGGGTCAGGTTCTCACTTTGCTCATTGAGGCCTCTGCAATTCTGCTTTATGCTTGGTCTCTCTTGCTTCAGCTCTCCCAGGTGCTGTGCCCTCTGCACAGGTGCCTATCTCCTGAGAGCTGAAACAATGGGTTACTGTATGTAGTGTGGAAGCATATAATATTTTTGTAACCTTGCTGAGCTTTAAACCTTTTGCCATGCATGACACCAAGTCTGGGCTGACTTCTGGTGTGAAAAATCTTACCCAGTTCTTTAGAGTATGGACAGGTGGCTGATATGTTGCCAGATGTTGGATTTAATTTTTAAACTGATTTATAGACAATTATGTATTTTCTTGTATGATGTCCTGTTCTTGAGGTCATTGGGACCATTGCGTATCATGATTTTGTAAATACCTTTCTGTGTCAGGTCATGACAGTTTCCTGTGTTACCTCGTTTCGGAGGATGAAAAATCTCTGAACTCAGCAGGTAAGAAAAATAAATAAATAGCTAGATATGTTGTTAAGCTTAAACACCAAAATATCTGCAAAACCAGAGAGTAACATCACCATCTTAGACATAGCGGACACCCAGTGGTAGAACCACAAGATTCCTGTTGAAGTTCTCTGGCTGCTGTGGAATGGAACTCTTCTGTGTAATCTGTGGGCTCCTGGAAAAGAAAAGCCCAAAGAAGGAAAATGAAAATAAAGTGAAATTGGCTGGAATTCAGGAAGTAGACCTATGGCTGTCCTGTAGCATAGTGCCTTGAACAAAGGCTTTATCTAGTCTTCAGACAACTGCATTAAGCTTGTTACTACCATATTATCTGATACTTGTGTGGTTTAGGTGCAGGGTACATAAATTGCCAGGAGCATGATATGTTAGTGTTACAAATCTTCCTACAGATTGTTCACAGGCATGGGTTAAAATCAGGTTAAAATAAATTCCACTCAAGAAAGGATCTCAAACTGCCCTAAGTCTAGCCTGATAAAAAGCACACCTAACTTCCGCTGGCTATGGTATCAGTGACTTGTTTGGGAATATGTAGATACATGTATCTTTAGCTACACCTAGAAGGCCTGTGTTCAGTGTGGCAGGGATAACTGAGAAGGGCGAATACAGCAGAGGGAGAAGCAGGGGAAGAAGAGGGGACCTGCTGAACGTCTTTAATCAAGTACTGTCATTGCGCTACTTCAGTTCCACTGAAGTGGAAAAAACAGGGAGTTGTGGGGGCATTACAGAATTGAATCAGGCATCTGGAATGATGGTGGGCTCATTTAAATGGTTCCAATAGGCATGCCATGTTACGTGACACCATAGACATTCAGATGGTAAAATGTGATTCTCCTCTAATTCCTCTATCAAATAATAGGAAAAGCAACACAAATCTTGAGTAGCTGTGTACCATCATCTACTCTTTTGTATGATCTTATGGGTTGTTATAAACTGGTGTATAGGAATGCTAATAAAAAGCAGATTGCCCCAGCAATGGGGAAGCAGGTCCTTTGCCCACTCAGTATTTAGATGGAGATAGCAAGATCTGGGGCATCAGCCAATCCTTAGGACTAGCTGTTGTTTCCTGGATGGGATGGTGCCTGTTGGCAGTGTCTTGCTTTCATACAAAGCAGCTGCTCCTGGCACCAGCTGGCTTTCAGCAAGTAGGGGAGCCACAGTGGTGGTCTTGCTTGGGACAGACTGGCAGACTATGAAATATTGCCCATCTGGGGGCAAGCAGCTGTTGATCAGATCTCATGGGGAGCGTTCGACTTCGCTGTCCTTGCTGCTCTGTTGTGGCCCGGTACCAGATGCCCCATTGCTGATTTAGGCCGAGTGGTTGCATTAAGACAAGGCTGTTCTGAATTTGCACTTGCTCAGGACAAGGAAACAAAACAAATCCTGCTTTACAGAGGTGAGTAATTTACTTAATCAAGCTCATTGTCCCAAGCAGAGTTTGCAGAAAAGGGCATAGGATGGAGTGCACTGGAGACAATCAGGTGTCAGGTCAGAAACAAAGGCATTCAGCTCTGGTTGTATGTTACACTTCTGCTTGAGCTGGGTTAAGGAGCTGTGATGGTTGAAATGAATTCATTTGGTATATGTACTCAAAATTCTTACGAATATATACAGACAGAGATGAATAGCAGCCATGACCTAGAAAACTGTTTCATAGAAAAGACTATATTGCAGTACTAGGAAAAAGCCATGGCTATGAAGATGTGTCTGTGATATGGTGAAATGATGATGATAACATTTTGCAATGATGCATAACTTCTCCACAAGCTGTGGAAATTCTTGATGATATGGAAAGGGTGGAATATTGAAATAATGAAAACTGGGGGTCTAGGACCTTATCCCCACTTTTCAAAGGCTTTCGTGTAGATGCTATTATGAAAAGGCTATTTAAAGAAACTTGAGGCAGTACAAACTTTTTTGGGGAAAAACCCAACAACCAATAGTGGAAGTAAAGCCCTAATTATTCTGTTCTCAGCACAAAAATCATTAATAGCACAGTGTCCCCTAAACAGCTGTTGAAAACAGAGACTTAAAAGTGCTTGCTATGGCAATAGTGTGCAGTTTGATGATAATTAGAGGGTTTTCAAGAGTAAATAAAATGTTGGATGCAACTTAAAGCGGACAAATACAAGCAAATAGGCTTTGATGAAAAACTGGAAGTTCCCATGCTCTCAGGTGACTATTCCCTACACAGAGTAGTTTGTGGATTCTCTCTGCCATAAAATAGCGGCTGGAAAGAGCAATCTTGACAAACTTGAGTGAAAAAGAACGGGCAGTTTGATTTTGTGGTGCAGTGTCAAGTTCATCAGATGGAATCTTGAACAAATAAGAAGTAAAGCTGAACTTTAAACAGGAGAACACTGCATGGAAAAAGTAAGAAAACTTTAAAATTAGAAAGTCCATATGTTTGGTGTCGTTTACAGAAAAGTGAAAGTGGGAGGTTGTCAAACAGCAAAAAACTGTTTTTTATGGTTTTGATTTTAATGAAGTGTGGTTATTTCGGATACAAACACCACAGGCCTGAGCACCCTCCGCAGGATGTTTAAAGGGGTCCTGCGCGATCTCCTTTGATTTTTTTTAAGGTTAGGTTTTTCATCCTTACGGTGGGTGTCTTTCCCTCGCCATGCTACCACGATTATGAAGTGGGAAACCCCGCCACTGACCTGTTACTGCCGACCCCCCGTGCCCCTGGGGCGCTGGTTTTCTTTGCGGTGGTGCTGGGGCGGGCACCGGATGGCGTTATCTCTGGTTTGTACCAGTGGGCACGGTCGTCCTGCGCGTAGATTTGTGTTCCGAGAGACAGACTGCCCCGTGTCTAGGGCATAGAAAAAGTCGCTTTCATTAAAAGCAAAGGGCCAGTCCGGGACACAGCCCCATTGCCGGCGGCAGCTCCGGGACTACTCCCGGCTCCCCAGGAGGAGGAGGAGCCGGGGCCGGAGCCTGCCGGGGGCGGGAAGGGGAGGCAGGTTTGGGATGAGGCGGGAGGAGGAGGAGCTGGAGCGGCAGGAAGGGTGTTTCCCTGCGCAGCTCCCGGCTGAAGTGAGTCAGACAGGAAACTCCCTGCCGGGCGCGGCCCAGGAGCGGAGCGGCCGGGCCGAGCGGAGGCCCCAGGCGGGCGGACAGACGGACGGGCTCCTCCCGCCGCCGGGCAGCGCCGTTCCCGGGAGCCGGCGGAGAGCGGGTGAGCAGCGCTTCCCGGGACCCGCCCGGCTGCCTTCGCCCCCTCCCCTGCGTTTGGGCGCTTCATCTGTGGGGCCGGGCGGCGCCGCGCCCCTCTCGCTGGTAACTGCGAGCCCCGTACACTTCTCTGGGGTCTGTTTATCCCCCCGCGCGGTACCTGGCGCTCCCCGGAGCTGGGAGGTGCCGGCGGCCCCGCGGGGGTCCCGCTGCTCGGGCGGTGCCCCGGGGCGCGGCGGGCAGGCGGCCGTGGCCTCGGGCGGGTCAGGGTCCCTCAGCGGTGGTTACCTATAAGCCACTTCTGGTTTTTATTTCTGGGTGTAGGGTTTAGCTTGTTCTCTCTCATGCGTGGCCAGTGTGTCTGCAGCACTCGGGTGGTCAGAGTTCTGCCTCCTAGGCTGTCCTGGAGCGGGTTAGATGGGGAAAAAATAAAAGTAAAAAAAGCTCTATGCAGGTTCATACCCCACTTCAGAGGAAGGAGGTGATCTATCGTGTCTGTCTAACGACGTGGAATAACTTCCTCATGAGGAACCTGAGAATTATCCAGTTAAAATAACTATTCTGTAATGACAGCAGCACTATAAGCTTGAAAATCCCCAGATGGTTGGTCTGCTACCCCATCCCTCCCCTCTAATGAGCAAAGGTGAAGACAGACATGCACTTCATCTTTCTGAGTATTCCTGTAGTTCGTCATCATCTCTGCTAATCGTTTTTGCCTTTCAGTAGGCTCTCATTGCCTTGATTTTTATTCCTGAGCTGTTTGATGGCAGGTTGGAGTAACATTTAGACATGTAAATGGTTATTTGTGCCAGGAAGGCTGTTGGGAGGAAGTTGTCTTTGTGGGATGTAGCCAGTCTGCCTGAAGTGCTGGCTGGAGAGCATGTATTGGAGGAGGAGGAAAGCTAGCTGGAGGAATTTCTTCTTAATTAGAAGGTCATACCAGGCTTCTTTGTAAACTGTGGGAAATGGAAAGCTTAGACTAATGAGCGACTCCAGTCCTTATTACATTCCAGTTACTTATTTGGCATAACTTTTTTATAATAAGCTTACCAAACATGTACATATGCAGTGTTGTTGAGTAGTGTTTTTCTCAAAATTGAATTTCTAATAATACTGTAATGCAATTCTGCAATCTCTGAATTATGTTTTTATTGATTGTACTTAAACGGTTTTATGCTCAGAGAACATCTGAGCTATGCGATAGAAAAAGCATTGCTGCTCCTTACTTAAGTTCTGATTCTTGACTTCCTTTAAGTCCCACTTCTACCTTTAAAAAACTTTTTTACTTTTGTAAACACAGAGTTTTTCCTGTTCTAATGCGAAAGGCTCTTTAAGCTTTCCTAGGCAACTGGTCTGTGAAGTCTGGC